>NC_036449.1:0-600000 GCF_002775205.1 Xiphophorus maculatus | reverse complement strand
AAAATGAATAAACAACTGTTTTATTATTTTCCCCGAGGTAAAGTAAGTGTCGTGGTATTTTCGTGACACAGTTCATCTTTTAACAACAGCAAGGTATAACATATAGTGGAGGGGAACTTTTCCTCAATTCAATAAACACGTAAAAAACAGTCTGATACTGTTACGGTAAATCAAACCTTAGTGCAATCACAATATATCCACTTCTGCACCATTGATTCGTTCATGTTAAATTCTCTCGCTGCTGCTCTATTCCCGTGTTCTATTGCGTGACTGATAGCCTTGAGCTTAAACTCTGCGTCGTAAGCGTGTCTCTTAATAGGAGCCATTTTGGGGTCTTTACACAAAACCCAGCGTGCACCGCGCGCTTCTTCTTCTACGGGGGAAAATGAAGTCGGCGGCTGCTTACCGTAGTTGCGAGACCTGTTGTAGCTCAATATTTGTCCATATATAAGGCGCACCGGATTATAAGGCGCACTCTCGGCTTTTGAGAAAATTGAAGGTTTTTAGGTGTGCCTTATAGTGCAGAAAATACGGTAGTATAATTTCTTCGGTTCCCCTGTTGGCCCCTGTCTCGAACCGCCCATGGGCTGCAGGTCTGTGTTTGGTGCATTTTGTCTGTCAGGTTAATAAAATAATAGTAAATCACATTAATAAAATAATAGTGAAATAATATTTCCCTGTTACTCACTGCCAGTGGTCAGTTCTTACTGACCACTGAAAACTGAATTCATAAAATATATAAATTTCTTAATAAAACACACAGAAAGACCTAACAAACCATTTTAAAGTATGAAATATTTATGTATTTACTGTTAATCTATTAGAATGATTTGTTCTTGAAATTGCCATTCATATTACTTTGTCTGATACTGTTATATATTAAATAAACTATCATCCAAACTCAACATCCTTGCCAAATAATCAAACCATAACAGTCTACGAAAAGCACAATAAGAAACTTAATCAATCATAGCAAAATGTTCTGTACCATATCTGGAATGTGCGTATGTATTTTTGAAAGCATTTTTGCTTCTAAGAACATGGAATCAGGTAGAGGATGTTTTAAAAAGACATGGGTTGATAGCAGCTCACCACGACTGCATAGTGTCTGTCTCTAGGCAACCATGACAACACCATCTGTCCTTAGCATTCTGGGGGTCCATTGTAGCTCCTGCCACTAGAATTTAGCTGACCTTAATATATCATGTGTTTTGTTTTGGTCAGTAGGCCCAAACAGCGAAAGCATTGCGAAGGCCTATTGTAATCGTACTGTTTATTATTATGATTCTTCCACCAAAATGAATTGGCTTTTTGGAAGTCTTGATATATTCAAAAACTCAAAAAACTTGGCTGACGCATCAAGTCTGCGTAAAAATTACGTTTTTTAAGGTCGTCGCAAAATTTGCACAAGAAACGGTTCAACAGCTCTGAACTCTTTACTCTGAACAGTCTCTATCTGACCCCTTTGACTTAATCAACATGAAACTGTGTCCAGAGACAGAAGACATGTTGTTGTAAGATGTTTTACAACACTGACTGGTTTTGGTGGAGCAGGTGGGCGTGGCGAAGTTATCTGTGACGCCGTTGCCATATGTTTGGCTCTAAATTCCAGGGATTTGAGCTGAGCTGCACTAAACTCACTGGGTTCGATCCTTATCTATCCCTTTACAGAAATCCACAACCATCTTTGGCATGCGTGGCCTAATTTCTCTACAGTGCCTCCTCAAATATTTTAAATGATCAGCTCCGAGCCATGCTTTAACCCATAATTATAAAATTTGATACACTTCTGAATCTTGTCAGGTCCAACAAAAAAGTCTCTTGGAGCTATGCTCCAAATCCAATAGGAAGTTAGATTTGGTGCTTCCTGTTGCCACTTTGATCCAAAAGCTGCCACTTTTTCTTTTTTATTGATCGAACTTGTCCTACAGCTATTGAGATACAGACTTCAGAATCACTCAGCAGTCTTGAGACATTGAAGGTCAAACCTTATCAAAGGATTTTTTGTACATCAAAGCATGTGGGTGTGGCTTAGTGTCAAAATCTGACTATTCACCATGAAACATCATGGTGCAATAACTTCCACATACAAGGTCATAGCTGGATCAGACTTTCTCTGTCTCATTACAGACCGGCCCTCATTACATTTACACATCACCTTAGCTTGCTCACTTTGAACAGGAAGTCACCTGTATTTTTTTCTGGATGTCTTACTTTTACTCTTTGACTTGTATAGGTTTCATCCTGTGCCAAGTGACATAAATGACATGATGATGAATTCTGTCAACACTGGCTGGCTGCTGCTGACTGAACTGTGTGGGCGTGGCCAAATGGCAAATTTCAATCCCTGGTCCTAAGCAAACAGTTGTCTCTAAATCATAAACAAATCCGATTTGCACCAAACTTATGATTAACTTTTGTAAATCTCTAAAGAGCCTAATAGCATTAAATTGTAATTTGACTCCACTAGGTTAACAGCTAGGTTAATCCAGCTATATCTCCTCACTGACTGTGAGGTAATTTCCCTGCTGGGATGAATAAAGTAATTCTATTCTATTCTATTCTATTCTATTCTATTCTATTCTATTCTATTCTATTCTATTCTATTCTATTCTATTCTATTCTAAATCAGCCGATCTGCCCCAGATTTTTTGTGCATCATCAGGGAGCACTGCCGAACACAGCAATGCATATTGCCTAGCAGACTGGTGCAGGAACTGAGCAAGAGTGTCGACAGTGGTGAGCGGGTGGCGTTTCTGGACCACCCGCAGTCACAATAAGGTCAGAGAGGCGCTGAGCTACGAGGGCCGTTGGAGACTTTAATTAATTGTTACACTTAGTGTTGATATGTATGTGATAGGCATGTCTATTGGACATTTATAGAAATACAGAACAAATCACGTGCCATATCAGTTCAGTATGGGACGCAACATTTAACAGCCAAATACGAGACGATTCCGTATTTTACAGGACGGGAAGCAACCTTATGTGGCACATTTATTAGGACTGCTGTTATTCATATTTTTCCAACCCTCTTATACCAGCCAGAGAGCACTTAAACTTATATGACATTTCATCAGTTTGGAGCATGCAGAGAAATCTTTGACACTTTTCCCTTTGTAGAATCTCACTAGGTCTTAGAAGTAAGTCCTTGGTATGCTCTTCACTCTTAAACTCAGATAGCCATGAAAGAAGGTTGAGGTCCCTTTTACAGTTTGGATCACTTGCCTGCTGCAAAACCCAGTGATGACCCATTATCAGTTTACTGACACAGGGTTTCCCCTAGAAAACTTGCTAAGCCCAGTGGTAGAGACGCTAGGGCAGTCCACCAGCAGCCCACCGTGTTTTTGTTTTAAGAAGTGTTATAATTTGACAGAAAATTTGAAAGATATTACTTGGCAATTATGTTATTGCAAGACAATATTGATAATACGTAGACATGAATTAAACAGTCTTAAAAAAGGAAAACACAAAATAATACAATTAAAATATCAATTATGTGCACTCCCGTCAAATCCTAATGAAGTAACCAGCCAGAGGATCTTAAAACAAACATTATAAAGAATTATCACCTTAAATGGAAAATTATAAGCGTATCTATGCTTAAATATTCTTAGAATGCACAATTCTGGCATTTTATTAAGCCTTTTATTTTCCTAAATCCTACCACAAGATGCAGTCTCTTGATTTTGTGGTTGTGATTATTTATTTATTCAAGCAAATGCAGTATTTTCAAGAAACAGATTTCAGATTGAATAAAAATGACTTGTGGGCATAAACTTTGTCAAGTTGAAAGCACAAACACAGAGCCAGTGCTTGGATTGAGTGAGCATGTGTGAGATGTAGGGCTGTTGTAAACAAATATTTTAGTAATCGAATAATCTATCAATTATTCTTACAATTAATCGAGTAATTGGATAAATAAAATAAAATATTGGTAAATGTGGCAGAACACTAGTGTTACTATCGGATATCAATAGCAGTCCAATTTTTCATTTTTGAGCATCCCTAACAGTTAGTTTTGTAGTTTAGGAAATTAACCTGTAACAATAATAGCTCACTTTCTAAGTTAACCTGAAGAAAAGTTATACAAAGATCTGAAATTCTATTCCAATTAATAATAAAGAGGCAGGCTCACAAATATGCTTATAAAAATTGTCTATGATCCAGCTTTTAGTTTATGTATTCATCTTCAGTCAGTTTAATTGATGAATTATCACCTTGCCCCATACCTGTCAAGCTTTGGTTTTGAGAATACGGGAAATGTCGCCAGTTATTTTGATGGAAGAATTAATTTATACTGTTATAGAAGCTGCACACAGATTACTTTTCACTGTGTTAAAGTGTCATTTTGTCAGTATTGTCCCATGAAAAGATATACTTGAATATCTGCAGAAATGTGATGGGTGTAGTCACTTTTGTGATACACTGTATGTACACACACACACACATATACTATATATATAAAAAAAAATTAAAAAATTCCCTTCTCACCCACTGCGGGTGGTTCTTATCCTCTGAGCTCGGGTCCTCTACCAGAGGCCTGGGAGTTTGAGGGTTCTGCGCAGTATCTTGGCTGTGCCAAGGACTGCACATTTTTGTACTGAGATGTCTCATGTTGTTCCTGGGATCTGTTGTAGCCATTGGTCCAGTTTGGGGGTGACTGCCCCGAGGGCCCCGATGACCACAGGCACCACTGTGGTCTTCACCTTCCAGGCCCTCTCCAGTTCCTCCCTGACGCCCTGGTATTTCTCTAGTTTCTCGTGCTCCTTTTTCCTGATATTGCAGTCGCTTGGTATTGCTACATCTACCACAACGGCTTTCCTCTGTTGTTTATCCACTATGACAATGTCTGGTTGGTTCGCCATTACCATTTTGTCTGTCTGGATCTGAAAGTCCCACAGGATCTTAGCTCTGGCGTTCTCCGCCACCTTTGGGGGTGTTTCCCACTTTGATCTCGGGGTTTCCAGTCCATATTCTGCACAGATGTTTCTGTACACTATGCCTGCAACTTGGTTATGTCGTTCCATGTACGCTTTCCCTGCCAGTATCTTGCACCCTGCTGTTATGTGCTGGACTGTCTCAGGGGCCTCCTTGCACAACCTACACCTTGGGTCTTGTCTGGTGTGGTAGATCTGGGCCTCTATTGCTCTGGTGTTTAGGGCCTGTTCCTGGGCGGCCAGGATGAGGGCCTCTGTGCTGTCCTTGAGTCCAGCTTTTTCCAGCCATTGGTAGGATTTACTGATATCAGCCACTTGGGTTATTTGCTGGTGGTACATCCCATGTAGGGGCTTCTCCTCCCATGATGGTATCTCTGGCACCTAAACCTCCGTTCCCTGTTGTCTGAGACATTCACTGAGCACATTGTCTGTTGAGGCTTTGTCCCTGATGTATTTATGGATCTTAGTTGTTTCGTCCTGGACTGTGGTTCTCACACTCACTAGTCCTCTGCCTCCTTCCTTGCAGCTCGTGTACAGTCTCAGGGTGCTGGATTTGGGATGGAACCCTCCATGCATTGTTAGTAGTTTTCTAGTCTTAATATCCGTGGCTTTTATCTCCTCCTTTGGCCAGCTAATTATTCCAGCAGGGTATCTGATTACTAGCTGTTTATCGCACGGATTTTGTTCTTGCCGTTGAGCTGGCTTCTCAGGACTTGCCTTATTCGTTGGAGGTATTTAGCTGTGGCTCCTTTCCTTGTGACCTCATCGAGGTTGCCATTTGCTTGTGGTATACCTAGGTACTTGTAGCTGTCCTCTATGTCTGCTATTGTTCCTTCTGGGAGTGAGACCCCTTCTGTGCGGATGACCTTCCCCCTCTTGGTGATCAGCCGACCACACTTCTCTAGTCCGAATGACATCCCAATGTCCGTGCTGTAGATCCTGGTGGTGTGGGTCAGTGAGTTGATGTCTCGCTCACTCTTGACATACAGCTTGATGTCATCCATGTAGAGAAGGTGACTGATGTTGGCCCCATTTTTGAGTCGGTATCCGTAGCCAGTCTTGTTGATAATTTGGCTCAGGGGGTTCAGGCCTATGCAGAACAGTAGCGGGGACAGAGCATCTCCTTGGTATATGCCACATTTGATGGACACTTGTGCAAGTGGTTTGCAGTTGGCTTCAAGGGTGGTTTTCCACAGCCTCATCGAGTTTGCAATGAAGGCTCTCAGAGTCCTGTTGATGTTATACATCTCTAAGCATTCAATGATCCAAGTATGCGGCATTGAGTCATAGGCTTTCTTGTAATCAATCCAAGCCATGCACAGGTTGGTGTGTCGGGTTTTGCAGTCTCGGGCAACTGTGCGGTCTACGAGGAGTTGGTGTTTGGCTCCTCTGTTATTTACACCGATACCTTTCTGTGCTGTGCTCATGTGTTTATCCATGTGTTTGCTTATCTTGGCCGCTATGATGCCTGACATGAGCTTCCATGTTGTGGAGAGGCAGGTTATTGGTCGGTAGTTGGGTGGGACTGGACCCTTTGATGGATCCTTCTGGATTAGGATTGTCCGCCCTTCAGTTAACCATTCAGGGTGCGTCCCACTTTGTAGCAGCTGGTTCATTTGGCCCGCCAGTCGCTCATGGAGGGCAGTGAGTTTCTTTAGCCAGTAGGCATGGATCATGTCAGGCCCTGGTGCTGTCCAGTTTTTCATACCTGAGACTCTTTCTTGGACATCTGTCACAGTGATGGTTACCAAGGCTTGCTCAGGGAGGTTACTATGGTCCTCTCGTAGAGAGATCAACCACTGTGCATTGCTGTTGTGAGACGCCTCCCTTTCCCATTGCCTTTCCAGTATTGTTCAGTCTCCAGCCTTGGTGGGTCTACTCTGTTGTTATTACCCTGCCATTGAGAGTACACCTTAGCTGGTTGAGTGGAGAAGAGCCGGTTAATCCTTCTGGATTCATTCTCCCTTGTGTGTCTCTTTAGGCGGCTGGCCAAGGCTTGGAGCCTCTGTTTGGCAGTTTCGAGTGCTTCAGGTATGGACATCTGCCTGTACTTTCTGGGTACTGGTCTTTTCATTGTACCCTTATGGAGCTCTGACAGTTGGCTCACTTCCCTCCTTGTTACCTTGATTTTAGCCTCTAACCATCTTTTCCACGGTGGGTATTGGGTCTCATGGCTGCTCTTATAGCCAAGTATCTCAAGGATCACTGATGCTGAGTTGTAGATCAGCTCATTGGTTTCTGTTATGGTGTTGGTAGGGATTGTTCTCAATGCTGTATTCACATTCTCAATGAGGCTTTCTGATGGTACTTCACTCAGCCGTTGTAATTGGCGCCAAGGAGGTCTGGTTGTCATTCGGGTCATGATTTTCTCTCTCAGGTCAGCAGCTGTCTCGTTCAGCTCTGATTCGCTCAATGGGGCCGTGTATCCCCTGACTGGGTGGGGACTTGTAGTTAAGTCCCCACAGTTCTGACATCCAGGTTCCTCCTTTTTGCCGTAGCATTTGTGTTGTATCTCGTCAATCTCGTCTATATATATATATACATATATATATATATATCCCAGGCCGGGATTCTAACCTATGACTTCTGCCACGAGGACTAAGGCCTCCATATGTGGGTCATGCTTTGCCCTATGTCCCCATAGCGCTTCTGAAATTATTTCTTAACATGGGTTTTTTTGTCGCCTTCACACATTTATGGTTGGATTTTCAGATTATACTACTGTAACTACTGTAGATGGCTGTAGTTTGAAGATTTTGAAATTTATATTTCTGCATCTATTGTTGAAGATAAGTTAAGTTTAAAAAAAGATGTTGGTGTTAAATAATTTCAATGACAGAGCTGTGTTTTTTGTTTCAGAACCCCAGTGGGATGAAGTTTTCCAGAAGTGAACCATCAGCACTTCTGCTTAACCTTTACAACTTTGTGCACAGGAACATGAATTTGTGTGATTGTCAAGCAAATGAACCTCTACCTGTTGCTTATATGTGAAGATAAAACATTGGATTTGTAGAAACTGTAGATTTCGTGCCTGCAGAAGATAAGGTTTTGCATTTTTTCCATGACGTTTGACAGAGTGATCTTAGAGATGCAAATTAGGTTGTCTGAATCTAAATCTTTAGATTTAGAGACAACAGAATAATGTGACTTCTGTTGTCTCCTTTTTCATTCCTCTCAAGAATTTTTCAACTGTATGTAGCAAAGAGATGTTCATTTAAAAATAGCATGGAACTCAAATAAGTTGTCTGATTTTTTGCTTCTATGTTTCCCCATCCTTAAAGACCAAAACATGAGGAACTTCATATAATACAAAACAGATGTTATCTTATGGACATTAGTGCTGTTTGGCTGCTAAAAGCAAGCATAATTATTGCAGTACTTATAGAATAATTACAACAATTTAACTAGGGCTTCACTCTTTCCAGAGAGAGAGAGACAATTTGGTACTATATCTATATCAGTTACATAAATCATGAGTGTTCATTTTCCAACACTTTGAGAATTCTCTAAGTAGTTCAATTTAAATGTCCACCAAAGAAGGAAGAGGACAGCCAATGATCCTCTAAGCTGCCTTTACGGTCCTCTGGAGCCTCATTCTGTCTGTAACAGAACAGCTGCTATACCGTACTGTGATGCTGTATGTCAGCACGCTCTATGGATGAGTGGTAGAAGGTCAACAGCAGCTTGAAAAATTTTATGTTGAGCTTGTTCTAAATATTGTGATTGATAAATAAGACCTCAGGTAAGACCTTAAGTTCTCAGGTTACTCCTGAGAACCATAGATTGAAATTGAATGGTTTGCAGTAATCTGACAGGTTTATTACAATAAAACAAGACAAAAACATACAGATATCAGATAACTACTTCAATGATGAACTAAACAATTCTCCAAATAAAATAGAGCTATTTTGAAAAAACATATTAAAAGAAGTAAAACAAAAGAAATATGAAAAAAAAAAATACCAAGGGAATACATTTCTTCCAATCCCTTATTTCTTTGAGTTCTTGTTATAACAAAGCTTCTTTTCTTGTTCTCTTTTTTCCTTATTGTTCTCTGATACTTGTGTGAATTTTATTTTATTTTTTTCATAATAGGGCTATTGGGGGAAGAAAAATATATACCTAACATTTAAAAACAATTAATACATATGCACAAGTATAAAACAATAAAAACAATTTAAAAACAATGACACTGATTCATAGAATGTTATTGCCTATCTTTAAGAACTGCTCGAAATAAGTCCAGTGAAATCATTTCCGACATCTTAAGTTCAGACTGCAACTGATTCCACGTTGTGGGGGCAAAACACTGAATGCCTGCTTCCCTTTTTCAGTTTGAAAGTGTGGGACATGCAGAAGAATAATGTTATTGGAGCGAAGAGAACGAAAACTGACAGTTCTATGTAGGAGAGTGGATAAATATGCTGGGGTTAGACTGAGTAAAGATTTATACATCAGGATCATTAAATGATTGTTTCTCCGTTCACTTAAAGGAGCCAATCAGCTTTTGCGTACAAATCACAATGATGTGTCAAACATCTACTACTGGTTATAAATCTTAAAGCGCAATGATACACAGTATTTAATGATTGAAGACATTTGGTCGAAGCATTCATATATAAAACATCTCCATAATCCAAAAGTGGCAGGAATGTCGCTGCTACCAATTTTCTTCTAGCTTTGAGTGTAAAACAAGATCCATTTCAATAATAAAACCCAATTTTCATTTTCAATGTCCCTAGTAGATTTGCTATGTGATTTTTAAAAGAGAGTTCATTATCTAGAATAAAACCAAGATATTTATAATTACTGACAAACTCGATTTGTGCTCCTACAGCAGTGGTAAGCAATAGGGAAGTTTCTGGTAGTTTTCTAGCATGTGAGAAAATCATTGCTTTTGTCTTGTCCACATTCAAAACCAACTTCAGAGTTTGTAACGTGTTTGAACTACATTAAAAGCAGACTGCAAATACTGTATTGCCTGCGATAGTGATGCAGAATAGCAGTATATTATTAAATCGTCAGCATAAAAATGGTAAAAAGCATTTGACAGATTGTCACGCAAGTTATTTATATAAATAGAGAATAAAAGCGGACCCAGAACTGAGCCTTGAGGTACGCCATTTAAAATAGTGAGAATAGAAGAAGTGACACCAGCCAATTGAACTCTCTGGGTTCTGTTTGACAAATAATCAGCTACCCACATGGTAGCTTGATGTGAGAGCCCAATCCTGTGTAGAATTTCAATTAAAAGCTTGTGATTTACTGTGTCAAATGCCTTTGATAAATCAATAAACAAAGCAACACAATGTTTTTTGTTATCAAGAGCCTGGATAAGATCATTACAAACCTTTAACGTGGCAGTAACAGTGCTATGTTTTTTTCTAAAACCAGACTGAACATTTTGTAAAACACAATTAGAATCTAAAAAATTCTTCAATTGATTTGTAACTAATTATTTAAAAAATTTTGCTACGATACATAGTTTAGAGATTGGTCTGTAATTGTTTACCTGTGATGATTCCCCACCTTTGAATAGAGGCAAAACAAATGCTGATTTCCATACACTAGGGATTTTATTAGAGATTAGACTTAGATTAAAAATATGAGATAATGGCTCTGCTATAAACTCTGCAGCCAACTTTAGAAAAAAAGGATCCAGATTATCTGGCCCCGCTGATTTTCTGGTGTCTATGTTTTTCAGTTCTCTGAGAACCTCAGCTGTACAAATAGGGGAAAAGTTAAAAATGGTGGAGTTACACTCATTATTCAAAAACAGTTCATCAGTATTTACATTTTGGGTAAATGAATTTAAATCATCAAATAGAGATCCTACAGAAATAATTTTAAAATAATTTAAAATTTCAAATTTATCAGACACCATTTTACTTTTTTTCCAAACAAAATTTGGAAAGTCACTCAGTGGTGCTTGCTCAGTAGCTGATTTAACTGATTTCCAAAATTTCTTTGGATCATTTAAATCTTTTGTCATTTCGGCAAGGAAATAGTCTGACTTAGCTTTCTTGATTAATGAGGTACATTTATTCCTCAATTTCCTAAACCAAAGCCAGCTCTCCTCAGCATTGTTTTTTCTTGCCCAGGCTGCATCTCTTTGTTTAAGCAGAGTCCCAATAGCTGGTAAAAACCAAGGATTATTTCTCCCCTTCACCCTAATTTTACGTTTAGGAGCATGTTTATTTATTAGTCTTGAAAACTCTTAGAAATACTGCCAGGCAAGGTTTACATTATCAAAAAGAGAAACCCTATTCCAGTTGAAAAGTAGCAAATCATGAACAAAAGCTTGTTCATTTAAGTGTTTTAGATCTCTTTTGAACAAGATACGTGGCTTGGGTTTTAGTAACTTAAGATTTCTAACTGTACCTACTGCACAATGATCACTAAGGTCATTTGCAAATACTCCTATCCCCGTATATTTATGCGGAGCGTTTGTCATAATTAAGTCTAGGAGAGATGATTTTAGAGGACATTTGTTATTAGGTCAGGTGGGGTAGTTAATTAACTGGGTGATATTTAAAGAATCACAGATAGTTTTTAAGCTATCTGAAGATGCTGTCAACCAATCTAGATTTAGATCTCCTAATAAAACAAATTCATTGTTATTTAGGTCAGCTAAATATTTGTACAAATTAGGAAGTGCGTCACAGCCTGCAGAAGGTGGTCGATAACACCCTATAACTGTGATATTCTGAGCCTTAGTGAATTCAGTTTTCAAGGCTAGAAACTCAAATTGTTTTGGAATGGATAGAGAAGATAGCAGAGTGACATGAAAATTGTTTTTTACATAGATGGCAACACCGCCACCTTTCTTGAGGCGATCACAACAAAAAACATTGTAACCTTCTAAGGAAATATCTTTATTTGTAATGGATTTATTTAACCATGTTTCCGTCAAAACTAAAATATCCATATTGGTTGTTTCAATCCAGATTTTAACCAGGTCTATCTTAGGCAATAGACTGCGAGAGTTAATATGTAATATACCAAGCCCTGATCTGGTTTTGAATTCTGCTGGTGTATCAAAGGTATTGAAAATTGGACCTGGATTTGGTTGCACATTACCCGATAGTAAGAGTAAAAGTAGAATAAGTCTTTTCCATTGACCATTTACATTTGATACCAAGTCATTACTCCTGTTCTGAGTAAGATGTATAAGAGAAGATTCATTTAACATAAAACAGTTTCTTAAGACAGACAAGCACATTAGATGAACTAGGTTATCTATTGGCATTTGATTAAAGTAGTACCAGTGAGTAATAAAATCTGAAGGAGTCCAAATTGTCTGATCGAGGGTCATGGACCAGGAATAATTCTTGAAGGAGTGGGCTGAGTTATTATACAAGTCCACAGAAGACTTTGGCGCATTTTCAAAGGTGTAAACACCTAAGAACAATATCAGAAAGAGTCTCATTATTATACTTATCTGACCAAATGTCATGTCCTGCCTTCACTTCTTCTTAGAGTTCAGGAAATTTTACAATGTAACAAACTGAGATGGTGTTACCAAGCGGAGATGACAGCTAGCATGTAGGGCCACTGGCTAGCAGGCAGAGGTGCTAGCTGACGACGGCGGCTAGCAGTTAGATCTGCATATACAATATGCATTTCTTTGGCATATACAATACATAGAATGGAATAGAATACAATAAAATGCAATGTATAGAACGGGGGGAAACTAAAAAAAAGAAAAAAAGATGCCAGAAGTTACAAGGAATAAAAACAATAGAAAGTATAATAAAAGGATCACAAACGGAGACAAGACAGTGTTTCAGGTGTTGTTGCGCAACACCCCCCCCCTCCTTTCTGTCTCTACTCTCTCACTCTCGTACTTCCTCTTCTGAGAGGGGAGATGTGCTACCAGCTCTCCATCTAACGGGTTAATTGAGTTTCCTAAATCTGCCGGGATTTACCCTGTCCAGAACTGAAGTAAACTCTGTTTAAGCTGGTTTCGAGAAACGATTCACCTGATTTTTAACGGCCTACATCCAGGTGTCCCACCCTTCTTCCCTCTGTGAATTAGCCAGACTGAGCAGCCTACAGCCAACTAGTTTCACAGAGCACACCTGTTAACGGTCGCTCGTTCTCTATTTTACAACTTGCATTTGTTATTGAACCAGGTAGGTTTTAGTGACTCGGGCGAGTCCCAAGGATGTTGTTTTAAATTTGGGCTACCAGCAACCTATAAAACATTTTCCCCCTCTTCCTCTCCAGAATCAAACATCACAGCTATTTTACAACCATCAAAGAACTTTAAGGTGACTCATTAACTGAATGTCCACAACATCTTTTAGATTTTCTTTATGCTAAATATTTTATTAGTAAGGCATTTTTGCAAGGGTCAGTACAGCTTAATTCAGTAGCAGAAATAATCAAATAAGTAAAATCAATCATCTAGTCTATCTTTCCCTACTGCTGACACTGAAAACTAAAAAAGGAAACCTTTGAGAGAGACGGACGGAGTTTGGTGTTTCGAACCCCAGACCTGGCACGATGATGAAGAAGGTGCTGCAGCAGGAGGAAGACGCCGATCGATGAAGGCCAGGATCTCCGCAGGTCTGATGATGAAGAAGGTGTTGCAGCAGGAGGAAGATGTTGATCGGCGAAGGCAGGAATCTCTGTAGGTCTGATGAGCTTCTTCTCCGCATGGATGGTGAGGTCACACAGGACTTGGTGCTGGCAGGAAAAAAGGCACCAGTTCTTCTTCTTTGTCTTTGCCTTTGTCTTCATCTTTGTCTTTGGGGTCTGAACCCAGCCGATGAGAGAAGTGCGATTTGAAGCCACAGGTTGCAGGGCTGACGGGTTGGTCCCCATGGCCGGACAGTCTTCGGCTCCGTGGCCCCGGCTCTTCTTCAGCTGCAGAGTTCTTTGTCCATCTCTTGGCTCGAAGCTGCCCGGAGGATCCAACGAACGGTTCCTCTTTTGCACTCACCTTTTATAGGGTTTCTGACTGCTTAGACAGATGATCTCATATCCATCACTGTCTTACAGACATTTCCTGATGTCTGTGCTAATGTCTCAGGGTTGCTCAACCTCCTATGTCCATTGCCTGCACAACCTTTCACCTACTCTCTAAATAAGGCGTTGATCATCTCTGCTCTCCTGTTAGTTCCTTGCCTTTCACCTTTCACCTACTCTCTACCTCCAACATATCAGTGATGTTTAATTGCAGTTACACCTTTTACACCATTTCAAGTTCAATGTCAAAATCACATTTATATCACATTTATTTTCTTTAGCTTCTCTGATCTAGCATTCATTTATAATTTTATAACCATAACTTATATCACATTTATTTTCTTCAGCTTCTCTGATTTATCATTCATTTATGATTTTATAACCATAACTTATTAATTATACTTATTATAATCCTAATGTGAGTTATTACAGATGTTTTTCTGAAAAGAAACCAAGAATAATACATGATTCTAATTATTTGATGCCAAAGTTACAGTTACTTGTTTTTCTTGTAACTGTTCCCACAAATGTTCGTGTAAATATTATTACAAGTAAACCAATATTAATATAAGTATTTTACTTTGAATCTTATCAAATTACTCAAAATGTTTTAGATTTCATTCTTTAAAACTTTCATGCTTTAAAATAAGAAATAGTCTCATCTATTTTTATGAATCTGCAGGCTGGAAACTTCCTCTTTTTCCAGGAAACCTGCTTTTCCTGTTTCATGACTCTCTCTGTCTGACTATGATTTCTTATGATTAGATAGAAAAAAGTAAAATTAAAGCAAAGTTTGCATGAGACAAAAACAACACACACAACCAGATTTATTTTATTGACACTTAAGTCTACTGTTGGGCCTAGATATCACTTGAGTGATTCATTTTAAAGATAACTTTATTTATTATTACTGTTAAACTAACTTTATTGACACTTAAGTCTACTGTTGGGCCTTGATGTCACTTGAGTGATTCATTTTAAAGATAACTTTATTTATTATTACTGTTAAACTAAAATCTCCAGCATGGGGAAGTGGGATGAGCTCGGATTTTCTTGACACAGGGAACACAGTTAAAGAATTTTAGGGCTTCAAGAGTCGGTAGAGGTCTATATAGTTACTACATAGTGTTATAATTCAGATAAAAACAGATAAAATAGAGGCTTTTTGCCAGAAAATTTGCATGTATGAATATGAAATTTAACTAGACTTAACAATAGCGGAATTACATAGAATTGATTCTTATTAGCAAGACAGACATTGTAGAAACCAAAAAGTACATCTGTGTATATAAGTGAAAAATTATGAGATTGAGTATAATAAACAAGCAAAGTCTTTCCAGAAAGAGACAGTGAAGGGGTATTTCCAGAATAAGCGGACTGTTGTCTTATTGTCCAGCTACAATCTATATCCTGGTGCAGGTTTTGTTTTGCAGGGTAGCACCGGTGGAGAAGTTTGAAGCACACATCACGAGGTTTGTTCATAATGAAGTATTTGAAGGGCAGAGTCCAAACCGTTGTCCATTTAATATCAGAAACAAACTGTCTCCAGTAGTGGGTCACATAAGGTGTAGTTGCAATGTCCATCTGAAATAAGGATCTTATATTCCTTTTTGTAGTAGAAGGTTTAAAGGAGAAACAAATTTTACCCACAGCAGATTCAAAAACAGAACAATGTACGTCTGCAGCTCTGTCCTCCCCAGAATGAAGATGGCCCTTAAAGAGCATGAGAACTTCTTTAGGAACAGCGTCCATAACAATAGCAAATTCTCTGGGGGGAACTGGGATAAAAATTCAGAGTAAGACTTTAGGTACCCGTCAGAGTTAAATAATTGTTTTACAAAACTAATATTATTATTAAACCAGTTAGGGAAAAACAGAGATTGATTTTTGTAAAGAATATTCCGGTTATTCCAGATGAGACGTGTGAGGGGAGAAAGGATGTTTATAAATTAGGGACCAAGCAAGGAGCATCTGTTTGTGATAATTGGCTAGTTTTAGGGGAAGTTTTTCTATGTTATAGTTAGACTTAAGTAAAAATGAAAGGCCACCAAGTTTGGAGAAAATATAATTAGGGATAAAATTCCACAAAGAGTCAGGGTTCAATAAAAAAATTCGGATCCAATTGATTTTAAATATGTGATTTAAAGATGAGAAATCTAAAAAGTTTAAACCACCTGAGTCTACAGGGTTTCGGAGCACAGAGTCTTTGATGTAATGTGTTTTATTTTTTTACCAATAGTTTTACAGGTAGCAGTATTGACATTTAATGCATTTAGTGCATCATAAGTTAACCTGGATATTCCTCCAGCTTTAGATAACAGTATTCTTCCTTGTAAATATAAATCTCTTTGAAGCCAGTGGTTTAATTTCTTTTTGGTTTGATCAATTGTAGGGTCAAAGTTAACCTTGCATCTTTCTTTGGCATCTTTTGTGATAATTACACCAATATATGAAACTTGTGTTTTAACAGAAATGTTGTAAAGATGGGATTTGCTACAAGATGATATGGGAAGCAATTCACATTTGTTTAAATTAAGTATGTGGCCTGAAACATCAGAGAAAGTTTGGATGAGCTTAATAACAGGAATTTGGTCAGCATCTCTCAGAAACAGTGTCGTGTCATCAGCAATTTGACTAATACAAATTTCTCTATCAGCAACTGAGATACCACGGATATTGTTTTCCAGAATAAATGTTGCAAGAAGTTGGGCTGCGATCAGGAATAAATAAGGGGAAACAGGGCAGCCCTGTCTCACTCCTCTGGGTACTGGAAATCTGGGACAGGTGCCATGCTTCAGCTTAATACAGCACTTACCTTTCTTGTAAAGAGTCTGAATAGATTTGATAAAATATTGCCTTAAACCAAATTTAATTTGGCCCAATACATAAAACCATGCTCTAGAGCAGTGGTTCTCAAACTTTTTTCAGTGATGTACCCCCTTAAAAATATATTTTTAGTCAAGTACCCCCTGACACGGGCAAAACATTTTTGGAATAAAAAGAGGTACAGTGCTGTAAATACCCTGTAAATACTGAATATAAAATTCAGTGCATGAACACACATTTATATTTTATCGAACTTTTTACAAAATAATTTTCCCCAAGACTTATTATGAGGAGCCTACTGATTTTTTAAAGATATTTTGAAAAGCTTCACGTACCCCCTGCAGTACCTCCACGTACCCCCAGGGGTACGCGTACCCCCATTTGAGAACCACTGCTCTAGAGAGTCAAAAGCCTTATAGAAGTCTAAAAACAAAATAAAGCTGATATTTATTAATAGATCCAGCATAAGCCTTAGGTTGTTTGTGATGTGTCTGTGGGACATGAAGCCTAATTGAGATTCATCAATAATAGAACTGAGGGTTTGTTTAATTCTTTTGGCCAAAATAACAGCAAAAACTTTATAGTCGTTGTTCAGTAAACAAATAGGTCTCCAGTTGTCAATGAGTAACTTGTCTTTGCCAGACTTTGGGATCAAAGTAATAAGGCCTGGTGTTAAAGTAGGAGGCAATTCTCCACAACCAATACTTTCTGAAAAAATGCTGAGAATAAAGGGTTCTTTTACAAATTTCTTATAAAGCTCACTTGACAGCCCATCAGTACCTGGTGATTTGTTGTTTTTAAGACTTAAAATAGCCTCTTCTGCTTCCTGTAGAGTGAGGTTAGCATCACACATTTTGTTATCAGTCTCAGATATAACTTTACAATGTTTAATAGAATCAATCAGTAAAGAAGCTTTTTCATCTGAGTATTCAGAGTAGAGGTTGTTGTAAAAATTGGAACAAAATGATCCGAGGGTTTTATGGTTTGATACAATCTTGTCATTAACTTTAAGTGTGTCTAAAGCATTATGAAGTTTAGATTTTTCTAAACCAAAAAAGTAGGAAGAACACTGCTCCCCTTCCTCCAACCATCTCGCTCTAGACCTGACAAACGTGCCTTTAGCCTTCTGTTTATATATTTAATCAAGTTTAGTTTGACATTCACTAATTGGAGATGGGTCATCCTCATTAAGGTTATCATGGCTAATCCTGGATAAAGAAGCTATCTGAGAACAAAGACTTTCTTCCTTTTGCCGTTTCTTTTTTGCAAGGTTACTACTGAAGGATCTCATGAATTTTCCTATGTCATATTTTAACAGTTCCCAAAAAGGACTAAAGGAGTTTTGTCTACAGGCTTCCTCCCAACAGGACTTAATGAGGGATCTCTTCGTTTCAGTAACATCCTCTTAAGAGAGAAGACCGTTGTTCAATCTTCAGAGAAGACCTTATCTGCTAGACAGACTACTAGAGCCGTCTAGCATTCCTAGACAGCTCTAGGAATGCCAGACGTCAAGAGTGAAAGGCTTAACGTGATTAATTTATGATCAGAGAAAGGAGCAGGGTGTGTATCAATATTAACAGCAGCAGAATCGACTTGCTTTGATACCAGCCAGAAGTCAATACAGGACTTTTTAGAAAGGTCTTTGGTACTCCATGTAAATAATTTATGTGTAGGAAATTTTTTCCTAAAAAAGTCT
The DNA here is from genome assembly GCF_002775205.1 of Xiphophorus maculatus. Lineage (NCBI taxonomy): Eukaryota > Metazoa > Chordata > Actinopteri > Cyprinodontiformes > Poeciliidae > Xiphophorus > Xiphophorus maculatus. Next base: position 581,565 of record NC_036449.1, on the reverse strand, counting down.
AAGACATCAAATTTATTCATAGAGTCTTTCAGGTAGCCATTGGATGAGTTAGAGTTGTTAGGAGGGTATCTATCAATATTATTATCATAAACTGTCATGGTGGAGTTAACCGTCTTAGCCCACATGCAGAACACTACAGGAGATCATAGAATCAGTTAAAGATGTTTATTATAACAAGGGTGGATAATGAGGAATAGAGGGGAGAAATCCTCAGGATGGACTCACGGAACAGTCGGCTCACCACAAAACAGTCAAAGGAGATGATGAGTTCAGGGAAAAATGGGAAACGGAAGTGATCAACGGAGCAGGGCTATTCTTACTTGTGAGGTAGACGGCCAATCCAGGGAAGGGGTTCGACTGAGGAGTCGGGGCTTACGTAGGCTGACAGTCCGTGTTCCAGGGGGAAGAGGCTACAGCCGTAGCGGATCTGCACGGAGGTGGGTAGACGTGGAGGAGGACGGACAGGTAAGAGCGGGCGCACCAGAAGACGAAGAGCGAGGACCACCAGCAGGGAAGGAATCCAGGACCACTTGAGATCGACGGAGGAAGTGAGAGTGGGACTCGGGCAACCAGCGGGTAAGACCCGCGGCATCGCGAGGAGGATGTTTCCAGAAATCACCAGTAGAAATCGTCTTGTGGAGGATCTTGAGCGTCACAGGAAAAAACACCCGTAACTGGCTAACACTCAAGCGAAGAGGTGCTGGCGGTCATCTCCTCTTGTACTCCCGGTAGGATGAGGTAATTGGGTTCAGGTGAGCTGAGCCGCAACAGGCTCTCCCAGGGAAAACAAAGAGTATTGATGCCTCCTGGTGGACAAACCTAGATGCAACAAGGAAACCCCAAACACCCCGATTCCTGACATAAACCAAATTGAAATCACCACCGAAAATTAGAATGGCTTCAGGAAATTTTGATAACCAAGATGAAACTTTTTCATCCCATAACTCAAAAAGCTCCCTCGTGTCTGAATGAGAGTTGTAGCCATATATGTTGGTTATTATTATAATAGTCTGTGAGAAGCAAGAACCATAACAATGAAATGCCCCTTGGGGTCCCTGTAGTAATTCATTACCTTCCCTGGAAATTTATCTTTTAGTATCAAAACCCCAGCAGTTTTCTCTGAAACGAGAGACACATGAACAAAAGAACAAATCCTCAATAGAGAACAATAAAGAACAATATTAGTGGGATAGCAAATTACGCTATGAAAAAACGAGTTAGCACTCAAGCTCTGCAAATAGAAGATATTGACAATGAATGAGCCATATGACTATTGGCTATATTCTAACAACCATTCCTGTTAATGACAGAGAACTTATTATAACAGAACAACAAACTGTAAACCCAACAGGATCGGGATGAACTTGAAACCAGCAGGTGGAGCATCATGTGGCAGAGGGAGGGAAGATCTTATTACCGTTGATGAAGGCTCGTCCAGAGGTGTAATAGGCCGATTTGCCCTGCGCCCTCGCCTCCTGTACTGATGGCCAGAATAGGCGTCGTTTCTCCTGGTCCTCCACTGTCAGGTCCTCTGTGAAGCACATGTTGTTTTCCGACAGGAACTTGGACTTCTTGGCGGCTCTTCAGAGGGCGTCTCTCACCATACGAGACAGAAACTGGATAATGTCTTCTTGCTGTGATCACTTTTCCCAAGCCTGTGAACGATGTCGATTCCGTCTGCCACATTTATGTCATCACTTTGTTTCTGATGTTCTCCTGGTCGTTCTCAAGGACCCCAACCAGCTGCAGATTCCAACTGCGAAAGTAGCATTCAAGCTCCATCTGTCGTGATTGTGTTTTGGCTTCCGCTCGGCCGTGCTGCCCGTTGTTTGGATCATGTTGGACTGTGTTATTCTGGACAGTCATTATTAAAATAATTTATTTATCGTATCCTGGGTCTACAGCGTCTGCCTCACCACCTCTACACCGCACTTTTTGACAGAAGGACCCGACCAGAAAGTACGGTGAGGCGTGCTTTTTTGCTTACATCATGGACCCAGAGGATTTAAAGGAACTCACGGAAACGATCAAGGAATATGTCGAGGCCATGGCCAAACCCTACGCCACCTGCAGACGGCTCGGTTTTGCCATTCGCTTGGGACTGCTGCTGGACTTCTGGGTTCCACGCTTTCCGCACCCGGGGTTGGTGGAATTGCAGAGGGAGGCAGAGTGGGAGCGTGAGCCGTCATGGCTGGCGACCCTCTGCCTCTGAAGCCGAACATTCCCTCCATCCGCTCCACCACCCCAGCTCCGTCAACTCCAGGTCCAGCACCCCCAGAGCCCGCAGCAGTGGATCTTCCGCCTCTCGGCGCAGCAGCGGATCTTCCGCCTCTCGCCGCAGCTGAGGATCTTCCGCCTGTCGCTGCTCCGGATCTTCCACCTCTCATCGCTTCTCCGGATCTTCTGCCTCTCGTCGCTGCTCCGGATCTTCCGCCTCTCGTCGCTGCTCCCGCTCCAGCGTCTGCCGGCTCTCCTGCCGGCTCTCCTGCCGGCTTTCCCGAGCCTCCAGTCCCCGCTTATGAGACTGCTCCAGCCGTTGTTCCCGTGGTGATGGGATTCCAGGCGGCCTGCCTGGCTCCGGGCCAACAGGCGGCACGGTTAATGGCCTTTCCCGCCCCAGTTAGTGGGTTCTAGGCCCCAGTTAGTGGGTTCTCGGCCCCAGTTAGTGAGTTCTCGACCCCAGTTAGTGGGTTCTCTGCTCTACCAGAGCTTCCCAGTGTTCCTCAAGAGCTTCCCAGTGTTCCTCCAGAGCTTCCCAGTGTTCCTCCAGAGCTCCCTAGTTCCGTCTTTCCTCCCGAGACCCCGCCTCTTAGTGCTCCTCCCGAGACGCCCCCTCTTAGTACTCCTCCTGAGACCCTGCCTCTTAGTATTCCTCATCGCCGCAGCCTCTGGGCGGCCCCCGAGACTCATCGTCGCCGCCTCCATGCGGCCCCCGAGACTCTTCGCCGCCGCTTTCAGGCAGCCCCCGAGACTCTTCATCACCACCTCCAGCGCTGCGGACGGCCGCCTGACCTTCCCCGTGGGTTCCGCCTCCTGTGCTTCCGCCCACCCTGGTGGGTTGTTTTTTTTATTTTTTTTTTTTTGGACTCTTGACTCCCTCCCTGTGTTTCTGCCCACCCTGATGGGTTGTTTTTTGTTTTGGACTCTGGCCTCTCGTCCGGCTCCCCTCCACCCACCCTTGTTTTGTTTTTTTTGTTTGTTTTTGGGCGTCTTGGAGCCGCCCTTGAGGGGGGGGGTACTGTCGTGATCTGTGTTTTTCTGTGTGTTTATTTTGAGTTTCCTGTGTATCTGTGTCTCCGTGTTGTCCTGTCTCCTTTTGATTAGTTCCCAGGTGTTTCTCGTTCCATGATTTCCTCCTGTGTATTTAGTGTCACCTGAGTGTCTGTGTCTTTGTCGGGTCCTCGTCTCATTTGGATTCTAGACTCTGTCGTCTGTGTACCCAGTCCGTCGTCTCGTCCGTCGTGTAAACGGTTGCTACCAGCGTCGAGCCCTGGCTTCCGCTCGGCCGTGCTGACCGTTGTTTGGACCATGTTGGACTGTGTTATTCTGGACATTCATTATTAAAATCATTTATTGATCGTATCCTGGGTCTACAGCTTCTGCCTCACCACCTCTACACCGCACTTCTTGACACCATCATGCTGTTCTCCACAGTTTCCAGCTCCTCCTCCCCCTTTTTTGCTTTAGCATCCACCTCCATTACTTTATTTTTAATATCCATCAATTCTTCAGAGACAAAGTCAATACTTTTCTTAAGTCCCTCAATTTTTAATGTTACCATGCTCTCGAGTAAGTCGGCCTGGGCATTGATGATGGCGGAGAGTCTGATAATAATGTCATCTGGCAGAGGGCTTTCCCTTCTGTATAGAGGGGATTTTACTGGGATATCAGACAAGAGTGAAAAGTCCCTGACATCCATAACTTCGGCAGTAGTATTGCCAGTAGAGAAGTTATGCAAATCAAGGTTTACACTGTTCATGTTGGACGACTTATGGTCTTTTCTCTTGTTATCCGATCTTTGCATGATTGTGATAAGGACCGAGATGCCAAACTAGACAGATATGTTTAAATTTTAGCTTTAAGTCCAATTTTTAATGGAGCTTGAGAATAGAAGCCTTACCGAGGCGCCATCTCGGCTCCCCCCCTCGCTTTGTTACAAAGTGTCTTTAATGGCTGATTCTTTACGGAATTCCCCCACTGCCAGTTATGTTACTTTTGTAACTTTAGTAGCAATTTCCACATCCGCCACTGCGCTTAAGACAGAGCTTAGTCTCCTCTTACTGCACTAACCTAGTCTTCATACTTTGAATTGCAAGCAACAGATTGAGAAGCGCAAGCAAAAAAAATTTACAAATTAAAAAGTTTTTAAGTTTTTTTTGTTTGAAACATTTTTTTTGATTGAATACTACTTTTTTTTGCTTAACATTGTTTTTTTTTGTTTTTGCTTGAATAATTGTGAAACAAATATAACTCTATAAAATAGCGCCCCCTTCACTTCTGGAGTGCAATGGTCCCACTTTCAAATAAGGTAGGAGACTGTCCGTCCCCACCCCTTTTTGTTTGCTGCAGTATTCTTTTCGGTGTACAGTACTTGCTTCGTGCAGCTGCTTCTTCGTGGAACCATTGTATTAACCACAGACGTTGAGGCCAGACCTTATTTGGAAATGGGACCATTGAACTCCGGAAGTGAAGGGGCGCGTCACGAAACTAGAATACCACACAGTCTTTATTATTTACTATTAATTACTGGTGATGTAAAAGATAAATTATCTTCTAAAACACCATATTTTTCCATTTTCTTCAGGATGTAGAGCTAATTAAGTGACATAAACAATACCTTTAAACATTATAAATAATATCTGAGTATCTCCATCAATTATAGGAGGAACAAAAGAAATAGGACATGAAAAACAACATGATTAACTATAATAAAAGTACCATTTACAATGTATACATAAGAAATTTAATTGAGCAAAAGTCAATAATGAACACATTAATTAGGTTCACAGACGAATAACCAGGGTTGTTAAACAGATACAAGCAATAATTCACATTATTTTTACTGTGCCATATATATTATTTTGAGACTTTCTGTTGGTAGAGTCTTATATATAGGAAAAAATATGGTTAAACTATTTAGTCTTCCAAGGTGGAAATTTTTCTTAGACTCTAAAATGATAAAATAAAACTCATTCATATAATGACGATATCAACAATTTGTGCATCGAGTAAAACACTATAGGTAAATGCTATTATTTAGTTTGGCTAAGAATAATTATTGCACTGTCAATAAATCACTTCTAATAAATGTTCTATAGTTACCAGAGGAACACAATAATGTCTTCATGAGCTCAAACTATTACCTACTATTTTACCTGCCATTAAAATTATTTAAAAGATTGTCTGTTAGTCTGCAGCTCATGTGACCAAACCAGCTGAAAAGATGAAAAGTTAAAACACCCAACAGTTAAAACTTGAGCTGAGTTAAAAATCAAGTTAAAATGTTACGTTTTAACATTTTAACTCAACAACCTCTACCTAACTAGAGGTTGTACACTACCTCTAGTTAGGTAACCCCAAGATCACTGAGTCTTGTTAAAGGATCGCGTATCTAAAAACAGTTCTTAAAAATATAGCCAGTGTTTTCAGCAAAATTGAGCTGACTGTCCAGGAATGACAGAATTTGCCACAGTTTCAACAGGAGTGAAACTGAAACCACTTTCAGGTCTTGTTTATGTCATTTAATTAGCTCTACTTCCTAAAGGAAACGAAAAGGTATCGCGTTTTGTGATCGACTTTATCTTTTACGGTTCCAGTAATGCCAGATTTAATAATAAATAATAAAGACGTTGTGTTATTTATATTAGTTGTGTTACCACCCCCACGCCACTATAGGCAGTAGCAGGCCCGAAAAGATGAAGACTAAGAAGCAGATTTAGAAGTACACAGAAAGCTACGGTATTTGTTAAAAAGTGTGAGCTGCGCTGCAGTCAATAAAAGAGAGAAGTTCAAGTACATGCTGAGAGTGAAACTCCTTCCTAAAGATGAAGCTATATCACAGATTTCAAAAGAAAATAAAAACGGGAGACCGCGGATAATATAGGAAATAGCGCCCCCTTCACTTCCGGAGTGCAATGGTCCCATTTCCAAATAAGGCATGCGACTGACAGGGGTCCGTCCCCGCCCCTTTCTGTTTGCTGTAGCGAGGTCCTTCTCGGTGTACTTGCTTCGTGCAGCTGCTTCTTCGTGGAACCATTGTATTAACCACAGACGTTGAGGCCAGTCGGAACAAAACAGTTGGAACACAAAATGGCTGCCTGGTTGCTGCGTTCAAGTCGACTTGGTGCACTCAAGGTAATATTTAGTTATCTGATACAAAAGCTTTTAAACTGTATTCTGTGGTGATGTTAGATCATTAACGATATCATACAAGTATATTTTTTTTTAAAGCGCATGCTTGGAAACTGATGTGACATGATAGGTGGTAGCGTTCCCAATGACCCTCAAAGTTGCAAAAAAAAAAGGAAAATCAAATTGACTATAGATTTTTTTTGAAAGCTAAGATAAACACATCTTTAAACTACTTATGTGTGTTTTAATTTAGAACACAGCGTTATTGAGAAGTATGTGGGTGTTATGATTCCTAAAATAAAGCAGAAAAAAACACATCCTTATACGGAGACTAGGACTGGAAGAGATGGACATAGGATTTAGCGATATTTTGTTGTTCTATTGTGATAGTGATTAAAGTGAGAGCTATTTATTTCTACTTTTAAGTAACTTTAGGTATGGCTGTGTCCGCATGACCTCAATCACAGTTGCACAAGTTGTTTTAGACATCTAGAAAAATAGACTTCAGGGATTTTGTTTATTTTCTTGGTCAAAGCAACAAATAAAAACCTCTTATAATTTTGTTGAGCACAACAATCCCATGAAGAAATATTAAAGGTGACGACCTCAGTAGTCATATTTCCACAACATCTAGTAAGATTTTCATTGCTTTAGTTTGCAGAGCTTAGCAGACACAGACCATAAAATCTAGCAAAACAAAAACAGTACAGAAGTTGCAAAAATCATCAAATCTTATTGAATTAACTTTCTCTAAAACTGTGGCTGAGTGAACTTTTTGAATGTAATAAATTTGCAAGAAGACAGTGAGAAAAAGGCTCATACCACATTGAAAGCCCTTTTGTGGGTTGATCCTTTTGTTTTTTGTGTAGAAAACATTTCCATAATTTCCACTCAAAATTTACACACAACAAAACGGTTGAATACTGAACTGAAATAATATTTTACAGTTAATTATTTTAATTGAGGGGGGGCTGTCGATTTTCAGGTATTTTGACAGCTGTCAATAAGATAGGACTACAGATGACTACATGTCAGTACACCAACATTCATTAATTTAAAATCAGAATCCACCTCTGAGCTGCAGTATGCCCCAAAAAGCGGGAAGCACAGCATCAGAATCTGTGTTGTGCTCACTGAACCAGGTTTTAGTGAAGCAGAGGGCAAAAATCCTTGATAGTCTAAGTTTTTAAGACTTGAGAAGCAACAGTTTGTCCACTTTGTTAGGGTGGACATAAAACAGGCAAAGGGCAAAGGTTACGGACTCCTTGTTTCTGAAGCTTCACAAGCACATCTTAGTGAGCAGCTGCGGTGGGTTAGGGTTTGGAGTTATTTTCTAGTGGAAGTGTCCACATACTGTAATAGCATAGAGCATAATAAACACACAAAAACACATGAAATACTGAGGCTGTCATCATCTCCACCATCTTGGTATCGTTCAGATTATAAAAAATATAGCTGTGATTTTTTTTTTTTTACTTTTACTCTATTTACAATCAGTCGTTGTTTTGTTCAGATTCAAGATGGGATTATTACCACTCCAAGCTACAAAGCCTACTGAATACTCAGCTTCCTATCCATATCATACACCCAACACTGCAAAGTAATACTACTGATGGCAGGAGTCTGTCCTCTACCTGGAAGTTTAGAGGTGCATAAAGAATAAAAAATATTGGTGGAAATTCAGTCCGATGTGGTGTGCTGCTGACTCCCTGGTTAAACATATAACCTTTCGTCTCACAAATTGTGCTCTGTGTGTCATGTAGTCATTGATTGAGGCCTCTACCTGTGTCTCATGGAGTTTCTAACAAACCTGGGGTGGCTGGAACTTTATACATTGTATGATGTTTTTGGCTGAAAAACACTACGTAATACTTAAATTTGTTTGTACAGTATTTGTTTCCAAAACTGTTCTTTTCTTCTTTTTTTTTGTTTCTCCAGTTTGACAGCTGGGGCACTCTGAGACATTACCCCCCTGCTTTGTTCTGCAGTGAAGCTAAAGAGCCAGTAAAACCAGTGAATAATACAAAGGATCCAGACAAGAGTAAGACCAATTACATGTGGTGATATTATGTTTTAAATGTATCACTCTAATGCTGCTTTTTGCGTATGTGATCAGCAGGAAAAATAAGTAGGGCACACGTTAATGTTTTTCTCTGTAAAAGAAAAAAAATCTGTAATGAGACTAAGTGTTGGAAGTGACCCAAGTAATTCACACTCAGAGAAAAGCTGTCTATGGAACATAATGGTAGTTATGTTCATAGTGTTATGTTGACAAATTCCCTTCAAATCGTGGAGGTTTATGGCAGGGATGTCAAACTCCAGGGCTGGTGTCCAGCAACTGTTCAGGTGTGGTGCATCTGCTGCACCACACCTGAACAGAATAATTAGGTCATTAGCAAGGAGAACTGATCTACCCAAGAAAGAGGTAATTAAGCCATTTCATGCCAGTACCTGTGGCACATCTAAAGACTGCAGGACACCGGCTCTTGAGGACTGGAGTTTGACACCTGTGGTTTATGGGGTCTCTTGTTTTCACTTTGACTTTCAAATCTTTGTATAGATGTTAAGTAGTTGTGAATTAGCGTTACATAAATAAACTCAATTGAATTTAAATTAAATTACATTAAGTTGGGGGAATGAACTGGCCAATTATAGCACCATAATTTCCTTCATCTGAAAGTTGCTGAGACTTTCCTTGACTTTTTTTAGGATCATTTAATCAAATAGAACTCTTCCTAGAAGCACCTGGTCATGACTGATTTATGGTGAAAAAGTTTTTTCCACTTTTCTCTCAATCAGTCTTATTTGTATAGCAAATTTCAGAAACCATGGAATTCAAAGTGCTTTACATCACAAAAATACAAAGTCATAAAAAACACAGTACAGTCAACAATTGAGAAAACCAGTGACAAACATTATATTATATCAAAATCATCAATACTCATCAAATATAGTATTCAGCATTTCATTTATTATGATTCAAAACTAACCATAAACAGGTGGATTTTTAGTCTAGATTTAAAGGAACTCGGTGTTCCAACTGTTTTTAAGTTTTCTGGAAGTTTGTTCCAGATTTGTGGAGCATAGAAGCTGAATGCTGCTTCTCCATGTCTGGTTCTGATTCTGGGGATGCAGAGCAGACCAGAACAGAAGACCCGAGGGGTCTGGAAGGTTGATAAAACAACAGCAGATCTTTTCTTTCTTTTTTTTTCATTTTATTTTGTTGCTTTTCAGAATTTTATGTAAACAAAATTACAAAAGCAAACAGAAACATCCATTCATTATAAGACAACCTTGTCCAACCTTGTCCACCCCATCCAACCTATATAGATGGGTTGGATGGGGTGCTGGTGCCTATCTCCAGTGGTCAACAGACGAGAGGCAGGGTCACCCTGGACAGGTCGCCAGTCCATCACAGACAAAACAAAAATAACCCATTTGTTTACCACAGATTGGTTTATCCCGTCTCCTGTATTATCACATGATCTGCTTTCATCTGAGTATAATTGCAAGACCAAATAAATGAATAAATGTTGCTCCTATGTCTTAGCATTTATGAGAGAGATCTGAAGCATCAGGGAACATTATACCAAACTTATACAATAAGTTCAGTAGAAGAATTTAAAGTTCTGTTCATGTATAGAAATCGAGGTGCATTTGGGGAAAACCCCTTTACAGATCTCTCCCCAATCTGCTGGATCAAATGTCTGCTGTAGTTCTTTTATAGTTATTTTGCCAAGGGTTGTGTAGGTTTTTTTTATTAATTTTTTTTTTAAATTTAAGAACAACTTGACAAAAATGAGTTTCATCTGTTCACAAAGAGTAATACAATCTTTTACATTTTTCTGGATATTAATCCAGACAGCACACTCCTTCATGTGATTGTTAAATATTTGGTATCCTGTAATTTATTTATTTAATTTTTTGCTAGTTATGGCGTTCCATTTTCCAGGTGGTGTTTTTTACCGTGTACGATCCTTGATTCCAAATCACTTCAGAAAGAAATGGGATATGTTCGATCCATCTGCTCCTTTTGTCCTTTATGGTTTGGTTGTTCTCTTCTAAAAGTGTCCAGTTTCTTCTTATATCCCTCCTGTGTTTTATTCAGTGGATGCTCCTTGTCTGTCCTTCCCGACTTGGCCCACAACGCACTCTTGATCCTGTCTACCCAGGTTATAGATAGTTGGATGATGGTGACTTTGAAGCCTCAATGTCTTTTATTGCTACTGACGCGTAGTTGCAGACACGTGTGTTGTTCTCGTAAAATACGATCAACCTGACTGGGAATGGGGTCTGGAATTTGATCTTCGTTTCTCTGAGGACTGGCTTCGCTTCAAGGTGTACATGTCAATGTTTTAGCAGCATGTCTGGGACACAGCTATTGTCTATTATTCTTTCCCCTGCCAGCTTAAAGCCTTTCTTTTGCTAGGCTCGTTTTAGTACTTCATCTTATTATAAATGTGGTGAACTTGACTATTATTGAATGTGGGGGAGCATCAGTTAGAGGTCTGGATCCCAGAGAGTGGTGAGCTCTTTCAATACCCAGGTCAAATAATGTCGGAATATCTAGTTTGTCTTGAAGTAGGATCTCTATGAAGGCTGATGTAGAGGAAGAGCCTTTTGCAATGCCATGGAGCCCTATGTTTTCCAGTCTCGATCTCTCCTCGAGCTCAATTAGTTCAACCTCAAGCTCATCCTGTGATTTACTTTGCTTCACAGCTGGCTCTTCAATCTGCTAGATCCTTCCAAAATACTTCCAGTCTTCCATTTGTTTTTTTTTCCCTCTTTTGCTTCTCGGAAGCCCTCTGCATTTTCACGATGTGATTCTCTCAGTTCTTGGAGAATAGTTTGTAAATTAGCTGTCTCGTCAGCTGTATCGTCAGCTATGTCGTTAGCCGCCAGTAATGCTTCCAAGTCCGAGAGGCTAGTCGTGCATTCTTCGTTCATTTCTTCTTCTTGTAAAATCGACTGTAGAGACAGTAGAGCTTATTTTTATTTGGACTTAGGCATCGTGACTCACTCATTAGCGTATTTATATCCTGCATAGAAAAGGGAGATTTTTAGAATTTGTCAAGGAGCTACTTGGCTAAGCTTTCACTATCTTCTTTGCTTATCCGGAGGACCCGGGTTGTACAGTTTTAAACATTGTTTTAATTGATTACAGCTTATAATTAATTCCTATATCACAATATTTAGAAAACTTGTGATAATGATGTTGCGTATCATTAACCCAAATTTTCCTTAGTTTTCTGTATTTTTTTATAATTTTTCTGTTCTCTTATTTCTAAGTAACTATAGTCTCTTTATATTTAAATAAATTTTAATGGTCTGTATGTATGTAGATTAATTTTAAATAGGCTACACAACTTGCATCATTGTTTTAAATCTGAAATCTATCATTTTAATTTGTACTTTGTATAGAAATGCATTCCTTACTTTTTAGTGAATCATAGTGCTTTTTTTCCTTTACTTTTCAGTCCATGTGTTGTGGAAAACATTATACATACCATATTTTTGCTCTCTGTAAGTTTTAACAAGAAGTAAGCTAAATATGTATTCTGTGGTCTTTCTGTGATGAATTTCCAGTAAAGTTGGTATGCAAAGTGTGAGGTCAAGTTTTTGGAAATAACTTTTTAGAAAAACCTTTCTGTTTAGTAACCTTTGCTAGCATTTACCCATTTGTGTACAATTTATTATTTTCCTCAGGAGGTGAAGATGAGAGGGCAGCTAAGTGGACTTACAAGACTGCTGTGGCCTTTCCAGTTAAATTATCGGATCCTGGAGTTTTGCCACCCTTCCTAGGTGTAACTAAAGAGCCATTCCGCTTCACTGCCACATCAGAAAAAACTGCAGCATCTGTTACTGCTTCCACTAAATCTGCTGGAGAAAAATCATCGGCTGTCACTGCTTCATCTGACCTGTATCAAAGCCAAAAAGAAGTTTCTCAGATACTTTCTCATGATACTTTACCGGTATTTGTACCAGCAGAAGATGGTTCAGTTGAGGCACTTTGTAAAGGCTCAGTACCGGGAGACATTCCTTCCCTTGCTGTGACCATAGATGATGTTGTAAAACCAACTATGGTTTCTTCTAAGCTTGGGAATTCAGCAGCTGAAGAACTGTCTTCCTCATCATCCAGCGAATCTGATACAGAGTCAGACTCGGAGTGCATTCCTGAAGATGAGAATTTAGAGGCAGAAACTGAAACCAGAAGCTTTTCTTTGGAATTGCAACAACCAAGTCATCAAGAACAGGGAGAAATTAAAGAGTTTATAGTTAGTGGAGTGACTAACGCCCTTCCTAATGCAGAGGAAACAGCAGATCAATCTGTAGTACAGGCCTCCAGAGATAATTCGCGAGACTCAGTCTTTGATATCCTTACTGCTACAAAGAGCACAGTTGAGCTTACCAGTTCAGATTTTTCAACCCATACTGCTCCTACTGACACCCTGGGTGAAGCTCCAGCTGTACACGTGGAGCAACATGAAGCTCCAGAAAAAGCCCAGTCAAATTCTCTTTTAAAAGCAGTAAAGGTGCTTACAAAATTTGAAGATGGCTTAGGGGATGCTGGTGAAGAATCATGGGAAAAAGCTTCTACTATTGGGCCTGTACAGTCAAAAACTGTCTCTGTTGAAGTAGCTGCTGATCATCCAGCTGAAGTTGGCACCTCTGTTGAGCTGGAGGACTCTGCCCAGGTGCTAGTGGAAGCTACTGGAGAGGAGCTGCATGCCAAGACCACTGCTGAACAGACTAAGGGTACACTACACTACACCACCTTGCCCCTCACTCCAAACCTTTAATGCTACAAATACGCTTTGTATTTCTTCCTGTCGCTAAGAATAAGGTCTTTTAGCAGGTTCCCTCACATTCTCTTTCACTCATATTATTGTTAAACTTTTATGACTTCAACATCTAACCTTCAAACTTATTCCTGGCATCCAGCTAATTTGAGGGAAACATGTGAGAATGCTTTTCCCTGACTTTATGGTTCATTCCTTCTTCTGGTTTGATTTAATTATATATGTACAGTGGATACAGAAAATATTCAGACTTCTTTAAATGTTTCACTTTTTGATTGCAGCCATTTGCTGAAATCAAAAAAGTTCATATTGTTTCTCATGAATGTACACTCAGCTTACCATCTTGACAGAAAAAACAGAAATATAGAATTTTTTTGCAAATTCATTAAAAATCAAAAACTGAAATGTCACATGGTCATAAGTATTCAGACTCTTTGGTGTGACAGGTCACAGCAAAGTGCCATAAAGCCTGAATACTTTTTGTACCCACTCTGCACAGAAAGTACACAATATATACACTCTTACTGCCAAAAGCATTTGCTCACCCATCCAAATTATTAGAATCAGTTGTTCCAGTCACTTCCATGGCCACAGGTGTATAAAATGAAGAACATAGGCATGCAAACTGTTTTTAGAAACATTTGTGAAAGAATGGCCCACTCTCAGGAGTTCAGTGAATTCCAGTGTGGAACTGTGATTGGATGGCACCTGTTCAACAAATCCAGTTGTGAAATTTCCTCACTCTTAAATGTTCCACAGTTAACTGTATTATAAGAAAATGGAAGTGTTTGGGAATGACAGCAACTCAGCCACAAAGTGGTAGGACACATAAACGACATATCTATTAACAATTACTTGATTTTTCAACTGTAGTTAAATTGCTAGCAACTAGTTTGTGTGGGATTGCACTCCGCTATTCAGTTGTAATTTTTATCATGAACCACAACTTAGCCACTGTTACTAACTTTATAAAAACTGAAACGTTAAGACTACTTCAACGATCCTCTGTTGAAGTACTAAGTTCAGAGAAAAATCCCGATTTGGTATATTTTTTCCCTCTAAATAATAAATACATTCTCCACATCTGCACTAAAAGAAGTTAGAAATGAATTTCCAAGAGACAAAAACTCCCCCCTGACGTCTCATATGCTGTTCATAATCATACCATGATGATCATCTTGTGACTTTACGAAAAAGTCAGGAGACGCTGAAGCGCATAATACCAAGAGGTCGGCAACGTCTGCAGAGTCAATCACTACAGAACTCCAAACTTCACGTGGCCTTTAGATTAGCTCAAGAACAGTGTACAGAGAGCTTCATGGAATGGGTTTCCATGGTGAAGCAGCTGCATCCAAGCCGTACATCACCTAGTGCAATACAAAGCCTTGGATGACGTGGTGTAAAGCACACCACTGGACTCTAAAGCAGTGGAGATGTGTTCTCTGGAGTGACGAGTTGTGCCTCTCCATCTGGCAATCTGATGGCCAAGTTTGGATTTGGCGGTTGCCAGGAGAACGGTACTTGTCTGACTGCATTGTGCCAAATGTAAAGTTTGGTGGAGGGTTGTTTGTCAGGAGCTGGGCCTGGCCCCTTTGTGCCAATGAAAGGAACTCTGAATGCTTCAGCATGCCAAGACATTTTGGACAATTCCATGCTCCCAACTTTGTGGCAACAGTTTGGAGCTGGCCCCTTCCTCTTCTGACATGACTTTGCACCAGTAAACAAAACAAGGTTCATAAAGACATGGATGGCAGAGTCTGGTGTGGATGAACTTGACTGGTCAGCACAGAATCCTGACCTCAACTCAACAGAACACCTTTGGGATGAATTAGAGCAGAGACTAGGAGCCAGACCTTCTCGTCCAACATCAGTATGTGATCTCACAAATGTGCTTCTGGAAGACTGGTCAAAAATCCCCATAAACGCACTCCTAAACCTTGTGGACAGTCTTTCCAGAAGAGCTAAAGCTGTTCTAGCTGCAAAGGGTGGACCAACGTCATATTGAACCCTATGGATTAGGAATGGGATGTCACTTTAGCTCATATGTGAGTTAAGGCATGTGAGGAAATACTTTTGGCAATATAGTGTGTATATATTGCCAAAAGTAATATATATATACAGTACAGACCAAAGGTTTGGACACACCTTTTAATTCAATGAGTTTCCTTTATTTTCATGACTATTGACATTGTAGATTCACACTGAAGGCATCAAATCTATGAATAACACATGTGGAAATATGCACTAAACAAAAAAGTGTAAAACAACTGAAAATACCCCTTATATTCTAGTTTCTTCAAAGTAGCAACCTTTTGCTGTGATTACTGCTTTGCACACACTCTGCATTTTCTTGATGAGCTTCAAGAGGTAGTCACCTGAAATGGTTTTCACTTCATAGGTTAACCTGCCCTGTCAGGTTAATAAGTGGGATTTCTTGCCTTATAAATAGTCATGAAAATAAAGAAAACCCATTGAATTAGAAGGTGTGTCCAAACTTTTGGTCTGTACTGTATATACACGCACTCACACACACACACACTGTATATAGTCAACCAAGTAGTTCATTGTAGTGCATGAATGATGACGTGATCACTAGCTGCGATTCCATTGAATAAATGTACGTAATGGAAATTGTTTTGGCACTAGGGTGAGGTGTTTTTTTTGTTTTTTTTGGCTGTATCATAGTTTGTTTGTTTTTCTCAAAAGTGCAATGGAAACACTTTGCATTGCACAAGTCACATGATCAACAATTGGCTGTTGCGAATGGTGCAAACCACAAAGAAGAAGATGAGAAAATTAGTTGGAGGATGATGGCACAGCATGTTTTTAATGACTTATTGCATAAACAAACTTATTCAAGTGTGATTTTAATTGCGTTTTGTGCACATTTGTAATGGAAACGCAGCTTTTGTCCGTGCTTGCTTTTGAATCATTAGAGAACATGTGTCAAACTCCAGTCCTCAAGGGCCGCTGTCCTGCAACTTTTAGATGTGCCTCTGCTGCACCACACCTGAATAGAATAATTAGGTCATTAGCAAGGCTGTGGAGAACTGATCTACACAAGAAGGAGGTAATTAAGCCATTTCCTTCCAGCATTTCGTACCTGTGGCACATCTAAAAACTGCAGGACAGCGGCCCTTGAGGACTGGAGTTTGACACCCCTGCATTAGAGCTTACTTTTTCAGACTGATATTCCAGGCTGGGTATTCTTATTCTGATCCTCATCTTCACTCTCAGATTTATTTATATTTTGGAGGGAAGATTTGCTTGTTTTTAGATATAGATATTCCTCTCTGGCTCTTTTATATTGTTTAAATGTGTCAGTGTAAGTAAGGGCTCATTAAATCTGAAATAATATAAACTGAAATACTATGTCCACTGCTTAGTTTGAATGAACCATGTAATATTGGTAACGTTAATATTGGTGCACATGGTGGTAGTGGTGAGATGGTTTGACTCTGTTAATTTATTTTATAAAGTAAGGTTAGTGGTGTTTCTAAAATGTCTTAAGGTCTGACACTTCATCAAACAGCCAAATTTTCTTGCTTCCTGGGTGATTATACCTGTTTATTATTTCTCTCTTAACTTTTTGGTCTGTCCTTTATCTGGGAATAATGGATTGGAGTGTTTATAACTAATGTCAGTTGCTCTTGAATTTTTTCCCCTTTGGTTGTGAGCTTGACATTTTCATTGCCAGCAGTTTTCCAGTAACATTTAGATGTAAATGTATATGACTAAATATGTGCTCCTTAAAGTATTACACTGATTTTTAGTTGTCCCCCCCCTTTTCCTCAAGTCCTAATGAATTTTGTCAGTGGAAGCACTCTGTATTGGTTAAATCTGTTTTACTTTTACAGGCTTCTATTTAATATCCCATGAACATGAACCTTCAGGTCTTTCCCACAAGTGTGTCTTCACACAAGCCTTGTTATTGTGGGAAATGTGATACTATAAACTTCTTTATCAGAGCATGTGAATATGTAACTGCGGCCTCCAAAAATCCTCATAGTTAATTTCTTGATAGCTTCCTGCTTATTAGTGTATGCCTGCCAACAGTTTGCTTTTAAGGGAAGAGAAAAAAAATGCTTCCAGGTAATTAACCTGGTTTGTGTTTCATGTGTGAAATGCAGGAAGTTGCATCTCCATCATGAGTTTCTCTTTTTCTTCTGCAGAGTCAGCAGCAGTACCTCCAGAGCCTGAGAAATCTTTTGACAACAGCACTTACAAAAACTACCAGCACCACAGCTACACCAGCTACACATTTGCAGACCTGGATGTAGAGATGGCCAAGTATCGCCTCCCTCAGCCCTCGTCCGGCAAACTGTCACCCAGACACTAGGGAGTAGGTGGTGTGCATAGTGGTGGTGGCGATGTTGCAAAATCGGTTGTTAAAATGTGATATGATTAAAGAAGTGTAAGAAATTAACTGTTTTTGTCTGATGCAATGGCTGCTTTGTTTGGTGCCATGTAAAGGGAGATCTTGCTCATGATGCCCTGCTGATATTTCTACCAGCTGAAGAAGCTTCAGTTGAGGCATGTGGTAATTAAAATGTGAATTTTATTTATTTATTTTTTTATCAGACATTTTTAAGCTGCTTCTAAGCCTTAAGGGGTCGTGAAAATGGAGCAGAATGAGCACATGGTGTATATATTTCTATTGTAAGGATTATTGTTTAGAAACTACAGTTTCCCTGGTTAGAAATGAGCTATACTATGTTTGCTCATTTTTATGAGCTAACATACGTATATGTGAAATATAAATGTTGAAACCAGAGAATCCCTTATTCAAATAAGCAAAAAAATATAACTAAAAAGATCTACCAAGGACTGCAAGCGTCAGGACGTCATTTCTCCGCCCGCCTCATACATATACATGAGCATAGCGCAACAACGTACCCTTGCGTGATGACGCAACACGACAACTGCGGGTCCCGATTGCTGCAACCGCTTGTCAGTGTGACGAAGATTGGCACTCAGGTAAGCTGTCACTCAAAATCCCTCTTTTTCCGTTCCCTATCAATCAAACAATCTAGGCCGCACGCTAAAATGCCCCGGGGCAAAGAGCGTGAACCTGGGCAAAACAGCCGAGACTGTTTTTTGAATTGAAGTCGAAGCGATAAAGCTTCTGTGATAACATCTATCTATCTATATGTCTCTATTTCTATATTTTTATATAAATATGTATATAAGGGAGGGGGTCAAGAAAAATCTCGGCGTTTTAGGGGCAGAGGAGGATTGTGCTGAAGTGAAGGGCCAGAGTTGTAGATTAGGCCCGGTAGTGTTGGCGCAGAGGGGAGGGGAGAAAAGACAAGGAGAAGGCAGCTGTCCCTGCATGATTGATTGACTGATGGGAAGGATTTGAGCTCAAAGCAAGCTACCGTCATGTGCTGCTAACGTTTTCCTTGTTCTAATCTATTTTGAGTAGAAAACAAACAAGCACTTATTGTTTTTTCGACCAAAGCCAAAATGAAATGTTTCATATCCCTTGGTCTTACAACTTGCTTCATATCAATCTGCAGCGGTCTTATTTTCCGTAGCCGCTTAGTAACGTCAGTTTTATTTTTTGACACATTTCTACACTTATTTAATAATTAGATCTACTTCAATGTGTTAATATGATGCTGTCGACGATTGTTGGATATTGCCGTTCAAGACTAGCAACTAGCTCACTATATTTAGCATTAGCTGGATCCGAATGTTTTGCATCAGACTTGTATCACAAGCTAATGCTAACGTGGTGCTATCGTAACGGCACAGCTAAGAAAGCGAGTTAATTCAAACTTTGCAGCTTATAGTTTTAAATATGTGCATCCATGTTTGAAAGTAGTGTGTTAAAATTGTCCCTAATAATTACATATATTGTGTACAAAATGTCTGTCGCTAACATCGGGTAAAGGCTAATTCATGGTGGGTGTGTTAACACGGTTGCACGCCAACGCTAACTACATAACTATGTTATTAGCTGAATTATTAAAGGTGTACAGAAATAAACTAATGAATGCTGTGCCTCCACGCTGTCTCACTTTCTTTTTTTCCTTATAACGACCCTTCCACGTTCCGTTTAGTTATTGGAATCAGGAGATTTTATTTAACTTTTAGCTGTCGATACAGTTAATACTTTATCGCAGCAGTGTTAAAGGTTTTTGTATATGGAAAACATATTTTATTACTAAGTTTTAGTCTTTTTCCATATATTTAACCAGTCTTTTTGGTTGAATTTCTAGAATTTTGTCTTGAATGTGGCAGTGGTTTAACTGAACTTGTGTATTGTGTAGGTTGGCCATCTGTCCCTGGTTTCTATAATGCCCCAGTGCTGGCAGTGAACGTGATGGCAGCCCAGGCGGTTTCTATAGACAAATACCCAAAGGGGGAACAGCAGGTGGGTGCAAGAGGGACCTGAGTTT
This sequence comes from Xiphophorus maculatus, assembly GCF_002775205.1. Classification (NCBI taxonomy): domain Eukaryota; kingdom Metazoa; phylum Chordata; class Actinopteri; order Cyprinodontiformes; family Poeciliidae; genus Xiphophorus; species Xiphophorus maculatus. The sequence goes on along the minus strand of NC_036449.1, from coordinate 562,010 downwards.
TAATACATGTATGTAAAAACTGTTGCTGACAAAACCTCTGTTAACATTGAAACCAACTTGCAATGTTCTAAACTTTAATTTTATAAGGTAGCTCCACAGCATTTGGATATGTATGGACACCAACGTAACCAGGAGCGCAGTTGTGTAAGAAATTCAAACAAAGTACAGTTTATATTTTTTCCCCTCTTTTGTAAACATTTATGTTGTCAGCTCTTGGTGACACAATAAACATTAATTTAATTCAGAAGTGGGAAAAAGTGTTTGCCCCCTCAAAAGAACCCCACAGCAACATCCAAAAAGCTGCAGTCTTCATTTGCCTCAGTTAAGGTCAGAGGTCATGCCTCCACCATAAGAAAGAGACTGGGCAAAAATGGCATGCATGGCAGAGTTTTAAGATGAAAACCTTTGCTGAATAAGAGGAACATTGAGGCTCTTTTCAATTTTTCAAGAACACATGTTGGGCCGAAGAGCGCTATTCTAACCTCAACATGGCTATCTTGTGTTCAAGTTCTGTTCTTGGTTATTTTGCCTCATGTCTTTCCCCATTCTCTATGCTGTTTTCCTGTTAGATTACGGTCAAATAAAGACTACTAGTGACAAAAAAAGGAACACATCTGATTCCTAAGAATGGAAAGATGAGCCAAAGTTTAATTCTTTGGAATGTGTGTGCCTGCCATGACAGCTAGCATAAAAGTAACACTGCATTTCAGAAAAATAACTTTATGCCAACAGAAAATGCAGTGGTGGTAGAGTGATGATCTGGTGCTGTTTTGCTGCTTCAGGACCTGGAAGATTTGCTGTGATAACTGGAACCATGAACTCTGCTGTCTACCATAAAATTGTGAAGAAGAACATCCGCCCATTGTTTTATGACCTTATAATGAAACAAACTTGGGCTCTGCAGCAATGATCCAAAACACACCAGCAAGTCCACCTCTGAATGGCCAAAGAAAAACAAATTGAAGACTTTGTAGAGGCCCAGTCAAAGTCCTGACCTTAATCCTGAGATGCTGTGGCATGACCTTTAAAAGGACCATTCTTGTTCAAAAACTGTCCAATGTGGCTGATTTACAGCAATTCCACAAAGATGAGTGCCTTGCAAAATTATTCAAACTCTTTGCTATTTTTCTAACAAACTTTAGATTTTTTGTGATTGCCATTAAAATGTGCATAATTGTAGAGAGAAAATGCTATGTAAAATGTTTTCAAACTTTTTAACAAACACAAATGTTAACTAGAAAGTGTTCATTTCCTATGAAAATTCAAGTGTGAATGCTCAATGCTTGAATGCTTTTGGTGAAAATGGCAAAAGTGTTTGAAGCCAACTACCGAAGACTTGCAGAAAGGTAAGAAATAGTCAATTCCGTGTGAAAAACCCAAGTAAAAGACAAAATTAGCTAAAAAGTTAAAACTTAATTTGGCTAGGTCACTAGCATCTAGCCAAAATTAACTAGATCCTAATGATAGCATTTAGGATACCACTAACATGCTGGGTTACAGTGATATATTCCATGCAATGTAAAAAAAAAAACCTGAAAAAAACTGATGTAAAACTTAAAATTTGAAAAGGACAGAAATGTTCCCCTATTCCTTTTGATGAAAACGGTGGGTGAATGAAATCCATGCCTTTTATGGTTCCTTACCTTTAATTTTTTGGAGGCATCGTTTAGCATGGTGACTACAAAAAAATATGCCACATGCAGTGCAAAAAAAGCAATGTCAAAAGCTGAAATTATTCCCAGGTGTTAAACAGCATAAAAGCTGTTTAACTGCCTTACTTCAAAATGGCCACTGCTTTGTGTCCTCCGTGACAGCTCTGGAACTGGATGATTGATTGCCATTAATAGGCAGGATCTAAAACATCCACTGTGAAACACAATGGACATTTTATATTGTAATTCTCAGTTCTGCCACAGGATGGGGCGGTTTCCCCCATGGGGTGAAAAATTCATAAAAAGCTGAATATTATAAGGTTATGAATACCAAGAGATATAGCCGGCATTAGGAGATCAAACTGAATAGTACAAAAGTTGAATGGTGAAAATAGCACAAAGTATGCAGGAGAAGAAGTGCGGTGAAATTTACAGAGCAACCAGAAAATAGTGTTGCTCTTCAAACTAGTTCAATAGTGTGAATGCTGTAGGCATTAACACTAAATATATAACAAGAGCAAAGAGCAGCCGACTGACTGTAGAACCACTCTTAGCTACAGTTACAAGTCTTGACTGTTTTTTTTAAGTATTTTTATTTAATTTTAGTTATTTTTGTAGAAGATGAATAAGACCACCTCAGATTGGATGTAGAGCATCTGTAAACATCAATTTCTTAAATCTTGTTTAAAAAATTCTCTTTTAGTCTCAACAATTTTAGTGAAAGAGTTGGTTTTGTGTTTGAGGTAGTTCTGCTGAATGGTGAATCTCACATAAAATCCCATTAAGTACACTGAAGAGTGAGACTGTCTGGGGAAAACAGGTGAAAAGTCTCAAGTGCATGAAAATTTTTGCACATAACTATCCCAAGAGTTCATGTTACGATTTTCGATTTATTTGACTTGAAACAGGGACAGTATACCTTAGTGGAGATGCCCTGTATCAGTTTATGCCTTGGGCCAGCAAATACAATAACAGGATCCTGAAGTAGAATCTTAGTATTGCGCTTCATCCTCCAGCTACTTTTGACTTACACATGATTTCAGTCTGTATTCTGTGCCTGTCTCAGGTTTTCTGTTCATTTGATTTGCTCTCATTTTTGCTTAATTATTGCAGATTCAAAGTGTGGTAAAGGTAGACTGTGACTCTGAGTCTAAATTTGAAGGGACATTGGTTGAAGTGTCCAACCCGATACCCACTCAACCACAGACACCCATGGATGCTGACAAAGCATCTATATATCGGTAATAAAACCTTGTTTTTATGTATTTTGTGAAAATATTGACTCTTAGGCATCATCCATAGAATTTATTACTACCTGTCCTTGTTATTTTCAGAGTAAATATCACTGCACCATTTATGAAATACTATAATTTTGATATTATGACATTTTGATATTTTTTCATACATGAAACCCAATAACGAGTGCTAAAAAAACAAAGTGCAGTTTAGCATTGTAACTGTTGGTCAATATTCCACAGACATCCCCTGTTTCCCTTGTTGGCCCTGCTTTTTGAGAAGTGTGAGCAGTCCACACTAAGCTCTGAATGCATCACATCAGCTAGCTTTGATGTGGACATTGAGAACTTTGTACGCTGTCAGGAAAAAGAGGGGAAGCCCTTCTTCAGTGAAGACCCTGAACTTGATAACTTGGTGAGTTTCATAGTTTAATATTTTTTTGATAGTTTTGCAGAGAAATAAAACACAGAGCTCAGCTGCCTTTTCATGTTGTCAGTAAAATTTCACAAGAGGCTTGTAAACTGAGTAAGAGCTCACAGTAACAAAGAACACACTTTATTCCATTTTTATCTGTCTTCTGTATATATATATATATATATATGTGTGTGTGTGGGGGGGTGTGTGTGAAGTAGCCGTTAACCTGAGTGTTTGAATAAACTCTGAGTCTGTTTCTAATTTTTTGACACAAGGAGGATGTGTCACTGGTTTTACTGTAGTACCAATAGTTATCTTTGTGTCATTTGCAAACGTGTGATGTGATTGCTAACTTTCTTTTTAGCAGAGTGGCTTGTGTCCCAGCCTTTTAGGTCTCCCGCCTTTACACAACACCCAGCAAGTGTTGTGTATGGTTATTCTAATTTTCTCTTATGCTGTTATCCTTGTTTAAAGCAGTTGTATGAACAGTGCCCGATGAATAAAGTCTGGTTGAAGGTTTGATTGATTACCCCTTCTTTATTTTTATATTTTCATTGTTAAGATGGTGAAAGCTATTCAAGTGCTACGGATCCATTTGCTGGAGCTGGAGAAGGTGAGTGACCTGTGTAAGGACTTTTGCAGTCGCTACATCGCCTGCCTCAAGACTAAGATGAATAGCGAGACTCTTCTGAGTGGAGATCCAGGAAGCCCGTACTCCCCATTGCAAGGCCAGGCACAGAACTTCTCACCTACCAAGACTCAGGTGTGCAGTGTAGGTGCCCAAGCACCAATTTAGGGTTGCAACCACTACGGCTCCACCACTTCCTTGTGTAAAGCTTTGCATAGCATATGTTTTAAAACCAGCCATCTGAGTGGGAAATATTTTGTGTGTGAATGCTTTAATTTCCAGACTCCAACCTCCATCTCAGGCACCCTCAGTCCCCAGGGTCAAATTGTGGTGCCAGCTTCAGCCCTGCAACAAGGGAATGTTACTGTTACAGCTGTCAACCCCACCCAAGTAGTTACAGGTAAGACATTTTCTAGCTTAGTAACTAGTTAGTTTGTTCTTTGCTTGTGGAATAAAACAGTTATTCACAACAGCTCCAGAAGTGAAATGTGCAGGTGAGGCACATTTTACTTTCTCTAAAGCTTCCCAGAAAAGCATAACTGCAGCTACTACTACCAGCACTGATGTAGCACTGATCTTACTTCAGTGAGCTCTTGCAGCACTACACTCCACCCAGAGCCTTGAGCTCAACAGACCAGCCTAAAGCCAAGTAAAGACCAGAGGGGACTGAATCTTCTTTGGCGAACAGTTTTCTTCTGTCTTTTAAGCTTTCTCAGACAGTCGGTCAGTTTAAGTCCAGACTGAAAACACATCTTTTCTCACTGGGCTTCAACATCAATTAAAAAAGGGGGAATGATTTTTGCCCAACTTAATATTATTTCCTATTTTATCATATCTACCTGTGAAGTCATGATTGTTCTGAAGCACTTTGGTCAGCTGAGATTGTTGTAAATGTGCTATATAAATAATTGAAGAGCAGCATTTGGTGCTACCCAACTCTGAAGTCTTATATAATGAAGAATTTTATTTCGACAAAGTTGTTACCATGGAGGGAAAAACAACTGAGAAAGACAAGAAAAATAAAAGGAGTAGGGAATGAAATCACAGGTGAAAAGAGAAATCATGATGACAAATAGGGAAAAAGATTAAAACGAACTGTAATTCATTTCTTCAACTAATGTAAGAATGTGACAAGATTTTTAGGTAATCGCAAAATATTTGTAAATTTCTGTCGTTAAGCAGGTCTTAACTTTTATTCAGAATGGTCTTAAAAATCTTAAATCTGAGTTGGTGAAACCTGCAGGAACCCTATAAATTTATAAAAGCAGATAAATCCAGGAAATACCTAGTGCATATTCATTATTACTCAGTGCTGACTCAATTTTATCAACCAAGTGAAGCACAGCTGTATTCACTGACTTGTCAGCAGCAAAACATGTGACTCTCTGAGTGGATATGTGTGTATGCTTCTTTCAGGAAGTACAGTTTACCAGCCAGTAACAGTCGTCACTCCTCAGGGCCAGGTGGTGACTCAGGCCCTGTCTCCTGGGACAATACGTGTCCAAAACAATCAGGTACTGTTTCTCTGTTTTATCACTGTGAACTAGCTCTGCATTTCTAAGTCATGTCTTCTGGTGGTGGGCTACACTGTGGCATTGCCTGAAAACTAAAAGAAAACCTAGTTCTGTATTAATACTCTTTATTGGCCTTAGAGGCAGATGTAAGGTGTCCAGCAGTATGTTTGTATCTTTAGCGATGCTCTAGTGGCTCCCTGGAGTTTTTTCAAAAATGTTTGAAAATGGAAAAAGATGGGGGTGGGAAATATATTTTTTGTTTTAATATGGTTGCTGTAGGAGGACAAACGTGACAAACATTCTTAACATTTTCCAGTGCTATAAAAATGTGTAGAATAAATATTAAATTTCAACATTTCTGTCAACGAAGATTTGCGTCTTAGCCTGCAACGCACGTTTCTTCCAGCTGGGCGGGGCGCGAGGCAGGTGGGTGTTGTAAACAAACTGACGGGTGTGTGTTGGGCCATGGAGAGCAAAGAGGAAAAGAGAAAAATAGCCGAGGAGAGACTCTACAATTCTTGGACCGAATCATTTGCATTCATTGCCAATGCGGAAGGTTTACCTGAATGTTTGCTCGAGAAGTTGTCAAATAACTAAAGAGTAATTTGGAAAGACATTTCCAGGGAAGGCATCCTTTAAATATGATTTTAAAACTGAATTTATAAAACTTGTGTGCTGTGTAGATCATCTGTGTTCTTTCATGAGATTGCAAGATTTATTTGTTGAATAGTGACTTGACAGCTGCGTTGTCAGTTCATCCATAAAAACTAGTTCTAAAAACTAAAGTTTAAAAAAAATGTCATGATGGCATTCATAGTTGGTATTTGTTTTACTTTTTGTGCAAAAGTTGAACACAGAGGTTGCAGAAAATAACTGACCATGTGTTCTTAGCTTCAGCTACAGTTTCACCAGGACTTGAACCTCTTTAATCACGAGGACAACTCAACAAAAAATAAACGGGGCGTTCTACCCAAACACGCCACCAATGTCATGCGCTCTTGGCTCTTCCAGCATATTGGGGTAAGTAGATATTAATGACACCATATGAATGGGCCATACCTTAATCTTTATTTGTGAATTTTCTATTCTTCTCTCATATAGCATCCTTATCCAACTGAAGATGAGAAGAAACAGATTGCCGGTCAAACAAACCTGACACTTCTGCAAGTCAATAACTGGTTAGTTTTTCTTTTAGTTATTTATTTTCACAGAATAAATTTTTATTTTGTCAGAATATCAATGAGATTAACATTTCTTGTTTATAACAAGTCCTATGAAAAAAACAAGTTCCAGAAAATCACAGCAGGAAACAATGTAGTGTTTTATTTTAAAAATAAAGTACAGCAGGATTTGGAAGAAAGGAAAAAAGATATGATTTTTATTGTGTTACGAAATATGACAAGGTATTAAGATCCTGTAAAATTCCTTTGCATTACTAGATCATTAAAGCTGCAGTATGTAACTGAAAAAAAAGTTTCAGAGTTTCTAAAAAAGATCCCTGGATCTTTGTTAAAACTGTCACCATGTCAAGACAGATAATCTGTGAACAAAATGGATCCCCTTCCTGAGCTACTGTGCGATCTGCAGAAATGAGAAATGGCCCGCACTTATTAGTGTTTTATCAAGTCCAGAGGACCTCAAAGCACTTCACTCTACACTCGGTCATTCACACACTGTGAGCTACTGGATTGTAGCCATAGTTGCCCTGGGACTGTCTTACACAGGCAAAGCTGCTATGCAGTGGCACCACTTCTGATCACAAGGCAGGTGAAGTGTCTTGTCCAAAGATACAATCACAGAGACAGACAAAGCAGGGATCGAACTGGCAGCCCACTGATTGTGTGATGAACTCCTACCACTGTGGCTACTGGCACCCCAAGGCACCTCTCCCAATCAAAAACAACCAATCAGAGCCAAGAGAAAGTGTCTTAGGGCTGTCAATTAGTTTGTGTACGTGCTGCTAAATGTGATGATGGCAAAGAAACAACTTAGAATCAGAATTCCTTTTAATGTCGTTGTGCATGGATAAAGCACAACAAAATAAAAAAAACATCAACTCTCGAAGAAACACAAAACAACCGGGATGTTAAGAATAAGTAAATAAATAGATAAATAAACTAATTAATTAATAAAGATTAGGTTTTAGATGGATTAGCTGTGTTCAGTGCAACAACTCTCAGAGAGAAACTGTTTTTAGTATTTTTGTCCTTGTCTTTATTGCCTTGAAGCACCTCCCTAGGTCAGCATGTTATATTTTATTTTTAATTTTGTCTATAATTGCTACTCAGTGGTGGTTGTTGTGTGTCTTGTCTCTATGCTGTTACTGCGAAGTAATTTCCCTGCTGGGATGAATAAAGTAATTCTATTCAGAAGTTTGAAGAGGTGGTGGCCTCTTCAAACTCTGCAGTGTTGGGGGTCCTTGATGGTGCTGCGGGTTCTCTGGAGGCAGCAGGAACTGTAGGTTTCCTCTAGAGATTGAAAATGTCAACCAATCAGTGTCTGGGCGGTGTTTATGACCCTCTGGAGCTGCTTCCTCTCTGCCAACCAATCAGCTGCCAACCAATCAGCTGCACTGTGGCAGCCGGGGAACCACCATGCCATGGCTCAACACCGACTCCACAGCGGTGCAATAGAAGGACACCAAGAGCTCAGTTCTCAGATTGTTCTCCCTGAGCATTCTCAGGACGTACAGTCTCTGCTGTGCCTACTTCAGGACTGAAGTGGATTTAGCGTTCCAAGTCACATCTTAACTGATGAAGATTCCCTGGATCTTAAAATTTGGCACCATCTCCACCCTCTTCCTTTATAATGATGGGCTGAACGCCTGGTTTACACCTTCTAAAGTCGACAATCAGTTCCTTCGACTTGGAGGTGTTCAAACAGCTTTCCGGGGGTTCCCTGCCCTCAAGGTTCTCCATACTTCCTGTTCAGTGATGGTCTGTCTGTGGAGGCATGTCGGCTGCAGTAGTGGCTCTGCTGATGATTCAGCCTTAAAACGGATCAAGAAATAATTGAGCTCCTCTGCTTGTGAAACGTCCCCAGAGATTTGTTTGGTGTTGCTGGATCTGAAATTAGTGATGTGCTGGACCTCTTACCACACGTACTGGCGGTTGTTGCTGCTGAATTCCTCCTCAAGCCTCTGCTTGTAGTTCCCCTAGGCCTCTCAGACGCCTCTTTTCAGAGAGGCTAAGGAGCAGCTGTACAAGTCCCTGTGTCTCAATCTGAAAGCTCCATTTCTCTCCCTCAGCAGTTTCTTATCCTTTTTCTTCATTAAGTGCTTCAGGTTGGGAAACACCCTGATGTACCTGTCCAGTGTGATAGTGTTAATACAGTGCTGGATGAGTACTGCTGAAGGGAACACCTCCAGTTCCTGGTGCCAGAAAATGTCCCAGTCCGTGGTTGCTGCATTTGCTGAGTGACACCGTTGGGCCAAGAGTTCACAGTCTTTATTTTGGGGGGGTGCTGTCTTCATTGGTTTGTATGCCAGAATAAGAAGCAGTGATATGTGAACAGAGGAGCCCAAATGGGGGATCTGACTGGTCCTGTATCCGTGCTTGATGTTGAAGAAGGCTTTGTCCAGCGTCTTAGCTCCTCCAGTGGCACATTTGTTGTGTTGATGGAATTTAGCGAGAACAACTTTCAGATCAGCATGGTTAAAATCACCCGCGACCACATGCACTGTCTCTGGGTGGTTGTTATGTTGCCAACTGTGCTGTAGCAGAGAAAGGGGAAGGATGTGACCTGCCACACACAAGAATAATTCACATCACTAAGCCCCTGCTTTTGACTCTGATTGGTTGTTTCTGACTGAACTATGTATTTCTGTAGTGAGTACTGAGAGAAGGCAGAGGAGCATGATTTTTTTTCACAGATTATCTGTCTCATACCACACTGTCATGACATAGTGGCAGTTTTAACAAATCAGTAAAAAACATCTATTTTTTTGTAATAAAAGCTACATAATTAAGAACAGTAACAAGAGAGATTAAATATTTCTGCCTATCTGAGGTTTTGTCCTCTGCTGCCTTGAGCAAACCTCAGTTGTTGAACTGTGAGCCTGTCTTGTCAAGATTCAAAGTTTTTCAAAGACATTCATCTGACTTAGTTGACAGAAAGGGTCAGCACTAGTGTTTCAGTGAAGAAAAAAAAGCAGCCCACCATGACTTTACACACCAACTGTTTAAACTGCTGCAAGTGCTACTTAGTTTGTACAATTGAACTACTGTACATCAATTGTTATAATTCCTGTACTGCTCTTTGGCCTTTTGAATTTGGAGAAATGTTCTGTTCTAATACATGTTACACCTATTTGTTTGTTTACCCCAAAAAATAATCTATGCCAAATAGGTACTTTATGGCAGATAGGTACTTTTGCTACCTATCTACCTAAACTATGTAAAAGTAGATACAAAATACAACTTGAAACAGACCCGAGAACATCTGGTGTTTCTAGGTTCATAAATGCACGGAGACGGATCTTGCAGCCGATGTTAGATGCAAGCTCTTCTGAGACCACCAAAACCAAGAAGAAAACTCCACAAAATCGGCCACTGCAGCGTTTCTGGCCTGACTCTATTGCTGCTGGGGGAGGAACTCATCAGCAGGTCACCATGCCTGATGGTAAGTAGCAACCTATTAGGACAAATCAATTATTATATATAAAGAGTCCGTGACTCTTTACATATAGTATAAATTGCACATTTCAAATTTCAGGAAAAAGGTTGCTTTACATTAGCTACAGGTAAAAGACACTATTATTTTAACTGTAGCATTTTACTTACAAAATACAAATCATGGCTAGTAGTGCCCATGAGGAAGCTACCCTCCAAGTAGCTTCATCTTGGAGGGTAACATAGCTATTAGCTGAGCAGATAAGCTCTGAGCCAAGTTGCTGAAATTTTGCTGTGCCCTCTTTCATTCCTATAGGCTTATAGGAATGAAATTATAGGCTTATAGGAATGAAAGAGGGCACAGCAAAATTTCAGCAAATAGGATGGAGAAACACTAAAAGACAGAGTCAAGTCTATCATTTATGGAAGGAGAACAAGTTGATGGTGGCATCATAGGATGCCCCCAAGGCATACAATTCCTATGAAGAGATAAAACTGAAGGAGATCCTAAAGTTAAAACATGAAGGGGGGTTCATCTCATTTTATTTCATTCCCTCATCAAAATTATATCCGAGTGTTGTGGGCGATATCAAATGTTTTTCGCCTTTACTTGCTAGCCATGCAGATGATGCATGTGATGGAGCATTGTCATGCGTAAAAATCATTGTCTTTTTGAAAGACGCACACTCCTTCCTTCTTCAGGCATTTATGCACACCTTGATACTGAGAGCTGATGTCTTTAGGTCACAACTTCAATCATTACAGAGACATACATCCCCTGCTATTTTTAAATCCATAAGCAGTGGGTCTTTACAGCTTGTAGCAAGAAAATATGCCTAAAAATGATAATAGTGTACACCTAATGTATATATATATATATATATATATATATATATATATATATATATATATATATATATATATATATATATATATATATATATATATATATATATATATATATATATATATATATATATGGCAAGGATAACATAAACCAACCAAACTGTAATCTTTATCAAAAAGGAAAGTTTTAAGTGTAATCTTAGAAGTAGATTGGATTGTTTTCCTCCACTAAACTCTAGGAGCCTCTAGTAAACCTGCAATCTGACAGCAAAGGGCTCCGTTTAGAATGTATAGAACAGTGTTTCTCAACCTTTTTCGGGCCAGCGCCCCCTATCCACCATTCAGGCCCCTTATCGCCCCCCATCAAAGAAAATGTAGGCTACTTGCACTGAATATTATTTTATGATTAATATTACTGTAATTATTGTTGCTGTCTTTAGTTGTATTGTCGTTTCTGTATTTATCATCAAAAATACTTAAAAGAGAAACACATTACTGAATTATTAGTTTCCAAAGAACAAAAAAGCCATGTGAAAAGACATCATTTTTAAAGGTGTCTAAGAAAAATGCAATGAAAGCACATTCAACTTAAATTTGGTAGGCCTATCAGCAGCCAATCAGAGTGGGAAAAAAAAGTCTTGTTCTGTGCTATGAATCCATCCATTTTCTTCCGCTTATCTGGGGTTGGGTCGCGGGGGTAGCTGCTTCAGAAGGGAGGCCCAGACTTCCCTCTCCGTAGCCACTTGTTCCAGCTCCTCTGGGGGAATCCCAAGGCGTTCCCAGGCCAGCCGAGAGACATAGTCCCTAAAACGTGTCCTGGGTCTTCCCTGGGGCCTCCTCCCGGTGGGACGTGCCCGGAACACCTCACCAGGGAGGCGTCCAGGAGGCATCCTGACCAGATGCCCGAGCCACCTCAACTGGCTCCTCTCGATGTGAAGGAGCAGCGGCTCTACTCTGAGTCCATCCCAGATGACTGAGCTTCTCACCCTATCTCTAAAAGGGAGAGCCCAGACACCCTACGGAGAAAACCCATTTCGGCTGCTTGTATCCGCGATCTCGTTCTTTTGGTCATGACCCAAAGCTCATGACCATAGATGAGGGTGGGAACATAGATTGACCGATAAATCGAGAGCTTCGCTTTCTGGCTCAGCTCTCTCTTCACCACGACGGACCGGTACAGCTCCCGTTTGACGGCGGACGCTGCGCCAATCCGCCTGTCGATCTCCCACTCCCTTCTTGCCCCATTCATGAACAAGATCCCGAGATACTTGTACTCTTCCATTTGGGGCAGGACCCCCACCCCCGACCCGGAGAAGGCACTCTACCCTTTTCCGGCTCAAGACCATGTCCTTGGACTTGGAGGCACTGATCCCCATCCCGGCCGCTTCACACTCGGCTGCGAACCGCTCCAGCGAGAGCTGCAGATCATGACCTGATGAACGAGATGGGGAGCAACAAGTATGCCCACTCCTGCCCGACGCCTCTCACCGTGGGCAACTCCAGAGTGGAAGTATGTCCAATCCCTCTCAAGGAGACGGGTTCCAGAACCAGAGCCATGCGTCGAGGTGAGACCGACTATTTCTAGCCGGAACCTCTCAACCTCACACACTAGCTCCGGCTCCTTCCCCACCAGAGAGGTGACATTCCACGTCCCAAGAGCCAGCTTCTGCAACCGAGGATCGGAACACCAGGGTCCCCTCCCTCTGCCACCCCCCATCACACACTGCACCCGACCCCTTTGGCCCCTCTCACGGGTGGTGGGCCCATGGGAGGGGGGACCCATGTTTCCTCTTCGGGCTGAGCCTGACCGGGCTCCATGGGAAAAAGCCCGGCCACCAGGCGCTCACCATCGTGCTCCCCCTCCAGGCCTGGCTCCAGAATGGGGCCCCGGTGACCCGCGTCCGGGCGAGGGAACACCAAGTCCAAAGTTGCTTCTCATCATAAGGGGTCTCCAGGCTGCGCTTTGTCTGGTCCCTCACCTAGGACCTGTCTGCCTTGGGTGACCCTACCAGGGGCATAAAGCCCCAGACAGCATAGCTCCTAGGATCATTGGGGCACTCAAAACCCTCCACCACGATAAGGTGGCAGCCCAAGGAGAGGATGTTCTGTGCCATTTTCTGATATTACTAAATCTTGCACAAAATGGCCAGATAAGTCACATGGCAATACCAGTTTTAACTTTGAAACTTTCCATAAAGGCCCTTCTCTGCAACATTAAAACAAACTGCAACTATATCAGTCAGAACTCTTATTCTCTTCAGTGTTTCTGTCAGTTTCTGGTGGTGCAGCGCTGTGCTGCCTTCAGGAGAATGGGACATATGCATACAATTTCACCCACGTGGCATTTACTGTGCAAACCATAGCTTTCAGTGGAAAGACAAAAGTTCCAATATCCTTTTAATGCCATAGAAATATGGGGCAGAACCATGGATGATATTTTTCAATAGACCTTTGTATTGACTTATAGATTTATAGATTAATAGTTTTACTGTACTGAAATTGCAAAGAATGAAGCTGGTTCTTAGTCAAATCCAAGTGAGTCAAATTGAAAGTGCCATTCAGTCACTTAACAACATCATGACATTAACACTGACATAAAAAATAATATTGAAGAAATAAATATATAAAATAAAATCTAATTAAAAACATAAATAAGTGATAAGTTCCTTACTGTTCCTTACAGACCAAATATATTTTTGGTCTGTAAAATATATTTCTTCTTAGTACTAGATATGGTCCCAACAATATCTAGGCATTTTTTTGCCACAATATTATTTTACCTTTTATCTGAAAATAGTGTCCGTTTGTTCTTGCCATAAAGTCCCCTGTATTAATTATTCCTCAAAAGGTCTTGCCATACCAGTTTATTCCTCTGTATTTAGTTTAGTTTCTTAGTTAATTCTTGCATTTTGTTCTTTGTGCATTTTCTTTTAGCGTCCTTTGATTAGTACTGTTCTTTCTTGGTTTGTTATGTCATCTTTAGTTTCTCTCCTGTTATTAGTTTGCTTCCCCTTTCTATTGACGGTCACCATCTTCAATCATCATGCCATTCACCTGTTGCGCTGCCTCATCATGTGTTTCACTTCATCTGCTCTCATATAAGCTTTTGATTTTTCACTGTTCAGCGTGAATAAGTGTTGGATTCTTTGTTTTTATATCCTTATTCACATCTTGTTTGTTGCTCCATTCTATGTCCCAGTTTTCCTGTTTTTTAGCTTTGCGCAACGTGCGCGTTTTTTTTTTTTGTTAACCCCCTACAGCGAGTTGCTGTCGGGGAGCGTATCGATGGGGAAAGGCAGACTGACGTAAACCTGTCACAATGGAAAAAAATCCCGGTAAACTGATAAGTGAGATTTGCATACAGGTGTTCTGACCGCTTACAGGAGAAGTAAGTGGTGTTAACTCTACAAAATGAACGCTCTCTATTGTGGTATCACCCATGGAAGGATTTCTTTATTTAAATCAGTTCATTTTCTTGAGAAATACAATGAGGGTTTCATGATTTTAGTAATTACACGTTTATAAGGACGATATTCCTTTGCCCTTCCACGGAAGCATGCAGCATCCAGACAAACATTAAAACACTTTTCTTGTTTTAATTTGAAAGTCGTGTCTATGTTGGTGCTTTGACACAACTACATCACTGCCAAAACATATGTATAAAAACCAGGGGTGGAAATTAAAAATTTTCTCCACCAGCTACAGTGGCTGGTAGAGAAATTTTTTTACCAGCCACTGAGACATTTCACCAGCCACTGTTTTATTTTTTTTCTTTCGATTACAAACCCCACAAGTACAAGCAAATTATAGAAAATGTATGATTTATTCTTAACTCTATGAAAACCAACTTACTGACAATAAGTTTACCATACAGATGTACATATATATACAGAATAATTTAACACAAAGCATGGACACCTTAACAGGGTTGTAGTGCAATAAGTTAATTTGAAGTAATTACTAACGGCAAACTTTACCTACACAACCGTAACATTCTTGCAATTGTATGTTGAACATTTCCACATTTTGGCAACAACTCTCCCTGATAGTATTTATTAAAGATGTGTTTAGTCATTTTAAAAATATTTTTAAATTGCATCAACAGCTGTTTTCTAACTGTTTTACTTGTTTTCCCTTACTTATTAGGTTTTCTATTGAAATTAACAATTATTACTGAAATATCTCAGAATGTGTTCATTATTAATTTCACGGGCCATCATCATCATTTCTGTGTTATTCCAGAGTTTTTCTGACTACCTGGAGCTTAGTGTTAGCTTCCCCCTCACACTCACCTGCCTTCCTGCCTGCATGAAACTTTTTCTTTATGAACATTTTCACTCCTTCTTACTGGGCAGCAGCAGCTAATCTGAACTCTTCCTCAATCTGTCCCTGGTCACGTCTCTCTCATCATCATCCTCCGACGATAATAAAACCCCTGAATCGCTCATTCCCTCTCCTTGTCCGCTACTGAATTTCCTCCAACGGTCAAAGTTAGTGCAGTAATTAACATATCGGTTAGTTTGACACATTTTTCTGAATGGGCTTATGCTCTTTTTAGCTTTTGTCGTAGTTTTTCTGACCCGCCCCGTCTCTTATCCGCTCATTTTCTCGGACTTTGGTTAGGAGCAACCGTTAGCTGAAATAGCGCTATTTATAACCTTAGAGGGGAGGGGGTGGGCCAAAGAGGACTGAGGGATTTCATTGGATCAGCCCAATGTCTGTCAATAAAATCAACCAATGGGCTGTCGCGGTCGATAAAAATTAGATTTAATATAATTTTTGTATTAAATTATGACAGCGTAGGGCCACCAGATATGGACAGTAAATGCATCAGTCTGGACTCCAGACGGTCAGTCCTCCCCTGGACAGAAGTTCAAACTGAATGCAGTTTTTTTTTTTTTTTTTTCTGTTCAAATTGTCAACTCGCCACAGTGACTGGTGCGTTACTCCAATTTACATGCCACTTCATACTTTTATCCGCATTTGGCCAGTCGCAGGTGCTAGTTTCCACCCCTGATAAAAACTCAATTGGACATAAAATATCTGAAAACCAGACACCTTTGACCTGAAAAGTGAATCACAGGAAGGCTGTTAGCCGGTGTAACGCTGAACTGATAGTTCGGTGAAGCTAAAAGTAGCAGGAGCGTGGAGCTGGCCAAGAAGCTGACAGAAACACTGAAGAGAAGAAGAGCTACCATCGATACAGTTGCAGCCAAGCATGATTTAATGCTGCACCTTACAGTATTAGCAAGTTGCTCAAAGTCTCAACAGGTATTGTTGTGTATATAAGGTGTAAAGTTTACCTTCGAGCAAATGCCCCCCCAACGGAACATTTGAACGCCTCCTGAGGGGTGGTACTGCCCCCATTGAGAAGGCTGAGAAGGCTAGCAGGGCCGGACATAGGAGGGCGTGGGCCCCTCAGCTTGAGCCAATGTGCGGACCATATACGATCATCAGCCACTGTCTCCTATTGCTCTGCCATGAAAGAGGGATAATGGACAGTCCCACCCTCCAGGTCAACTCTCCATTTGCACGGTTAAACAGTCACCCCAACTTAGTGACCTTTTCGCTATATTTTGCACACACAAAAAAGTAAAATCAGAACTTCAGGTTTTTTAAAGATTGGAGATCGGCCAGAAAATTGCAGTCAGTGCACCACTGCTTTCTTTTTGATCTGTCTGCAGTAGGGGTTGAACCAATTAGTCGACTAGTCGACTCTAGGACGTCTCGCGAGTTTTTACATTTCATGTCGACTAGTTGCAGTCATGTGATTGCCGGTCGTGACAGCCTGTGCTGATCTGACAGCACAGTATACGTCACAAGACACAAGAAAAATAAGTTAATACATTAGTTTAAATGATATGTAGATGGATGCATATTTGTGGTTTTACAGTGTTTTTAAAAGGAGATGGAGTTGCAGCTGCAGTCCACTACAAAACACGAGCCGTCTAAAACTCACCCCCTTCCCGCTAAGGATGTCACTTAGCCGGCTCGCGAGTGTCTTTGTCACGACGATCTAACTAATACATTATGATGTTATGTTGCTGATTAAATAAAGATCTGTGGTAATGACAGCTGCTGATTAAATAAAAGCCTGTAGTTGGTAATGACAGTGTATACTTGTCTGACATATATATAGCCGTGAGTTCGTGCTAAGAATGACACTTCGTGCTTAGAAGTGTCATCAGATCAGCTGTCAGAAGTGTATGACACTCTGACAGCAGATCTGACAGAACACTGGCTACAAAATGGCGTCTTCAAAACAGATAGAGGACAAGCCCACATCTTGTCAAACAGGTAGAAATTCGTCAACAGTGTGGAAATATTTCACTAAAGATGACTCTTCTGGTTTAACTGTTCTGTGTAAATGCCGTATTTTTCCGTGAAAACGGGTAATAAAGCCTGTACGTTACTCCAAAGTACGTTGTACTTGACTAGTCGTTGTGCTATGACGTCACAACGACTAGTCAACTCGACATCGACTCGACTTTTATCATGTTGACGTTGACTAGAAAATATCTTAAATCGTTTAATCTGCTGAGTCAGCAGAGCTTTCTGCCGCGCATCGGGCGGAGGAGAAGCAGGTGGTTTCGTTGAATTCAGCTGTAACCAAACGGGATCCGTTCATAACAAGTTTGGCTTGTGATGTTCCAAAAGCACCATGTAGTCAGTGTGATAATTTGACTCCTATAGTAACTATCCAGAGATCATCAGCATCAGCCGGTGTTTAGAAAAAAAAAGTCAGACCCGACTTTGTGCAACAAACTTTTCCCCGCTGCTCACGAAGAATCTCCATAATAGACTTAGTAAAAGCAGGAGAAGGGGAGAGTGTGTGTGTGTGGGGGGGTCAATATTTGCCGTGAAAATAGCTAATAAAGCCTCCAAGTAGTTGTGAAGGGTTTTTGCGCTTACGTCACTATGACGTCACCGCGACTAGTCGACATCGACTCGACTATTATCATGATGTAGTCGACCTTAAAAAATATGTAGTCGTTCAACCCCTAGTCTGCAGAACAGTTGATTACTGTAATCAATGTAAAGACCATTACTACAGTCATGGCCAAAAGTATTGAGAATGACACAAATATATTTTCACATGATCTGCTGCCCTCTGGTTTTCATGTGTGTATGTCAGATGTTGTCATCACATACAGAAATACAATTGCAATCATATTATGAGTAACAAAAGCTTTTAATGACAGTTAGAATGAGTTAATGCAGCAAGTCAATATTTGCAGTGTTGACCCCTCTTCTTCAGGACCTCTGCAATTCTCCCTGGCATGCTCTCAATCACTTTCTGGACCAAATCCTGACTGATAGCAGTCCATTCTTGCACAATCAATGCTTGCATTTTATCAGAATTCGTAGGTTTTCGTTTGTCCACCCGTCTCTTGATGATTGACCACAAGTTTTCAATGGGATTAAGATCAGGGGAGTTTCCAGGCCATGGACCCAAAATCTCTATGTTTTGTTCCCTGAGCCAGTTAGATATCACCTTTGCTTTATGGCAAGGTGCTCCATCATGCTGGAAAAGGCATTGTTCATCACCAAACTGCTCTTGGATGGTTGGGAGAAGTTGCTCTCGGAGGACATTCTGGTGCCATTCTTTATTCATAGCTGTGTTTTTAGGTAAGACTATGAGAAAGCCGACTCCCTTGGCTGAGAAGCAACCCCACACATGAATGGTTTCAGGATGCTTTACAGTTGGCATGAGACAAGACTGGTGGTAGCGCTCACCTTGTCTTCTCCGAACAAGCTGTTTTCCAGATGTCCCAAACAATTGGAAAGGGGGTAAATTAGTATAAATACCTGGAAGGCTGCCACCACTTGTCCAAATAATCATGTCCCTGCTTGTTCCAGTATGAATAGTTTTAATAGTAATGTATTTTATTTAAAAGTCGCCTCTCTGGGCACACAAGGTCACCTCACAAAAAATTAAAATAATAAAATTATGCAGAAAATAACCAGATAGAAAATAGTGTTTTCCTTATGAATGTTCTATCAATATGTGAGCATATTAAAAACATGCTTAGTACTTCTTTAGGAGCTGTTAAACACATTTTGTTCATATTAATGGTCATAACTTAATTGCTCCACAGACTGATTTATTAAAAGAAAGTAAGGTGCACTGATTGCTGTTTTCTGGCTGATATTTAAAAAATCTGACTGATTTTGGCCTTTAGAGATTTGCTTCTGTATGAAATATTGCAAAAAGGTTGTACAGTTTTCAACAGTAGGCTGATTATTGTTGAACACAGCCCTCTCTCTTTGTCTTGTGATGTTAGAAAAAATCGGTTTCATATATTACAAGTGCTGACCAACTGTCGATGGTCCAAAATTAAAGAAATCAACCTGATCAACCTGCGTACTTCAGAAAATGACCTCTGACCCAAAGGTTTAGTGCCTAGGGGAAATACTATGGAGGAGTCGTGTGTTGTACCAGCCCAACATGACACTACATTTATTATTCACTTTTGTATTTAAGTTGCACATATACAGAATGGAGAGGCTATCTTTTCATAAAGGCTCATTCACAAAGCTGGCATGGCTCCACTCAGGGATGACTGTCTGGACCTGTCAGTTTCAGCCATCTGCAGCTACAGTGGTAACGGCTCCTTCTAAGTCTGGGCCAAGTTGAGTCTGAAGGCTAATAAGTCACATATCACCAATATGTCCCTGCAGATCAATATGTTCTCTGAACACACACTCCCTTCGAATCCTTCCGCTGGCAATGTTCTCCAGCAGAGCCAAAGATGACATTTTTCCACAATTACACACACCTCTTTATAGCTACTTATGTGTGATTATTTACACCTTACCCTCAGTAAGGAGTAATCACACTTTTACTACCCTGATCCTTAAGTCAAACTAACATGCATGTTTTCAATTCAGCAAAACTTTGTTAATCAGCCATCAATTGAAATCATGTGTGCTGAGTTAGGGAAAGGCCTAAAACTTGCAGGGCAGTGTGACTTGAGGACCAGTGTTGAAAAACATCTGATGAGACGTTGGCATTTCATTCATTAGATTTCAACCACAAAACAACATTGATTCAACGACATCTTTTCAACATTGGTTACTTGGCTAGAATTGCATGATTGTTTGATGGTTGAACATTGAATTAACATCGCGTGCTATCTGGGATCTGTCCGTTTGGGAAAGTGAAACCACAACAAAAAGTCTTGTAAAATCGCCCGCCGGACCGCATGCAGAGTAAAAAGCTCGCAGAGTTCAATTAATCGGTTTGGATCAGACAGATCCAACAGACTGATGAACTGGCGCAGATGTGAACCAGGAGGAATTTGTGAGGCAGTGTGCGTCCAGACCCCAGTCCATCACAGGGCAACACAGAGACAGACAGGACAAACAACAACGCACATACTCTGACATCTAAAGAGAATTTAGACTGACCAATCAACCTCACCGTCTTGTTTTTGGACTGTGGGAGGAAGCCGGAGTACCCAGAGAGAATCCACACATGCACAGGGAGAACATGCAAACTCTATGCAGAAAGACCCTAGGCTGGGAATCGAAACCAGGACCTTCTTGCTGCAAGGCAACAGTGTTATCTACTGCTTAATTGTTTAAATTTAACAAGAAAAGATTAAAATCATTAAAAAAGATATTGGATTTGATGTGGGTTAAACACTGAATGGAATCGGATTTCAGCGTATTTGGGTGAGTTCTGGTGCTCTGTAGTTTATTGTCCACTGAAAAAGTTTATGTGGTTCCTGCACATTTTCACTGCAGGTAAAAAGTTTGCGTATATTTACACAAACTTTCAGTTCATGTTCCTTTTTATTAGTGCCTACTTGTGTGTAAAATATGGCAACGCACATTGTTTTTGCATACACATATTTTATAGATCAGACTTCTGGTCTTTTGCTTTTGTCCTAGGGTTGATCTGCTCATTTGGGACAAAAGTAGGTTCATCTCTGGGACAGAGCCTGTCTCCTTCCTGAGCGGTATGATGACTGGGCATCCCATCTTACTTGTGTATAATTGTTTGCACAGATAAACAAGGTGCCTTCAGGCTTCTGGAAATTACTCCCAAAGATGAACCAGACTTGTGCATGTCCAACAATTCTCTTCCTGATATGTTGTCTGACTTCTTTCGACTTTCCCATGATGTTCCACAAAGGAAGCAGTGTGTGTCAGGTGTGCCCTAAATTATTATTAGTTTAATTGTTAAATTTAAATTAACAATTAAATTATTAATTAGAGACACAAATGTGTCTCTAATTAACTCAGATGTTACCAATAAATATATCAGAAGCTTCATAGACATGACATCAAATGTCCCAGATTGTTTAAGGGCATCGTAATCTTAGTGTATTTAAACGTTTCAATTTAAATAAAGTATTAAAAATGCTCTCATTATTTGGGCATTTAGTAAAGAAAAAAATTTAGTAAACCTAATTTATCTAAAATGGGAAAAGTTTATTCTTATTTCACGGCACTATACGTGACCCCAAAAACAAATCTAAATGAAAGTAAAGAGGCATTCTGGATAAAAATTTGCTGCCACCTGCAGAAAGATGAAATAAGGAAGGATGTTTCAATCTTCAGGATTTGAAGGCTGTGAAGGAATGGGCCAAGATCACTGCCAAGAAAGCCATGCAACTTGTTTCTCCATATAGTGAAGCTGTAATCAACAACAAAGGCTGTTTATACAAAATATTACATTAATTTCAGTTCAATACCTTTCCTATGTCTCTTCAATGTATTATACATTATTTAATTTCCTATGATTTGATTAATTTGCATGAGTTGGATTGGATAGGTTAACATTTGGTGAGAATTTTGTCAATTGCACCTTCAGAAATGTATTGATTTAGACAATTTGTGACATGTTCAACACTTCTTTCTACATGTGACCTAGGAAGAAATTTTGCTCTTAAATAAAAAACATAAAACAGATTATTGAGGCCAAGGGATTTTCTGAAAGGCTTGAAACAGGCTGGTGAAGTTTGATACAATCTAACATTTAATTAATACAATACATTGATCTACTTAAAGGTCTCCCTCAAAATTTTTTCATAGTTCTAAAACTGTATTCTAATTTTATATTAAACCTAAACTTTACCTGGGTAAAGTGGTGCTTTGGGTCATCCTTAGCACAAGGACCAGATGTCTAGTCAAGCTCTAAAGTGAGAATACTAAGTTTGCTGGCACATTGCATATATCATAGGTAACATAATTGAAACCTTCAAGCTTTTATTTGGTTAAACACCAAGTCACAAATACTAGATGACATGTATTAAAAAATGACATCAGCATGAAACATATTAAGTTTGGTAATTATTTTGTTTTTAAGTTTCATTTACATTGGAATATTCTATCATCTAGAACAGGGGTGTCACACTTATTTTCCTTTAGGGTCATATCAAAATCATGAATGTCCTCATCAGGGTAGGTCTTCTTTTTAAGCTTACAGGCCTTGTGATTGTTTTAACAAATCATAAATGGAGGAATACAGATTCTTTACTCTTCATATAGTTTGATAATTAAGAATTTAGATCTGTAGCCCAACCCGAAATTTGGTCCAGGTCAGACTTGTTTCTTGCCTGATGGTGGGTAAGACATTGGTACATACACAGAAAAGGCCAAAAGAGAGTGCATAATCAAATTGTGTTTATCTACTTAAAGTATAAATAGAGGAGTAGAAAGAAAAGAGATTTAAGTGCAGATGTCCATGAACTAATAAGAGGAGTGCGCTGCACAGTAAATGCTCACGCAGCTTCATCGCTATGATCCAATTAATCACACATCCCAGATGATGCTAAAAATGCTAAATTCTAAAAACAGGAGAAGTTACATGTCTTATTCTAGTGGTCTAAAAACAAAAGCAGTAAAAGCTTAATTAAAATAATATCTCCCCTGACCCACTGACAGCTAAACACAGATAGCTGTCTGCTTATGTCTTACATGGTTACACACACCAGCCACTAGGTGCAGACAATTTCAACTTTATACAACAACTTCCTTCAGAGTGTCATCTCTGATCTGGACGCTAACTGAGGGCTGACAGCGACGCATTGAAGAGTTACGGACCAGAGGCTTTGGAGCGCATGTGGTGCAGATGAACCACTGCTGTGGGATTATTATCCTGCTGAGGAGAGTAGATAAGATAAATCTTTATTGTCATTGTCACAAGGACAACG
Source organism: Xiphophorus maculatus (assembly GCF_002775205.1). Lineage (NCBI taxonomy): Eukaryota > Metazoa > Chordata > Actinopteri > Cyprinodontiformes > Poeciliidae > Xiphophorus > Xiphophorus maculatus. The sequence continues at coordinate 538,946 of NC_036449.1, read as the reverse complement.
AAATTCAAAGGATGCCATCAGTCGGTGCACATGCCCAAAAACAAAAAATAACTGTCTCACAATTCACACACAACGCAAGAATCAACAAACTGGCAAAAAAAGGAAAAAAGAACAGCCACATTCTCACATACATCATTTATGATGATTAATGGTTGTTTTTGATTGCATTTAGTTTTGTTATTGCTATCGGGTAGAAACTGTCTCTGAGACAGTTGGTTCTTGTTCTGGTTGCTCTGTATCTTCTGCCTGAAGGCAGCAGTGTGAACAGAGAATGTCCGGGGTGAGAAGTGTCCTTTGTGATGTGTTGTGCTTTTCTTAGACAGCGGTCGCTGTGCAGGTCCTCCAGTGAGGGGAGAGGGCAGTCAATGATTTTTTGGGCTGTATTCACAACCCTTTGGAGAGCTTTCCTTTGAGCCGTAGTGCTGCTGTTATACCATACGCAGATACAGTAGGTCAGTATGCTCTCTATGGAGCACTTGTTGAAGGACACCAGCAGCTTCTCCTTGATGTTGTTCCTCCTGAGAACCCTCAGGAAGTTCAGTCTTTGCTGGGCCTTTTTTATCAGCTCCAAGGTGTTCATGTTCCATGTGAGGCCCTGCTCAATGTGGACCCCCAGGAAACGGAAATCAGCTACCCTCTCCACACATTTTCCCCCAATGGTTAGTGGTGTAATGTCCGTTTTATTCCTCCTGTAATCTATTATGAGTTCTTTTGTCTTTGAGTTGTTGAGGAGCAGATTGTTCTCCCTGCACCACACTAACAGCCGCTCCACCTCACCCCTGTAGGCTGACTCGTCGCCTCCTGAGATGAGGCCCACCACTGTGGTGTCATCAGCAAACTTGATGATGGTGTTGCTGTGGTGGGCAGAGGTGCAGTCGTATGTGTACAGACAATAGAGCAGGGGGCTCAGCACACAGCCCTGTGGAGAGCCAGTACTAAGGCTGAGGGCAGTGGATGTATGTTTTCCCACCCTAACTCTCTGCTGTCGGTTGGTCAGGAAGCTCAGAATCCACATGCAGGTGGAGTGAGGGAGGCCCAGGTCCCCCAATTTGTCCACCAGTCTGTGAGAGAGGATGGTATTAAAAGCAGAGCTGTAGTCTACAAAGAGCATCCGCACATAGCTGCCCTGCTGCTCCAGATGTGACAGAGCAGCATGGAGGGCCGTGATCACAGCGTCCTCTGTGGATCTGTTGGCTCTGTAGGCGAACTGGTGGTGGTCAAAGCCAGGAGGGAGAAGTGCTGTGATGTGACCCCGGACCAGTTTTTCAAAACACTTCGTCACCACAGGGGTTAGTGCCACAGGCCGGTAGTCGTTGAGGCAGGAGATGTGAGGTTTCTTGGGTATGGGGACTATGGTGGAAGATTTCAGGCAGGATGGGACTGTAGACAGGGCTAGGGACTGGTTGAAGATCCTGGTGAAGACTCCAGCCAGCTGATCGGCGCAGTCTTTCAGGACATGTCCAGGGATGTCATCAGGTCCAGCAGCCTTCCTTGGGTTGACAGCCCGCCGTGTGCGCCTCACCTCGTGCTCCTCTACAACTGTGGTGTTGTGGGTCGCTTGGTGTAGTGTGGCTGCCTCTGTTGGCTTCACCTCAAAGCAGGCAAAGAAGAGGTTCAGCTCCTCTGCCAGCGTGGTGTCGCCTTCCGCAGCTGCGAGGTTGGTCCTGTAGTTGGTGAGATGCTGGATTCCCTGCCACACCTGCCTGCTGTTGTTGCTGTCAAGGTAGCCCTCTATCCTCCTCCTGTAGTCAGACTTAGCCATTCTGATGCCGCTCTTCAAGTTAGCTCGGGCTGTACTGTAGACGGTCCTGTCCCCAGACCTGAAGGCGGTATTCCTGAAGGCTGGGTCATAGAGTCTTGCTGACTTCTGATCACTCCCATTGATGAAATATGTTTCCTGATTTCCAAACTTTGCCACTACAGAGAAACAGTTAAATGTATTCAGCTTTGATGATATTTGGATTATTTGTTCAGCTTGTTGAATATTAAACATAATTAGAATTAAAAGAAATGTAATTTAAATTGTTGGGTAAAAATAGATGACAGGATTTTTTTTGGCACCATCTGTCAAAATGACGGACAAGAAAAAGTCTAGTGCGGCTTCTGCTCCAAACTAGGACATTTTTGCCCCCTCCCACCAAAGTCTCCTTCTATTTCTGTTTTCTTTTTTGGATGATCAGAAAATAACTTATTGTTGAATAAGGTGGTGGGCTACCCCAACCACCTGGTATGAAGTGTGGGTTAGCCTTTGAGTTGTACTACTGTGCAGCCTAGGAGAACTGTCCAGCAGAACAATGGTGTCGGTTAGGAGTATCGGCTTGCTTTATGAGTATGAGTACTTGACACTGGCATCGGCCCGATAGCGCTATCGGGATTCCATTAATTTAGAGTTTAGAGGACCAGTTATGGTGTGCCATAAAACTAAGGCACTGGGCCTTCAGTGCCTTTGACATCTGTTCTAGAGCACTGTAAACAGCTGTGGCCGAATTCAGGGTCTGCATCCTTTGAAGGACTGATTTGGAGGCCGATTAGGTCATAGCGTGGTGACAACGCCTGTCCGAATCCAAAGATTCCTTCACATGCGGCCTCCAAATGCGTCCTTCTTTTCCCCAGATTTGAAGGATGGGTCCGGTGTATCCTTCACGGCCCACCATATCCCATAATTCATTGTGGGTCCCAAGCGGGCGTTCAGGCAGAGCCACAATAAGCCACGATGAAGAGCGGCAAATTATTTTGTTATATTACACTTTAAATGACACAAAGTGATTTTGTACGACGTTTTTAGGCGAGAATGTAAGTGTGTAAGTCTCAAATATCTGCTCGGTTCACCAAAACATAACCTATGCTGACATTTTCGGACATGGCTGCTCCCGCTGCGTTAACAGCCAGCTCCCCTCGCCAGCTGTCCGGGCGCTCCAGGTTTGGTTTACTGGAGAACCACATTGTTATAAAAATTCCTGCTAGCTTTCTAAAATGAGTGGAAGTTAAACACCGATATTCAGACATTAAATATGTAGTTGTAAAATGTTTGGTTTACTAAAGTATTTAATTTATTCCTGGGCAAATAGGTTTGATTGATTAAAGTCAAGCCTTCAAACATACCAGTTTTATTTAACTGTAATGGCTTATTTGAGATTTGGAGAGTATTATATTTGAAAATGAATATTTTGCTTATACTGGTAGAAATGTGCAATACATGTTTGAACATTTTAGAATCAAACTAACATATTTCTTTTTTACTATGGAACATCCTTTACTATAAAAGGTGAAGAATAATACAGAAATCAGGAGTAACACATGACTGAAAAACAAACTTCTGCTCCGTTGTTTTCTTCTTCGCCGCTCCCTGCTTCATGCTGTCACGGTTGCTAGGCAACATGAGTTGCTGAGGTGGGGCAGGGACAGTTGGTGAAGGCTAGGCCTGTCCGAATTCACAGCTTCTCTCTTCCGGTTGTCGTTTTTTTCATGCCCTTGGAAGAACCCGGTCGATCCTTCGAAGGATGCAGACTTTGAATTCGCACACAGCTAACATATTTAGCAGCTTCCTTCAGATGTAGCCATAGAAATATTAATGCTTCTCTGCAGGTACAATGGTGACAATGAACATGGAGAGTCTGCAGAGCCTCACATCAGATGGAGCCACACTGGCAGTGCAGCAGGTAATGCTTGCAGGCCACAGCGAAGATGAGTCGGGTGATAGTGGTGAAGATGATGACGATGCAGACATGACCGTTCTGGGGCTAGACAACAGCGACTCATTGCAGTAAAAGCTGACACACTGATCTACACATACTCAGAAGGCATGTGTAACACAGACACATAGGGTTTACACCGAGCACAAAAGCACAGAATGTCCATGGATAGTACTGTGCTCTTCCAGCTGACCTCAAGTCTGCGCTGCGTGTGTGTACTTCAGAAGTTTCACTTCAGAAACTGTTTTTTAACAAGTTTATTTGTGTAGGCGAGTGCACTTTTTTGTATATTTAAACTGAAAAGATGAAATCAAGCAGAAAATATGTGTTGAAAACACAAGAAACAAGTTTGTATGCTCCGTTATTAATAGACTTTCTTGGTTTTTTTTATTATTATTTTGCTTTTTGATCTCTTATTTGGATGCCAACACATAAGTTGTATATGTAATGGTTTGTCTTCATTCTTTGCATGCTTGTGTTTTGAGTAGATGTACGCATTCTTCAGACTTGCTCTCCAGTACTCACGTGAGCAGAGTGGGAGAGGAAAAAAAATAGATATGCTTATTTTTCTATACAAACATGACATTAGTGTTTTTGTTTTTAATTTTTGTGTTCTGTTTTGTAAGGAATGTTTATGTACAGATTCCTAATAGCAGGCCTGTTTTTCAGGGTTCCTTAAAGTTTTCTAAAAAAAATTGAATGGTGATGAACATTACTATTTAAATTGATTTTTAAACTCAAAAGACCAAGTAACAAGGCCTTATTATGTTTTCCTTTCATAGATCTCTTGCCAAGAAGCACAAACAATGTTGACCCTTTGGAAAATTTATGAAAAGACACTAAACTGCAGAACAAAGTTGTAAAAGATAGACTTTGTGTGTCGCAGCCAGATCGATATCTGAAGAAATAATCATGCAAAGTCAATTGGTTGTTGTGCTCATGTTTTTTTTAAATCCAACTCCAGTTTACCCATATTGTGTATACTATGCATTACGTATTTGAATCATTTCACAGTTGTACCCTTGGCATGACCATGTCAATTGCACAATCAAGAACACTATGCTAACTACACAATCACAGGGTGAGAGACTGAAATCTGTGGAAAGACACACTCCACAGCGGATCACACCAACAAGCAGCAGAGGATGTTTTGGATGCATTCAGCTTTTATTTCTTTGTGATGAATCTACTGCATAGATTAAGGAAATTCAGTTAAAGAAGAACTGGAAGGAAAATACCTTCATTTGGTCTTCTGTCACTGTTATAGTGAAGTAATCAAAATGTCTTCATTAAGCTGTTGTTACGCCACAAATTGGGGTGGCAGTTGTCTAAATCATGGTAAGCCTGTGCTGAACAATAGTTAAGTAATTTAGTTTTTATCAGTCTTGTTAGACACTTGGTCCATGTGACCGCACACAGCTGTTCTTCATTTGGGTTTGTTCACCATGATCTTGTCTGTTTTTCCTTAGAGCTTTCTATTTTGGAATAAAGAATGCCCAACTCTCTCCTGTTTGTCTTGTTCATATGTTCACCTTAAAGTACTGTATTTTCCGCATTATAAGGCGCACCTAAAAACCTTCAATTTTCTCAAAAGCCGACAGTGCGCCTTATAATCCGGTTCGCCTTATATATGGACAAATATTGAGCCACAACAGGTCTCGCAACTACGGTAAGCAGCCGCCGACTTCATTTTCCCCCGTAGAAGAAGAAGCGCGCGGTGCACGCTGGGTTTTGTGTAAAGACCCCAAAATGGCTTCTATTAAGAGACACGCTTTCAACGCAGAGTTTAAGCTCAAGGCTATCAGTCACGCAGTAGAAGACGGGGATAGAGCAGCAGCGAGAGAATTTAACATGAACGAATCAATGGTGCAGAAGTGGATATATTGTGATTGCACTAACGTTTGATTTACCGTAACAGTATCAGACTGTTTTTTACGTGTTTATTGAATCGAGGAAAAGTTCCCCTCCACTATATGTTATACCTTGCTGTTGTTAAAAGATAAACTGTGTCATGAAAATACCACGACACTTACTTTACCTCGGGGAAAATAATAAAACAGTTGTTTATTCATTTTGGGAATGAACAGAGTTTTCAGAACGCTGGTTTATAATCTATTAATAAAGTTTGGCTGACCTATCTGACTATTTTGTTGACATTCCCTTTAGCGCAGTTCCATCTAATGGATGCATAACGTAGCCCCAGCCTCTACTGGAGCGTCTATTCTATACGCCTTATAATGTGGTGCGCCTTATATATGAAAAAAGTTTTAAAATAGGCCATTCACTGAAGGTGCGCCTTATAATGTGGTGCGCCTTATAGTGCGGAAAATACGGTAGATATTTCTGTCCCACTTCAAAGATTTTTAAAGTTGTTTGATATGAATCTTTTTGAAGCAAATCTTAATTTTCAGTTATATGTTGTAGTTGTCAGACTCCAAGCCTCTTCTCTCTGAAAGAAAAAAATGGAAAGTGTTTATTATGACCTATGCATAGCCAGATTAGACATGTTTCACATTGCCACAAATTTCTATCGTGTGGTGTGTTCATCTGCAGCATTAAAGCAGTTGGTTTCAGTTGTTTTTTTTGTTTTGTTTTTGTTTATTGGATGATATTTTTTCCATATTCTCAAACTGAGAATATGGAAAAAATGTGTTCTCATGTCATATTGTTTTAGGGTTTTAAGGTGTTTAATCTAAAAATGTTATTTCTACCTAAACACACAGTACTAAAGTTTGGACAAGAATAGGCTACACAAATGAGCAAACCGTATCACAAATACATTTCTGGCAAATTAGTAAAAATGGATAAGTTGGTTGTTTCCTGGTCTTGCTGTTGCTTTTTATGTCTGATGTAACATTCTAAGCTTGCTTTTTGTGGGAATTCATTCTAATTAACAAAGGCTTGAAAACATCTGTCTATGTGTAATTATTCTTTGTGTTTTACTAATTTGAGTTCCGGAAATGACTGAATTCACAAAAATATTCTACAGGCACATCTTTACTGGATATGCCTGTAGAATCAAAAGTTCATAACGGTTACAGGTTGCAGGAGGAAAGCAGGCGACCCAGATACGGAGGCCTCGGTCCTCGATGCGGCTGTCACAAGTTCAGGTCTCGGCCTGTTAGCTGTTCCCACATGTCTTCTCCCTCTCCCATTACAAAATTTTTTGTCACTTCACTCTCAAAGGCCAGTATAAGCAATTTTCATCAGTTTCAGTTGTGATTTGACATTAACATAAAAGTGTGTTGGGGGGGGGTAGGTGGGGAAATCTTTTTTTTTTTTCAATTTTTCAGCATGAATTGTAATTTCCAAACATTACTTACATTCAGCAGTACCTGCTGCTAATTACAGAGTAGTAAATTGGTTAGTAACACAAATAGAACATAAGGGAACAGTTCACTTTTAACAAAAGCGTAAAAATGTTTCAGTGTCATACGCTAACTCTTCAAAATGCAGTTGTTGGGCTTATATGCTAAAGTCATTTGAATGGTATGAGAGAGGTTCCAAGGTTTGGATTAACTCACAAATCGTTTCTTAGCTAAATCAGCTTTAGACTTCTAATAAACACCTAATAGTGTAGTGTCTGATAGTCTTCAAGAACATTCACTTTCAATAAACTTGAGTATTTTTTAAAAACAAAATCTTAAGTGCTATAAACAGATCAATGAGTTTTCAAAACAGCTTTTCTAAACTAGGATGTTTAGAAAAGGCACATCTTTACTTTTAATTTTGAATGCTTACGTTAATCTTCTCTTCACACGGAAACCAAATTCTTTCACAAAAAACAAATACTACCAGAGTCAGAATTATTAGCCCCCTTAAAAAATGAACTATTTGTTTAGCCAAAGCATAAACTGTGGTTGTGAAAACATGTGATTCAACCATGTAATGCTCACAGTTTATCTTCAATCAAGTTAAAACTAAACTATCCTTAATTTCTCAGAATAAGGTTAGCCTGACAAGTTTCATTAGAAAGTTCTTTTTTCTGACCATTTTAAGACAAACTTAATGCACAAATCAGAAAGCAATTCTGTCCCTTGTCGATGCAAATTAATATTGGCTGGTTCAGTCCAAAATGATGGCCACCATCAGAAAAGGTGGCCTAGGTGTCACTACGAATATCTTATGATATTCGTAGTGACGAATATCACTACGAATATAGTTTGTATGAAGGACTCGAGACTTATGCAACGTTGTTGTTGCAAAACATTTTGATGGCATTGGATATAGAAGGATTTCTAAACTTCTGAAAGTTCCAAGTTGGCACTTTTGGGGCCATAATGGATAGAAACAACATCATTTGATCACAAACCAGCCACAACCAAGTGTTCCTCGCAAGATTTCTGACAGACGAGTGAAAGGAATTATCCATAGAATTCTCCAAGTCCCATGTACCACTTGTAGAGAGCTTGAAATTGGCTAGTACAATTGTTTCAAAGAAAACAACAAGCAATTAACTCAATAGACATGGCCTGTATGAATGCTCATCATACCAGACTCCATTTCTAAAGAAGAATCTGAAGCTTGTTTAAAGTTTGCATCATAACATTTGAACATGCCTGTAAAATACTGGGAGAACATATTCTGATCGGATGACAAAATTTAACTCTTTGGATGTCATGGCACACGTCATGTTTGGAGAACCATAGGGCCCTAAGAAAAATTTGGTTTTGGGGCCCTCTCTTTCTGCTAATAATGTGAATTGCTGCAATCAACAGTCAGACGATTAAATCATTCACACACCTGCTATAAACTTATTGCATCTCTGACAGTGTTGTTTACATTATATCCTATATACATGTAAAATATAGGATACATTTATCACCCAGCCAATTTATCAGCGTAAATTTCCTTAACTTTGGATGATACTTACAGTCATATCAAAATGTTTTTGCATCCATATTATTAATTATTCTTAATTATTTTTATTTCCAAATATTTGGGTGTTTGGAATAGCTACTTCAGTTGACATATGTAATAGCAGATGGACACAGTAAGATTTCAGTATTGAAATGAAGTTTATTGGACTAACAGAAAATGGGCAATATGATTAAAACAAATTTAGACAGGTGCAAAAATTTGGGTACCCTTACCATTTTAAGATAAGATTTATTTGTCATTGTCATCAACAGATTACGAGATTGAGATTTGCTCGACTCGAGTTAAAATGCAGGTTATGTGTATATGTATATATATATATTTTATTATTGTATGTTTTATTTTATTATTTAATACCCTTAACTACTTATCATTGATTTATTGAAACACATAATTGGTTTGGTAACCTCATTAAGCTTTGAACTTCATAGACAGGTGTAGCCAATCATGAGAAAAGGTATTTAAGTTGCCCAATTGCAAGATGTTCTATTTGAAACTCTTCAAATAAGAGTGGCATCACGGGGACCTCAAATAACTCTCAAATGATCTGAAAACAAAGACTGTACAACATAATAGTTTAAGGGAAGGATACAAAAAGTTACCTCGGAGATTTAACTTGTCGGTTCCCACTGTGAGGAACGTAGTAAGGAAATGAAAGACCACAGACATAGTTCTTGTTAACCCCAGAAGTGGGCTTTAGTTCTGGGCTTAACAGCATATATGTCAAAAAATGCTTTTTTATATACACTACATACTACAGCTTTAAGGTGCAAATTCAAGACTAACCCTAAAACAGACTGAATTGTCTTACATACTCACTTCCATCTGTAGGCGGATCCAGCTGAGTGCCTTTGTAATGCTAGTGTAAACTCCTGGTTTGTTCCTCTCAGCACAGCCAATCCCCCAACTAGTTACCCCAACAAGCTTCCACACGGATGAGTCTTCACATGCAAGTGGACCCCCGCTGTCCCCCTGTGAAAATGTACATGCAAAAATAGATGTAAACCTCTTATTCAAATATTCTGCTATTCCTACTTCTAGTATGACTTAATAGAGATCTCTCACAGCAATGAAAATGGATGTTACAAAGAAAGCAACGCACAAGTCACACTTTTTAATTTTTTTACATGTTCTGTGTGTATTTTTTTTAGTTTTATTGGCCTTTATTTGAAAGTGGTCAGACAGAAAAGTAGGTAATGAGAGAGGGGGAAGACATGCAGGAAAAGTCCTGAGGACGGGACTTGAACTTGTGACAGCCACCTCCAGGACTAAGCTCTCCATCAGTGATGGCATAGTTACTTTGAAGAAGTAACTTTAATCGGATTACTGAGTACTCCTTGAAAAAGTAACTCAGTTAGATTACTGACTACTTGATTTGGAAAGTAACTACGTTACATTAAAAGTAACTTTTTTTAGTTACTTTCAGCAGCTGCTAACAACAACGCTGTGAAAATTACATTGATCTTTGCCAATACTTACGGTAATTGCAAGTTATTTTATAAAGGTAACATCAACAATGTGTCTCCACTTACAAGGTTGAACTGAAGGGGAGAATGTTTAATGGTTACAGTACAAAAAAACCTGTTAGTAATTTGTGCATGTTTCTGTGTGGTCCACTATTGTCTGGAAAACTCTAAGGATTTTAAACCTCTGGGGTTTCTGTCTGCTTATTTCCAAGCCCAAATGAGCAACTTCACGTTAAAAAACGTGCCCAAAAAGCGCAACCCGCGACTCATTACATTTGCTAGCGACTTTAAAAAAAAATTTTTTTTAAATCCCACAGCCGCTTATAGTAATCGGACTTGGCGACAGAAACTCAAAGTAGCTCCTGTTTTTCTACCAACAAAATGCGCATCTCTCTCTTCCCTCCATTGCTTACGTTTCTGTCGCTGCTGATACTGCCGCATAAAAATGGCTATCACTCGACAAGACGCGTAGAGGAAATAAAATTAAATTCCAAAAGAAAATAGTAACGCAAAATGATTTTGATAAGTAACTGTAGTCTGACTACTGGATATGAAATAGCAACGCGTTAGATTACTCGTTACTGAAAAAAGTGGTCCGACGTCAGTAACGCGTTACTGACATTACTGCTCTCCATACATGAGTTGTGCTTTACCCTGGTACCACCACAGAACTCTTCTGTTTGCAGTCTTCAAATAAAATAAGAACTTATATGTCATACCAATCTGCCTGTCAAGATGATGTAAAACACTGGGTTGGCTAGATTGACAAGCCAAACTACTTCTGTTTTATTTCCATTTGAGGGCCAGTTTCCCTTGCTTGTGCTCTTATGACAGCAAGAGAACACTTGGAGTGCAAACCAAAAACACAAAATTGCTTAGAACCAGTCCAAGTTCTACTGCTGCAGCAGAGTTTAGCTACTCTACGGTGAAGTACTTACTACTTTAGACCAACATTTAGCTTTATACTTCTAATATTGGAGCAAGCACTACAAAAACTCCTGTTAGTTTACAAATCTAGAACAAATGTAGAAAGTACCATCTACTTAACAACCCAGAACAAGAAAGCATGGAGAACCAACTTTTAACTCAACATTGTACAAATCTAGAACTCAACCCAGGACAACCGCAACCCACATTTAGCTAAATACTGACTAATAGAATCAAACAAGGAGAACCAACATTTACTTTTATCAAAACAATAATCCAGAGAACCCCCTACTAGTTCATAAATTATGGACTACTTATTTTTATTCTTATTCAACATTTGAACCAAGTATGCAGTTTTATACTTTTGCCTTTTTGTCTTTCTTTTGGGTTTTTTTTGTTTTGTTTGTATTTCCTTCTCATTCTTGTAAAGCACTTTGAACTGTCTTATTGCTGAAAATGTGCTAGATAAATGAAATTGCCTTACCTTACCTAAAGTTGATGGAAGAAAGCTGCTGTTGGAGTCTCTCAGAATACAGTAATTTAGCTTTCCTAACCTCCTTGCTAAGCCTCCTTTTGTATTTTGCCTCTTTGTAGCTGTCTCCCTCCCCATTCCCGAATGCTGTCTTTTTTCTCCAGCCGGAGCTGCCTGAGTTTACCTGTGAACCAAGACTTATTTAATAATATTTTATTATATTATATTATATTATATATTCTATTTAATTATATACCCCTGTGCATTTTTCTATTCTTACAGAAATATGAGATCACAGTATCAGTAAACTCATCCAGATTGTCTGTAGCCACCCTGAACATCTCCCAATCTGTGGAATCCAGTCAGGTTTGTAGCTCCTCCATAGTCATGTTGATCCAATTATTTGACATCCCCCTTGCATGTTTGACTGCCTGTAAGCAGGGATCAGATGAACCATTACATAGTCTGAAAGTCTGAGAGCTACTTGAGGCACCGTCTGATAGGCTCCACCCACAGTAGTGTGAGCTGGTGAAACTAGGGTCAAACCAAACACAAAATATGCTTTGGGGTCTATATTCCCGCACTACTCCACATACGTGAACCAGTGTTAAATACAACTTGGAGTGCATAGAATAAAGTTTAAAACAAAAATAAAACGGGGCCTGCTGTGGTGGTGCAGGGGGTTAGCACGCCCCACGTTTGGAGACCTTAGTCCTCGACGCGGACATCGTGGGTTCGACTCCCGGTCCCGACGACCTTTGCCGCATGTCTTCCTCACCCTCCTTCCTGTCTGCCTACTGTCGAAAAAATACGAGCCACTAGCGCTGCAAAAACTCTTCGGAGAAAAAAAAAAGAAAATAAAACATGAGCATGAACAACTGCAGCAGTCTCCATAAACAGCCTCAGTTAGCTCAAAAGAGACATCCATTTTCTTGAGGTTGGGAGGGGTCCTGGTGCCTATCTCCAGCGAGACACATCGCCAGTCCATTGCAGGGCAACACAGAGACAAACAGGGTGGTTGTGTGTGTGCTGGAGGTGGTTGTGTGTGTGCACACAAACAACCAACACACATCTGTACATAACCATGCACACACACACATTGTCGGGACACCGCTCCCTGCCATCAAGGACATCTACAGGAAGCGGTGTTTGAAAAGGGCCGGGAAAATCACAAAGGACTCCACTCACCCAGCACACACACCCTTTTCCCTCCTGCCCTCTGGGAGGCGTTACAGAAGCCTACAGACCAGAACCACCAGGCACCGGAACAGCTTCTTTCCCACAGCTGTCACGCTTTTGAACGCCTCCTGACATAAAACATAAACTATAAGGACTGTACTCCCCTATCCTCTCATACAACAATAACACATGGACTATCCTCACACACACACACATCACGGACTGTTTTCTTCACACACACATACAACCTGTAAATTTTATCTGCCATTATTTATCTATAATCCATTCCCTAACATTCTTGTATATTCTGTATAATCTGTGCATATAGCTCCCATATTTATATTTATACACAATATCTACAGTATATCTCTTGCTATAACCCCTTATAGTCCATACATACATAGTCTTGTACATCTGTAAATAAATATTTATATCTCGTAGAGCACTTCTGGATAGATGCAAACTACATCTCGTTGCTTGTACTTGTGACAGTGCAATGACAATAAAGTTGAATTCTATTCTATTCTAAGCAGAATTTAGAGAGACCAGTTAACCTAGCAGTTGTGTTTTTGGACTGGAAGCCACGCATGTACAGGGAGAACTTGCAAACTCCATACAGAAAGACCCCGGGCCGGGAATCAAACCCATGACCAGCAGGTAGCCTACCTACTGTGCCACTGTGCAGCCCATTGCTATAGTGAAATGGTTAAATCTAGAATGTCACACCTGGCAAGCTTGCCGGCAACCATTCTTCCCCACAGATCGTCTAAGCTTGAAACTCCCTCCAACCGAGCTAGTGAGACATGTGTTCAAAGTAGCGTTGTTCCGGCTTCCTTTAAATTCCTAAAGTCTTCTGTGGTCACTAGAGGAAAACAGCCCACTCTAGTGGTGGTAAATTATAATGGCTTAATATCACTTCTATGCTACTTGGCTACAGTAGCATAACAGTGGCTCAAAGTGTTCCCTGCTGTGGTCTAACATTTAATAATAATGTTGTGCATAGTGCACAAGAGGAAGTTTCTGTTCCTACTCATCAGTAGGGCCACTTTCTTGCTGAGTTAGTAAATGTTAGAGAGGAAAATCCTAGGTAAATTTATGTGTAGTCCACGTCTGCGATGCCGAACAAGAACCTCTCCTCTCGATCCTCTTTTGCGGTGACTCACTTTTTTAGTCAAGAGATATGCTAAATCTGCAGCAAATGCTACAAAGATTGGTAATAAATACATAGAAATAGTATGTCTAATAACTCTTCATGTTATTTAGACATAAAAACAAACAAGGCAGAGAGCACCAAAACACAGAAGTACCCATTTGCGGCATCATGGAAATAGAAGCAATAAAGAAGAAGGCAATATGTTTTTTTAAGGTTTTATTGGCTCTAGTGGCCTTTATTTGATAGTTAATTGACAGGAAAGTGGGTAATGAGAGAAGGGGCAAACGTTGCCAGGCCAGGAATTGAACCTGCGACAGCCACGTCGAGGACTAAGCCCTCCTTACGTGGGTTGTGCTTAACCCCTGCGCCATCTCAGCACATCCCATGTTTTTTGTAATACTGCTGTTTTCCATGTTAAATGGAAACAAACTGTACCTGACAGGAGTCAATTCCTCCTTCCAGATATCCTGCACATATCATCCAAGAAGAGATTAGGCCTTTGTAAACATCTGCCTGGTTGCAGGTCTTGGTAGAGATGAGCGGTATCATAGCTGAGTGTAGAACAACACTGGACTCTCCTAGCAACATTAGTTAAAAAATGAAAAGCAAATATTTAGAGAGAATTTTATCATAACATTCAAATTTAACGTTATGTAGGAGACTGGATTGACAAACTACACAGACTTACCGTCTTCTTCTGTGGCTCCCCAACCAGATATCCAGCACATTGTACCTTCTGTAAACTCCTTTCCATAGTTAGGCAAACAAATGGGTTCCACAAGGCCTATGGAAAATGTGTATATCTCAGAGAATTTGACAATATTTACTGTATGTTTATCTCATGTGTTTGGATTACATGCACACCAGCAAAATCTATTCCATTCAGTTCAGTTTATCTATATAGCATTACTTCTCAACAGATGTAGTTTCAAGATTAAAAAAACAATGTAATACACTCAATCAACACAGAAAATAAAGCAACAGTTCCTATACATAGATTTTTACAATGTTGACTAAAATGAGTCAGAACACACCAGCATTTCATTTTATCCTTTAAAAATATACGTATTTCTACACAAACAGTTTCAAGGTAGGAAGTTCCGGTTGGGTAAAGTGGGCGTGGTATATAAGAAGCCGCTGCGTCCAGTCGGAGACATGTCTTCTTCATGATCCCACTGTGTGGCCCACGTCTCTTGGGTTCTGGCGGTAAAAGGCAACATATCGCCAAGTGTGGTGCATGCTGCTCTGATTTTCTTGTGGTAGGTCTTCTCTCTCCCTGCACTATTGTTATTTGTCAAAAAATCTAAATTTAAGTGTGATCGTAGGTGAAACGCTACTGTGCTGCTCTCCTCCTCTTCCTCGTTCAGCGAGTGTGTGTGTGCGCGTTTGTGTGGATTGGCAGGTAAGGAATTAACGCTCATTGTAAGCACCAGTTTGTTGCAGTTCTATTTGAAACGGTGACTAATTAACTTTTATAGGTCTCCCCATATTTGGGCCATTGATGCTCTGTTGTCTCCCGGATTTCTGCACGTTACTAATCAAAGTTGGACTGTGGTGGCGGCTACACGCCCTAATTGAGGTGGTGTTTGGAGTGCAGCATCGGCGAGCCCAGTGCGCCTCCTGCTGCGACGTGGCCAGAGGGCCATACCTGGTGCTGATGATATTTTAACTTGCATTTTCTAGGTTTTCTTATTTATTTTGTTTTCAGCCCTTTTTGGTTCTTTATATAACTGTTTATTTATTTGGGCTGATACTGTTTTTCTTTTGTTGTATTAAGTTTATGGTTGTTGCATTTATTAATTGTCTTTTTCCGTTGGCAGTTGCTGAGGTCCGGTGGCGGTGTTGGTGTGGTGACGGTGTCTTCCTCTTCTGTGTGCCGTGATTCCTGAGTTTGGGTTGTCTCACTGCATCTGGTGCTTTAAAGGGTTTTTGTTTGCTGTGTTTGTTGGATGCCGTCCCTATAGTGGCCCCTTCTGCCGGTAACCTCAGCTACTGTAGTTTCTTCTGTTTTCTTCAGTTTTTTTTTGTTAGGAAGAACTGGTTTTAAAAAGAGTATTTTAAAAGAATTTAATAAACAGCTTTTTGTACATTTGAAACTGTCTCGGATGTCTCCATCGATGCATGACCAAACCTGTGTGCCTTAAGAAGAAGGTAATATTCCCTGGGTGAAATTCCCAGGGTGGCGCTGTTGAGCAACTTATTTGGGTCCAGAAATTTAAATTACAGAATATTCCTGATTTCAATCTAGTGCTGCCACATCATGATACCATGGTATCATGACAAATAGCAGATCTACTAGAGCGGCTTTAGATGGAAATTGTAAGGTCCCCTTTCGAAGAACCACTTTTGCTCAAAGTTAGGCAGTAAAAATCCCCCATACTGATGTATTTTACCCACAGCTTTCTTTAAGAAAATGTTGCCTGTCATAGAGTTTGATTTGATTAAAATGAAACTCATCTCTCTTACTTTCCCTCCCAGCCTCCATACCTTAAGACAACAATTATCAAATAATTGTTTGATAATTGGATAAGTTGCTTTTGCAAAATTACAGGTCAATCTTAAATTCATGCTACAAGCATGTTCAGAATGAGGGATTGCTGCAAAGGATCCAATGCAATCAGTCCACTGTCCCATATGCTTGTCCAGCAGGAGTCTTTGCTGCAAATCAGTGACTCAGAGTACTGCTGGGTTTCTTTAGATAGAAAACCTTTTCACTTACCAATTTTAATAATAAATTGAATGTAACTGCATTGTTTGATAAGCAGAAGAAAGTGAACTGATTTGAACCTGAACTGCCATGAATAAATTAGAAGAAAGCATGAGTTCATAAGCATAAGAAAATTTAGTCTAAGTAATAGCTAGGAAAACATTACCAGTACCATCAAAAACAAGCGGCTCCTGCAGCCTCATCAGTGCAATGTCGTAATCCAGTCCTTTTTGCCAATACTGAGGATGGCGTATAATTCTCTTTACAGCCAGAGAATGGGCACCATGGATCAGCTGTTCTGTCAGCCCCACATGAACCGTCCACAGGGAAGAGTTTTCAAATCTGGCCACAGACAAGAAGACAAACAAAACATTAGATTCTAATTCAAATTCAAAAATACTTTATTAATCCCAAGAGGAAATTAAATGTTGTAACTCATTAATTCTTCAAAGAGTTATTGTAGATTGTGATGGCTGTTGGGAGGAAAGATTTCTTGTAGCGGTCTGTACTAAAGATATTGATATTGATTTTCTTAGCTGTGTCTCTACTTTTGAAGCTACCCTGTTTCTATTTATTTTTATATTTGTTTCAGACAATCTTTTTGCACTTAAATGAGCCTTTCATGTTCATCTGATGTTTGGTAATTTAATACAGACACTTGGGCAGATGCCTCCCACTTTGTACAAGGTACAAGTTCAGCTTCACCTTCACTTTCAAAACTTACCTGGGTGAAAGGATGAATGAGAAGTTTAATCAATCGATCGATCAAACCTTTTTATTTAAACACATATATGGCCCTTAATAAACAAAGACAGAACAACAAAAAGACAATAAAACAATATAATCTATTACCACATAAACTAAGTTGCCAGTGATTCCACAAACTAAAGAACCTAACTGAGATTTGAACAAGATTTGGTTGGTGTGAATGATGCCGTTTACAGAATCGGTTAACTTACACATACATCTGTACATAATGTTTCAAACCACAGCAGCACAAATTAGTGCACTGGCATTTACAAACATCTGACTGACACTACTCTATTGTGACACCTTAAGCATCATCCTCATGACACTACTATACATAACCTGAAGTTTATGCACACTGTTTTTCCTGTAAAGCCACCACAGGTGGGTAGTATACGGTGTAGTACAATATGCTTTACAGAGTGCAGTGTTGACAGATAATAAGCGCATAGAGAACTTCCGAAGAAGTACATTAGCTTGTACATTTGCCTACAATGCTGCTTAAATGTCTCTATCATGAGACAGGTGAGCAATAATGTAATGTCCCAAATAGTTTACCTCATCACTGACCTGGAGGATGCTGTCTAGCAGCAGAGTGAAGTCAGAGAAAGATAATTTAGTGTCTTATTTGCTCTTGACAATCATGATGTTATTCTTTTTTTACATTATATTTAATATAATAAATCAATCCATACTGAAAACAAACCCTTAACAGTTCCTCCAGACCAGCACTGTATGGACAAAAGATCACAAGCTCGTCAGCATACATCGGGTGGTTGATAGTTCTATTGCCAACCTGACATTGATTCAACAGTTTAGATAAATCATCAATACACACATTAAAAAGGCAAGGGCACTGCAAAAAATCTCAAGTTGAATAAGCTACTGAGGAGTAAGAACAAGGACAAAGGAACTGGATATGATCACGTCTGTTAGGATTCAGGTTTGTGTTCTGTGAGTGGTCTTCCTAAAGAGGATCATCGTGGGAGAATTCCAGCAGGCTGTTGCACCTGCACCTGATTCTAGTGATCGGCTGCTGGATTCTTAAGAACCGGCAGAACAGTCATTCATCGCTCGATGGTCCCACTTGTTGGTAAGAATCAAGCCTCAAGTTCATGTTGCTGAATACTGTTGTTTTGACTTTTAACCTCTCATCCTAAGCTAATCTTGTTAGGCCATCTCTTCGATCAAGAGATTTTTTTGAGTCAAGCCTGGAATCATATCCTGTCAGAGGATCAAATCTACTTGCTCCTCACCCAGCCGGGCTCCATACTTCATGGCCTGCCAGCTCTCTCCTCATTACTACCTCAGAGCCTCCATTGTACTTACCTGAATCCATGGCTCTCCACCTTTGAGACTGTACGCCCTCTCCATGAATTCCTCTGTCAGATCTCTCAACCCTGGTTCCTACCAACTTCTCCCTTCTCCAAACAGAACCTGAGCTGGCCAGCCCCCCGCCTACCCGAATCCCAGAGCGCATCACTGTATACAAATATATCACAGTCAAGATTCACTGTAAATAAATCTTCACCACATCAAAGACTTTCTGGTTTCATGTGTGAACCTTCTTGTGGGTCAAGAAACTTTAATCCAACATGACAACCTTGTTCACTCAACTCCTACTGACAACAACAGAGTAACAATAAGTGTCTGGATGGAGCCTGTTCTTCTCTGCAGATACCAAAGCAGCTACCAGGTAGCTGTGGTGCACTTGTTTCATCAAGCAGAGATATCAGTTCAGCAATATCTCTTGTTTATGTGTTCCCCTCAGTCTGGATAAAGGCAGGATGCTCAGAACCCTTTTGACAAAGAAGACCTTTGGAAACTGTGTTCCCTTGCCCAGACGTGGGTCACTGGGGCCCCACCCTGGAACCAGACCTGGACGTGGGGCACGCTAGCGAGGGAGGGGTGACCAGGCTTTTACCAATGGGGCGTGGCTGGGCTCAGCCTGAAGGAGAAATGTGGGTCCCTCTTCCCATGGCCTCACCACCTGGAGAAGGGGCCATAGTGGTTGGATGAAATGTGGGTTGAGTGGTGACCGAGGGCAGGGACCCTGGCGATCTGATCTTCGGTTGCAGAAGTTGGCTCTTGGGAAGTGGAATGTCACCTCTCTGGTGGGGAAGGAGCCTGAGCTATTCTGTGAAGTTGAGAGGCTCTGGCTAGAAATAGTCAGTCTCAACTCAACATATGGCTCTGGTTCTGGAACCAATCTCCTTAAGAGGGGTTGGACATACTTCCACTTAGGAGTTACCCATGGTGAGAGGCGCTGGGTAGAAGTGGGCATACTTGTTGCCCCCCCCATCTTGGTGCCTTTATATTGTGGTTTACCCCACTGAACGAGAGGGTAGCCTCCCTTTGCCTACAAGTGGGGGGGCGGGCTCTGTTGTTTGGTGCTTACGCGCTGAACAACAGTTCAGATTACCCACCCTTTTTAGAGTTCTTTGAGGGGGAGAGTGCCTATACTGGGAACTACCTTGTTCTGCTGGGGGACTTCAAAGCTCATGTGGGCAATGGCTGTGAGACCTAGAGGGGTGTGGTTGGGATTAACACCCCACCCCAATCTTAAGAGGTGTTCTGTTGCTGGACTTCTGTGCTCATCATGGATTGTCCATAACCAACACCATGTTCAGGCATAAGGATGTCCATATGTGCACTTGGCACCAGGACACCCAGGTCAGCCGCAGTTCAATGATCAACATTGTTGTTGTTTCATCGGATCTGCAACCACGTGTCTTGGACACTCGGATGAAGAGCGATGTGGAGCTGTCCACTGACCACTACCTTGTGGTGAGTTGGCGCCAGTAGTGGGGGAGCACACCGGTCAGACCTGGCAGGATCAAACATGTTAACACGTTCATGCTGGGAATGTCTGGCAGAGTCTCCTGTGAGACTGAGCTTTAACTCCCACATTCCCACATGGAGTCTGAGAGAACCATGTTCCTCTATTGTTGAGGCAGCTTATCAGGGCTGTGGCTTTAAGATTGGAGAAAGACTTCAGCATGGTTTTGAGGCGATTCTGGTCCACCATTTGGCATCTCAGGAGGACAGCAGCAGTTCCTTGCTGCTGTCCTCTACTTGGGACGTTGTGGGCCAGTGGGCACAGTACTTCGAAGACCTCCTCAATCCCACCAACATGCCTTCCATTGAAGAAGTGCAGTCTGGAGACTCTGGGTTGGACTCTCCTATCTCCAGGGATGACCCCACCATGAATTAATTTTGACATGTTGGAGTCATATCTTTCACTTAATGGGATATCAAATGTTTTTTGCCTTTACTTGCTAGCCATGCAGATGATGCATGTGATGGAGCATTGTCATGCGTAAAAATCATTGTCTTTTTGAAAGACGCACACTCCTTCCTTCTTAAGATCTACTTGAACTTATTCCTAATGTGGTATTTTCTTTAATATTGTACTTATACTAGTCAGAAAAAAAAAATATGGACATTTTTGCCATTTTACCACTAAGAGTTCTCATAAGACTTTGAACGTCTGGGTTGAGGGGGACGATTTTGAACTTGATTAGACTTTTTTTTTAACAGTTTGACCTCCTGGGAAGAGGTTGCCAAGGTACTTAGAGGGTTCCTCTGTGGCAAGGCCCCAGGGGTGGATGAGATTCGCCTGGAGTTCCTTAAGGCTCTGGATGTTGTAGCGTTGTGCTGGTTAACGCAACTCTGCAACATTGCATGGACATCGGGGGAAGTCCCCCTGAATTGGCAGACTGGGGTGTTCAAAACGGGGGATCGGAGAGTGTGCTCCAATTACAGAGGGGTCCCTCTTTTAAGCTCCCTGGCAAAGTCTATTGAGGGGTCATGGAGAGGAAGGTCAGTTGAATAGTTGAACCTTGCATTCAGGAAGAACAGTATGGTTTTCGTCGTGGTTATGGAACGTTGGACCAGCTTTACACCCTCAGAAATGTCCTGGAGGGTGAGTGTGAGTTTGCCCAACTGGAAAATATGGCACCGCACATTTTTTTGTGCTGCTTTATACATGAGGTCCCTGGTGTTTTGTTCCAGCATTCCCTAAGTTCCCTAAGTTTAGACACCTCTCCTGCTTTCAAACCTTCCTGGCTCCTCCTGTTTTTTCCCCCATTGTAACTTGCTGTCTTTTCTCCTGGATTCCTGTTTTTGTTCTGCTCTAGCTGGCTCCCCATGTTTCCTGTGGTTTTTGTCATTTTTCATTAAATATTCATCATTTTCTCAATGTTTCTGCATTGAGTAAACCAGTCATCAATCCACTATTAATCGGGACAGTAATATGATGTTTTCCTGCTATAATTATTTATTACTTATTACTAAGAGCTAACAGAGAAAACTGCTGAGAAGTGCATATGGAAGAGGATAGAAAGGTTTCCCTTATGGCAGCTGTGGTGGAGAACAGCTGCTATCATCATTTTGGGTTGTTGCTCCCAGTCTGAACAAACTGAACGGGATTGTTCATCCTATATTTTTTTATTTTCTTTATATGCACCAGACACACACAAACGTAAAACTCTATATCAACATTTGCCCCTTTTCCACCGGCTCGGCTCACTTTCAGAGCTTTTCCACCTGCTTTTTTTCTGAGGCTGGCCCTGCTTTTTAGGTCCCTGCTTCGGAGCAGGGCTAGCCGGGCCAGCCCTGGTTTGCTGGGTGATGCAAGCTTCGCTCCTGTTCACTGATTGGCCGTGGGCGTGGTCAGTCGCAGCAGCAAAGAGAGAAGAAAAACAGAATTGGAATATACTGTATTATGAATGTGCGGCGCCAACACACAATTCTGACACTATTAAGTTATTTGCAACACGCTGGCTAACATTAGTGCATGTATACTCGGCACTGTATTACAAGTTTTATAGTAGTGGAAGATGATTTATTTTTCCTTTTCAATTGGTATGCTATGGTAACGCAGATTTACCTCACATCGTAGTGTTACAGTAGTTTAATACAAAAATCATCGTTAGCTCACCTGCACCGTCTGAGCCACCTGCTTTCCTCCCGCTGCAAGGTAGCGTCAGCTGTACTCCTCGACACAATCGCAGCTTTCCTCCCACCTCAAGACTTGAAGTCTTAGAAAAATCCTAATCAGGCTAGAAAAAATAGCTCAGCTCCCTCTTCTTCTTTTGTATCAGAAAAACAAATAGCGTTAGGTCGCATAGTAACAAAGCAGAGCACAGGGCGCCTGGAGGCAGTGCGCTACACCCCCCACCGCCAGGAGGCGGCACCCTGCTACAGTGCCGAGTCGGGCTGGTGGAGACACGGTCACTCCAAAGTAGAGCCGAGCTGAGCTGCTGAAGTAGAGCTGGTGGAAAGGGGGCAGGAGTGAGAATCCATTTCCCCAGTGTGGGACTCTCTCCAAGAGAGGAGAGCTTCTGCACCAGGGTCTGTGGGATGAGGACATTAATAGGACTGTTACGTCCACCAGGCTCATTTGGTGGGGTAACATTAAAGGAGACCACACAAGGATTTTCTGATTAAATGAAAATTGAATTTATTAAATTATACTAAAGAAATAACACCTGAAAAGAGAATTACCTGAATGAGAAACCAAAATAAATTAATGCAAAACCCATAGCCAACCAGAAATAAGCAAATGCAAAACAAACCTAACAAAACTCAACCATAAGATACAAACCAAACCAAATGGGGTTCTGATGAGGGAGAGGGGAAAAGCCTCCTGTCTGTTGCAGCATGGCAGCTTTTAAAGCAGCAGAGCACCAATCGGGGAAAAACATAACACCTGCAGAAGGCCTGCCTCCAGAACCCTACAAGGAAAAAGGGCAGAGACCCACTGCAGCCGTAACAGGACAAAAATGACTCATTCCTCACTGCTGCCACTCAATATTGAAATCTGAAGCATAGAAAAGCTGGCATCTTTGTTCACCGCATGTTTATATCTTCCATCACTTCCACGTTGCAGCGAGTTGAATCGTTGCGCCTTCGTTTTTCTTCTCTCTGCTGCTCCGTCTGACCGCGCCCTCAGCCAATCAGTGAACAGGAGCGAAGCTTGCATAACCCACCAAACCAGGGCTGGACTTGCTCCGAAGCAGGGCCCTAAAAAGCAGGGCCAGCCTCAAAAAAATGCCTGTGGAAAAGCTCGGAAAGCGAGCCGAGCCGAGTTGAGCTAGTGGAAAAGGGGCATGTGAAGTAGAGCCGAGGTGAGGCGGGCTGCTCAAGTAAAAACGGTGGAAAAAGTGCAGTTGGTGTTTTGCTGGCCAGCACTCTTTCAATGAAAGGACAGTGTAGTTACTTCAGCCATCCATTTTCTAACACCCTTGTCCCTATTGGGCTTGGGAGAGGTGCTGGTGCCTATCTCCATCTAACGTTCCAGGCGAGAGGCGGGGTTCACTCTGGACAGGTTGCCAGTCTGTTGCAGGGCAACACAGAGACAGACAGGACACACAACCATGCACACTGTTAGAATATGTTCTCATCTTAACTTATCTTTGAGTTATTTTGTGTTATGTGTTCATGTTTTCTAATTTACTTTGAAAGGTACAGTGGCAAGTTCTGTATCCTGTCACTTTCTGTTTATGTGCATGTTGTACTGCTGTTGTCCACTGGGGGCAGTAAGAGTGAGTTCTTGTGTATAGGCAGCACTGTTCTAACCAATGGAAGTGAAGAAGTTAGTTAGTGATGGGATTTTCGGCTCCTTTTCGAGATGCGACTCTAATGGCTCTTCTTACTGTGGAGAGCCGGCTCTTTCGGCTCCCAAACGGCTCCCCGTATATATTTTTGACAGTATTAATTAATTAATAGCTTAAACCTAATTTTATAATATTTTGTTTCATTATTGACATTGTTAAGCACTTATGATGAGTAAAAATGCAGCATAACAATGCTATAGCAATACCGATGCGTGTGATGTCCGCTTGTGCCTGTGCAGGTTGTTTGTCGAGCCTGCACGATAGGAAATGCTGACTTTGCACAGTCTGCACTCTGCCCTGGAGCTTGATGTAGCATTAAAATGAGTCCAAATCTTGCTCCGTTTTCTGTCACTCATTTATTTTCACCTATTCAGTTCTCACACTGACTCCCCTTCTTTCTGTGCTTCTTCACCGCTGACTGAGTGTCTGTACATAAACACCTGCCGACGAATGCTATACAGCTTGGCCAATTGCCTGCCGTTTCCACAAAAAAAGTGGAGATAAACTTTTTTTTCAGTGTTTTCCCGCCACATTATTAATTGAAACTATGTGTGATTGGTCAGATGTGGAGCACATGCTTGACATGAGGGCAGTGGACCGACCGAGGGAAAAAAAACTCTCCGCTCTAGCACTGACAGAAGAGCAAAACGCGCAAGGAGAGGGAGAAGGAGGGGAGAGACAGCGAGGCACCGCAGGACAAAAAAAAACGATGTGGGGAAAAACTATCGGCTCTGGCACTTGCAGAGCACAAGCACAATGACAGGGAGGCGGAGAGACAGCGATATACTGTAGAAAAAAACCCGGCTCCCAAATAGTATCCTAAAACGGCTCCCATTGTGGAGCCGGTTCCAATCGTTCACTTCAAAGAGGCGGCTCTTAGAGCCGGATCGTTCGCGACCGACACATCACTATTAGCAATAAAGCGAACAGCTATCTAACGAAAAGAAGTGCGTTTCATTGCAAATATGAGTACTGAACAAGAAAGCACAACACACTCACACACACTCACACCTAGGGAGAATTTAGAGAGACCAATTAACCTGTATAGTTACTTTATTTTATTTATTTTCATAGTATGTATGTAAAGAAGGACTTTACAAACTGAAGGTACAAATATACACTGTGCCAAATACGGTTCAGAATTGTGTTATTTGAACACCTCTTAAAGTGAATATTTTTGACTAAGTTTGATGTATTTCAGTCCAGCTTGGTAGTAAACTGCTATCTGAAGATTTGTAAATTCTATTCATTGCTTACAGGGACCAGACATCCAGAGTCCTGCTGTTAGCTTTTCTAATCTTGAGTGTTCAGTGAGACATTTTTCCAATTAATCAGCCTTGAAAGAATTTCAGAGAGGTTTGATTGTATGACTTACCCATACACACAATGGGCTGCAGTAAGGACCCAGCTTGACGTTATGATGGAGCCTCCACAAATATGTTCCCTCTGGAAGTGGAGACTGACCTGCCAGGGAAACTGACCTGGTTTGGAGATATTACCCCCGACAACTCGAGTGTTGTACTGAGGCCTAGAACCACACCCTGAGAAAAAATGCAGGACAACAACTATCAAATGATCAATTTAAAAGTCAAATATATTTTGTTAATGATCTACAATCAAATTATTGCAAAAACATTTGAGGACATGGGCCCCATAATAAATTCACATAGCAAAATATTAACGTAGAAAAGCATTCTAATACAGTACGTATGGGTGTCAAAGTAAAGGTAAAATTGATGAAAAATAAATTTCAACTCAACATTTTTGATACATTATGAATTTTTTGTTATCTGCATAACTAATGTACTAGGCTCTCATCAAAGCTAATGTACAATATGACATGTTTTCTCTGGATGTAATCAGTATACTGTTCTTGATAAATGCTGGTTTGTTTTTGTTGTTCTCATGTGACAATAAAATGGAACTTCTATTACAATTAAATTTGAATTGTATAAAGCCTGTTAAGACATATGTCTAATCCATTCTGTTGGTGTGGTTGACACCATCAGAATCAGATTTGCTGGCTAACGCATAGGCTGCCTTAAGTGTTCAATTCCGATTTTTTGTCAAATTACCCTAGTGACCTGGGTCGCATTCGAAAAGAATCCGACCTGTGTTGCTCAGACTGTCATGAAAACATCAGATACAGCTTGCATTATGTCAAAAAAATCGGAATTGTGTCACCTCAGGCTTCAGGGTGAACACAGCCATATTAGCTTGGCTGCAGCTTTTGGTGTCTCTCTAGAGACCCATTTAAAAAAGATAAAATAGTCAATTAATGCTTAAAGATACAGTATGTATCTTTCAAAAAATGTTTTTTTACATAGCAGTTAAAATTGTTACCATGTCATGACAATATGCTATGAGAGAGGTGATCTGTGAAAAACAATCCAATAAAATCCATGAAGCAGTCAGACAGCAGCAGACTTTCCTTTCCAAATCCAAACGGATCCATTTATGCACCGGTGAAATGCTCGCCCCTCACAGATTATCTGTCTCATGCTCTACCACCACAACACTATTTTTTTCCATGAAGCTCTTTGAACACTGTTCTTGAGCTCATTTAAAGGCCACGTTAAGTTTGGAGGTCTGTAGTGATTGACTCTGCAGAACGTTGCCAACCTCAGGGTCAGGACCCTGCTCCGTCAGTTTATGTGTCCTACCACTTTGTGGCTGAGTTGCTCTGATTACCAAATACTTCCATTTTCTTATGATACAGTTGACTGTGAACCATTTAAGAGTGAGGACATTTCACAACTGGATTTGTTGTACAGGTGCCATCCAATCACAGTTCCACATTGGAATTCACTGAACTCCTGAGAGTGGGCCATTCTTTCACAAATGTTTCTAAAAACAGTGTGCCTGCCTAGGTTCTTCATTTTATACACCTGTGGCCATGGAAGTGACTGGAACAACTGATTCCAATAATTTGGATGGCTGAGCAAATACTTTTGGCATCATACGGCTAAATTATTTTCAACCTTGTTTTTGTCCAAGTCTGTTTCATTAGTTTATCTTTTTAAAAATGATTATACTAAACCTCAATTTAAAAACAATGTCTGATCTTTATTGGCTCATTTTCAGTTAACTTTTATATGTTATTAGTTTCAAATTTATGTGTTATTAGTTTCAAATTATTTCAGTGACCATTGTGGGCTTTTCATTCTTTAACAGAAGGGTACCACCAATTTTGGACATGTGCATGTGAATTATGATTCCACCCAGAAAAATATCAGTTCAAATATAAGATTAAAAGCCTCAAATTAATATGACATTCATGCCCACGATGAGTGCAAGTCCTGGTCATAAACTGTACTTCTCAAGCTTTACATTAAATACTGTTAGTAAAAAAAACTGAAGTCAGATTGAATGTGTTCTCTCACCAATACATTTCAGAGTGGTCACCATGCCTGAGGTGCACTGGTTCTTACTGCAAAGACACAGTCAGGGTCATATAACATACACACACATATAAACAAGTTTCATCAATTATTAGGTAGATCCAGAGCAGACCTTATCTACACTAGAAATACTTTAATTAGTTCAACTATGAGATGGCACACACAATATAACCTAGATTAGCCTAGGTAATTTTTAAATTTATTTAAGTACTATACTTCCATTTAGGAAAAAACTATTTCACACATCAGAGTTTAAATGTATTCCTTCTAGATGTACAGGGGATCATTAGATAACTTTCTTATACCAAGTGAGAGATATGACTTCTTGTTTGTCACAGCAAATTAAACACATTATGTCTCTGTTGATGATTTTAAAATAATCTGTTATTCTTTTGAGGTTCTGTCAGCTCCAGAGGTCTTTTTTTGTCTTTTGTCAGACAGGAAAGTGGGATAAGACTGTTTGCCTTTTACAAACTTCATCTACACCAGTGTTTCTCAACCTTTTTCGGGCCAGCGCCCCCTATCCACCATTCAGGCCCCTTATTGCCCCCCATCAAAGAAAATGTAGGCTACTTGCACTGAATATTATTTTATGATTAATATTACTATAATTATTGTTGCTGTCTTCAGTTGTATTGTCGTTTTTGTATTTATTGTCGAAAATACTTAAAAGAGAAACACATTACTGAATTATTAGTTTCCAAAGAACAAAAAAGCCATGTGAAAAGAAATTATTTTTAAAGGTGTCTAAGAAAAATGCAATGAAAGGACATTCAACTTAAAATTGGTAGGCCTATCAGCAGCCAATCAGAGTGGAAAAAAAAATCTTGTTCTGTGCCATTTTCTGATATTACTAAATCTTGCACAAAATGGCCAGATAAGTCACATGGCAATACCAGTTTTAACTTTGAAACTTTCCATAAAGGCCCTTCTCTGCAACATTAAAACAAACTGCAACTATATCAGTCAGAACTCTTATTCTCTTCAGTGTTTCTGTCAGTTTCTGGTGGTGCAGCGCTGTGCTGCCTTCAGGAGAATGGGACATATGCATACAATTTCACTCACATGGCATTTACTGTGCAAACCATAGCTTTCAGTGGAAAGACAAAAGTTCCAATATCCTTTTAATGCCATAGAAATATGGGACAGAACCATGGATGATATTTTTCAGTAGACCTTTCTATTGACTTATAGATTTATAGATTAATAGTTTTACTGTACTGAAATTGCAAAGAATGAAGCTGGTTCTTAGTCAAATCCAAGTGAGTCAAATTGAAAGTGCCATTCAGTCACTTAACAACATCATGACATTAACACTGACATAAAAAATAATATTGAAGAAATAAATATATAAAATAAAATCTAATTAAAAACATAAATAAGTGATAAGTTCCTTACTGTTATGGAATGTAAAATATATTTCTTCTTAGTACTAGATACGGTCCCAACAAACCAATGCCACAATATTATTTTACCTTTTATCTGAAAATGTGAAAGCAGAAGTAAATACAAGCTAATGAAGAAAATAAATGGACAGAAATCTGAGGAACTACTGCTCGACATTGAAAGAAAATATTAACTTTGAACCATGTCAATAAGTTTGTGAATCAGGTGGCTACAGGGTTTCTGAGTCTTCCATTTGTTGGTGGTGCATTATAAATAAAATGTAGACAGAATGAATTACATCCACTATAATGTGCAGAAATTATTAAACTGGACAGGCAGGATATAAAGCTGTGCATGACAAGTTTTGCTGTTACCTCTCATGGCATTCTAGAACAGAATTACCCTTGATACACTGCTGGCTAAGAAGAAGAAAAAGTGTGTGTACTGTTTGGAGAAACAGCTGCATATTTATTCCAACACAATATAGCCGCAGTCAGTAGCCTAATAGAGGCAATTGAGAGGCTTGCACCCTGGAATGGGAAAATGAAAATCCACTCAGGAGTGGAGTGGACATGTCCATGTGGGACTCATGGATGGATGCCTTTGGAAATATCGCACACTAGTTTCCTCTGTTTCTGTTTTGCATTGCAATATTTGCTGGTGTGGATGTGGTTTCATTTTTAGTCTGCGTTCTTTGCTAAACAGATTGCAATTTCCCATGGAAGACCGCAGAGCCAAAATGTATCCCTGTTAGGCTAAAAATTGTTTTCTGACGCTGATGATGTTGACACTGTGAAGAATGTTTGCTTGTCTGAAATGTATCCTGAACAGTAAATGATTACATGTGTTTTACTTAGCATTTTTTTCTCTGAATGTAATAATGTTATAATGAGCTCTCAAATATGATTTTTCAGTTGAAAATCTAAAGAGAAGTGGTGTGAGAATTTGGGTATTTATATATGTTATTCAGGGGGGAAATGATAGAATTAAAATAATAACCTATATAAATACTAATCAGTATGTTTCTGAGTATGTTAAAGGAGGCCCTGCTGAAGGATGCAGAGACAGCGGCCGCCAGCAGAAGGACATCCTATTCTTCATGTTTATAATAAGATACTGTAGTTTATAGCGTAATGGTGCTGATTAGCCTTATTCAGTTCATTCAGTCTGTTCATAGTAAATGTTCTAGTTTATCTTATGGAACTGTGAATCATGTTGCAGCAGCATATGTTTTGATAAGAGCTGAAACGTGCATTGTAACTAGGGATGATTTTCAATAAAAGGAGAGGTGCGGCAGAATGTGTTTTCAGAATAGGCAGAGATTGTAACTGAAACACATCTCTGTCCGTTCTCGCGAGTAAAAAGAAACTAACTTTCTTCTGACTTTCCTGTGTCTTGCATTTTGATGTTCTAGGTGCTTAGACCTGACAACTTAAGTGAGACAAATATAATTTGTCCCACACAGTTCAGAAGCGTGTTTATGTGAAATAAGCACAATGAATATATTTCACTGATGTTTGGAGTGAATTTTTTTCTTGTTGGTTTTCCAAGTGAACTCTATGACCAAGTTAAGACAAAGTTGTATGTGTCAGTCCAGTGACTTGTAATAAACATGACTAGTTGATAGTAGACTGCTGTCTGAACCTGAGTAAATTCTAGTCGGGTTTCAAAAACACACTAATTCATCGTTTTAAATGATGAACTACTGGGTTTATTGTGTCACTGACACTTTAAATTACTTGTAAATTTTACACTTGTGTTGAAATGTTATATCACTAACAGTTATATTCCTAATATTTAATACTTTGGATGGCAGAGATGGACCACACCTCTGCTACATCCAGTATCAGAGATGTTCTGTGCTGTGGGAATAGCTTCTCAACAAATAAGCAATTTCCTCTTGGGGATCCATGAACAGCATTATAGGGCTGGCAGGCCGCCATGCCTTACATGCCCCCTACCAGGCTAAGTGTTGTATGTTTTTGTTTTTATTAAAAAGAAAAAAAAATTCAAATAACTTTTTTAATTTCTTTTTTAAATAAGCCGAACTGCAAGCATCTCTTCTGTGGTGAGCCTTTCACTGGCATTGCAGAATTTGTCAGGACTCTGGATTTTTGGGTTGGTTTTGCTTCTCATTTTATTTAGCTTCATGTTTTAGTTCACTTTAGTTTAGCCCTTCATGGTCCTTTTGATATTATTATTATTATTTGAGGTATTTAGTAAAAGAAGAATTCTCTTATTGCTTTCCTTGTTTTTTAGTCCTTTATAGTGTTTCTAGGTTTATTCTTTAGTTACCTTCTGTTCTTGTTTGTCTGAGTCCAGGTCGAGCCTTCTTTAATGACTACAGTTTAATTCTATTTTATCCTGGTAGCTATTTCTTATTTCAGCCTCCCTGCAGTGTTTCTAGTAATATTTATTTCTTAATTTCATCACTTCCCCCTTAGTGTTACTAATTCTTATTTTGTCTCTAGGTTTGGTTAGTCTTTCTTTAGTAATTCTAGTTAGGCTATTTCTTTGAACTCTTAGTTCTTATTGTTGTTAGATCAGCCTTGTTTCAATTTAGGTTCGGTTATGGTTTCCCTCATATGTTTTTCTCCTTGTTCATCAGGTTTTCTTTACTCTTAGTGTCTTTTGTATTAGTAGTATTTTTCAGTTCCCTGTTTCCTCCCTTTTGTGTTCCCAGCAGATCTCCGTAGTTTCCCTGTGCCACCTTCTCCCCGCCCCTCAGCCAGCTCCTGTGCCAATTACTCACACCTGCAATCACTCTTCTCATCTAGCTAGGCCATTTACTACCTTCCAGTATTTAAGCTCCTCTATCCCAGTCACAACTCGCCAGTCTGTCTTGTCACCCCGATTGTCACTACCCACACTTTCCTTTGTGGATTACCTGTTGTTCCCTCATGTTTCCAGTTTGTTTTGTTTTTGAATTTTCTTGTAACCTTGGATTTTGTTGGTTAATTTTCTTCATTAAAACATCCATTATAATTCTAGGTCTACTGCCTGCTGTGTTTGGGTCCACCACCACACCACATCATGACAGAATTATTCCTGAAAGAAATATGGCTTTATAGTTTTTGTAGTTGGTGAACAGGGAGCGCGCAGCAATCAGACCGCTATTGCCTCTCTGTGTTGGCTGCTTTGAGCGCGCTGTCACGGCTTGATCTCTGAAGTTTACTTCGGCACAGATCACCCATATAGGCTTATCTATACGGACATTTATATGAACCCCCTGCGAAGATGAGGATTCATGTTTCTTTGTAAAATTCACCAAGGTAGGAGTCAAGCTTAAACCACCGGATTTGCTATGCTTGTGCAACCCAATGTGAACTGCAAATGTTCACATTGAGCTTTGCTCAGTGTTCACAGGTGCACGATGTTGGATTCACTCCTCCCATTCCGCTAGGGGGCTCTGTAGTTGCTTTGCATTGGTACGGGAGGGGAGGTGAAACAAGAGAAGAGGCAGGCCAGTAATGCCGCTAACAAGCTGAATCTACAATAAAATCATATTCTAATGCCGTTCATGAGTGTTGCCCAACGTGGTGAGTTATTGCTGTAAGCCAGGGGTGTCAAACTCAATTTCACCAAGGGCCACTTCAGCATATTGGCCACCCTCAAAGGGCCACATTGACGGTATAAATCAGGAATGCCCAAGTGCAGTCCTCCAGACTGCAACTTTTAGATGCGTCCCTGCTAAAACGTACCCCAGACAAAAAGTTGACTTCCCTCATTAGCAGCAACTCAGTTCTGTAGAGGCCTATGAATGAGTCAATGATCCAGGTGTGTTAGAGAAAGAACGCATCTAAAGTTGCAGAGTGAAAGGTCTGGAAAACTAGACTTGGGCAACCCTAGCATAAATGTATTAAAATACAATGTTAAAAATAAATTAAACAACACCTCATATTGTTAAATGACTGATTTTATGTATTCAAGTTTTAAATATTACATTTGCATGGATGCAAAATTACTGCTCAGTTTAAACATATGCTCAGTATTTTTAAACTGCTCAGCTAAACTTCGCTCTTTAGCTTGTTGATGTTTCAGTTTTATTCCCTGGGAAAATTAATCTTTGTCTGCTTTAAAGATAAGCAGACAAAGAATAAAAACAAGTTTTGATATTAACTCTCAACTTCATTCACAAAACTTTTTCGTTATTTCTTACACAACCAACATGTATTTCACATAAGAACAAAACTATGAGGTGATGCTGCCTGTCCTTGAACACAAAGCTGATCCTCTTCACCCTGCCACCAACTCACACATCCTCACTGTGTTGTGTTGTGTAAATAAACACAAAACAAGGAAAATCAATAAACTATATGCATATTCCAGTATACTGAGTTTTGGTTTTACATTCATTCTATTTAAATTTAGTTTGTTCATGCTTACCAATGTTTTCCCCTGGTCAGTTCGTCTATGTCTGGTTTTAGTTCTATTCTGTGGAAATCCGCAAAATGGCGTGTAGGTTTTCGTCAGTAATGCGCGATCTGGTCTTGGTCTTGTTTAAATTCATTATTGAAAACATCTGTTCGCACAGATAGGTGCTTCCAAACATGGACAAAAAACACGAGCTGCATGGAGTCGAAGCTGTGGCATCAAATCAGGGGGCAGTAGACGGTAAAAGTCCTCGATTGAAACGTCACGGAACTTCGCTCTTTAGCTTGTTAGCTTGTCCATGTTTCAATTTTATTCGCTGGGAAAATTAATAATCAGCTTGAGGTGACTCTGCTGCACTCTAGTGGCGAGAAGCCGTAATGTTGGCTGGTAAGAATCTGAAGGCATTATGGGAGATGTAGTTTGTAGTCAATTCGTGCTCAAAACCTATTTTAAGTCAATCAATGGGGCTGTAAAACGGTGGTGGGGGGGAGAGGGCCACATAAAATGACGTAGCGGGCCACATGTGGCCCGCGGGCCTTGAGTTTGACACATGTGCTGTAAGCTGTGGGGAGATGAGTTTTGTTATCCGTTCTAAGCGTGTACTCGGTGGATTTGCTAGAGCTAATTAGCCGAATTCTAGCTGTGTTTACTGCACTGTGATATTTGAATGCCGATGTTTATTATATGACGAAGTGTTCTAAGAGTAAACTTTGCTTTATAACTGGTTAGTCAAGCCTAGCTAATAAATCTATGTTTAAGTTTGTGTTTATTGAATACTGCAATACTAAGTATCGATGTTTTGTTTTTTTACTTTACTTGCAGTTTAACCGGACGGCACGTCCGTGTAAAAGCACTCGGCAATAAAATTAACAATAGCAACAACAACGACTATCTTATGTTCTTTGTAACATAAAGTTAAACACGAGGCAATCATGTCTGAAACCAAAGATTCTGCAGGAGAAATAAACCTTGCTACGCTAAAGAGAAAGAGAGGACAAGCTAAAGCAGCTGTAACTAAGATGATAACCTCGGCGAACGAAAAAATCAGAGAAAATAAGCCAGAAGAATTAAAGTCAGTGCTGCAGAGCCTTGACCTAGCCCTTGCACAACTGCAGGAGGCACATAAATGTTATCATTCTGGGCTCATCGATGATATCGACAGAGAAGAGTCTGATGCTTATGAGAAGCTTATGTAACCTGGATAGTAAAAACATAAAAGATGTATAAGACAACAAATAGCAAGGATACGTTCATTTATTATATCCTTTTGTTTCAAGTAACATCTCAAAGTTAATATAAAGTTAATAAAAATATGTTTGCATTGTTTAAAATAAGTTATCTTTACTTTGTGGGGAATTGCCAGTGAAAATGGTATTTTCCTACGGGAGTACGGTCTGTGAAGGTAGCACAGGTGTGAAGAGAAAATTAAAAACAGCGAAGAAGAGCAGAGGAGAGAGTTGGTTGAGCGGGAGAGGTGATAGCGGAGGAGGAGCAGTTAGCTGGTTTCGAAGTAAGTAAGATGAGACTTGTCGTAAGGAGAAGTTATAATATACAGTATGCAAGTTAGCAGGACACAGTAGAGTTTCAAAGAGAAGGCGTTGGTCTGTATGTTTGTTTCTTTGCCGCTGTATTTACTCGGGAGTTAGAGCGAAGCTGACCTAGCTGTTCGCTAACATGGACTACTGTAGGCTGCTGTTTCGCTGCTAGAGTGGAACTTAAAGGTTTACAGAAGATCGTTACCGGATTGGATAACGAGAGCCGGACTCCAGATAGTCACTCTGAGTGCCCGCGTTGCTCAGAGTACCTCTGGCAACGTGGAAACTGAGGGCCAGTAGATGTGGAGCACGTGGAGAGCACATGGAAACCACACAACTGTATCATTCCTGAACCGCTGTTTCTTCGGATCGCTTTAAGGTCCTTCTGAACACAGGACGAAGTATTGCCCGGATTCATCTGTGGAAAATCACGATTACACAAGGTACTGAGTTGTACTTTAATATTTTTGCTCATTGAGTGAAGAGGCTCTGGACTGTTTAGTCGGTGGGATTCCTACATGCATGAGCATCTGAACAGGCCTGCAAGGTAGAGTATATTTTCTGCCGGCATTAGGTTAGGTTTTTACAATAGTGGGTTATATAACTGGTGTTTACACTGTATATGCAGATTCATTGTACTGTTGGAACAATGCTCTGTTTTGCCTGAAACCCAAAAACCTGCCATTTCCTTATTTTATTATTATTTTTGCCTAATTAAAAGAGGGTTACTGAGTCTACTTTACACAGTGTGTAGTGTAATTTACTGTAGTAGTGTTCAAATGCTGATTGATCCAAAAGTATTAGAGAGATTCAAATTAAATAGTAGAGAGTATACTGAAGTAAAGAACCCAAAACTCACTTATTTAATAATATTGCTTAAGTGAGTGCTACACTTATCATAATGAACGTTCAAGATGTGCGTCATGAAGCTCTAGTCTGGCTGCAAGAAGAAGATGGAGCTAGTGTTAATCCATATGTTGATGATTAGTCGGATGTCACTACACAAGTTAATTTGTTCAGTGACTCTCCAGCTGATATAAATGATGAAGATTCCACATCAGCAGAAGTAGAAAAAAATCCAAGCCCTAAGACAGAAAGAGAAGGAAAACTTTGAGCTGTTGCTTAGACTCAACAAAGAGGATTTTGAGCTGAACTTCAGCGACTATATCACAAGGCTGAGCTGGACGCACAGACGCTACATAATCAGCAAAAGATGCAAACCCTAACAGGGGATCTCCATTCTACACCTAAAACAGGAAAAATTCCTACTACACTGCAACCCTCGCCATCCCAGATGGCAGATGATTCGATCTCACAACTGCTAGAGTTCTCAAGGCTGCTGCCTTGAGAACTCTAGCAGTTGTGAGGGAGCCTGAGACTATCCAAGTGGACTGATCCCACCGACAGATGGGATCTGATCAAGTTCAATGGTGAACCACTCCAGTACTGGACGTTCATGATGCTTTTCACTGCAATCGTGGACAAAGAGTCTATTTCTGTTGAAGAAAAGTTAACTCATCTGTACCAGTACACAGAAGGAAAGGCTCAAGATGCTATTAGTCACTGTCTATACAACCCTAATCCCAGCGCGGGTTTCAAGGAAGCACTTGACCGATTAAAATCAAGGTTCGGAGATCCTCATTCCATCTCCCAAGCTTGGGTTGAAAAGGTTTTGAACTTTAAAGAGATAAGAGACAATATGCAACTCGGAGACTTCGCAGACCAGCTGAGAGGTTGTAAGGACACGCTTGCTGCCATGAAATGTGAGGAAGAGCTCAGTGGCCGCTGCACATTATGTGAGATAATTAGCAAGCTACCATTAGATCTCAGGGCCAAGTGGCTAAATAAAAACTACGACATCGCAAAAGAAGGACGTCTACCGAAACTCGATGACGTTGTCAGCTTAGTGGAGACAGAGGCTGAAAAGAGATCTGATCCAGTCTTTGGTGGGTTAATTAGCTGCAAGAAACATGAGAAGCCAAACAACTTTACATCACCTACCAAAGTCTCAAAGAAACATCATCAAAACTACCCCACCACTGTCAAAGTGGCTGCAGTCCATGAGAATAAGTCCGCACGTACCAAGCAGCCAGCTTATTTAAAATGTCTTAAATGCTCAGAGCACCATTTCTTAAACCAGTGCCCAGGCTTGCGATCACCAACAGTGAGCGCCTTATGTTTGTTCAAGAAAAAGACCTGTGCCAAAACTGTTTCATGATTGGGACAGTGCAGAGATTTGCACGCGCAACTGGGTGTGCAATGTGCCTGGCTGTGGACAGAAACACAACAAATGGCTGCATCCTAACCACACTAACAGACAGGATACAACAGCAGGCCAGGACAGCAGTGATGACAATAAAACTACCCAACAAACACAATCTATCAGATCACCAAATGTCACATGTGGATTTGCTGGAGCTGAAGATGGTAAAGTTTGTTTACCTATTGTTCCTGTGGTCGTTAGGGGCAAAGCTACAAACATCAGTTCTGTTACATACGCATTACTCGATCCTGGAGCCAACACCAGTTTGGTGTCAGAAGAACTGACCAAGAAGCTAGCGGTCAAAGGCAAGCCAGCAAGGTTAGACCTCGATACAGTAGGAGGAAGCCAAGAAGGCTTATTTACTCAAAGTGTGGATCTTGAGATTGACTCTCTGCATGATGGCAGCATCTACATACTTAATGGTGTGAGAACACTTAAAAAATTAAACATAGGACTTAGCTGTCTCGTGACACCTGACGAGGCTGCCAGATAGGATCACCTAGCAGACATCCCTATTCCCAGCATCAAGTACAATGATGTGCACCTTGTCATTGGACAAGATGCTCCCCGTCTTCTCAGAGCTGAAGAGTACCGCGTAGGAGGTGATAATGACCCTTACGCTACCAGAACAGTACTCGGCTGGGCCATAAATGAACCCACTGATTACAAAGAAGTTAGGAGGGCTAAAGCCTACTTCCTCAAGTCAGATCAAAGTCTGCATATACAGGTGAAAAGATTTTGGAAACTTGACAACCCCGCTCAAGAGAACAATCTGTCAATCAATGACCAAAAGGTAATTAAATTGTGGGAAAACTAAGTTACCAAAGAAGGCTCACACTGTTCTTAGATTTTAGTTCAGCATTCAACAGTGTCATCCCATCACAACTCATTACCAAACTCACAGACCTCGGGATCAGTCCACTCATGTGTAACTGGTTGCTCGACTTCCTGACCAGTCGACCTCAACATGGCCGGCTGGACAACCACTTCTCATCCACCATCATCATAAACACCGGAGTGCCACAAGGCTGTGTGATGAGTCCCTCTTCACCTACGACTGCAGACCTGTCCATGGCTCTAACGCCATCATCAAGTTTGCAGACGACACCACGGTGATCGGCCTCATCAGAGATAATGACGAGGCCGCTTACAAGGAGGAGGTAGACCGTCTGGCTGAGTGGTGCGACAAAAACAACCTGCAGCTGAACACCGAGAAGACCAAGGAGCTTATCGTGGACTTCAGGAGGATCGCTGACCCACATCCACCCATCCACATTAAGGGGACAGTGGTGGAGCGTGTGGACACCTTTAAGTTCCTGGGAGTCCACATCTCTGAGGACCTGACTTGGACGACCAGCTGCTCCAAACTCATTAAGAAGGCGCATCAGTGCCTCTTCTTCATGAGGACCCTGAGGAAGAACCACCTGTCCTCAGAGATTCTCACGAACTTCTACCACTGCACCATTGAGAGCATCCTCACCAACTGTATTACAGCTTGGTACGGGAACTGCTCTGTCTCCGACCGGCAGGCGTTGCAGAGGGTGGTGAAAACTGCCCAGTATATCGCCGGGGCACCGCTCCCTGCCATCAAGGACATCTACAGGAAGCAGTGTTTGAAAAGGGCCGGGAAAATCACAAAGGACTCCACTCACCCAGCACACACACTCTTTTCCCTCCTGCCCTCTGGGAGGCGTTACAGAAGCCTACGGACCAGAACCACCAGGCACCGGAACAGCTTCTTTCCCACAGCTGTCACGCTTTTGAACGCCTCCTGACATAAAACATAAACTATAAGGACTGTACTCCCCTATCCTCTCATACAACAATAACACATGGACTATCCTCACACACACACATCACGGACTGTTTTCTTCACACACACATACAACCTGTAAATTTTATCTGCCATTATTTATCTTGTATCATATTATATACATATATAATCCATTCCCTAACATTCTTGTATATTCTGTATAATCTGTGCATATAGCTCCCATATTTATATTTATACACAATATCTATATCTCTTTGCTATAACCCCTTATAGCCCATATATACATAGTCTTGTACATTTGTAAATGAATATTTATATCTCGTAGAGCACTTCTGGATAGATGCAAACTACATCTCGTTGCTTGTACTTGTGACAGTGCAATGACAATAAAGTTGAATTCTATTCTTATTCTATTCATTATACCTTAGACATACCTTTTAAGAACAAAGCAGTGACACTGCCTAACATTATCAACTTAGCAACATGAAGACTACAACTACTGGAACGCAGACTAACAAAGGACCCAGACCTGAAAGACAAGTATGTTAAGGCGATGAAGCCAACCATTGATAAAGGATATGCAGAAGAGGTCCCAGCCTTGTCGCTTGACCACAATGATGGCCATTGAAGGATTAATGAAGGATTAATGACAGTTTTCTGTATCATTGAAAACATCATCAATGGGAGACCACTAACAAGGTTGTCAGATGACCTAAGAGATGGTCAACCTTTGACTCCCAATGACTTGCTTCTGCTGAGATCAGAGTGCGCTCTGCCTCCTGGTCACTTTGTAAAACAGAATCTGTATCATCGATTTTGGCGCCAAGTCCAGTATTTAGCAGACATTTTCTGGGTTTGGTGGGTGAAGGAGTACCTACCCAGCCTGCAGCAAAGGCAGAACTGGAACCACCATTCCAGAAACTATTAGGTCGGAGATCTTGTACGGATCCTGCACGAAGGCACGCCTCGCAGTCAGTGGCCTCTTGGTTTGGTTACTGATGTCAACATCAGAGCTGATGGTCTGGTGCGATCAGTGCAAGTAAAGACTTATAGAGGCACTTACACCCGTCCAATACACAAGCTGTGTTTACTTGAAGGAAATATGGATGAGTAGATTTACTTACCTTCAGCTTGTATGGGTTCTCTATATGTTAAAGATGACTTTCACTCAATCTTATGTTCATGATAACTGTGCACTTGTAGTTACTAATTTAGGTTTAAAGAAAAAGGGAATGTAACAGATATTTTATTTTATTTGGAAAGGTTTATGACAGGGTTAAAATTAAAGCATTATCTAAGGTTAATACTTTTCTCTAACTTCTCGTTCACAGATTTAATTGGGATGAACATCTGTAGAGTTCATCGGGGCTGGGATGTTGGATTCACTCCTCCCATTCCGCTAGGGGGCTCTGTAGTTGCTTTGCATTGGTACGGGAGGGGAGGTGAAACAAGAGAAGAAACTTACGGCAGGCCAGTAATGCACTGAGACTGCCGTTAGCTGAAGCTAACAAGCTGAATCTACAATAAAATCATATTCTACTGCCGTTCATGAGTGTTGCCCAACATGGTGAGTTATATTAATGCTGTAAGCTGTGGGGAGATGAGTTTTGTTATCTGTTCTAAGTGTGAGCTTGCTAAATTTGCTAGAGCTAATTAGCCGAATTCTAGCTGTGTTTACTGCACTGTGATATTTGAATGCCGATGTTTATTATATGACGAAGTGTTCTAAGAGTAAACTTTGCCTTATAACTGGTTAGTCAAGCCTAGCTTAAACTTAAATCTATGTTTAAGTTTGTGTTTATTGAATACTGCAATACTAAGTATTGATGTTTTGTTTTTTACTTTATTTACAGTTTAACCGGACGGCACGTCCGTGTAAAAGCACTCGGCAATAAAATTAACAACAACAACAACAACGACTATCTTATGTTCTTTGTAATACACATTTAGAGGTGTGCATTGAGATTTCTTTTTTAACAAAGCATTATGTGTCTATATCTCAACATGCTGACAGCGTTGATAAAGTCTGAATTCCTGGTTAGCCGGTGCATTATTGCCCGGTGGTTCAGACCGTGGAGGAGCTTTCGCGCTCGCCTCGTGACAGCTGGTTTATTTTTATGTCAGTTTCTTTTTTGTGGCAACATGATGTATATCAAATGCTTTGTCTACTTAAACTCAGGTACAGTTGCTGCGCAGCCGCGCGAAGCTCAGAGCAGCTTGTTCCATGAAGGTTGGGCAACCAAAACAATCTCTGTGGTGCTTATTAAAAACTCAATAGACACAAAATGAAAGAGCTACTAAAGCCACAAAAATTAAATCTCCAGTTTGTCCCTCTACATCCAGCAGCAGAGATGCGCTGTGCTGCAGGTCTAGCTCATCGTGTAGGGCCAGTTCAATGCTGAATGAGGCCTTGAGCAGAATTTGATTTAGGGGCCCCTCTTGCTGCAAACATCAGCACCACTAATGTGCTATTCCACTAATCCATTCCCTAACCCATTTCACCTTGGATTTAGTGAAATCTGGAAGTTTAATTGACTGAGCAGTCAAATGTAATTGTTGTTTACTAAGATGCATTAAGGAACAGCTAAAACTCAAAGATTAAACTCAGAACATCAGATTGTTGCTATGGTAACAAAACAATCTAACTATGAAGATTGTATGCTGAAACAATTAAATCAAATTTAACAGCATTGATATTTTCTTAATTCATTTATGCCTTGGGCCGGTTCTCAACGTGATCAGCATTACATCGTGGTTTTAGATCCTCTAGCGGTTGACTTAATTTGGATTTAACAGAAGTGCAAATAATTTATATTTATCTTAATTGTATTTTTTTGTTTTGTTTTTGAAACTATAATTGTGGGTTTAAGTATTGTCGGCAATGTCTTCCAGTGACATAATTACCCAGTAATATTTTACATTTCCTGTCAGCTTAACATCTTTTAATACAAAACCCTGGTGGACCGGCTCAGTGCCTCGACCACCGGGCTTAGCAAATTTTCAGGGGGAAACCCTGAATGAAGTAAATTCTATTCATCAAAGCTGACTGTAAACTGATGCACCAATATACTGGCAAACTTGATATGTACAATACAAATTCCAATTCAAAAATACTTTATTCATTTATAAACATTAAATAATGCATAATGTAATCACCCATCAAACGTTTGTCTTTTCATTGTAATTTGATGAATCAATAATAAAAATGTTATTAATGAACAACAAAGCTGTAAAACTGATTTGTAATTTAATTGTATTGTTTTCAGATATTCTTGTGTTTTTAATAAAAATACCCTTGACTTTGGACTTTTAGAGGTGGAGTTCTAAAGGTAGAAGCAGAAATGCTTACTTGAAGGGACAAATCTTATGTGATATTAAGAAGCTTGTAAATGGCTGTTATGTTTAAAGTTAATGTTTTATGTCATTTCAAGATTACATGTCCGATATAGATTTTGTTGGTTCAAGGCCATCAAATCTGTTTAAAATTTTATTATAAGAAGGTTTGAGACTTACTGGATCCAAGCAAACAGTTACCAACAAAGACTTCCCAGATCCTGACTATTAAGGATTTTAAATACCAACAAAAGCAATCTAAAATCTACTTTAAAATTTACAGGTACCAAATGTAGATACCTTACAATTGGTGTGATGTAAACTAGTTTTCTTGTTATTGTAAGCATTCTTATAGAGTTTTGACTTAGCTCTATATGTTCTTTATATAAAGAACATCTACATAAAAGTAGATCTATTAAACAATTTATTATAAAAGTTACAAAAGCGTGAAAAGGTCTCTGCATAGGATTAGGAGAAAATAAATTGATCATCTGGGCTGACAGTTTAATATGCAAATTGAAAAAAGATGATAATTTTAAAGAAATTTACTTGGATGTCTTTAAATCTGTTTATATAAAGGATTTATTCTGTCCTTTTATCATCCAGGTATCATTTACCTGGATGGTAAAGCATATCATCCAGGTGTGATATGCTCTATGAGAAAAACTAGCTTGACCAAAAGCAGTTTTCATCATTACCCCTAGAATCTCATGTTGTTAGTTTACTGGAATTCATTTGAATTAATTATTTCCAAAAAAAAAATAATTTCCAGTAAAAATATATATTTTGATTAGCAAAATAAATAATCTGCAAAAATGCCATTTTGGGGAACCTCATTAAAAAAATAATGTATGCCTTCAAATAGATTATTGATAGTTCCAAAACGGATAAGTTTTATTTTTGAGACTGATGCAAATTTTAAATTCATAAATGTAATTGAAAAGCCTGATCAGATGCTACAATCACATCTTTTAGTTTTATTTATTCTCTATGTGTAGCTTGGAATGTTCTGTATATACAAGCAGATACCTCATCAGTCTGGCCCCTTTGCTACTTTTTTGCTGGTTGTATTCATAGAGAGACAGGCTCTGCCAAACTGCTGCAAATTGGGGGTTTTTATTCTCTAAAACCCCAAAATTAGGGGTTTATTCTTGTTGAATATTCTGCATAAACTTCCCTCACCTTTGATGATGAAATGTTGCATACCTGTAGGTTGCAGCATTCTGAAGCTTTATGACCTCTGCCTGGCTATAGTTGATGGAAATTAAGTTGGTTTGAAGGTCCTGCTCGATGGAGGTCAGAGAGATGAAGGAGGAGTCCACATACCTAGTAACACATTTTCAAACACAGTTAGAAAAATATAAGTATGTACAACGTATGTAACTATCATTTAACACTAAAACATGCAAGAGAGGCTTTCTTTGCAGATGCCATAAACAAAAACATTAACAATGCTCGAGCTTTATTTGCAATAGTTGACAGAATCACAAACCCTCCTATGACGTTACCACCTGAATTCCAATGTAATGCTGCCTGCAACCAGTTTTCCAGCTTCTTTTCAGAGAAAATTCAAAAAATCAGAGGATTAATCTGCACATCCACTATAAAGCCAGTACCAATGCTGAACCCAAACAAAACAAATACAGGAAAAATGACCCAATTTTAACTACTTAATTATAAAACCCTAGAGGAAATTATAAGTCAACTAAGCTCCAGTTCCTGCTGTCTGGATGTTTTACCCTCACATTTCTTTAAGAAAGTTCTGCCTGTTATTGCTTCTGATCTGATCCAAATAGTAAACTTATCGCTCTCATCAGGCGTTTTTCCCCAGGCTTTGAAAACAGCAGTAATCAAACCACTGATAAAAAAGAACAATCTG
The DNA here is from genome assembly GCF_002775205.1 of Xiphophorus maculatus. Lineage (NCBI taxonomy): Eukaryota > Metazoa > Chordata > Actinopteri > Cyprinodontiformes > Poeciliidae > Xiphophorus > Xiphophorus maculatus. Next base: position 495,160 of record NC_036449.1, on the reverse strand, counting down.
GACAAATCACTTCTGTAGAATTACAGGCCGATCTCCAACCTCCCATTCATCAGCAAAGTTATTGAAAAAGCTGTTTAAATAATTAAATAGCTTTGACTCCTTCCACTCTGGTTTTCGTGCTCACCACAGCACAGAGACCGCCCTCGTAAAAGTGTTCAATGACATCCATATAAATACAGACTGTGGGAGAACCACAGTGCTGGTTCTGTTGGACCTCACTGTTGACCATGACATATTACTGAATTGACTGGAGAGTTGGGTCGGACTCTCCGGTAAAGTGCTTAACTGGTTTGAATCCTACATAAAGAACAGGGATTTCTTTGTTTCAATTGGAAACTTCTCATCAAAAAGGTCAAAGGTCACATGTGGGGTACCCCAAGGTTCATTCCTAGGACGCCTCTTATTCAATATTTATATGCTCCCACTAGCTCAGGTTATAACAGGAAATAATATTAGCTACCATAACTGTGCAGATAACACACAGCTCTACATTACGATGTCACCAGGTGACTCAGAGCCCATCCAATCACTGAACAGATGCTTAGAGCAGATAAATGTGTGGATGTGCCAAAACTTTCTCCAGCTGAACAGAAACAAAACTGAAGTTACTATTTTTGGACCTAAAGAGGAACGATCTAGAGTCAATGCACAGCTTCAGTTATTACAACTGAAAACCAGCGATCAGGCTTGAAACCTGGGAGTAGTGATGGACTCTGACCTGAACCTCCAGAGCCACATTGAGACAGTCACAAAGTTGGCCTTCTATCACCTGAAGAACATTTCCAGGAATAAAGGACTAATGTCTCAGCCAGATCTAGAGAAACTCATCCATGCGTTCATCTTCAGTCGCATTGATTACTGCAACAGCGTCTTCACAGGTCTGTCCAACAAATCAATTAAACAGCTGATCCAGAATGCTGCTGCTGGTGTTCTCACTAAAACCAGGAAGATAGAGCACATAATGTAAGAGCGGAAATACTCTTTATGGAGTTGTTTTTTACTGAGGAAATCTGGCACCATAGAAGGTCAATTTGACCTGGCTCCCGGCTTCCCCTTGAATGTCTGGGAAATAAACTGTTTGGATAGATAAGAATAATAATTGGCTTGTTCTGCACCTTTGAAACGGAGCAGATGTTGGAGGTCAATAGGTCTGAATATTCCCAAAGAAACTCCAATACACACTAGGGGTTGCTAAGGAAAATGATTATTTAATGCTAAAAAACACACTTAATCTTCCAACATGTGTTAATCACTCGTATTTGAAAAAAAAAAAACAGGCTTTGTGTGACCCTTCGAAAGAGGCCCGAGGAGACAAGCAGACCCCTTCCACTGTTTGTTTAAGAGCATACAAAAGCTATAAAATTAGCATCTCCATGGAAATGGCAGCTGGAATGTGGGAGTCGGCGAGATTTATAGCAGGACTGGGGGGTTTTCCCTCCGGTTTGCTTGGACAAAAAACAGCACCTTCGAAGCTGAGCTCTAAGGGGGGCTGTAACAGGTCGCTGAGTGGTCGAAAAACAGACCGCCTTCTTTGCATATATTAAATAGGGAAACGCCTTTTTAGTTTATAATTCCAAGTCCGCACCCGAGAGAGAGAGTTTTTCATCTTTTTCTCCACGTGGGCGCCTTTGTTTGTCTGTCTTTGTGTTTCGTGTTGTCTGTTTACCCTTGTCTGTATAAAATGTATATCTCTGTATCTCTGCAGCTTTGTTGTCGATTGCTTTGTATGAATTAAACTCTGTGATCTGTGATGTCATTGGGCCTGCCGTTTCCTTGCCAGCTGTGACGACATCTGCTCAGGACCCGGCTAAGAGGAGGAAGGAGAGCCATGCTTTTTCTAAAAGTTTAAGCTAACCTAATAACTTTCCTCCTTAACAGGGTTGAACCAATTAGTCGACTAGTCGACTAGTCGACTCTAGGACGTCTCGCGAGTTTTTACATTTCATGTCGACTAGTCGCAGTCATGTGATTGCCGGTGGTGACAGCCTGTGCTGATCTGACAGCACAGTATACGTCACAAGACAGAAGAAAAATAAGTTAATACATTAGTTTAAATGATATGTAGATGGATGCATATTTGTGGTTTTACAGTGTTTTTAAAAGGAGATGGAGTTGCAGCTGCAGTCCACTACAAAACACGAGCCGTCTAAAACTCGCCCCCTTCCCGCTAAGGATGTCACTTAGCCGGCTCGCGAGTGTCTTTGTCACGACGATCTAACTAATACATTATGATGTTATGTTGCTGATTAAATAAAGATCTGTGGTAATGATAGTTGCTGATTAAATAAAAGCCTGTAGTTGGTAATGACAGTGTATACTTGTCTGACATATATATAGCCGTGAGTTCGTGCTAAGAATGACACTTCGTGCTTAGAAGTGTCATCAGATCAGCTGTCAGAAGTGTATGACACTCTGACAGCAGATCTGACAGAACACTGGCTACAAAATGACGTCTTCAAAACAGATAGAGGACAAGCCCACATCTTGTCAAACAGGTAGAAATTCGTCAACAGTGTGGAAATATTTCACTAAAGATGACTCTTCTGGTTTAACTGTTCTGTGTAAATGCCGTATTTTTCCGTGAAAACGGGTAATAAAGCCTGTACGTTACTCCAAAGTACGTTGTACTTGACTAGTCGTTGTGCTATGACGTCACAACGACTAGTCAACTCGACATCGACTCGACTTTTATCATGTTGACGTTGACTAGAAAATATCTTAAATCGTTTAATCTGCTGAGTCAGCAGAGCTTTCTGCCGCGCATCGGGCGGAGGAGAAGCAGGTGGTTTCATTGAATTCAGCTGTAACCAAACGGGATCCGTTCATAACAAGTTTGGCTTGTGATGTTCCAAAAGCACCATGTAGTCAGTGTGATAATTTGACTCCTATAGTAACTATCCAGAGATCATCAGCATCAGCCGGTGTTTAGAAAAAAAAAGTCAGACCCGACTTTGTGCAACAAACTTTTCCCCGCTGCTCACGAAGAATCTCCATAATAGACTTAGTAAAAGCAGGAGAAGGGGAGAGTGTGTGTGTGTGGGGGGGTCAATATTTGCCGTGAAATTAGCTAATAAAGCCTCCAAGTAGTTGTGAAGGGTTTTTGCGCTTACGTCACTATGACGTCACCGCGACTAGTCGACATCGACTCGACTATTATCATGATGTAGTCGACCTTAAAAAATATGTAGTCGTTCAACCCCTAATACACACTCATTTGAAAGCTGATAGAATTCTTACGTAAGAACATGCGTCAAACACGGGCAGTAATGCTATTGGTCAAAACTTACCAACTTACACCAATGAAAATGAGATTCTATAAAACAGACTGACTCTAAGAATACGATGAGATTTTGGGGAGATTTTTGAGATTTGACTTTGTACTGTAAGATGATCTGTGGAATAGTGTAATAAATCTCCACCCGCCGTGACCGGCAGTAAAAGGACTCATCTCTGAGTATTATTTCTTATCTATAAATATCATTAAGAGTTTAAGACCTTTTTCGATCCTACAATAACACCAGTTTTAAAGTCCCTCCACTGGCTCCCTGTAGCTCAAAGAATAGACTTTAAAATACTGTTGTTAGTTTATAAATCACTGAACAGCTTAGCACCACAATACATTATAGATCTGCTGTTATTGTATCAACCTTCCAGACCTCTCAGGTCTTCCGGTTCTGGTTCTGCTCTGCATCCCCAGAACCAGAACCAAACAAGGAGAAGCAGCTTTCAGCATCTATGCACCACAACTTTGGAACAAACTTCCAGAAAACTGTAAAACAGCTGAAACACTGACCTCTTTTAAATCTAAACTAAAAACCCACCTGTTTAGAATTGTATTTGAAATGTAATCAATTACAAATTTATTGATGGAACTTGACTTAATACTGTGTTTTGATTGTTGATTCTATCTTGCATTGTGTTTCTGTGTTTGTAATGATGTAAAGCACCTTGCTGCTGAAATGTGCTATACAAACAAAATTTGATTGATTGATTGATACAAGGAACTATTTCTTTTACTGTAAAATGACATAGCTTCCAAAGGTTGTTTTTTGTGCTTTTGCTAAATCTTGACATTGAAGTCATTCAGAGTAAACATCTGTTCACTATGCTACACATTAAATAGTATTTGAATCATAGGTAGATTACTACAGCAGGAATTAGGTCCTCCTCAAGTACCAAATACCCCTTCAAAAATAATTTTCAGTAGGCTATGGTGGCAGCACGTTGGAGTAGATCTAATTTCTTTGTGATTTTTTTCTGTTTTTCAAATATTCATTCCTGCTTTTTTTGTAGGAAAATAGCTTTTCTGGTTGGCTACTTCTTCTTGTTTTGTATTCTGTGTGGTTGGACTGATTTTTGGCAATATTTTTATATTTTTGCTATTTTGTTATGATGCATAAACATGTTGATCAGGGAGCAGCTGATCAACATCAGAAAAGCTGAAAGCCAGAAATCCCAGAGGAGTTGAAAGGAGGCGCTGTGGATGCAGAGCTGGAGCAAAAAGGAGAGAGAGAAGGAGGAAGTTCAAACCCTCTCTACAATCTCACGTCGTAGTGGCCATCATGACATTGTTGGATAACAAGATGGATGAACTTCAAGGCCTGACAAGGATTCAGCAAGGTAACGAATGCAGCATAATGTGTTACTGAGGCATGGCTGCAGGATTGTATGCCTGACTCCAACATGTCTCTGTCAGGCTTCCTGACTATTCAAGCAGACAGATATTTAAAGAGCAGCAGGAAAAGAAAAGGAGACGCATTAACAGTTTTGTGAACAACAGATGGTGTCACCCAGGACATGTTAGTGTGAAGTGTCGTCTCTGCAGTCCAGACATTGAACTCTTGGCAGTAAGTTTCCGTCCATACCAAGAGAGTTCACCAGTGTTATTTTGGCAGCTGTTTACATTCTATCCTGAGCTGTTGCCGATGTTGTACATGCTATACAACATTACCATTCGCGCCTTGTAAAGCATGCAGAATGCCCATGCTTTCTGGGCTGTTTCTCTTCTGCTACCTTTTCAATCTGCCCCACAAAGTACCTTTTCCACACTTACACACTCATGTGACAACTATAATAATAGCAATAGCAGCAAAACAATGTGGTTATATTTAAATTTTAACCACTTTGTGAGATATGAATGAAATAAATGTTATAATAAAATTAACCGTTTTTCCAACAGTTACAGTGCATGCTAATGAGACACCACCATTCAGCACCTTTAACAGTGGTATATTGATCTTTGAGATCTATATTAAATATTCAACTTGTTGATCTTGTGTTAATCGTTCATTGATTCTAATGTCTTTGTTCATGTCAAGTCATCTTAAGTTAACTGAAATAAACTATTTTCTGCCTTTACTCTGTGGAGCTTAACTCTTCTTTAACAGAACAACAGGCTAAAGCTTCCAATTAAAATATTAAACTAACTCTAAGCAGAAAAAGAGAAACACATATCAAAATTAGCAATTAATATTAATAAAGAAGAAAGCAAGAAAACCTTGAGTATCCCAGTTGCTTGCAGGCAGAGATCCCTAGCTGGTTGTTCCATTCCTCAGAGCACACTGTCCTCCATTCTCCTCTCTTTTGAACCTGCAGAACTGAGCTCCTGCCACTCAGACGAACTAATGAATAGACAGATCACAAACAGAACAGTTAGTAAAATGTTATCTATATATTTGTTTAGACAAATCTCAATTTTAACTTAACCTTCCTGCATTAGGGCGACGCTCAGGAGGAGCACAGAAAATTTCACAGTTGGACAGGTGGGAAAGAAGGGGTGGTCTCATCAGACTGTCAATTTCCAAAACCACACAAAAAGCCCTGCCGGATCACGCACAGAAAAAAAAAAAAGCCTAACCCACCTTGACCCATGATTTAACAGCTTTTTGGTCTGACATTTTTTGTCTTTATTGAGGTGATAACAGAGAGCAGATAATTTCAGACTATTTTATTGCCATCTTTGGGGTATCTGACTTTTGCTCCGCTCTTCCTTTGCCTGTACAACAGGCTATCTCTTTTCGGATGGTTGTCATTCTCACAGAGTGGAAGTCTGCCTCACCTCCCTCTTTTAAGTACTGGGTGAATAACATGGTTTCCTGTTTACATCTCGAAAAAATATGCTACACTCTCAGTGATAATGTTCCCAGACATGTTAGGACTTTGGGGCCGATCTTGAAACATATGAGCGGAACTCATTTCCGCTCATATAGTGCTCAATAGTGGACTATTGAGCACTATTCTGCTCAATAGTGGCAGCCTTGCTCCTATTTGGTAGCCCTGTTCTCTCACTGCTTACCAGTCAGTCCACATGTGGGTTGGTATACCTTCATACTCATGACAGATTGAGGCAGAGCTGAAGTGTACAAGACTTTTTCCCCACCATCTCCCTCACTCTTGACATCTGTAGATCTGTGTCGGGCCTCTGCCTAAGGCTGATAAACTTTCCATCACGTATCAGAGACTGTTGGCTTTATGTCTATAAATACACACTCCCTATAGAGGAATTTTTCTGCCATAATCCAAGAGCACACATTTTCAGTCTGAAAAAAAGGATTTCATGTCTTTTGTTCTCTAAGCTTTTAATACTTTTGCTTACATTTTCATTTTGAAAGCAGGACTTTTTGTCTTTCTTCTCAAAACTTGTAATGCTTGTCCTCAAAACATTTCGTCGCGCTCAAACTTAGTCTCTGCTAACTTACAAACATGAAACTGCCTTTTGTCACAGTTGCCTGACAACCTGTCAGCCAATAGAATGAAAGTGTTGTACTGAGTGCATTGTTTCCTTCTAGTAGGTCTGCCTGTGTGGCTACTATCACCTGCACCACCCACTGAATGTAGGGAGAAACAATGACGTCAGCTTTCTGCTTCGTAGCACACTAAACATGGTTAACTGCTATCCTTTCAACCTGAGTTGAAAGGATAGCAGTCAGAGGAATATTGTAGCACCTGTCCACACTACAATATTCCTCTGACTTTGCCAGCTTGACAACCTATCAAGATCCCACAATTCCTTCAAGTCTAAACCCCCACTTCTATGTAGTTAGCTTCTTCAGTTCCTCCTTTTTCTACAAAATTAATCTTTATATTACAGTTATCAGGAGTTCATTGTGTATATTTTTATAATTTATTGTAAATAAATTCCCTTCTTATTTCATTCTGCATTTTCATGACTATTTTGCATGAGGGACAGGAAAATGTTGGCAAATAGGAGGGCATGAATGCTCAGTATAAGGGAATTCTGACTCAATACCATCTAATACTGTTGGATTTTCTTAAACTAAATTTAGAGTAGGTATGTGCATGTATGATCTATGCAGTTCACAAATGGATGGGATCATGAAGAAGGAACATATGAGATATGTGAATATTAACTGAACATTTAAAGACATTAGCATGTCAAACCTTGGGTGCTAATAGGTATATTGGACTGTTGTAAAAAGCTACAAAGTTTGATTGAGGTCATACAGGTAAAAAATCAGTTGTACAAAATACTTAAACAAATTATGTAAACTTTTAACTTTGGAGAAAGTTTTAAAAAAACATCTAATAGTCTCATTAATTGGCTTCAAAATTTGGAAGCTATGCTAGTAATCCTTGCTTATCTAAAATAGAAAATGTTTGGTCTGATTTTACACCAGACAGTGAAGGAAATAAAATACAGCGTGTAAATCTGGTTTCAGCTGCAGAGACAGGAAATGTGTCTTGATACCAGTGAATCTCACCACAACCAAGCTCATCTTCATGGTTTTCACAATCCATTGTTCCATCACACTGAGCCATAGTACTGACACACTGGGATGATGAACCGCAGTGAAACTTTCCCACACAGCTTAGACCCACTGTAGATGAAGAGAAGACGAAAAATGTGTGCAGTGTAGTGTTTGTTAAATTTGATAATAATGGATTATCATTTCTTTTGCTTATCCTCAACATATCTAAGTATTTGTTCAAAATATATGACACACAAGAAGTTTTAAGACAATGATCCTATGCATATACTCACTGACAAAACACATATACCAGTACATATGTAGCCACGTGAACTAATACTACACATTAAAAAGGGTTAGATATTATTGTGTTTTAGGCTGATTATCTGTCCCAGAAAGTGTGCTTGTAGAGCTAATATTGTGACTACTAGATCTCAGAGGATCTGAGGGTACAATGCCCCTCTAAGAGCAGCCTCAGAACAGAGCATGGATGTGTTTGACACATAAGCCTGTCAAACACTGCAAACAAAGATGCCTATTTATGGGCTGGCCCATAAATGTGCCCACCAGGTATTGCTGTCATAATTTAACCAATTTACTTCTTTAGGTGCAAATACCAGAGTTGTGAAGTAAACTGAAACTGGTGGGATACTCCCTTTTGCTCCCATCTCTGTAAGAGGGATGGTGGATATTATAAGAGATGTACTTTTATCTTTTATTCACTTCCCTGGACTAGTCAGGGGAGTTATTGCTCATATTATTTGCTTAATTTCTTAAGAAAATAATAATCAAAATGAATTTAGATTCATTCTTGATTGACTCAACATCCCATCTTAGGTAAAACTTATTTATTTCCTTAACACTCCTATCATGCTCAAAGGACTGTCAATTCACTACAATTGTTCATACCCCGATGTTATCAATGCCGATATGAAGATCAGTAATTACTGAAAATATATTTTTAGTTTCTATATATATTGCATAACCCAAATGTTCATAAAACTCTCATATTTGACCTGGGGTGTTTATATTTTTGTTCAGTGCATATCTAACAAAATGACACTTGGTACAATGAAAAGTAGTCTGTGTGCAGCTTATACAGCAGTGTAAATTTATTCTTCCCTCAAAATAACTCTATATACAGCCATTAATGTCTAAACCACCGGCAACAAAAGTGAGTTTTCTCTGGTTACTCCGGCTTCTTCTCACAGTCCAAAAACATGACCATTAGATTGATTGATCTCTCTGCATTCTCCTTAGTTGTGAGTACATAATGTGCCACTTATTTTCAGTTCAATTGAAATTTAAATTTAAAAAAATACTTTATTGATCCTAAAGGGAAATTAAATATTGTTGTAACTCAAATTAACAACAACAAAAAAAACAAACAGTTATTGTAGATAGTGGAAGAAAGGATCTGATGGAAATAGGGTTTGATCTAACTTTGTTTCTCCTGAAATCTACAATCATCTACTTTGATTGGTCTACACCAGGGGTGCCCAAAATCGGTCCTCGAGGCACACCTGGATCAAATGATGGCTCATTAGAAGGCCTAAGAAGAACATTGACATGCTGAAAAGGTTATTAGTACTACCAGGGAGAGAACTAAAACGTGCAGGATGCCGGCCCTCGAGGACCGACTTTGGGCACCACTGGTCTACACTCAGTACGCTTCTAAACTGCAGACAGGCAGGCCGCACTCTTTTACTACAGAGCAACATTGTAGATGTAGCGATGAACTGTGTTCACTGATGGTGGTTTTCTAAAGTGCTCCTATTGTATTCTGTTAAAGAATGTCGGTTTTTGATGCAGTGTCACCTGTGGGATTGAAGGTCACGGGTATTCAGTGTTTGTTTTGGGCCTTGTGGCTTAATTGCAGAGGTTTCTCCAGATTCTCTGAATCTTTTGATGATAATGTGGACTATAGACGATGAAATCTCTTAATTCCTTCCAATTACTCATTGAGAGATATTGTTGTTAAATTGTTGGAATATTTGCTCATGCCATCTTTGCTTGTGAATGAGTAAGCTCTCCATCCTTTTATCATGACACTCGACTGGACAATTAGATATAGCTTTGTAATGTACTAAGTCATCTTGATTGAGAGATGGTTTCTTAAGTAAATGTTTAATTACAGTCTGTGGAAGGTGTCCATTTACTAAGGATAGATTAACCATGTCTAAAATGGGGGCAGTAATCAAAGGGAACACTTATTTAAAGAAGTTGGTTGGGACAGAAAGCTAAACTGATTCAAAACAGTCCACACATACATCACATTCTATAGTTACATTTAGTGCTATATCACTTAATGAGAATGAAGCAAGGGAGGGTTCCAACAATTTTATTTCCAATACAATCAATTTTATCCCATGAAGTCATTACTATGGAGAGCTGAAGGAATTGAAGACTCAAAAGAGCTATGAATAAATGTGCAAATTTGGCAACTGTACTGAAAAGAAACCTAGGATTATGCTTATTTTCCTCAGGTGTTTTGAAGCAGAGCCACTTCTAAAATCTGCAGGACACCGGCCTCAAGGCCTGGATTTGAGGACCCCTGGACTACAGATTTAATTGCGGCCTTCTGCTGTGTTTCTCTGAGATTCTGAGGAAAGTAAACATAGGACAGATTCTTTAAAAAGATTTTTACAGCATTGTCTTTGGAGATCTACAATAGTAAAAGTTTTACTCAGATTTGGAATACTGAAATGAAATAAGCTGAAAAGTTAGTAAAAATGATTGGACAACACAGGGTTATGGAGAAGTACTATGAGCTCTTCACACCCAATTCCATATGTCTGCACAAGGTCTAACATATGACAACAAGACTGGACAGGATTAAATGATTTGAGTAAATTGAGTCTGAGATAGAATTAATGGGTACATTTAGGCATTCACTCTCAGTGTTAATAAGAATGTTTAAGTCCCCCACCATAATGATCTTATCAAATAAAAAATCTGTGATACAATCTAAAAATTGAGAACAATGGCCTGTTCTCAAAAACAGCAAACAGGTGTTTTTTTTTTTTTTTTGACCTGTTTCAGGGTTTCCCCCAGTGTATTATAAGCCTGGCAGCCTGCTATGCTTTACTGCCCTTCCACCTGCCACCCTAATGTTGTTTTTGTTTTTAGAAAAATTTAAAAAAGAAGGAAAAAATCACTAAATTAAAAAAAATTTTAACCAGATTGCAAGGGTCTTTGTTGCTCTGAGCATTTCACTGGCGGAGCAAATTTATTCCTAAAAGATAGTTTTATAGTTGATGTATTTAAAGCCGGAGAGCGGAACAATCACACAGCTGGCCCCTCTCTGCATGTTGCCTCGCGCTCTGCCGCAGTTTCAAGTTTACCTCAGCCCAGATTTTGTGCCTGCTTTCACTCAAACTGGACACAGGCTCACCTCTATGGATATGTACATGAAACCCCCATGAGGAATTATTTTTCTTTGGAGAACTGTACCTCAAGGTAAGAGTTTAAAACCCATCACGTTAGCTTTGTTTGTGCAGCTCCATGTGAACCGCAGGAATAACTTGTAGTCACGTTTTCAGAGGTGCGGGTTGAGGGAGTTGTGAGAATAATTTATCTTTCTGTGCGGTGTTTACATCTCAAGACGCTGCCCAGCATGTGGCTCTGTCTTCCCTTGTAAAGTTTATGTTTGTGTTCCCGGTTGGCCGGAGCGTTAGTGGTTAACGAACCAGCGCTAACCTCATCATGCAGGTTCAGCCCAGTAAGAAGCTTTCGCACTCACCTCGTAGTCACGCATCACGCTGGTTTTATATTATTTTGTTACTATTAGTAATATTATTTTTCCGCTTACACGACGCATCAAACCACACCAAATGCTTTGCCTGATTAGTCAGCCAGAGTTAATGCGTGCAGCCGTGCAGAGATCTGAAAAACTTGTCCCATAAAGTTCCAGCAACAAAAGGAGGGGGATACCTTTGGTTGATGGAGGGGGGGCGAAGTAGAAGGAGAGGGGGTTTACCATACCACTAGAGTGTGGTCATCGTATTGCTAGGGGGGTCATCGTACCGCTAGGAGGGGGGGCAAGGAGAGGGGGTCATCGTACCACTGGGGGGGCAAAGGAGAAGAGGGGTCATTGTACCGCTAGGGCAGGGGGAGGAGAGGAGAGGCTCATCCAGCCGGCGCACCTCAGCCCGTTCCAGCCAGCGCACCTGTGCCCGTTCCAGCCGGCGCACAGAGCCCGTTCCAGCCGGCGCACCTCAGCCCGTTCCAGCCGGCGCACCTCAGCCCGTTCCAGCCGGCGCACTGTGCCCGTTCCAGCCGGCGCACCTGTGCCCATTCCAGCCGGCGCACCTGTGCCCGTTCCAGCCGGCGCACCTGAGCCCGTTCCAGCCGGCGCACCTGAGCCCGTTCCAGCCGGCGCACCTGAGCCCGTTCCAGCCGGCGCACCTGAGCCCGTTCCAGCCGGCGCACCTGCCGGCTTTCCCGAGCCTCATGCCACCGCTCAAGAGACTGCTCCAGCCCGACAGGCGGCCCCGGTTAGTGGGTTATCGGCCCCAGTTAGTGGGTCTTTTGTTCCCTCGTTGTTTCCCAGTGCTTCTTCCGAGTTTTCCAGTGCTTCTTCCGAGCTCCCTAGAATCTCCCATGAGTCCCCAGAGCTTCCTAGTGCCCCCTCTGAGCTTCTTAGTGTTGCCTCTGTGTCCCCTCCCAGTGTTTCCTCATTGATTCCTAGTACCTCCTCAGAGTTTCCTTGTGCTCCCTCCTCGCTCCCTAGTATTTTCAGTGGTCCCTTGTCGCACTCTAGTGTTTATTCATCGCCCCCTACAAACCCTTTGTCCCCCCCTCGTGCTCCACCCAAGCTCCCTAGAGCTCCTCCCGAGACCTCGCCTCCTTGTGCTCCTCTCGAGACTCCTCATCGCCGCTTTCGGGAGGCCCCTAAAGCTCCTCGCCGTCACCCTCAGCGCCGCAGACGTCCCCCGGACCTTCCCCCGTGGTTCCTGCCTCCGCGGATGTCCCCCGGACCTCCCTCGTGGTTCCCACCTTCGGCCCTGTGGATGCCCGCCAGACTTTCCCCGCGGGTTCCTTCTCCTGCGTCTCCGCCCACCCTGATGGGTTGTTTTCTGTTGTTTTTAGACTCTTGGCTCCTTTCTGCGTCTCTGCCCACCCTGTTATGTTGTTTTTTGTTGTTTTGAACTCAGGCCCCCCGTCCAGCGCCCCTCCGCCCACCCTTGTTGTGATTTTGTTTCTTGAACTTTTTTTTGGGGGGGGGGCGTCTGGTAGCCGCCCTTGAGGGAGGGGTACTGTCGTGATCTGTGTTTTTCTGTGCATTTATTTCGAGGTCTCTGTGTCTGAGTCTCCGTGTTGTCCTGTCTCCCCTTGATTAGTTCCCAGGTGTGTCTCATTCCCTGATTACCTCCTGTGTATTTAGTGTCACCTGTGTCTCTGCGTCTTTGTCGGGTCCTTGTCTAAGCTGTCGTTTCGTATTGCCTCTTTCGTCTGTGTGCCCAGTTTATCATCTAGTCCTTAGTGTAACCGATTGCTACCGGCATCGAGCCCTAGCTTCCACTCGGCCGTGCTGCCCGGTGTTTTTGGACTATGTTGGACTGTGTTATTCTGGACATTCATCATTAAAATCATTAATTTATTACATCCTGGGTCTAGAGTGTTCTGCCTCACCACCTCCACACCACCACTTCATGACAGAATATTGCTCTTTGAACTTTTTAAAAGTAAACTTGCCAGGTCCTTAAAATCTTACATTTAAAATTTAAAATCTTTTAATTTATGCTAAAACCATTTAATCAAATTGAGCAGCATCGATAATTTCAAACAAATGTTACATTTGTATATCTGTGGCCTGTGTTAAAATATTAGCATTTATGGGGTCCTGGAGGCACTGGGAGGCCTTATGGATCTGCTGACTTAATTTGGATTAAACAGAAGTGCAAATAATTAATATTCATTTTAAATGTATGTTTTGATTTGTTGTTTTAAGACTAGTTGTGGGTTTAAATATCATTTCACTGGCGATGTTTTCCCTTAACAGTAATATTTTTGTTATTATTGTCTAACATCTTTTAAAACAAAAACACGATAGACCGTCTCGGCGCCCCGACCACCTGGCTCAGCAGGTTTTCTAGGGGAAACCCTGTTGTTTCACATTATTCTATAACTATTGATGGAACACAGTACATTTCAGGTATAGAGCAACAAGGGCATTCACAAGTGATTCAATTCTTTTGAACAGCTCTTTACTGTGAATGGTAGGACTCAAGTCTCAAACAGAGCTTTGTTTTCATGACTTATCTTAAAAATACAGCATGTCAACAGCTGTTATTTTTATTTAATTTAAAATGTTTAAGGAAAATGTTAAAGTAAAATAGATAAATACAATTGATAGAAATGGATGGATAATTTGTATATTTATTGGACCAGAAAGGGATTTTCTTTTTCTACCAAAGCAACTCCAGGCTACTTTTCTTTTATTATACTTCTAAATTACAAATAGCCTTAAAATGTTATTAATGAGTAGATTGTTCATGATTTTATTATGGTCAGTCACATTTACAAAACAGCCCCAGTCTTCTTATTAGCATGAACAAAGAAGACAACAATAAGTGAGCTAAGGAACTAATATTTTCATTTCAGGTTGTATATTAATGTGTTCAGTGGGGCAATTTCTAGTTGGCATCATGAGGTGTTTGTTGGTGGACCCAAAATGCATACGTGGATCATATTGAATGTTCTCTAGTGATATAACTGAAAACTAATAAATATCACAGTGAATAAAGGAAGCCAGAGGAGGAAATGAGGTATACTGAGGAGGGTGACTACTGAACAAGAAAAGGATGGCTGAAACTGGCTTCACGTGTGAGGGGAGACAGCAGAATGCAGACTGAGGAGACAGAAAGAGAGAGAGAGTGCTGAGGGGGCGAGGGAGATCACATAGGGGACTATGAAATATGAATCTAACACTAAAACATAACTAAACAGGAAACATAGTTAAACTAGAGTAATTAAGAATAACCAGACACAATAAATAAAGTAGAATCATCAAGAAAGGACTGTACAAAAGAAAAATAGGAACACAACTGATCTAATTAAAAAAAGGAGACTATGAAACATAGAATAATAAACAAACCTCAAAACAACCCAGGACCAGTTAGGTGGTCTGTGAATGTTTATTAAATGGGTTAAGTGGTCCTCAGTCGGAAAAAGTTTGAGGAACACTGATCTAGAACCACACAACAACTAATGGGCATTTTGCTGTTTTATACAATTGTTATCAATACTGTACCAAGAGCGCATTGGGGCTGGCAAGTTGTTTTGCCATATAAATAATGGCAGAGAGACTCTATAGGCACCCTTCTGTCAAAATTTAATCGGAGTTTGATGGATGAGTAATTAAAGACCCTAATTAATTGATTGCTATTAACCCCCCCCCCCCCCCACCCTCCACCCCCTCACCCCCCCACCCATCCCCCACCCATCCCCCACTCCATCTGTTACGCCATCTGTTATTCCCGCTATGTGTTTTAAAAATAGTACAAGTATGAAAAAACATTGAGTTTTAAGAATAATACAATTAAAGTATGAAAAAACAATAAGTGTTAGATAATCTAGAATAATATAACATTATAGTATATTTAAATAGATTTGGGGTGTTGTAGTTACCTTTGGTTTTAAACAGAATATCTTCCTGATATGTGAAGCGGGAGATACGGTCCTACCATCTGTGTGAGGTGGGTTAAAAGCCCCTCAGGATGGTTCCCATGACCTCTGGTCACCACACGTGGCAAGCGTGATACTCTGTCTCCGGACAACTAATATCCAGTCAGGATATAGATCCGGTAGGTACAATTTAAAACATCACAGATTCGTTCTCTAGTTACCATGCTTATTGATTATCAGCTATCAGCGCCCAGATTCTACGCCCGAGAGGGGATCTTACCATCTGTGTGAGACGTTGTTGTAGTTACCTCTGGTTTTAAACAGAAGTGTGAGGTGGGTTAAAAGCCCCTCAGGATGATGACCTCTGATCACCATACTGGTTGACTATCAGCTATCAGCTCTCAGGATCTGCAGCACTCCATCTGTGTGCCAGTGGCACATGTGACCACTTGTGAGCAAATTAAAAAACACAGTACAATTAGAGCACAAAAAACAATAAGTGATCATCAGTATCAAGATTAATACATAGATTTTCACCTTTCCTAGATAAGTTTAGATTTATCCATGCCATCTGTGTATGTGTGTATGCGTGCGAGGTGTGTGTCGGCGTGTGGGGGTGTGTGCGTCCAGGCGCAATAATAAACACATACCTCTAAAGAAAACCTACAGTTTAACTGTTTTACTATATTATTTAGGGTAGCACGACTAGTCGGTGCTGACTATGAGTTTGTGATTTCCTTCATCGCTTAAATTTTAAACTCTTATAGATTGTCTTTTTCTGTAACACTTGCTTTTTTCTTTTGGGGTTTGTTGCACAAATTCAAATATATGCCGGCTATCAGCCAAAAATTCAATCAGTGAATTTGTGTTTTTTTCTTAAATACTCCCTCTCACCGAGACTTACTTACATCTTCTGACAACTAGCCCCACTTATAATAACATTGACTAAGTTTGCTATTGGTACACTTTACCTAAAATTAAAAATTAAACATACTCACTACACAACCACGCTCCAAGAGTTGCTCATAACATGGTGAATTGTTTTGTTACCTTAAAAATGATCTGCAGCTTTTGTTCCTTGATGCTGTCTGTTCACTAACAGACAGTAAACCTCTTGTGATCGATAAGCTTATAAATGATCAATGTGAAGCATCAGTATGCGCTAAAGAAGATCATATCAGTCAGATTAAGTAAAATATCATTATACTCAAAGCAATCAAAATTATATTTCTCTGAAAGGTCTTTTTTTTTTCTCAGGGAACTTAGACTGTATGAAAGGAATCAGTGAAATATACTATGAAATATTTAATCTGCTGCATTCCGATAATAAAACTTCAATTGTGAATTGAATGATTACATTGCATCTAGATACAAAAGAATCAACCGTTAATTAGTAATCATACTGACTAACAAGATCTGATCAAACAAGAAACTTGACTACCTCAAGGGATTCTCACATTGGAGAATAAACCGTCTGACTTTCTTTAGCCACTAAATTTAACCTTACCAAAGTTTTGCCTCGGAGCAAACAGGTACTGAGTTTGAAGCGGATCAGACGCCTTCAGCCATTTGCTAAAGCTAGACTCCGGCCTTCCTCACTGTAAAATAAAACATTAGACTTAAACAAAAAGTTCAAGCGAACATCACTTAATTATCGTCGACTTGTTGTTTGTACTCATCTTAAACAAGTGGCAGGAACATTCGGATATAAAAAAAAGCTTTATAAGTTAATCTATTTAAGTTGAGTCCATGCAACAAGTAAAATAAAATAAAAAGTGAATTATTTGAAAGTAATGAGGATTTTGGGTGGTAAAAGTTGAACATTTTAACATGTCCAGACACTACACCATTTCTGCTCAAGCAAACCAAAAGGTTTTGAACAGAACAACCCTGTCAAATAATGAGACCGTGAATCTTTAATCTATGTAGCAAATATATTGCTGCTGCTGCTGTAAGCAGAAAATAAAAGAAGTTTTACGGAGAATAATATTTTGGATGAGTTTAAGAATATTGTTTGCCAAAATCACACGGTGTAACTACACTTGTCTTTTATATGTAGCAGTAATTGAATCTTTTTCAGGCAATTGGTTTGTATAAATTAAAGTAAATACGGTCTATTTTCCTGCTCCACATACTTAGCTAACAATGTGCCAGTTAGCTTCCCAGTCTGAACCTCTGGGCAATGTCTTGATTCAGTCAAATTTTCTATCTTGTATCTCCTGAACTCTGATATTTTGCTCGCTGAATGGAGTATCGGGTTTCTCTTACTTTAACCCGCCCAACTTGCACCTGATTGGCATGTTAGCCTTTTGATTCCCTCCCAGCGAGGCGGTGCTTCACAAAGCAAACTGTTTGTCAAACTGTTGATCTGCCTCATGGCTGTTTTAGAAGATATGGTGACTGAGTTTTAGAGAGTACTACCCAGCTCATCTCCTTTCCACAGTTTTTTTCCCACTTAGTTCCACTACTGCAGTGGATTTTATAGTCAATGTTTAAAGCCAGCACAGAGTCTGAAGCGATGGAGGAAATTTACGTCAATATGGAACCTGATGGACAAACCGCATCTAGTCACACAGGTAAGAACAAAGTTACAGAGAAATCTAGCATGTAATGAATTCAATTTTGCTAAGGTTGAGGTTTTTGTTAAGGTTTGAGCAGCTTCTTTTTTTTCCTGCAGAGCTTTGACTGTCTAAACTGTTTTACAGGAAAGAGGAGGAAACCTGGACCTGAGTCAGAGGAGCAGCAGGAGTCTCCATCCGGTTGGTGAAAAACCTGAACTGTCCCTTTAAATGGGTTTAAAATTGCTCCTTTAAGAACAATGAACATTTCCTGTTGATCTTAGACCCCCCGCTGCTGGGTAGAAAGTGAAGTTTAATCACTGTGATTCATTTCTCAAAATGTGCTTTGCTGCTGGTGAAAAACCTGCAGCTAGATTCATCTCAGTTCTGGGTCGGCTTACGGATCAGAACCGGATTAACTCATGTTGATCCGCCTCTCTGTGTTTAACAGAGTTAAAGAAGAAGACTGAGAGTGATGATGATGATGATGATGTTAAAACTGGTGAGTTTTTACTCCCGTGTCTTCAAACTGGGTTTTTCTGACATGTTATGTAAATAGACTTGTGATAATGAGTAAATAACTTCTACACACTATCAGAATCACTCAACACGGTTGTATTGTTTTATGAGGTCTCTCCTGATATCATTAATCTGACCTGTTGATGATCCGCTGCTCTTCATGTTTAACAGGGTTTGAATCTGATTCAGATTCTTCAGGTGATGAAACTCGAGCTGGTGAGTTTAATGAATCAACTTCACAGACAGAATCAAGTCAAAGTCTGATTATTCAGAAACTCCCTGACTCTTCTTCTTCTTCTACAGACGATCCAGGAAGTTCTCAGTCTGAGAAGGTAACTATCACAGTAACCAACAGTAGAGGTTGCGCCAACTAGTCTTTGCTCTGCAATGACTTTTTATAGAGCTTGTTGACTAGTTACAATCATATGACTAAACTGATTTTCCCAAGAAAATGTAAGATGAACTTGGTGAGTTTGTCAGCTTGAGTTGTATAAAAATGTATATAATTTACCAAAGGGGTTCTGTAATAGGAGGTTTGCATGGCATGTAAAAAATAAAATAAAAAAATTCAGACAATATCCGAGTGTCAGACATGTTTTCACAACTTGTAGACTTCTCAATGCAGACTGTCACTTCCAGCTCTGACAGTAAACGTGTAGATATTGTAACGTAACCTGAGTTACAGGACTACCATAGGCTAGCATTCAGCGTTAGCTTTTGCTAATTGACAAATCATGTTCGTGCCAAACACCTAAACAAAACACTCGACATCATTATGTTCTTACATGGCCATCATCTGCGGATTAGAGATGAACAGTGGAAGCAGAACCTCCTTTTAGTCCCAGTCTTTACATAAATCCTGACATGTTCTGCTGGTAGGTTTCAGAGGAATCCTTCCTAAACTGACCTATGCAAACTGCAATTTTCTTAGGCAACGTCGCAGGGACATTGCCAAAGCAAAAATAAAAAGCATCCATGCAGCTCTGTTCTCCATCACCTGGCGAAAATGTATGTTTTTTTGAGCTACGGAGGGCATTTGATATACTGTGTTCCAGAGCACTGTATGACTTTGTAAAGTGACATTGCATCTATATTTTAGATATAAATTTACTGCAGAAAATGAAAGCCAAGTAGAAAATATGTCTAACCAATAATTGTCTGTTCTTTTTTCAGAAGGTTCCTGATTGGGTGAGTTGGACACTTAGGTTTTATTAGAAATATTCCATTTTGTTCCCGTGTTGGAATTTGCTTTGTGACTTTCTATCATTTCTCTGAACCTGTTTCCAGAGACAGAGCATCAAGCTGCTGAAGGAAAGTGGAGACACCAATGGAAAACCTGTAGCTGGAAAGGTTATGCAGAAATGTGCTCTGTGTACGTATGAAACCAAAAAGAAGCAGGAGAAGAAGTTCTTCCATCTGGCAGTCGCTGACGAGACCGATTGCATTAAAGTCATGGTATATGGAGAAGAACTATTTAATGAAGTTGAAAAGGGACGACTTTACCTTTTCATTAATGTGGAAGTGGATGTAGTGTATGGTGAGATGGTGATGAAGGTGACCAACCAGAGCAGAATCTCAAAGACCAACGGCATTAAAGTTCCCAAGACTCTGGAGCTGCAGAGTCCATTGTTTCCCATCGAGAAGATCCAATCCTTTAAGGAGAAAACAGCAGCGAGTGTTGAAGGAACTGTGATTGAGGTAAGTGATTACTGCTGATAGCAGGTTCACAGCAAGAGATTTGTGGCTCTCTGTGTTTTATTATGCCGCACTGAAAACATTCGATCGTTTCAAGGATTGGTTTATAATCACTTTTTTTTGGTCCTCAGATTAAATGCCAGAAACTTGGTACCAAAGCAAATGCACACGAGTTCCAACTTGAAGATGAAACCGGTTCCATATGGATCAAGCTGTGGTGCAAAGAACAGCTGAGAGGAATGTCAGTGGGAGATGTGGTCAGAGTGACCAACCTGCGGACAAACCTTTACAATAAAATGGTGTCTCTGAGCTCCACCGACTTCACCAGAATTCATAAGGTACCGGTTATTATTCAGACTGCAGGAAATCCAGAGTGCAGAACGTTGCGTCTCTGTGTGACAGAGAACGTATAAATGTGAAGCGGAATTAAAATTATGCATCTTTATTTACTTTTTCCACATTCAAGATGAACGACTAATGAATGAATGAATATACTTTAAACAACATAAGACCTGGGTAGATGGGTGCCTGAAGCGACTGCCCTTTTGTTACATGAGAATAACAACATTATGAGGGGGGGGGAAAATCTCACACGGATTCATTGGAACTGAATAAAAACGATGCTTTGTAGGTTAC
The DNA here is from genome assembly GCF_002775205.1 of Xiphophorus maculatus. Classification (NCBI taxonomy): domain Eukaryota; kingdom Metazoa; phylum Chordata; class Actinopteri; order Cyprinodontiformes; family Poeciliidae; genus Xiphophorus; species Xiphophorus maculatus. The sequence goes on along the minus strand of NC_036449.1, from coordinate 474,414 downwards.
AGAATATTATAAAGATCATTCGGGAATCTAAACATGTCAACTAATTTTATTCAGATAATTCAAGTGTTTGGTTACATGTGTATTAATTCATTATGATCCTGTTTCCCTGTTTGTGTCCAGATGAAAGCTGCTGCTGTCCAGAGTGTCACCATGCAGATTGTAGGGATCATAGAAGCGGGAAAGGAGCAGTCTGAGCTGGACGTGCTGATCAACGACAAGTCCAGATCCTTCTTCATCCATTCTTCTCTCCTGGCTAAGGTTTTTGGTGTCAGTCTGGATGACGACTTCAAGGACAGACTTGTGAAGAAAATCCCGTTTTCAGCCAAAGGAGAAATAAAACAAAACAAAATCCAGACTCTTAAAGCTGCAAGAGCCACCAAAACTTAACAGAACCAGAGCTTTTAAAGCTGAACGTGCTGTGGCCATTTATGATAACACAATTGAGTCAGAAGTGCAAGCAAATAAACCACCTGTTACCACCCACAACCTGGAAATTTTGGTTTTTGGAACAAAGAAGGCCGCGACAGAATGAGTCTTTTAAGTTAAAATCCTAAATGAGCTATTGGTGGAGAAACAACTTACCGTTAGGGATGCTCCGATCAAGTTTTCTGCTGCCGATTCCGATACCGATCACCAATGAGACCAATCTTTACCGATCACCTGGATTGACTGTTAATTTTTTGTTTTAGATGTAAATGCTACCATCTGACAAAATTAAGAAATTATCCGGCAATAAATTTACCTAACTTAGGCATAAAAAAATGCTAAATTCATGCAGGCACAATACAGCAGCTATTCAATCAAAAGGGCAACTGAAAAAACCTCCAGTCAGTAAAATAATATTTAACAGTAAGGCTCTCAGTTCCATAAATTATTAGTCAAATAAATCTGCCTATATCAAATAATGACAAGTAATAAAGGATGCATTCATTCAAAGTCAAACGCAGGCTGCATCAAAATAAACAATCTTTCGTGAGTGCTGATTAATGCTGGCTCTGATTGGTTATTTGTTCTGCAGAACACAGGAGGAGATTTATTATTTTTTTCAGAGATTATCTGTCTTTTGTTAGGACAGTGAAAGTTTTAATACATATCTAAAATATTTTCTTTTTTTTTTTTAAGTTACGTGCCGCAGCTTTAAGCAGATTTCATTCATTCCAGAGTTCAATCAGCGAGATTATTCATTTTGTGGTGATCCTAGTCTAAGAAAGAAAGAAACAAAGAAAGAAAGCAGCAAATGTACATGTTGGTTCCCCTGAAAATACGGATAAATTCAGTCATTGTAGGGTTAAAGTAATTTGAAGAGGGAGAAGCGTATAAACAAGTCAATGACGAGTCAATGACATGATGCATTCTGCATTTTTTAACTCGGTTAACTTAACGTTTTGTTTTTTTACTGACTTTAATACATTTAAATCGCTACGTTGTTTGATAAGTAGAATGGAAATGACTTTTTTTGGAAACGGTCTTGTAAATTAGCGTTTTATAAATCAACTGAATTGAATTAAGAAATTTGACCATCGGATTGGACTGAAGAGAAATGATGAGCAATGTTTTATGGGTTTTATAAAGCAAAGATTGGTATTTTTGTAACATCAAAAGTTCATTTTGAGGCAAAACTAAGAAATTTATAAAAATTTCAAATGGCATTTTCCTACATACCGTTGCCTGGTGTTTTAACAGGTAAAGGTTGTCAAAAACTATGATCTTAAATTTTATTTACAAAGCAATTTTCAAAGATATAAGTCTTAATATTCTGTACAACATCATTCACAGGTTACAAATACTAAAAAAGTCAAGCATCAGAATCACTAAAAACTCATGACAAAAAAAACTTGTGACAACAATCTTGCTCCTGAATTTGGGTCAGAAAAATAAAGCTAGAGAAGCAAACTCTTTCACAATTTAGATTTACAGATTCACAGGAAAAGCTACGTTTTCAACAACTATATAGATTTAGAAAAACAAAAAAACAAATTTTAGGCATAACTATTGTATTTTACCTGCCTCAGGGGCTTTGTTGGATCACTTTATGTAGCATGATTTAGTAGTAGCATCATGTAATATGATATTCACAGAGTGCAACATCAGTGTTTGGAATAAGTTTCGTATCTTTAATGGCAGGAAACATCATTTTTTACATCAGTGGGATGTTAAAAGTCTTGTATCTAAACATCTTATGGGTTGGTTTTTATTGTTTCCTTATTTATTGTTTCCTTAAAACTGTTTAAGGAGTGTTGATTTCATCCAAAATTTTAAGAGATTATAAAGGATTTAAAGCTAAAAAACCCACAATGAAAATGTGCTACACGGCATGCATTTGAAGCTTTGACCCAACACAGGGCAGGCTGTATACTGCGATGGAGATATTTGTCTCTTTAAAGATCTGTTCCAGGATCTTTGACACCTTTGACCACAGCAGCTGGTCCAGGCCACAGCCAATTCTGAGGGAGGAGATACGAGATAAACAAATTGATTAATTATTCCCAATAAAGAAGAAGATTTAAGGGTATTTATTATAGTCATTTATTCACAGTAGTTCCTACAAACCGAGGTATTGATATTCTATTGACACCATTTTCTAAGCAGTGAGATTTCATGTCTTCCAGACTCTGTCTTAGGCTGACATACGTGGGTTTCTGGCTGGGTTTTTTTCTTTGTGATCTGAGACACATAATAGGAAAGATACAGTTACCAGATTAAATAATGAAACAGGTTTTGGTCCTATGCAGTATAATTGTGGTATGTTTACCAGCTAGTAGATGAAACGTTGATCATGTGTCAGGACAGCACACTGCCCCGGCAGCTTCTCTATTAGGACATAAAAAAAAAATACAAAACAGGATATGATTTAGCACTTGCTGTTGAAATCAGACATTTGAATGAACATAAAACATTTTTTCCAAAACAAAGATTTTAGTAACTAGTCTGACTCACTCTGCTTCTTTAACTCTGAGACTCGACCAAACTTCTTCTTGAACATCACCGCTATGCCTGCTCCCATGCGACAGTCTTCACTGATGCAGTGGGCCAAGGATTCATCGCGTGGACAGGAGAACAAATCTCCGGTGACATACTTTAATATCCAGTTGGTTGATTGATAGAGTTCCTCAGTTTTGCCCATGTTCATACTTTCTTCAAGCGCAATTTGGAGAAAACTATAACCACAAAGTACCAAGTCGGTAACGGCGCTTACTACAGCCTTGCTTATCCCCTCTACATATGGCCCCACACTAGGCTGTGTCTGTTTATGCCTTAAAGCACCACCCACTTTAGCTGAATTTTTTTCCAAATTTGTCCGGGGGTTGTTAGTCCCAGTAAACTACAAAAAGCTGGATTTTCTGTTTACCATAAAATGAACTTTTGATGTTACAAAAATACCAATCTTTGCTTTATAAAACCCATAAAACATTGCTCATCATTTCTCTTCAGTCCAATCCGATGGTCAAATTTCTTAATTCAATTCAGTTGATTTATAAAACGCTAATTTACAAGACCGTTTCCAAAAAAAGTCATTTCCATTCTACTTATCAAACAACGTAGCGATTTAAATGTATTAAAGTCAGTAAAAAAACAAAACGTTAAGTTAACCGAGTTAAAAAATGCAGAATGCATCATGTCATTGACTCGTCATTGACTTGTTTATACGCTTCTCCCTCTTCAAATTACTTTAACCCTACAATGACTGAATTTATCCGTATTTTCAGGGGAACCAACATGTACATTTGCTGCTTTCTTTCTTTGTTTCTTTCTTTCTTAGACTAGGATCACCACAAAATGAATAATCTCGCTGATTGAACTCTGGAATGAATGAAATCTGCTTAAAGCTGCGGCACGTAACTTAAAAAAAAAAAAGAAAATATTTTAGATATGTATTAAAACTTTCACTGTCCTAACAAAAGACAGATAATCTCTGAAAAAAATAATAAATCTCCTCCTGTGTTCTGCAGAACAAATAACCAATCAGAGCCAGCATTAATCAGCACTCACGAAAGATTGTTTATTTTGATGCAGCCTGCGTTTGACTTTGAATGAATGCATCCTTTATTACTTGTCATTATTTGATATAGGCAGATTTATTTGACTAATAATTTATGGAACTGAGAGCCTTACTGTTAAATATTATTTTACTGACTGGAGGTTTTTTCAGTTGCCCTTTTGATTGAATAGCTGCTGTATTGTGCCTGCATGAATTTAGCATTTTTTTATGCCTAAGTTAGGTAAATTTATTGCCGGATAATTTCTTAATTTTGTCAGATGGTAGCATTTACATCTAAAACAAAAAATTAACAGTCAATCCAGGTGATCGGTAAAGATTGGTCTCATTGGTGATCGGTATCGGAATCGGCAGCAGAAAACTTGATCGGAGCATCCCTAACGGTAAGTTGTTTCTCCACCAATAGCTCATTTAGGATTTTAACTTAAAAGACTCATTCTGTCGCGGCCTTCTTTGTTCCAAAAACCAAAATTTCCAGGTTGTGGGTGGTAACAGGTGGTTTATTTGCTTGCACTTCTGACTCAATTGTGTTATCATAAATGGCCACAGCACGTTCAGCTTTAAAAGCTCTGGTTCTGTTAAGTTTTGGTGGCTCTTGCAGCTTTAAGAGTCTGGATTTTGTTTTGTTTTATTTCTCCTTTGGCTGAAAACGGGATTTTCTTCACAAGTCTGTCCTTGAAGTCGTCATCCAGACTGACACCAAAAACCTTAGCCAGGAGAGAAGAATGGATGAAGAAGGATCTGGACTTGTCGTTGATCAGCACGTCCAGCTCAGACTGCTCCTTTCCCGCTTCTATGATCCCTACAATCTGCATGGTGACACTCTGGACAGCAGCAGCTTTCATCTGGACACAAACAGGGAAACAGGATCATAATGAATTAATACACATGTAACCAAACACTTGAATTATCTGAATAAAATTAGTTGACATGTTTAGATTCCCGAATGATCTTTATAATATTCTGTAACCTACAAAGCATCGTTTTTATTCAGTTCCAATGAATCCGTGTGAGATTTTCCCCCCCCCTCATAATGTTGTTATTCTCATGTAACAAAAGGGCAGTCGCTTCAGGCACCCATCTACCCAGGTCTTATGTTGTTTAAAGTATATTCATTCATTCATTAGTCGTTCATCTTGAATGTGGAAAAAGTAAATAAAGATGCATAATTTTAATTCCGCTTCACATTTATACGTTCTCTGTCACACAGAGACGCAACGTTCTGCACTCTGGATTTCCTGCAGTCTGAATAATAACCGGTACCTTATGAATTCTGGTGAAGTCGGTGGAGCTCAGAGACACCATTTTATTGTAAAGGTTTGTCCGCAGGTTGGTCACTCTGACCACATCTCCCACTGACATTCCTCTCAGCTGTTCTTTGCACCACAGCTTGATCCATATGGAACCGGTTTCATCTTCAAGTTGGAACTCGTGTGCATTTGCTTTGGTACCAAGTTTCTGGCATTTAATCTGAGGACCAAAAAAAAGTGATTATAAACCAATCCTTGAAACGATCGAATGTTTTCAGTGCGGCATAATAAAACACAGAGAGCCACAAATCTCTTGCTGTGAACCTGCTATCAGCAGTAATCACTTACCTCAATCACAGTTCCTTCAACACTCGCTGCTGTTTTCTCCTTAAAGGATTGGATCTTCTCGATGGGAAACAATGGACTCTGCAGCTCCAGAGTCTTGGGAACTTTAATGCCGTTGGTCTTTGAGATTCTGCTCTGGTTGGTCACCTTCATCACCATCTCACCATACACTACATCCACTTCCACATTAATGAAAAGGTAAAGTCGTCCCTTTTCAACTTCATTAAATAGTTCTTCTCCATATACCATGACTTTAATGCAATCGGTCTCGTCAGCGACTGCCAGATGGAAGAACTTCTTCTCCTGCTTCTTTTTGGTTTCATACGTACACAGAGCACATTTCTGCATAACCTTTCCAGCTACAGGTTTTCCATTGGTGTCTCCACTTTCCTTCAGCAGCTTGATGCTCTGTCTCTGGAAACAGGTTCAGAGAAATGATAGAAAGTCACAAAGCAAATTCCAACACGGGAACAAAATGGAATATTTCTAATAAAACCTAAGTGTCCAACTCACCCAATCAGGAACCTTCTGAAAAAAGAACAGACAATTATTGGTTAGACATATTTTCTACTTGGCTTTCATTTTCTGCAGTAAATTTATATCTAAAATATAGATGCAATGTCACTTTACAAAGTCATACAGTGCTCTGGAACACAGTATATCAAATGCCCTCCGTAGCTCAAAAAAACATACATTTTCGCCAGGTGATGGAGAACAGAGCTGCATGGATGCTTTTTATTTTTGCTTTGGCAATGTCCCTGCGACGTTGCCTAAGAAAATTGCAGTTTGCATAGGTCAGTTTAGGAAGGATTCCTCTGAAACCTACCAGCAGAACATGTCAGGATTTATGTAAAGACTGGGACTAAAAGGAGGTTCTGCTTCCACTGTTCATCTCTAATCCGCAGATGATGGCCATGTAAGAACATAATGATGTCGAGTGTTTTGTTTAGGTGTTTGGCACGAACATGATTTGTCAATTAGCAAAAGCTAACGCTGAATGCTAGCCTATGGTAGTCCTGTAACTCAGGTTACGTTACAATATCTACACGTTTACTGTCAGAGCTGGAAGTGACAGTCTGCATTGAGAAGTCTACAAGTTGTGAAAACATGTCTGACACTCGGATATTGTCTGAATTTTTTTATTTTATTTTTTACATGCCATGCAAACCTCCTATTACAGAACCCCTTTGGTAAATTATATACATTTTTATACAACTCAAGCTGACAAACTCACCAAGTTCATCTTACATTTTCTTGGGAAAATCAGTTTAGTCATATGATTGTAACTAGTCAACAAGCTCTATAAAAAGTCATTGCAGAGCAAAGACTAGTTGGCGCAACCTCTACTGTTGGTTACTGTGATAGTTACCTTCTCAGACTGAGAACTTCCTGGATCGTCTGTAGAAGAAGAAGAAGAGTCAGGGAGTTTCTGAATAATCAGACTTTGACTTGATTCTGTCTGTGAAGTTGATTCATTAAACTCACCAGCTCGAGTTTCATCACCTGAAGAATCTGAATCAGATTCAAACCCTGTTAAACATGAAGAGCAGCGGATCATCAACAGGTCAGATTAATGATATCAGGAGAGACCTCATAAAACAATACAACCGTGTTGAGTGATTCTGATAGTGTGTAGAAGTTATTTACTCATTATCACAAGTCTATTTACATAACATGTCAGAAAAACCCAGTTTGAAGACACGGGAGTAAAAACTCACCAGTTTTAACATCATCATCATCATCATCACTCTCAGTCTTCTTCTTTAACTCTGTTAAACACAGAGAGGCGGATCAACATGAGTTAATCCGGTTCTGATCCGTAAGCCGACCCAGAACTGAGATGAATCTAGCTGCAGGTTTTTCACCAGCAGCAAAGCACATTTTGAGAAATGAATCACAGTGATTAAACTTCACTTTCTACCCAGCAGCGGGGGGTCTAAGATCAACAGGAAATGTTCATTGTTCTTAAAGGAGCAATTTTAAACCCATTTAAAGGGACAGTTCAGGTTTTTCACCAACCGGATGGAGACTCCTGCTGCTCCTCTGACTCAGGTCCAGGTTTCCTCCTCTTTCCTGTAAAACAGTTTAGACAGTCAAAGCTCTGCAGGAAAAAAAAGAAGCTGCTCAAACCTTAACAAAAACCTCAACCTTAGCAAAATTGAATTCATTACATGCTAGATTTCTCTGTAACTTTGTTCTTACCTGTGTGACTAGATGCGGTTTGTCCATCAGGTTCCATATTGACGTAAATTTCCTCCATCGCTTCAGACTCTGTGCTGGCTTTAAACATTGACTATAAAATCCACTGCAGTAGTGGAACTAAGTGGGAAAAAAACTGTGGAAAGGAGATGAGCTGGGTAGTACTCTCTAAAACTCAGTCACCATATCTTCTAAAACAGCCATGAGGCAGATCAACAGTTTGACAAACAGTTTGCTTTGTGAAGCACCGCCTCGCTGGGAGGGAATCAAAAGGCTAACATGCCAATCAGGTGCAAGTTGGGCGGGTTAAAGTAAGAGAAACCCGATACTCCATTCAGCGAGCAAAATATCAGAGTTCAGGAGATACAAGATAGAAAATTTGACTGAATCAAGACATTGCCCAGAGGTTCAGACTGGGAAGCTAACTGGCACATTGTTAGCTAAGTATGTGGAGCAGGAAAATAGACCGTATTTACTTTAATTTATACAAACCAATTGCCTGAAAAAGATTCAATTACTGCTACATATAAAAGACAAGTGTAGTTACACCGTGTGATTTTGGCAAACAATATTCTTAAACTCATCCAAAATATTATTCTCCGTAAAACTTCTTTTATTTTCTGCTTACAGCAGCAGCAGCAATATATTTGCTACATAGATTAAAGATTCACGGTCTCATTATTTGACAGGGTTGTTCTGTTCAAAACCTTTTGGTTTGCTTGAGCAGAAATGGTGTAGTGTCTGGACATGTTAAAATGTTCAACTTTTACCACCCAAAATCCTCATTACTTTCAAATAATTCACTTTTTATTTTATTTTACTTGTTGCATGGACTCAACTTAAATAGATTAACTTATAAAGCTTTTTTTTATATCCGAATGTTCCTGCCACTTGTTTAAGATGAGTACAAACAACAAGTCGACGATAATTAAGTGATGTTCGCTTGAACTTTTTGTTTAAGTCTAATGTTTTATTTTACAGTGAGGAAGGCCGGAGTCTAGCTTTAGCAAATGGCTGAAGGCGTCTGATCCGCTTCAAACTCAGTACCTGTTTGCTCCGAGGCAAAACTTTGGTAAGGTTAAATTTAGTGGCTAAAGAAAGTCAGACGGTTTATTCTCCAATGTGAGAATCCCTTGAGGTAGTCAAGTTTCTTGTTTGATCAGATCTTGTTAGTCAGTATGATTACTAATTAACGGTTGATTCTTTTGTATCTAGATGCAATGTAATCATTCAATTCACAATTGAAGTTTTATTATCGGAATGCAGCAGATTAAATATTTCATAGTATATTTCACTGATTCCTTTCATACAGTCTAAGTTCCCTGAGAAAAAAAAAAGACCTTTCAGAGAAATATAATTTTGATTGCTTTGAGTATAATGATATTTTACTTAATCTGACTGATATGATCTTCTTTAGCGCATACTGATGCTTCACATTGATCATTTATAAGCTTATCGATCACAAGAGGTTTACTGTCTGTTAGTGAACAGACAGCATCAAGGAACAAAAGCTGCAGATCATTTTTAAGGTAACAAAACAATTCACCATGTTATGAGCAACTCTTGGAGCGTGGTTGTGTAGTGAGTATGTTTAATTTTTAATTTTAGGTAAAGTGTACCAATAGCAAACTTAGTCAATGTTATTATAAGTGGGGCTAGTTGTCAGAAGATGTAAGTAAGTCTCGGTGAGAGGGAGTATTTAAGAAAAAAACACAAATTCACTGATTGAATTTTTGGCTGATAGCCGGCATATATTTGAATTTGTGCAACAAACCCCAAAAGAAAAAAGCAAGTGTTACAGAAAAAGACAATCTATAAGAGTTTAAAATTTAAGCGATGAAGGAAATCACAAACTCATAGTCAGCACCGACTAGTCGTGCTACCCTAAATAATATAGTAAAACAGTTAAACTGTAGGTTTTCTTTAGAGGTATGTGTTTATTATTGCGCCTGGACGCACACACCCCCACACGCCGACACACACCTCGCACGCATACACACATACACAGATGGCATGGATAAATCTAAACTTATCTAGGAAAGGTGAAAATCTATGTATTAATCTTGATACTGATGATCACTTATTGTTTTTTGTGCTCTAATTGTACTGTGTTTTTTAATTTGCTCACAAGTGGTCACATGTGCCACTGGCACACAGATGGAGTGCTGCAGATCCTGAGAGCTGATAGCTGATAGTCAACCAGTATGGTGATCAGAGGTCATCATCCTGAGGGGCTTTTAACCCACCTCACACTTCTGTTTAAAACCAGAGGTAACTACAACAACGTCTCACACAGATGGTAAGATCCCCTCTCGGGCGTAGAATCTGGGCGCTGATAGCTGATAATCAATAAGCATGGTAACTAGAGAACGAATCTGTGATGTTTTAAATTGTACCTACCGGATCTATATCCTGACTGGATATTAGTTGTCCGGAGACAGAGTATCACGCTTGCCACGTGTGGTGACCAGAGGTCATGGGAACCATCCTGAGGGGCTTTTAACCCACCTCACACAGATGGTAGGACCGTATCTCCCGCTTCACATATCAGGAAGATATTCTGTTTAAAACCAAAGGTAACTACAACACCCCAAATCTATTTAAATATACTATAATGTTATATTATTCTAGATTATCTAACACTTATTGTTTTTTCATACTTTAATTGTATTATTCTTAAAACTCAATGTTTTTTCATACTTGTACTATTTTTAAAACACATAGCGGGAATAACAGATGGCGTAACAGATGGAGTGGGGGATGGGTGGGGGATGGGTGGGGGGGTGAGGGGGTGGAGGGTGGGGGGGGGGGGTTAATAGCAATCAATTAATTAGGGTCTTTAATTACTCATCCATCAAACTCCGATTAAATTTTGACAGAAGGGTGCCTATAGAGTCTCTCTAATGGCAGTCCACATTTATTCGCTGGAAGTACATCATCACAGTTTTTTCTATTTTTCTCAAATAATCCCAAAAGGAGAATGTCTATTGTCATCTGTATCTGACCTCAATCTGAGATGCACTTGGATTTTGCAGCAGGCCAATAATTACAAACACCAGCAATTCCACCTATGAATAACTAAAGAAAAATAAAATTAAGACTTTGGACTGGCCAACCCAAAGTCCCAACATGAATCCTATTGAGATTAAAAAGACACTTCATTCTCAAAAACCCTTAGAACTAGAACAGTTTTGCCTAGATGAGTGGGCCACAATTCCTCCACAGCACTGTAGGTCTCATTGCAAACGCTTGATTACAGTTGCCTAACCTGTTATTTCCTCCTTTAATAAACACTGTCATTTAAAAACTGCATTTTGTGTTTACTTGTGTTTCTCTGACTAATATAATTGGTTTGATGTACCAAAACACTGAAGTGTGACAAGCCTGCAAAAAAAGGAAATCAAGAAGGTGTCAAACAGTTATTCACAACACTGTAATGAACTGATGATAACCCTGGAACAGAAAAAAAAACCTTCTGTACAACAACTGTGCATCAGGATCTTGTGGTTGTCTCAGTCATTGCCAGCTCCACAGAGGTAACACAAAGCTGTGCTCCTTACCTCCAAGGCCAATCCCGAGAACAAGAAATATCATCAAGATGAGGCTTGAAGCAATCAGCAGTTCAAATCGATGAGGAATGAGTCTGTTTTTCCATCCCTTATCCAAGTCATTGTCTGCTAATAAAAAAAACACAGAATAAAGTTTAGAATATTTAGCTGATTTTTCCTATGAATAAATACTTTCTCCCAGTATTTTGTACTTTCTGATAATCAGAATATTTTTCATATTCACAAAGGTTGACATTCGAAATGAATTGTGCCTACTATTGCTCTCATGAGGATATTTTGTTCTGAGAGCCTTTTTGTTGGTAGAGTCATATTGTTTGTCTGTTAGTCTTCAGTTCATGTGACTAACCAACAGAGGAGATGAAAAATTAAAACTCTCAATAATTGTCTTGTACAAAAGCTCTAATAGGCTATCCCCGAGATAGCCCTGTAAAGACTGCGTTCACACTACAGCCTGATGTGACCCAATTCCGATTTTTTTGCCGTAATGCAACCTGTATCTGATCTTTTCATGACAGTCTGAACTGATTTTTTTCTAATGCAACAGAGGCCACTTAGACATTCAACATGTAGATACGATACAAATGTGACCTAATATCAAGGTTGCATTCATCCGACTGGAATGTCATTGATACTCGACAAATGTCAATATTTCGAACCCAAGCAGAAAGGAAAACAACAACTATGGTAGACAATAACAGGAATTAAGTTGTAAATATGCTGGTCAGACAACAACTTCAAAATAGCAAGATATGCTCCACCTTTAGCATCCGTGATTACTTCTGCAAACACTGAGTACTGCTTCTTTTTTATGGCGGTTGGTAAAACACTGAACACGCTCTCTATGTGTGATGTTATTTTGCCCTCTACTGCGCATGCGGGACACTTTCAGGTTGTTTACAGTTCACAATGGAGATCACATACAAGTCACATATATTTGGAAGTGTGAACGGCCATGGCAAAAAATTCCCGTTATGAAAAAAAATCGGAATTGGGTCACTGTAACCTGTAGAGTGATCGTAGCCTAAGTCGTATTAAAAGATAGTGTCTTTGAGAACATTTCTTAAAAATATAGTGAGTGTTTTCAGCAACGTTGAGCTGACTGTTCAGGAATGACCCAAGGTATTTAAAATTTGTCACAGTTTCAACAGGTTGGTCATCGAGTGAAACTGATCCCACTTTCAGGGGATTCATTTAATTAGCTCTACATCCTTAAGAAAATGGAAAAAAGTATGGTGTTTTATTAGAGAATTTATCTTTTACAGTGCGAGTAATGCCGGAATTAATAATAAATAATAAAGACTTTGTGGTATTGTGATACATTTATGATAGTTGTGTTACCACCCCCATGACACTAGAGGCAGTACTAGACTCAAGAAGATGCAACTAAGGAGCAGAATTAGAAAAACATAGAAAGCTATAGAATTTGTTAAGAACTGTGAGCTGCGCTGAAGTAAATAAAAGAGAGAAGTTCAAATACATGCTGAAAGTGGAACTCCTTCCTAAAGGTGAAGATATCACAGATTTCAAAAGAAAATATAAACAGGAGACCACAGATAATATAGGAAATAGCGCCCCCTTCATTTCCGGAGTGGAAGCTTCCCATTTTCAAATATGGTATTGGTCTGCCATGTGGTCTGGCCTCGCCCCTTACTGTTACCTGCAGCAAGATGTATTTGCTCTACTTGGCTAAACCAAAACAGCAGAAGATGCTTCAGCACTGTGGGGTATTTTTGTTCAAATTGACGTGAGGGCTTGGAGGATAACTTCTCACAAGTAAGATGAAAATATTGTTTAATTTTTGTGAATAGAATATTACTATACTCTATTTATGTCCACCAGCAAAATGGTGGACATTTCGCTGGTGGACAGCGAATATTAGCCATAGTGCATTTGGTAATACTGAGGTTCAGCCCAGCTATGAAGGCTAGCCGAGATTTTGAACATCTTAAAAAGTTTGAATTTATCCTTAACATTATTTTTCCTTTTGATTTTTGAAGATAAAATCCTTTAAGAATGGAACAGTGCATTTGACTGGTTTCACTTATCAGAATGTCCACCAATCCATCCAGCTATCAACTTCTGCTTATCTGGGGTCGGGGTAGAAGCCTAAGAAGGGAGGCCCAGACTTCCCTCTCTCCACCCACTTGGGCCAGCTGCTATAGGGGAATCCTGGCCACTTCGCACTTGGCTGCAGACCACTCCAGCTGTAGATCACAACCAGATGGAGCCAATAGGACCACATCATCTGTTAAAAGCAGAGTTGTGATCCTAATGTGGCAGTATGCCCTGTAGGCTTGAAATGCACCACACAAATGCCTGAATCTAATTGGTTGCGGCGCTGGCTGTCGGTATATTAAGGGCCCTCCCTCACCTCGTTGACATCACATTGTATTCCTTCCAGTTCAGACCTTGGCGTTTGCTGGCGCTGCACGCTAGGTAAGGCAGGCTTAATCTCTTTATTGAGCTTATTTCTATTTTCTGTATAACAACCGCACACTAATGCATGTTCGAATGGTGCGGTTAAATACACTCTAGTCGATTGACCCTCCTTGTGGTAAGAAGCTTCCCACACTTAATGTTTGTTAGCTCAGCTTCTGTTTGTAGTAATTTGTAGACCATTAATTGAGGACTCTGACAACAGTTTGTCTTTAGCCGGCAGGCATATTGTACTGAAAACCAAAACCCCTTTTACCGGAAACCATACATGTACATAACCCGCCTCTGGTACGGAACACCCCGAGGACCATAACCCACCACATCTCCCCTTCCCCAAAGTAGTGATAAAATTTTAAACAAAACATGGACTACCTAACTAAAAGCATACAGTCTGTCTACTGAATACTGAAAATAACATACTGAAAATAACATACATAATAACAATAACATTTGAAACAGGTTTTAAATGTTCTGAAAATGTTCTGCCTTATTGGACATAATCTTTGAGCCATGCTGGTGCCTTCACCTCCCTCCTTGGATGAACCCTTTTCACATTCTCCTCCACCCTCACTTCTGGTGCTGCTGTAATTTGTTCTGTCTCCCACATTCTCTGTAGGGCTTTGAATGTCTGGTGCTGCTGGTCTTTGAATGTCTGGTAAGGGTCTGAGATGTGCCTTGTTTCTCCTCACCTCTTCTGAATCAATCTCCACGACTGCTTCTCTCAGCACAGTAGCTATCTCCTGGGTGTTTGTAATCCAGACGCGCTGACCTGCTTTTAGCTCTGGCCTGACCCCCACTCTATGTCTTTTGTTGTAGGCCAATGTCTGTGCCTGTTTTAACTCTTTGTCCTGTTCTGCAAATTTCTTTTGGTTTGGCCACTGTGGTTTAAGTTGACTGGGTGAGAGTGGCAAGGATGATCGCAGCCTTCTGCCCATCAGGAGCTCAGCTGGTGAAGGGCCTTGATTCAGCGGCGTGACCCTGTATGCCAACAGGGCCTTGTATGGGTCGGTGTTCTTCTTCAAGAGGCTTTTCACTGTTTTTACCGCCCTCTCTGCCTCTCCGTTACTCTGAGCGAAGTATGGACTACTGGTGACATGTCTGAAGTCATAGTCTGTGGCAAAAGAGGAGAAAGAGCTAGAGGAAAACTGAGATCCATTATCTGTTATCAGTATTTCAGGCACCCCATGTCTATCAAAAATAGATTTCAAGCCACTAATAATTCCTGCTGATGTGGTTATAGATGTCTTCATTATTTCAATGTATCTTGAATAGTAGTCTACTACTACTAAATAAGTCATTTTCCCAGTAAGACATATCTGCCCCAACTTTCTGCCAAGGCCACTTAGGCAGCTCTGAGGGTATCATTGGCTCTGGGTGTAGCTGTTGGTACTTAACACATGTCTCACACTGGCCCACCACCTTTGTGATTTGGGTATTCAGGCCTAACCACCACACAGATTGCTGAGCCCTCAGTTTGCATTTGGATATCCCCATACGTCTGCTGTGGCGTGGCGGTTCGTCCCAGGACGGATCCTTAATTGTTGCTTGATTTATTTGTCGTGAACTGAATTGTATAATTGTGAATTTGTAGTGGATACAATGTATATATTTCACACCCGAATGTGTATCGTATTTTTCAAACTATAAGGCGCACATAAAATCCCTATATTTGCAAAAAAAATCGGCACTGCACCTTATATTCCGGTGCACCTTATGCATGACCAGTGTACCATATGCTTTATTATGACTTTGGTAAGCGATGAAGCCACTCCCCTTGATTGTCGAAGCATAATTGCTGCTGGTCAGAAACCTCGTGGAGTCGGCTTTCTATGCTGTCTAGACAGACTTGTTTTGGGGTGGCAAACCACTTTTCCTGATACGTACAGTGCTTCAGTCATCAATGAACAGCCAAGCAACAGCAATCGTCATCATCCGATCATGAATCGGATGATGACGAGAGGGATCCGGGCTTGCTTGATGCCACTATCGCCCAACTGTTAAATTCCGACACCGAAGAGGAGGAATTTGATGGACTTGTAGAAGATGAATGATTGAAAAAGTGAGTGTACTTTTTTGTGTAATATTGACAGTTATTGTTAATGATTTGAATAAAGTCTGACCTATCCGACTACCGTATTTTGTTTCGCTTTATGCGCCTTATAATCCAATGCGTCTCATATATGAAGATGGATCCGTTCACTGATACTGCGTCTTATAATCCGGTGCGCCTTATAGTCCGAAAAATACGGTACTTTTATTGTGAAGGTGAGAAGAGAAAACACCAACGGTTGTACTTCATTCGTTTTTATGTTTATATTGGAAGACATTGAGAATAAACCAAGACTCAAATTACTTTTTCTTCTTTTTCTGCTGACTTCCACATTGGTGATCCTGAACATCTGCGAACACCTGAACATGGTTTTTAACGAGAACTCACCAGATACTGCCGTCGCTTCTCTGCCAGTTGTGCTTTTGGACCCAGTTTCTTGCCAGGCAGGCCTTACTCCAACCGCCGCTTCTGTTGTTGCTGCCATTATCAAGCTTCCAGAGTTCTGGCCGCAAGATCTATGGCTCCAGCATCTGGAAGCCCAGTTCCATCTCTGTGGGATAACCACAGATGAGACCAAGTACTTCCATGTAGTTGCTGCGTTGGATTCCGTTTCCACCCACCGTCCGATGGGTCTGCTGAGGAACCCACCAAGCTTTAACAAGTACAGCGCACTCAAAGAGAATCTGCTTCGGCTCTACCAACTGTCAGACATGGAGCGGGCCGATCGCTTGCTCTCTCTGAATGGCGTTCGGGGATCGCAAGCCCTCCGCGCTGTCAGAGAACATGCTGGCATTACTTGGCTCAGGAGATGTTTGTTTCCTTTTTGCACATCTGTTTCTGCTCTAACCTTCCACCTGTTTGCACCACGCTGGCCAGCTCCCCGCTAATCCAGACAAAAGATTATCGCTCCGTGGCTGAAGAAGCAGACCAGATTTTGTTGGCTTCCAGGCACTACAGTATGAATGCACTTCTATTAGGTGTGACTCAAGGAGAGTCAAAGCCTGTCGATGCTGTGGCTGCGGTTACGGAGCGACAGATGGATGACATTCTCTGCTTCTACCATCGCCGGTTCGGAGTGAAGGCGAAGCGCTGCATCCCTCCATATTCGTTCGTGCGTCAGGGAAAGGACAGAGCCAGCGCTTGCTAGCATCTGTGTGTGCTGGCAGTTTGGACAAGCTGCTTTTCATCATGGATGAGTTCTCTGGACGGCGTTTCCTGGTGGACTATCGCTGGACGCGGCTAACGGCACCCCAATTCGCACTTTTGGATCAAGGTTAGTTTCTGTCTGTTTCAACGTACATCATGTGGTGTGTCTGAATACAGTGCATTAAGGGTTAATGCTTTACGCAGGTTACGTTACAGAAAGTACAGTAGACCAATAGGATTGTGTGTGGGGGATCACGGGGTTGGACGTGTTACGTCTGGGAAGGCTGTTCAATAAAGTGGATAATAACGTCAAGACACAGTTGGTCCGTGCTGAATTATTCTCCTTAAACGGGAGATACGACATGGTGTCAGAAGTGCTGTGTTTATGACGGGAAAGTAAAATTGAAACAGAACTCGGCCCATGGCGACAGAGACAGAGGGAGAGACATTGGTGGACAGAGGGAGAGACATTGGTGGACGTTATGACAGAACATGAGGAAAACGTTAACGTGCAGCAAAGGGAAGTGAGCATGGCGGCTAGCGCACCCACTGCTACATTTACATCCAGCCACCGGAGCCCTTCGATTTCGGCAAACCGCTCAAATGGACAAAATGGATCCGGAGGTTCGAGAGATTTCAGCAAGCGAGCAACTTGGCCTCGAACTCCGAGGAGAATCAGGTTAACACTCTGATATATTGTATGGGGGATGAAGCCGACGATTTATTGAGAGGGCTAAAGCTGAGTGATGCTGACAAGGAAGAGTATGACAAAGTAAAAAAAGGATTCGGGGATTTTTTTGTTGTGAAAAAGAACATTGTGTTTGAACGCTCATGCTTCAATATGCGAAAACAAGAGCCAAATGAGACTGTCGAAGCATTTGTCACTGCCCTGCATGCTCTAGCACAGCACTGTCAATACGGGGACTTGCATGATGAACTCATACGAGATAGGATTGTAGTGGGGCTTGCAGACACCAGACTTTCCGAACGACTGCAGATGGAGGGAAATTTGACTTTGCAAAAAGCCATAGATATGGCCAGACAGTCGGAAGAAGTAAAAAAGCAACAGAGCACACTTAGGAGTGACGCTAGCAGTGTGATGCAGATGGAGGGTAGCTCCATAGACAGACTGATAAAGAAGGGACAGAAATATTCAAACCTGAAAAACAGTGGTGCACGTGCACGCCAACACACGCAAGGCAGAGACAAAGACGTGCAGCGCTGCGCTCAGTGTTTCAAATGTGGAGGTCCTTCTCACGTCAGAGCGGAATGCCCAACGACGCAAAATGCCGGGGCTGCGGAAAAAAAGGCCACTACCAGCGCGTCTGTAGAAACAAGGCTGTAGTAGCGTGCATTGAGGAAGAAGAGAGGAAAAGTTTCTTCCTGGGTTCTGTGACATCCAAAACCAATAAGTGGGAGGTGGATGTGGAGATAAAAGGGAAACTGTTGAAGTTCAAACTTGACACTGGCACAGATGTAACTGCCATTTCTGAAAGTGACCTGAAAGACTTGTACCAGGGGCACAAAGGCCTGTTCTCCATGAGCCAGAGAAACCCTTGCTGGGTCCAGGAAAGATACAGCTGGAGGTAGTAGGCTATGCAAAAATGCAGCTGATGTACAAAGCCAAGTAGACGGAGGAGAAGGTTTATGTGGTCAAAAACCTGGGCACACCTTTGCTCGGGTTACCAGCCATTATTGCCTTGGGCATACTTATTCGAGTCGACAGTGTCACTATGGACTCTTTAAAGACAACCTACCCAAAACTTTGCAAGGGCCTAGGTGACATTCAACGACCTTACCATATCAAGCTCAAGCCAAATGCTATACCATTCTCTTTAAAAACACCACGGAGAATCCCTCTGCCTCTGATGGAAAAGGTGAAGGAGGAGCTCCAGCGGATGGAAGAGATGGGGGTCATCAGGTGCGTTGAAGAGCCTACAGATTGGTGCGCTGGCATCGTCGTCGTCCCAAAGAAGAACAGCCAGCGACTACGCCTGTGTGTGGACTTCACAGGCTTGAACCAGTATATGTGCCGCGAGAAGTACGTCCTGCCATCAGTTGATCAGAGTCTAGGGATGCTAGCTGGAGCCAGAGTCTTCAGTAAACTAGATGCGAACATGGGTTTCTGGTAGATTCCCTTAGCAGAGGAGTCAGCGAAACTCACAACATTTATAACACCTTTCGGACGGTACCATTTCCAGCGTCTTCCGTTTGGGATCAACTCTGCGCCCGAGCACTTCCAGCGTGTTATGGCAGAGGTCATAGACGGACTGGACGGGGTAGTCTGCCACATCGATGACCTGCTGGTGTGTGGAAAAGACCAAGATCAGCACGACGTTTGTCTACATTGTCTGTTATTGCGCAATAGCCAGCCCCGCCCACTCCTCACAACTCTCCTGGGCTGACTACTGACCAGTTCTCTGTCTAACAGGTCCGGAAAATCTCTAAGACCTGGGTATTACCCTAAAAGAGGTCTATAAGAGATAATCTATTCAAACTGGTGGCGAAAGCGATTCGTCTAGCTCTAACTACCTCCGATCCAGAAGCTACGACCCTTTACAGTTAAGAAACAATCAGCTGAGTAGCCCTCGCAGCTGCATAATTCCAATAACCACTTCTGTTAACGGTAGCTCGCTTCCTAAAATATAACTCGCTCTTGGAACCGGCTAGATTAAATTTAGTGACTTAGATATAAGTCCCAGGGTCATTATTTACACTCACTAAAGGAAATTATGAAGCCACCTATTTACTAGAATCATGTACATTAGTTTTACCTCAATTAAAAGAACTGAAAAATAATTAAATGACTCAATTAATCCCAATGTCCACCAACCTCATTAGAATTTTATAGTATAATTTTATTAAGCAAGCTTAAGCAGGGATATGTGACATACAAATCAATAATTAATTGTATATAATTCAAGAGCAATACAATAAAGTCAACATGTATAACTATACTATCCTGTCTCTTTTCCCTAACCTATGTCGCAAATTCTAAGATGGACTTTTAGGGAGCAGATTCAACTCACACCCAGTTGATGGTGAATCTTGGCAACAGAAACATCCAGAATCCTTGGTCAGAGTCTTTGTCCTTGTGTGGAAAAATCCTCCTTAGAATAGAAGCAAAGCAGAACGGGTCCAAATCCTTTGTAAATCCCGCTCTTTCTCCCTCAGGGATCTTTGTCTTTTCTCCAAGTCTGTTGCAGAGTTTGAGATCGTTGGGTTGAGGCAGGGCCGACGGTCGAATAAGGAACCAGGGCTGGGGCGGTAGGATCTTGTCCCTTCTTGGCGGCGCGAAGTCTCAACTTCCCCGTGGCTCCGAGGTGCGGTCCTCTGCTGTTCCTCAATCTGCTTCTCCGTGTTGACTCGTCTCCAGCGCCGCGGACTAAGAACCGTTGCTTCCTCTTTTCAGTCTTCTTTTATACTTTTTACGCCCATATGTGTGTATTGGGAGCTTGGTCTACGTGTTCTTTTTATTTTTTTCTGAACTTCTAAGTCTCGTGGAAAGTCCCATCTTTCCCCATCTTGCGACATATCCTGACAGCAGGGCCTCACCCATCATGCTGACTTTACCGTACTAGATTCTTCTCTTTTCTATAACTCACTATATTATCTATGACAAATCATTAACCACATACATCCTGTATTAAACCCATTTGAATCGATTTTTAAATCATCACAACTTTGATATTCATTAAGAATTAATCACAGCTCCCACTTATTATAAATCATCAAACATAATCATTACATTGTTGTTACCATTACAGACCATTATTCAGAAATACATTTCAGAAAGTTATTTAATGATTACCGATACCCATATTACCAATTATATTCATACATATTCAACTTAATTATTATTTTAATCAAATCACAAGATTGCTTTATTTCCCTCAGGCTTTTATGCACCTTTTCTGCATGTACCTGGAAAGATCTCACAACCCCATGCCAGTTTTCTTGACAACATGCCCTGCTGAAAAAGCTCGAGCAAGCAGGGACACAGACAAGTGCGAGCTCACCAGGAGTGAGGTGGTCTTCCTCGGGCACGTCATCACCACGTCAGGTATCAGGCCCGATCCGGAGAAGATAAAGGCTATCAGGGACATGAAAGACCCTATGAATGTGAGCGAGTTGAGGAGCTTCCTAGGAATGGTAAACCAGGTGGGAAAATTCATACCCCAGCTAGCAGAGAAAGACAAAGCTCTCCGTGACCTCCTCTCAAAGAAAAACTGCTGGCTGTGGGGTGTGGACCAGGTGGCGGCTTTCAGGGCGCTGAAAGAGGCACTAACCTCTCCACCAGTCCTGGCCATGTATGACACGAGCAGGGACACCAAAGTATCGGCAGACGCTGCATCGTATGGACTGGGGGGCGTACTCCTCCAGAAATGGGACAGTGAGTGGAGGCCGGTAGCTTATGCATCCCGCTCACTTTTACCCACCGAGCAACGCTACGCGCAAGTAGAAAAGGAGGCCCTGGGTCTAACTTGGGCATGTGAGTGCTTCCGGGACTTCCTGTTAGGAAAGCACTTCTGCCTAGAGACTGACCATAAACCACTCCTTTGCTTACTGGGCGCACAAGCACTCGACCTGTTGCCACCAAGGATACAGCGTTTTCAAATGAGGCTCATGCGCTACTCCTATGACATTGTGCATGTTCCGGGGAAGTCACTCTGGACTGCCGACACGTTGTCACGGTCACCGGTACAGAAACAAATGACACTGAACTGATGGAGAGCACGAACATTTACGTGGACTGCATTGTCAACAATTTACCTGTCAGTCCCACGTTTATGGACACACTCAAGGCACAGCTGGAGGCTGACAGTGTATGCTCTCGCGTCATGAAAATATGTGCAGACGGATGGCCAGAGCACGCAAAGCAGGAACCGCTCCTAAAACACTTTTGGCCCGAGCAGGCCACACTCACAGTACAAGATGGACTGTTGCTGAAGGACACGCGTCTGGTCATTCCAGTAGCAATGCGGAATGACGTGCTGGACAGGCTGCACGAGGGCCATCAAGGGGTCGTGAAGTGTAAAGCACGGGTCCGTCAGACCGTGTGGTGGCCTGGGCTCGGACAACAAATCACGGAGATGGTGCTCAGATGTAGAACGTGTCTGCAAGAGCGCCGCAATCACAGTGAGCCACTCATGCCGTCCGACTGCCCTGAGCGCCCGTGGCAAAAGCTGGGGGCTGACCTCTTTGAGCTGGGGGGGAAAACCTATCTCCTTGTTGTTGATTACCTCTCCAGATATGTCGAACTTGCCCTGCTGACACACACAAAATGCAAGGATGTGATTAACCATCTAAAATCAATGTTTGCCAGGCACGGTATCCCAGAGAGTCTCATGTCTGACAATGGGCCTCAATTTTCCGGCCAGGCGTTCGCTTCCTTCGCCACAGCATATGGGTTCAAACACCTTACCAGTAGCCCCAAATTCCCACGTAGCAATGGCGAGGCTGAGCGAGCTGTACAGACCATGAAAAGTCTTCTGAAGAAGGCAACCGACCCATACATGGCTCTTCTTGCATACAGAGCCACTCCTCTTCAGAACGGATACAGCCCGGCACAGTTGCTCATGGGTCGACGTCTCCGCACCACGGTGCCGACACATCCCTCTGAGCTACAACCTGCGTTACCTGATCGCAGCTCGCTGTTTCAGAAAGAAAGGGAGAAAAGGATGTCAGATGCTGCAAACTTCAACAGGCGTCATCGTGCAAAGCCACTCAGTAGCCTGTCACCAGGTCAGGAGGTGTGGATAACTGACACAAAAACATCAGGGACAGTGATCCAGAGTCACACCTCGCCGAGATCATACCTTGTGGATGTGCCACATGGGGTGGTAAGACGAAACCGCCTGCATCTTATACCACTCCAGTCTCCAGCACAAGACGAGGGTGGACAGCAGCAACAGGAGCCACTGCCGGTTCTAGAGCAGGATCATGCACCACCTGCTTTGGGGTCTCCTGTGCCCTCTCCGGGGGTTTCTACTCCCAGAACCAGGTCTGGGAGAGTGATTAAACAGCCCACTAGACTGAACTTATAAAAAAAATAAATAAAAGAAAGAGAGATTTTGTTAATGTTCATGAGGTGCTGAAAAGGTTGTTTTACAATGTACCAGTTACAGGGGAAATATGTACTACAGAAAATAAGTTTGAAAATGTTGTATTTGGAAATATTATTTAAGAAGTTAAGAAAGTAATAGAGTACCAGAAGTATGTGTTTAACAGGATTCGTTTTAACCCTGCTTTCTTCCACAGGTTTAGATGGACTTTTAAAAAAGAAAGGGGGAGATGTGGTGTGTCTGAATACAGTGCATTAAGGGTTAATGCTTTACGCAGGTTACGTTACAGAAAGTACAGTAGACCAATAGGATTGTGTGTGGGGGATCACGGGGTTGGACGTGTTACGTCTGGGAAGGCTGTTCAATAAAGTGGATAATAACGTCAAGACTCAGTTGGTCCGCGCTGAATTATTCTAATAGCTTCTGTATCTTTACCTATTTTGGGTGCAGATTTTTTGTGTGCTTTTAGCTTATTAGTACATGTTGCTAATAGCTGCTTAATAGATGCTGTGTCTTTTGATTTTCACCCCTGTGAACTTGGTGGTTCCGGCCATTGACCCCTCGCCAACATTCTTCATCTTCCTTCTCAAAACAGAGCGCCGCTGCATGCTGTGCGTTCATTCTTCACATAATCCTTTGTATACAGAACAGAAACCACTAAGCTAAAAACAAATTCCGAAGTGGATGCCACCGATCGCCCCGATATCCAAACTTTGCATCAATTTCGCGATCTCACTGCCTTTCCCGCTACTCCATTCGCGCCTCTACTCCGTTTCCGCTTCTCTTTCACTGTAACTTGAGCAATTTTTCTTAGTTTCTTTGCAACAAAATACAGCCCATAATTATTTGTTGAAGATGTGAGATTTCTAATAACAAAGGAATCTAATGTTGCGTTTCGTTTTTGCGTTTGAAGGTCATTTCCTGTCACATTCCCAGAAAAAAACGTTTTTAACATTTATCTGACATTCGGAAAAATATGGTTTACTTATTTTAGCATAACTCCGGTTTTACTTGGCCTATTAACACAATTTAAAAACTGGTGTGTAGTTTAAAATGTGCACTTCAAGCACAAGTTGAAAGTGAGACTGGGGGAGGCGGAGTATTCACACTATGTACTTTTTCAAAATCCCAAGAAACTTCTCAAAAAATTGCATGTTCCTTTGTTGGGTGAAAAGGCTGTTTATGCAGTTTATGCAATGCCGGTAGTGATGGAGTCTAAATGAGAGACATGGAGGGTGATTTACAATGTTTTCTTTGGTCTAGAGATGTCCTAGATGAGGATATTATACACATGCAAAGAGAAAGATAGGAAGTGGAAGTTCATTTCTGATTGCAACTTCCGATTCGGGAAATGGCTAAATGGCGATTCCACCAATTTTTTCCACTACCTTCATTTTAAGCATCTTTCGTCTACTCCAGTTGAAAAAACTACAACACAAAGACTCTTCAAACATGGACTGGAATATTCTGCTCTATCAGCAGAATATTTAAAACCAAGTTTGTGATTTGTGAGACTTCAGTAAACCACTTTTTTGCATTTGGACCAAACAAGAACTGAACTCCACCTTCTCCGAAATTAGCATTATTTTGCTGTTTTGTACTTTTAACTTTGTTTTCTCTCATTTTTTATATTCAGTGTAGCAAGATTTGATCCTATTTATCAGACAGTATAGTAAACCTAGTTAATTATCCTAATTAGTTTAAAAGGTTTACCCAGCAACTCATGGACTTGCAGCATTCAACCCTCCTGGACCAGCAGGTAGTGACAGTAGAAAATGGCAGCATGCATTCAGGGACAATAAAACAGGAAGCTTAGTATGTGCACCAGTATCAGAAGTCGACAGTCAATCATTTTGAATGTAAGGCAGGCATCCATAAATGCACTGGAAAACACAAAATCCCTACCAGATCTCAGGCAGTGAAATAAATGGAGTATAGCCAAGAGAATTAAAGTTTTGTATACAAAAATAATTATGTATACAAAAACACAATTCAGGTGATTCATAACTGAATGTCTTTTTTGTAGTGAGAAAGAAAAGCTACTCATGCAACTATGAGCAGAAGTCGAGAAATGTTCAAATCAAAGAAAAGCTGTGAAATAAAAATGTTTACAAATAAAAAAATTTTAATGGTTTGAACTAGGACTTCTCATACGAATGTAGCAGGATGAAGCCTACCCCAGGATTGAGGACACCTGGCACCTAATTACCTCATAAATGGGTGTGGAGCATAAAGGAAGACTCTCTCACCTGTTTTCTTTATGCCTGCATTTGGTCGCACTTCAGTAGGAAGGTCGCTTGATTAGCTTGCAGTGGTCAAAACTCTAACATCAGTAAGTAATGTTTCTCCTCCTGTATAAGATCTGGAATTTTAGTAGGTCAACTCAAAATGTCTAAATTTAGAAGCTGCCTGAAGTCTCCTGCTTGGTACTGGGGTGTGGCTGTAATTTACCCTCCCCAGTTCAGCTTGGCAACATAAAACGGGTATGTTTTTATTTTTTTAATTGCACCCATGCAGTTCAATAGCACAAAAATGATGACTATTTATATATAGAAAGTACTGGCAAGTGGATCCTCCTGCTGTTGGGCCGGAAGGGGCTCACTGGTCAGGGTGGAGTCATCCATCTCTGCAGTGGTCAAAACTCTGCAGTTTTGGCCACTGCAGAGTTTGTAGGTGACAATGGCTTTCTCTACCTTCTGCCATTTTCTAAAATCACCTATTAATCTGTAACTTCATTTCAGACATAAAGCTGCTGCACCTCGCTGGAGACCCTGCTGCTTTGTTTCTTTTATTTTCTGCTTTGTTTATTTCAACTATTTGTTTGGTTTCTTAGTTTTGTGCTTTTTTTTAAAATTTATTTCGGGTTGTTCTGTGTGGCCTTCGGCCTTGCTGCAGGTAGCAGCCTTGGCTTTTTAGATTACTTAATTCAAGCATTGATTTTTAATGACTGGATATGTCAGAGGTTAGGGGTAACCTAATTTTAGCACTTCATGTCTAAAATGTAGTGTCTTTCTTTTTTTTTCTTTTTTGTTTTGTTTAACCCCACCCTTTTGTATCCAGCCTGAGAGCTGAAGGTGGTGGGAGGAGGGTGTCCAGGGGACTGGACCTGTGTGATTTGCAAGTGACCGGTGTTGGGATTTCTTCACAATCAAGTGTCTGTTCACAAGTGCTTGGGGTGATTTATTTGGATTTATTCATTTGTTTTAGGAACCAGTTCCCCACATTTGGACTGCCCTCACCCTGCTGGTAGGTCTCAGTACTGTGCACTTCCCATTGTGGTTCTTCAAATTTTAATTGTCTTTTTAAAACATGGAACAATAAAATGTAACTTTTTTTTGGTGGAATAAAGTCTTGTTCTCATTTGGTCACGAACCCAAGTGCCTTACTGGCGATCCATTTCCTTGGGTGCAATCCCCAAGATGGCGTTGCTGACCCCTTCTGGTTACCCTGCTTTGAGGGGCAGAGTCTCAGATTCATACCATAGTGCCACCACACTAACACAAACATGTCTATTATGACTTTTCTTGTCATTCTGCCCAAATTATTTAGCCAGTACGATAGAAGAATCTTTTCCATCTTTGAAGTGTATAGATGTTGTAGTGTGATCCAAATATCATATTATATAAACTGGAAATATACATATGAGCCGCACTCTCGGTTTTCAACAAGGATGTAGCAGAGGTCTGGCTCCTTATAAAATCTATTAAAAACGCATCCCTCTAACACCAAACCATGGATTCGTTCACGCTGAGCTTACGTGCAGCGGCTATCGACCTGTACTGCCAGATCAATTGCCTTCAACTTAAAAGCTGCATCATATGAACTTCTTCCTGTGGTTTCCATGATGAGGGGGTCTGAGTTTGAAAACATTTCTCTGTCGTGCCTGCTGCTAGCATGTGCTTATTCTAAATGAAAATCAGCACTTTATTCTTTGATTTCCAATGTTTCACTTCCTGCTAGAAAGCCCCCTGGTGGTTGAAGAAAAATCCACAGAAAAGCCATACCGGGCTATAAGCCGCATGGTTCAAAGTGTGGGAAAAAAGTAGCGGCTGATAGTCTGAAAAATAGGGTTCATAAAAGGCTGAAATCACCCTTTATTGAAATTTCACAAATCAAATAAAGGGTTCACCAATCTCACACTTGGTTTTAAATATTCTGCAATTAAAGCAGAATAATCTAGTCAGGTTTGAAGAGTCTCGGTGTTGTATTTTTAACTAGAATTGAAAGATACAGAAGGTAGTGAAAAAATAGGTGGAATTGCCCTTTAGCCATTTCCCAAATCAGAAGCTGCAATCGGAAACTAATTTCAGCTTCGTGTCTCTCAGCCTAATATCGTCATCTAGGACATCTCTAGACAATAGGAAACGTTGTAAATCATTTTTTATGCCTCTCGTTTACACTCCACCACCACTACTGGATTTCCAGAAACTGTATAAACATGCATTTTCACCCAAAAACAAAAGTTTTTCAGGATCTCAAGAAACTAAATCGGGATCTCGAGCATATCTCTATAAGTAAGATATATCACCCACATGTACAATTTTTTTCAGATTTAATTTTAGTCAAATTTTACAGAAATTGGAAAAGAAACAAGGGTGTTACAACCATTTTTGGAAGAGATTCATGCTTATCCTACATCAGAACAGTATGGTTTTGTGGACATCACTCAAAGCATAGTAATGGTGCAACAAACAAGTTGCGCCACTGGAAGTAGAGTTATTTGCCAAACTGCCATGGTTAACAGGAAGTGTGCTCATATTGAAAACATCAACATATCTCACCATGAACAAAAGGCTGAACTTTTGTGACTGGCATGGTTAGACTGGGTGCAGCTTGAGAATGAAGCTCTTCTGGGTTGCCTGGATCTTTCTCTGGTCGAAAATCTGCAATAAAGCTGCCAAGGGGACTGATAATAAGAGTGTTGGGGGTTTCTACCGTGGGGAAATCGTCCTCCGTAACCGAAACCACTTCGATCTTGGAGCTATCTGAATCTCCACCTATCTCCGTCTTCAATTCCTAAAAGAAAGTTATGTAAAGTTAAAAATTTATTTAGACATCCAACTGATCAACATACAGTTAACCCAAAATCATTTTATGGCAATGACAGATTTAGAAATACGATTACTTGCATTCGGCCACATTTTTTTTGTTTCAGATAGGAAATATGAGACCAGCATCCCTCAAAAGATCATCAAAACACTGCATCAATAAAAAGATGATTATTTTCTTTGCATAAATTTTACTCTAAAGTGTCATGTTGAAAAACATTTATACACTTCTCAATGGTCAATAGAAACATTTTTATTGGCATTATAGCAATTAAACCCTTCCTACAATAATTGCTAATCAGGTATTCCTTCGCTATTTGATTTGTTATCCTCATGCTGCTTGAAAACAGAAGACGGGGAATTGTCGGGGCGCATTGGCCCAGGTGAAGGCTATGAAGCCACTGATTCTGACTCTCTTTTTGACTAATGTCTGCTCACTAGATGATAAAGTGGATTTTTTACATCTGAGGCTGAGGGTTTCTACAGAGATCCAGAACTGTGTTGTTTTTTGCCTAACAGGAACCTGGAATAAGAACAACATGTCGGACTTAGCTTTCCGAGAGGACCGCAACTAACAAAAAACAAGGGGAGGAGGACTCTGTATGCACATCAATGAAGGTTGGTGTTCGAACTGTGGACTGGTAAAAAGCTGCTGCTCTGAGACAACTTATGACAGTGAAATGTTGGCCATGCTATCTGCCTCGGGAGTTTACTGCAGTGTTCGTCACCATTGTTTACATTTCACCAGGTGCTAACGCTAACAAAGCATCGAAGAAGCTGTATGACACCACTAGCTCATTGCAAATAAAACACCTGGAGGTGTTTTAAGTGGTTGTTGTGAGGTACTTTAATTACCATATTTTTCAGACTATAAGGCGCACATAAAATCCCTATATTTGCAAAGAAATCGGCACTGCACCTTATATTCCGGTGCGCCTTATGTATGACCAGTGTACCGTATGTTTTATTACAACTTTGGTAAACGATGAAGCCACTCCCCTTGATTGTCGAAGCATAATTGCTGCTGGTCAGAAACCTTGTGGAGTCAGCTTTCTATGCTGTCTAGACAGACTTGTTTTGGGGTGGCGAACCACTTTTCCTGATACGTACGGTGCTTCAGTCATCAATGAACAGCCAAGCAACAGCAATCGTCATCATCCGATCATGAATCTTCAGCAAGATGTTGTAAATCTTCTACAAGTCTGTTATTGAAAGTGGTATCTCTTCTGTTCTCATCTGTTGGGGCAGCAGCATCAGAGCCAGGGACCTAAAATGGCTCAACATCATCACTCCCACAGATAGATGGGAGTGATCATTTTTGCAATGGTTATTTTATAATAACCATGTGTACTGTACATAAAACAGCATCATCACAATGTATTTTGCAGAATTTTGTAAAATTCTGTCTCTGCTGAATGAGTCTCTTGTAGAAAAACACATGTTTTTTTGCTCCTTACAGAAAAGAAAAAATGCTTAACTTTCTATCTAGTTGGGGCGTGCTGTGGTGGCGCAGGGGGTTAGCACGCCCCACTTTTGGAGGCCTTCTCAATGGGGATGTTCAGAAGACTGCAAGGGGCACTTGCAGAAATTTTTACAAAAGGGGGCGCTGAGATTTCTTTGGGGGGCATTGGCTCAAAGGTAAACTTTACACTTTAAATGCACAACAATACTAGTTTAGCCTTTGAGCAACTTGATAAAACTGTATTGTGTAACATTAAAACATGCTTGGCTGCAACTGTATCGATGGTAGCTCTCCTACTCTTCAGTGTTTCTGTCAGCTTTCTGTCAGCTCCGTTTTCCTGCTACTGATCACCGGATCAGTGCAGCGTTTCTCCAGCTAATGACGTTGCTGTGATTCATTTGTCTGGTGTCTGATTTTGAAATATTTTATGTTTTATTGAGGGTGTTTGTACATATGTTTGAGCAGTGTTGTAGTCATGTCAAAGCAGGAACTTATATTATAAAATGTTTTATTGTCCGTCTGGATGCTGCCCGCTTCCATGGAAAGACAACAGAATATCGCTCTTATGTAACTAAAATAACGATACACTCACTGTGTATCCCTTAGAAAAATGAACCAATTTAAATAAAGAAATCTCTCCATGGGTGATACCATACAGAGCGTTCATTTTATAAAGCTAACATCGGTGCTGAAAGTGATGAAACGATAGTAGCACAGCACTTTTGAATTTCAATCATCAGAATACTGGGATTGTTTCCGTTGTTTTAAAAGGTTTACATCAGTCTGCTTTTCTCCATTGATACTTGTTGGAAAAATTATCTAAGTTCATTTAAATTATGAGTTTATCTGAAAGGATATGTTTTCATATTATTCTTTCATGTTTTTAACTTTGGCTCCTTTTCTTTCTATGGTACATTATTAACTGTTCCTTGGATGTTTGCTTGGAGAAAAGAAACGCTTACACACTCTTCTTGTTTTATCAAACTGCATGTTGAAACTGATTTAAATGGGTCAGCCTTGTGTCATTGTAAGGGTGTAATCACAGAATGTCCCAGAACAGTCTGTGGTAGAAGACTCTGACTAAACTACCTGTCAGACTGTATGAAGAAACTCAACCCCTTTTTTGTTATAATAAGAGGCAGCTAAGGACTGAGAGCAGGCGAAGTTGATCCCAGACAGTGTTTCACTGTGGTTCTCCGTGTCTGGCTTCTCTTCCCTCTTCTGCAGAAAAGCAATTTATGCCTCTGGTTGATTCCTTGCAGGTTGGGAACTAAAATAGACCTGACATCTTGGGGGCTCGTCCGGGATCCCAACATACCCGCCCGTTGACGGAGGGAGTACGACGCACTGAAATCTGCTGGCAGTCAGGGTCTGAGGACCTGTCCTGAAGGTCCCGGGGGATGAGGCCAGCGTCTTAGGTCATCTCCTTCTACCAACGGCGGATTGATGGGATCCAAACCGGGACAGAGCAGGGATCAACCAACTAAGTGAATGGTATTGGAGGTTTGTGTCCCCTGTTTAAGGAAACGGGAAAGAATTAAAAGCCATGAAGGGAAAGGTTTAAAAGGGTGAAGTCTAAAAGCAGTGGGAAAGTAAGTGACAGGCTTGTTGTGGATGCATAGCAAGAATTCTCCACTCAATTAACCGTTGAGTCAAAGTGAGAATTACCACAATAAGAACTTAACTGTCCACATCCCCGTTCCGTAGAACCCACCTAGGTGTCTAAGGAACTTGACTAAAACACTGAAAAATGTGTTCTTCACAAGGCAAGGAGGGGATGAAAAGTTGATGTATCAGATAGAGCCAGGTGACTTAAAGTACCTGACTAAATGGAAGAAGAAGTATGGTGTAGATGGCGTGGTGAAAATAAACAGTGGACCTTTATAGGTCCACTGTTGAAAATGAGCTAACATTAACAAATGACTTTGAAATAAATTCAAGTCCAACAATATTGGACTATATTTCCACTTATTTAGTGGAAATATTGATGTTAATGAGATTTTCCCCAAAATGAGAAAATCTCATCAACATTTCCACTAAATAAGAGACGCAAATAAATGTTTGATAGAGAAAAAGCCTCTCAGTGTCATAATGGGTTTTAAGTTCTTAGCCCACATGCAGAACAAGCACAGAAGAACAGTAATCAGTTAAAAATGATTTTATTTGCACAAAATGATAAGATTGTTGAGAGAGAATAAATCCGGGATCAGGCTCACGGAGTCGTCGACTCACTAAGGAGCAACAGAGGGAGAAGATGAGTTTGTGGTAATGGGAAAAGTGAGTTGCAAACAGAATTGGACTGGTCTTACTTTGTGAGATGGTAGGTTCAGCCTGGGAGAGAGTAACTGCCGGTTCGGGTCTTGGTCCACTTGGTTGTGGTGGAGGGCGGACAGGTAAGTTCTGAGCGTGGAGGAAGGAAAAAGGAGCGGTCGGACTGCCAGCTGGGGAAACCTCCGATAACTGTTGGTGATCTGGTTGAGGAGATCACTGTTGGGCTCGGGCAACCAGTGGGTAATTTCCACGGCGTCACGAGGAGTGGAAATCCAGAAGGCCAGAGCTGGGTCTTCACAACGAGAGTACTCAGTGTCTCAAGGAAAACACCTGAGAGAGGAAAAGGACAAGGAGAATTTACGAGAATTTACTCTAGGTATTTCTCAGAGAACCAAATCTCAGAGAGGCTCGCGGTACCATCACTGGCAAACACTCAGGCGCTGAAGTGCAGGCAGTCCACTCCTCTTAAGCTTCAGGATGATTAGAAGATGAACAACAGGTGTGCTGAATCATGGGCACACCCATCCTTAGTGCTGCCTCTGGCGCCCTCAGGTGGATGAAATGAGGAACCACCGATAAACAGGGAGAACAGAAGAAAAACCACAAACTGGGACCAAAAACGCCGGTTCCCAACACTCAGACTCTGAGCTCAAAGCAAGATGCCAGAGAACACTAAACAAA
The DNA here is from genome assembly GCF_002775205.1 of Xiphophorus maculatus. Lineage (NCBI taxonomy): Eukaryota > Metazoa > Chordata > Actinopteri > Cyprinodontiformes > Poeciliidae > Xiphophorus > Xiphophorus maculatus. The sequence goes on along the minus strand of NC_036449.1, from coordinate 441,895 downwards.
TTTTCATGCAATAGACAATTAATTTAATTTCATATAATTATCGTGGTAGAAGCCATTTGTTTGTTACTTAATGAAATATATTTGTCCCATTTGATGTTTGTTGTGACGTATACTCACAAACGAACAAGGCAATTAGTCCAAATTTTTGTCGTTTATTGAACATTCAGAAACTACAGCGGCTGTAATGCACCACAGCAAAAACCCGAACAGGTGATCAACTCAAAACCAGTCGTACCTTTTTACTCTTCGTCTCTCTTTGTCGTTTTAGCACACCCATTGCCGTGGCGAAACCAGCACGTCAGAGAAGGACGCGCTGATTTCAGCCTCTTGGAGGCGTTCAGTTTGTCACCTACTGCCAAGTTCATCTGAAAACCTTCCGCGATCGACCAGTCAATTGCGATCTACGTATTGAGTACCCCTGTCGTAGGGTGTTAAAATATTTTGCTCACTGTAATTTGTAATGTGCAAAGAGAAAAAAGTGAAACGGAGCAAACTTGCACGTTCAAAAGCAGCAACCTCTGATCTTAAATTCTCCACATCCCAAGTCCTCAGCTGAGATGGTCAGGAGCTGAATCAACTCCGCAACCTCTGACCCATCTTACACCTGCCCTGCCTGATTCTCCATGGACACGTCCTCTTCTATCCGCCCATCACTGTTTGTGTAAATTCCTTATCGGAGCCCATAGACTCCATGTCTCATAACATACAGATGAAATGTCACCCCGTGCAAAGCGAAAAATGTAATTTGCTAATTCACTGGCTTGACATGTTGCCTAGATAGTTAGCAAACCTCATCTAACATTGAGTAATTACGCACCATGGCTGCTTTTATGTTAGCTTACTAGCTATTTATAACTTATAAAATGAGTGCAACGTTAAAATATAAACTATTTTTTAAATGTACAGCATATTATTGACACCTAACGATGTTAGAGCTGTTTATCCGCCACAGTGGAGCCGTGTTTACTAGGCCGCGCGTCCTGACACTAGCCTCCTCTGTGCGGGAGGGGCTGTGGAGAGAGGGCTGTGTGACACAGCAGAGAGCATGGGAGCGGGGCTTTTAGGAGCTTGTTCAACTTTTCAGACTAAATCCATGGTTTTGAAAAAGTTACATACTGCAGCTTTAAAAAGATTTAAAAATGGAGGCGAATTTTAGAAAGCGGCATTTGGGAATAAAAATTTAGCCAAAAGATTAAATCCTTAAGACCATAATTTGACTCTTCACCTGTTCTAAGACCAAATGAAGCCTAGGCGCAAATTCAAACTGGAAGACTCTTTAGCCCCACCCGCATCATCCAATCGGCGCGTCCCACTCATCAACGCCGACCTATCAACGCTGGACCAAGCCACGTCACGTCCAATCACCGACCAAGGCCCAGTTGATAAGGACTTCCATCCATGGCATCTTCCGCTTTCCAGCTGCGCTCAACCTGTTCAGCCGCACGCCTCAGCTCCCAGCCAGTTATCTCACCAGATCCTTTTCTCCGTGATTGCTCGCCCTTCCAGCTCTAATGTCCCTCATAAAAGCCGCTAAGCCGCTTGCTCGGCCCCTTCTTTCCCTCAGTTGCTCCTCAGATGGAAGAAGTATTCCTCCCTGCCTCATTCATCCTAAGCAGCTTCTGCCACCGCTCTCTCGCCTGACCGGGATCCACCGTCCCCTGCTCCCGCGCCACCCACTCCACGGCCTGTCTCTGGCAAGCGGCCACATAATCCCACTGTCTTCATCCCTGGGCCATCTCTCTCCGCCTCAGGCCCTGGCCGGCCCGCCAAGGTCTCGCCGCACCGATCTCCGTCGCCCTCCCAGCTCGTCGTTCATCATCTTTCCACCGCGTTCACCACATCGCCTTTCCACCGGTTCCCCGCTCTGGTTCGGCCACTTCAACAGCTTCACTCACTTCCGCATAGCTGCTGGCAGCCCGGTCATCAGCGCCTCCCTTCGGATTCCCCACGCTACGCCCGCCTCGGGCTTTCAGGGTAAGACGTAGCCTCACATGTCTCATTCATGTTTGCAATGTTAGGAAACGCGGAACTTAGTCTATCCCCTTCCCGAACTTGCAGGCCCATTTCGCATGCGCCATCCGGGCGTGGTTCAATTGCTTCAGAGCTTTTATTTTTATGAATGCATAAATAAATTAGTAAATAGTAGCATCCCTCCCAGCGTGACCCAAGGTGGATCGCCAACCTCTTTTCTACAGCTTCCCGCCCTCAGTAGTAGCCTCCGTTATCAAGCCCCATATATTCCTCCTCTAACTTTATTATCCCCGCACTGGACTTCCTGCTCCTTTTCTCTGCCCCTCTCAAGCCAGCGTTCGTGTTTGGTCACGTTTATCCGCACAGTGGAATTATTCATTCATAAAACAGTAGACGCATGCGCACCCAGCTACGTAGAGCCGTTCATGGGCCGTCATGGTTACTGCATTCATTTCTCTGCTTCACAGTGACTATCTTAAATCATGCACCCGCCGTCTTTAACCGCGTGACAGTACGTCACGCTCCCATTGACATTGCTGAGCGGGATGTGCATTATAACCAAAAGGGGAAAAAAAAAAAAACCTCGACATTTTGCATGCCGTTGTCAGGATTCGAGCACCTGGCCTTTTAACAAAGTGCCCCCTTTTTCTTAGCTTAAGTTTTAGGATTGTCTAAGTCGTTTTCTGGGTTTATCCTTGGTCTCAAGAGTTTACCTGCTTCCCCGCCAGGCCCAACGGTACGGGTGAGCTTCGGAGTGTATTGCCTGCCCAGAGTAAGCAGTGCCCCTCCCCACCCCCTGAACCGGAAGCTGCCTGTTTCCACCCCAGAATGGCCAATTCTTCGTCATTCCTATGTTGATTTGATACTATAGGGGCTCCCGCACTTCCCATATCCGTGTCCCCGTCACTTTCAGTAGTTAAAACTGTTTAATCCACTAAATGTCGTAACCTGTTTCCTGAGCTGCCCTCAAACGCAACTTGAACTCTGAGATGCTTGCTGGAATTACACCGGTGCGGCAGCGAAGGAGACCTGCTGCTGCTGCGCAGAGCTGCGTATGTCCATTATAATCATGCCACAAATGCAGAACCCTGCTAAGTTTTCCCCCAAAGTAACCGACCAAGTTGAGCAATGCTGTCGGATGCAGGTATCGACAGATAAGTGATGCTCAGCTAATATTACAGCATCTTAAGCCTGTTAACAAGTAGCCCGCGGCTACCGAGCCGTTACCTACGTTCAGCTACGTAGATTCATTTGCCCCCCACATAAGTCCATGCCCCCTGATAACTTGCTTAACCGTGGCCCGCCAACAGTAAACTGCCTCGTATGCCGACATTTCAAGCTCACGTCCCTGCTGGCGCTTCTAAGCTTCATCTCTCACCAGACAATTGTCCGAATTCGCATGCTATTCCCAGGCCATCCTGTCATCTCCAAGTCCATGCAGCCTATCCTCTAGCTTTCCCAGGTTTCACTAGTACATTCGTTCCAGTCCCTCTTCCTAGCCAATTATCATAAGGCACCTACAAGCCACCCTTGCTGCCCGTTAACAATGAACTACCAGCACTCGCAGCTGTTCTGAAGCCACGGCCCCATCCGGAGGAACAGAACCTCCAACATCATTGCTTAGGTCCAAGTCCAGTTAGTTCGCATGGTACGTTTCACAAGTGCAAAAGCTTTGCACATCTTCAGTTTAAAAAAATAAAATAAAATTCATTATCGCCCATATTCTCAACCCCCATGGGGGTGAAGCCAGCACCTCCTTATCGCTGGGAGTATAGGACGGCACCTCCTCTCTAATTTTCTCATTCTATCCAGCCTGTCCTGCATGACCCTTTCGAGGGGGAACCCCCATGCAGCCGGTTCAGCTCCAACCTCCATTTCAGCAGCTCGAGTCCTCAGCATTCTACAAAGCCCATCCCACTTCTGTAGCCTGTTTCCCGAGGGGTCATTTCTGTAAGCGTCCCCACATCGCCGCTCTCCGCCATAAGCTATCATGTTTGACCCGCAAAGCCGAATCTCCACCATTTTCCTCGCCATCATTAGCCATTAATCAATTTAATTGCCACTAATCATTCTAATCACCTCCGCTTATTGCAGATCCGGCCTTCATCTACTATCATCCCGCCATTCGAACACTCGCTTCCCCAGCTGGCCTTCATCTTCCAGCATCCTGCCATTCTAACACTCTCGCTGATAAGCTATATCTCCCAGCCCTTGTTCAGTCCAGTCCAGCTACTAGACAAAATAATCTATTTCAAACCCTCATCCGCGCCTCACACCGTAATTTTATTCCCTATAGTTCCTCAGTTTCCCATCCTCATTTCCAGTCTTAGCTTCCTCTTCATGCTCGTCCATCATTCCAAGCCCCTGCATTCTCTCAATCTTGAGGCCATAATTTATATACGACATCATTCAACTCTTTAGATCACGTTTAACCAGTATTCAAGGTATTCTCTCGACCTTACGCCAACAGCTCCATGCTCATCTTCAGCATTCTCTTCATATAATTTTACGTATCTCGTCTCCGTCTTCATAGCTTCCCTCAGTGCCCGACTCGCACTGTGCAATTGACTGGTGGTGGTTGGTCAACCTCACGCAAAGTGCATACTCTCATCCAGCAGATGTTATGCTCATCTTTCCCCGTTGTCCTTCACTCCCCTATTTTAAGTTTCATTCCGGAATGTCCCCATATCTCGCTCGCATCCTCTAACGTCACCCTGCGAATCTAATCCTGGTTCTAGCATCTCACCTCCAGTAGCAGGCAGCTATCTTCTTACGTACTAATCTATTCCCTCTCCCATCCTTTTCTCGCTATCTCAGTACCACGCAGCTGATCTCTTTCCTACAGCTAAATCATCATCTCAGCCAGTCTACTCTACGAGCACCCTGTCATTCCGCGCCCATCTATGTCTCCAGCTGACCTTCATCCACTGGCTTTTTATCATTTTCCCCTACCATCAGTAACGTCACCCTGTATAGACTCCTTAAGGTCCCAGCCTGCAAGCCCCTAGTTGGCGTAGCTCCCGGCCTTTTCTCACTCTCCCAGTCTCTACCTCCCAGCTTCGGCCCCAGCCTCAGCTTTCATTTTGGGGGGATATTATTTCTAATTGACATACTATTTCATAGCATCACCACATTACCCCAGTCAACCTTCATCTATCAACATCCTGCCATTTCATCATAGCGGCGCCCCCAAGTTAGCCCACATCTACCAGCATCCAGTCTTTTCACAAATAGCGGCATCCCCAGCTGGCCCACATCTACCAGATCCGGTCATTTCATGCATAGCGGCGTCCCCAGCTGGCCTACATCTACCAGCATCCAGTCATTTCATGCACAGCGGCGTCCCCAGCTGGCCTTCATCTACCAGCATCCAGTCATTTCATGCATAGCGGCGTCCCCAGCTGGCCTACATCTACCAGCATCCAGTCTTTTCATGCACAGCGGCGTCCCCAGCTGGCCTTCATTTACCAGCATTCAGTCATTTCACGCATAGCGGCATCCCCAGCTGGCCTACATCTACCGGCATCCAGCCATTTCATGCATAGCGGCGTCCCCAGCTGGCCCACATCTACCAGCATCCAGTCATTTCACGTATAGCAGCATCCCCAGCTGGCCTCCATCTACCAGCATCCCGCTATTTAACGCCGCACCTCTTCCCCAGCTGGCCTTCATCTACCCACATCCCGTCATTTCATACCTCGCACCATCCCAGTGTCTTTCATCTACCAGCATCTCGCCAATACATGCCTAGCGGCATCCCCCGCCGACCGTTATCCATCAGCTTCATAATTCACCCCTATCACAGTAACATCACCTACTACGATCTCCTCAAGTCCTAGTCTGTAAGCCCCGAGCTAGCGTAGCTCCCCCGCATTACTCTCTGACCCTGATACTAATTCCCCGGCCTCAGCCTCCTTTTTGGGGGATGACATTCCTAACCTACATCGGGAATGCTCATCCGAGCCTATCGCAATTCACAGCTCAATGTCCTCAGCCGGGGCCCGAGCGCCAAAGAACTTTAAATTCATGCATGTCAATAAACCTTTTTAATCGCTGTTTTTTCCGTCTGAGTCTCTCCAGATTGAAATGAAGCCTAGGCGCAAATTCAAACTGGAAGACTCTTTAGCCCCACCCGCATCATCCAATCGGCGCGTCCCACTCATCACCGCCGACCTATCAACGCTGGACCAAGCCACGTCATGTCCAATCACCGACCAAGGCCCAGTTGATAAGGACTTCCATCCATGGCATCTTCCGCTTTCCAGCTGCGCTCAACCCTCCTCCACCCCTTCTCCACCTCCACTCTTCAGGCTCACATCCTTCATCGACCTCCACCACCAGTGTCGGGTCCCGGGGGATGACATTCCTAACCTACATCGGGAATGCTCATCCGAGCCTATCGCAATTCACAGCTCAATGTCCTCAGCCGGGGCCCGAGCGCCAAAGAACTTTAAATTCATGCATGTCAATAAACTTTTTTAATCGCTGTTTTTTCCGTCTGAGTCTCTCCAGATTGAAATTACATTATATCAAAACTTAAATGCCAAATAGATTTCTTGAAGATCCAGTTTTGCAATTGAACAAAGGTGTGTTGTCTGAATATCTGTCACAAAAAATGCAATAACTGATATTTATATTGAATTTCTTTTGCAGAAAGTCATTACAGGGAAATTTCATATGTTTTATTAAAGAAATGTTGAATTTCTTTAATATTTTGTGAGCTTGGAAAGGAACAGGATTTGGTTTTTATTTCTTTTACAGATATAATTTTTAAAGAAATGCATTCTTCTCATGGTAGAGAGGAAGAACATTGACAAGAGTGTTCCTTATGAATTCATTACTACATTTTTGTCTCTGTAGTTATTTACTGTACATGGTGTCATGGTTTTGGGTAGTTTCTTTTCCCACATGCAGAACACACTCAGAAGGCAAGTGATAAAAGATAATAAAGTTTATTGTACAAAGATGATTATCAATGTGGGTCTTCAGTCTGGGAGATCAGGGAGCTGGCCCATGTGAGGAAGCGTCTTGGCGTCGGGGAGATCTTGAGACTGTCCAGAGGGACAACCGCCGGGTGGTGGAGGACGGACAGGTTCTCAGGTGTGAAGAAGAGGAGTTGGATGTTGCCAGCTGTGGTATGAGATCCAGATGTAGAGACCAGAGGGATTTGAAGGAAAGATTCCAGGAGCTTCTTCAGAAGATACCTTTAAAGAAGGACACGTAGAGGTGAGTCACAGAGCTAATAAAACTTTCACACAAAGAGCAACAACAGTAGAATTTGGGCGTCGAGGGACTGGCAACATCTCCTCTTATCCTCTGGCTGATGAGGCCGGATGAATCGCAGGTGTGCGAGATGTATAGCAGGTCCATCCTCAACAGCGGCTAACTGGCTCCCTCTGCAGGACACTGAGGAAGGCAAAACCCACACAGAACCCAAAATCCATCCTCCTGACCCCACTCCTCCCTCAACGGTCACCACCTGGCGGCCTAGAAGAGCAGGACGGAAGGGAAGCATGGTAGTCAGAAATAAGATTATCATCCAAAATAAAAGAACAGGGCACCCACATGCGCTCCTCCGGACCGTAGCCCTCCCAGTCGACCAGGTACTGCCAACCTCGACCCCGTCGACAGGAGTCCACAATCCTGCAGACCTCATAAGCGGGGTGCCCTTCAATGACTCGGGCGGGTGGAGGGGGCTTGGAAGGAGGGCACAACATGCTGGTCTGGACAGGTTTGATTTGGAATACGTGGAATGTGGGATGAATGCAAAGAGAAGGGGAAAGGCGAAGACGGACTGCTGTGGGACTGATTATGGAGTCAATCTCATACGGGCCAACGTATTTGGGGGCGAGTTTTATGGAGACAAATTTGAGAGGCACATTACGTGCAGATAACCAGACCTTCTGTCCAGGTGGATGTTGTGGAGCAGGAATTCTTCTGCGGTCAGCAAAACGGCGGTTCAGTTCTGAGGTGCAATGTAAGTCTTGGATGGTTCTGGACCAGATGTGTTTGCAGCAGCGGATGTGATGGTGGACTGAGGTAACAGAGATTTCTTTTTCATCTGCATTAAAAAGTGGCGGTTGATAGCCAAGGGAAACCAGTAGCAGCAGAAATGTGTGAATTATGTGCATACTCAACCCACGGAAGGTACTGGCTCCAGTCTGGGAGGTTGGATGAGGTGAGGCATCTGAGCGTTGATTCAAATTCTTGGTTCATTCTTTCTGTTTGTCCATTAGATTGAGGATGGTAACCGGAGGTGAGAGTGACTTGAGCATCGAGAGCAGAGCAAAAATGTTTCCAGACTTGAGATGTGAACTGGGGACCACGATCAGATAGAATCTCTTGGGGAATGCCATGGAGTCTGAAAACATGCTTGACTAGGAGCTGAACTGTCTGGAAGGTGGTGGGTAGTTTTCTGAGGGGAGTAAGATGACAGACTGGAAAAACGATCAATTATAGCGAAAATTGTGGTCATACCTTTGGAGAGTGGAAGTCCAGTGACAAAATCAATTGCAATGTGAGACCAAGGATGTTTGGGCATGGCTAGTGGCTGAAGGAGACCGGCAGGAGGTTTATGGGAGGTCTTGTTACCAGTGCAGATAGAACAGGCTTGGACATACTCTTTGACATCTTTATGGAGAGATGGCCACCAGAAATGGTGGTTAATCAGGGCAATAGTTCGGCTTATTCCAGGGTGAGCAGAGAACTTAGCTGTGCGGATCCAGTGTATGAGGCGAGCTCTAACTGAGGTGGGAACAAAAGTTCTGTTTGAGGGACTGGTGCCAGGGTCAGGTTCAGTGAGATGGGCTTGTTTTATGGCAATTTTTTATGTCCCAGGAAACTGCGCCAACGGTGCAACTGGGAGGTAGGATGAGGCTAGGGTTCTTGTCTTGGTCATCTGGAGAGAATTGTAGGGAAAGAGCATCCGGCTTGACATTCTTAGAACTTGGATTATAAGAGATGGAGAGGTTAAAGTGTGAAAAAAATAGAGACCAGCGAGACTGACGGGGGTTAAGACGTTTGGTGGATTGGAGGTATGAAAGATTCTTATGATCAGTCCAGACCAACACGGGAAACTCTGCACCCTCCAACCAATGAGGCTAGTCCTCCAAGGCAAATTTTATGGCAAGAAGCTCTCGATCCCCCATGTCGTACGTTCTCGGCAGGGGACAGTGTGCAGGAATAAAAGGCACAAGGATGAGTCTTGTTATCAGATCGTGAGAGAACTGCACCGACCCCTGTCTCAGAGGCATCAACCTCGAAAATGAATTGTTTATGTGGATAAGGATGAATGAGAATGGGGGCTTTAGCAAAGCGGTCTTTGAGGTCAAGAAAAGCTGAATTAGTTTCCAGAGTCCATGAGAATGGAATCTTTTTTAGAAGTGAGAGCAGTTAGAGGTCTGACTAGTTTTCAATGAAGCGGCGATAGAAGTAAGCAAAACCTAAAAACCTTTGAAGTTGTTTGCATGTCTCATGTAGGGGCCAATCCAGAACAGCCTTGACTTTCCCTGGACCTGTGCAAACCTGTCCGCCCTCGAGGATGTAACCAAGAAATGAGATAGACATCTTATGAAATTCACACTTCTCTGCTTTTACATAAAGACGATTCCTGAGGAGACGCTGAAGAACCAGGCGGACATGTTTTTGATGTTCTGCCAGGGATTTGGAATAAATGAGAATGTCATTTAAATATACGAAGACAAACGCATTCAGGAAATCACGGAGAACGTGAGATTTTGGGGGACAACCTCCAAAGAAGGGCTTGGAGTACCATAAAGGCTAACACTCGGGCGTCGAGGGACTGGCAACATCTCCTCTTATCCTCTGGCTGATGAGCCTGGATGAATTACAGGTGTGCGAGATGTACAGCAGGTTCATCCTCAACAGCGGCTAACTGGCTACTTCCCTCTGGAGGACATTGAGGAAGGCAAACCCTACACAGAACCCGAAATCCAGCCTCCTGACACATGGTTCTTTATAGTTCTTTATAGTAACAGCTGGATATGGAATCATACCTTTAATTAACTGAATTGTAGCTGGAGGAATTGCCTTTAAGACTATTAAATTGAATGTTAGTACATTTTAATGTGTATTTTTTGAAAAAATCATTATACAATAAAATGTTGCCATTGGAAATATGGCAATATTTCTCATTTTGTACTATTTATTTCTTTATCTTTGTATATTATGTATATACACATAACCTGCATCTTAACTCGAGTCGAGCAAATCTCAATCTCGTTGTAATCTGTTGATGACAATGACAAATAAATCTTATCTAAATATGGCAATGCTCACAGAGCAGGCTGTGTCTGTTGCAAAAAAAAAATCAGTTTTCAAATCTAAAGTATAGAAATAATTTTTGTTTCACTCTGCTCTACATTTGTGAATACTACCTAACTTTGCTTTGTTGTCAATAAGTCATAACAAAACATATTAGAACTGCCAAACATCTCCAATAGTGACTTTGGAAAGCAAAAATACCTATATTATACATTTAAAAACAACTTTTGTGTTGTAGTTGTACTTTTTATAAGTAAATGCCTGTGATTGGTTTGCACCCTTGTACCCTGTTCACTTGAACCCTTATGCTCACTTTGAATACACACTTCATAGAGGGATGTAGGGTGCAGTGCGAATATTGGGTATGGGCCTTGAAGAGTGATGTTGAGATGACTTCCTTAAGGCTGAGTCTCAGAAAGAGCAGGAGTTTTTAAAGACACAGCGGCCCAATTTCAAGGCCTTACATTGCAAAGTCAAATTTCTTGTAAGTCATATTTGATATAAACAGCATTTTTATAACAACTGGATGAAACTACCGTAATTACTTGATTGTGCTATTGTGCACTACATGCCTGGAAAATGCTTAATGATCCACCTTTAAGCCCTAAAGTGCTTTGAGAATAACTTATTATACCAAGGAAAACTCTTAAGAATTTTCTAAAATGACAACAATAGGAGTAACCTATAGTCTTAGGATTCTTCAAGAAAAAGGACTCTGGTGACTGGAGGTAGGTGAACTACGATTAAATTCTTGTCCCTTTCAGAAAACCAGCATGTATAATTGAAACTTTGCGGCATGGTGCATCAACCTGCTAGAAATAGCCACCAGAAAATGGATAAACCATCCATAAAGGGACAGTCATCATGGTCAGAGACAGAACTCAGGTAGTCAGTGACATAAGAATAAGCAATTTTCAGTTAGTACAAGAGTCCCAAAGAGTGTCAAAATAACCAAAGGTCTCAGTTCAGTTTCTTAGCTGCAGCAGTAGCAACCAGAATGATCTGTTGCAGTAGCAAATGTGCTTCAAGGTTTGACGTGTATTCAGAGACGGTGTTATACATAATGCAGTTGTAACAAGTGGTTATTTGATCTTCTGTTGGCTTTGTATATTCTAGAACCACTCAGCCATTTCTCCTCTGACATCATCCATCCTCTCTGTACCTGGGAGACTGTCCTTTCCATTAAAAAAACTGTTTTCTGCATTCATACGTTCACTTTGAACTTCACTAAGTTGCATTGGCTACAATCACACTGCATAGTTTAATAATTAATTCAGATTTTTTGCTGAAATATTTTTTTTAATGAGCCAAGTATGAGACTTGTGAGAAAAAAATTTACAACTCCAAAGCGATCTGCATTCACAGAAGCAGAATGTTGACGACGCATGGCAACACACTGTTGCCGTGTGTTGCAACAGTGCGTTAGCTGTATGACAGCTAACACAATATTCTTTGTGATCCAACAGTGTTTTCTTTTTTAATGAGAATGAAATGACCCCATAGATGCATTTCATTTCAAGCACTTTGGCACAGAGACCAATGCGTTACATCTTTATGAGACAAAAACTGAGGAAAAGTACTATTTACATTCGAGTGAGGTTTTCACACGCTTTTATTTTTATTTTCTTTATTTTGTGTGCGTGTTATATTATTGTCTGAGGACAAATGTGGTTCAGTTTCATTGTTTACGTATAAACAATAAAATATTAAAATCATGAAAAAACATTGGGTTTGAAACTTCTTGGTCTAAATAACTGAATGGAGTCAGATTTCAGTGTATTTAGGAGAGTTTTGACGCTTTGTAGTTTGATATTGTTCACTGAAAAAGTTTGCCGTCCTGCCGCACATTTTCATGGCAGCTAAATGTGCGTACATTTACACAGACTTTGATACAAAGTTAATTTTTATACATGCCGGCTTGTGCATAAAATACAACGCCGCACATTTTTTGTGTGCACGCACGCTTTATGCACGAGGCCCCAGGTCTGTCAGTGATGCACTTCACTGACAGACTTCATTCATAAGTTCATGAATGAACTTATGACCGCATCCGGATTTTTCTGGTGCAAAATTACACGTCTCACATCAATGTCATAAAAGTCCAATAAAATGCGATATGACTGTTCAGGCTGGAAACGCTTTGAAAACAATCATACATATCCAACTTAGTAACACATAACAGGGTTATTCCAACTGTCAATAAAAAGTCGGATACATGTCATATATTGGGGGGGAAAAAATAGATTTGGTCCCATTTGCCTTCTGTGTGAAACTAGATGCCTAAATGCATTGAGTTTCTGCCATCTGATAGGCTACCTGTTCTGAGTGCAAATAAGCAGTTAGGTGTTACTAACAAGGGAGGCAGGTGGTGAATATTGAAACTTTTTTTTTATTTTATGAAGTCCAATCTACTTCTTATCTTCATTTGCTCTAACTTTCTCATGCATATTTTCTTGAAATATTATCCAGGAAACAGAAATGAACACAAATAAAGTTAGAAATACAAAATGGACATGAAATTACTTCAGAATCACCAAATGCACCATTTGTTTACATAAATTCTAAAAAAAATATTTGCACAAACATTTAATTTGATCATTTTTCAGTTTTTGTCCCTTACTGTTGTTGTACTTGATGTATCAGTGGTGTTAGCAGCAGTATCTGTGAAGAGACATGGGGTAGAGAGTCAATGGAAGGGTAAAAGATAATGAAAAATAAGAATCAGATGAACTATCAGCGAAGAAAAATATAGTATGAAGTAATTCTATGAAACTGTAGCTTGCAAATTAAACATACCTGTTTCTGCAATACTCATCATGTCATTGTCCACATGCAATTTAGCTTTACCTGAAAAAAATTAAGTCCAACCACACCGTATTTTCAATGACAATGTGCTCCCGTTTTTACTTTTTTATTTCCTTTGCACCCAGGCTTCTGTCATGTCTCCGGTTAGAAAGAGACACCTGAGTGGCTTGGTTCTCAGGTGTCTGGCTCAGGTTGCAGAATCCCTCCCACTTGTTGCATTGGATTACAAATGGCCATGTTCCAGACATCTAGAGGATGAATCTCTTGGTTATTTGCAAGTACTTACAATTTACCTTTTATAATTCTGTACACTGAGCAAAAGGTGCCTCAACTATTCAAGGAGGTTTAAGGTTCAAACATTTTTCACATATGGACATGTAAGTTTGATATTTTTCTCCCTTAAAAATAAATACTTTCTTTTATAAAAGCATCTTGTGTTTACTTGTGTTGTCTTTGAGTAATACTTAAAAGGTCAGTAGTATGTATTTTCCAGACACATTGTGCCATTTTTGTCAGGTAAGATGTTTTAGGATGTGAAGGCGAACCAAAAAATGAATGGTGGCGTGATATCTTGCAGTTTATCTACTGAAGTTTTTAGACACGAGTAAGCAAAATAAGGGTGACACCAGGTGAGACACATACAAGAATACAGCAGCAGACAAGGACATGGCTCGAACTTAAATACTACAGGAAACAGGTAACCGATCAGGAGACACAGGTGAAAAACATGAGCTAAATTAACAGAAGAGACAGAGCTGGAGAACCAATGACCTACATCCATATAGACAAGAAATAAAACCTGACATTCAAAGAAAGAAAACTAAACTTATGAGACATAAAAAACCCACAACACATCCCAAAACACTGACATTGTGACAATTTTATTGCATAATCAAGTAACTATGTGATTTTCACTTGTTATTAAAATGCTTTATATCAAATATGATTTAAAAGAAATTTTACTTTGTAATTTAACATCTTGAAATTGAGCTTCTGTCTTTTTAAAATCTCGTACTCTTCCTGAAGCTCAGGAATTACTTCATGGCTCCTCTATTTACCCTTTAAAAATGTTTTTATCAGAGAAGTAGCTCGTATAATGGGCTTAGCAGATGTGCAGTTCCACCAGATGTTTGTTAATTGCTGCTGACTAATATGTAGGAGCTGAGTGGGGAGTTGTTGTGAAGGGCTGCTCTGTCAGATGGAAGCTCTGAAGTGAGGAAGCTTGGAAACTGCAGCTTAAAGGAGGAACTTGAAGGAGGGGCTAGGTCCAACCAGGTGTTTGGCACAGCTGAATGGTTGCCACGGGAGATTAAAGGATTTTTCAAATTTGCATGAAAGAATCAAAGCAACACTCCAGGCGGGCTGGGCGATGTATTGAGTATACTCGATGTATCGCGAGATTTTTAATTTAAGATGGTTAAAATGGCTCTGTTGCAACCATCGAGTAAAAACTGTTGCTAAAATAGTAAGCTTTTGCCATCTAATTCACTGTGAGTATGGTTTATCCGACACCCTATGAATGCATCACTAGTCCCTCCCCCTCCCAACCTGAAAATGTTCTAAAAATCACGTGGAAAAACAACCAACATGGTGGAGAGTTTGAAACAAGTGGGTGAATGAGACGTGTAACTGAAGAGGAATCAGATGAACTCGTATAGTTCCAAAGAGAAACAGCGCTGGATCAATAATTTGCCAGTGGTTTGGGTTCTATATGGAGGCTGTCGAAAAAAATGAGGTAATTTGCGAAACATGTTATAAAACTGTTACCACAAAAGGTTGTACCACAAATTGCTGGGTTTCAGACATGTGACCTGGATGACGTGTGAAATTCAGCTGGAGGGCCGGAAGGGGATTTCTCTGGTCCAAAACAAAGCAAAATTGATCACAACGAGCATGTTAATACCCTATGTTAATGTTGAGTCGTGGTATGAGATCCAGAGGTAGAGACCGAAGGGATTTGAAGGGAGGATTCCAGGAGCTTCTTCAGAAGATACCTTTAAAGAAGGTATAGTAGAGGTGAGTCGCAGAGCTAATAAAACTTTCACACAAAGAGCAACAACGGTAGAACACTGGAGGGCTCAGCGTACCATAAAGGCTAACATTCGGGCGTCGAGGGACTGGCAACATCTCAAGGGACGAGCCCGGATGAATTGCAGGTGTGCAAGATGTATGGCAGGTCCATCCTCCACAGCGGCTAACTGGCTCCCTCTGGAGGACACTGAGGAAGGCAAACCCTACACAGAACCCAAAATCCAGCCTCCTGACACATGGTTCTTTATAGTTCTTTATAGTAACAGCTGAATATGGAATCATACCTTTAATTAAGTGAATCGTAGCTGTAGGAGCTATTTATCTACTTTCAGTTAAATCTTGGAATTGATATTATTTAGTTCATTTTTATTTGCTTATTTTCTAGTTGATTTATAATTAGAATGTTTAATTTGTTATTTTCAAATAGGTTCTTTGGTTAGTAATTCACTTAATTAGTTGATTAATTTCAGTTTGGGACGTGGGTGTGTAACAGTATAAATAGGAAGGTTTTAGTTAGGTCATTATGTACGTGGGTGGTCATATGGTTTTTTACCAGTGCCAGTATCAGTCAGTCCCAGTTATGTCAGTTATCAGTCAGTCATCAGTCAATCAATGAGAGAACAGGTGCAGGAGTCAGAACAGGAGAACTAGTAGGATCATGTGAAGCCTGCAACTTGTTTTTATCTGGAAATTGGAATAAACTAACGAAAGAGCTGCATTTTGACTGTTTTGATCCCTTTTTTGAACTGCGTAAACCAGAAACCCACGGTGCATCAGGTGACTATTTGAGTTTAATTCACTTTGATCACTTTTGACTCTTGAGTTTTTTTGATTTTGGAATTTTGAGTTTGAGACAAATAGTCACTACAGTAGCTGGAGGAATTGCCTTTAAGACTATTAAATTGAATGTTAGTACATTTTAATGAGTATATTTTGACAAAATCATTATACAATAAAATGTTGCCATTGGAAATATGGCAATGTTCACAGAGCAGGCTGTATCTGTCGCAAAACAGAAATCAGTTTTCAAATCTAAAGTATAGAAATAATTTTTGTTTCACTCTGCTCTACATTTGTGAATACTACCTACAGTAACTTTGCTTTGTCGTCAATAAGTCATAACAAAACATATTAGAACTGCCAAACATCTCCAATAGTGACTTTGGAAAGCAAAAATACCTATATTATACATTTAAAAACAATTTTTGTGTTGTCGTACTTTTTATTAGGCTCAAAATAAGCATTAAATGACTGTTGACTTGTTTCTGTCAGGTGAGTAGTGAATTGTGCTATTTTAAGTAACCTATGTTATTTCTATGAGCTTCGATCTCCTGGTATAATTTATTTAGCTTTTGTAAACCTAAGTTCATGCTGGAGTTGTATGTTAATGTTGAGTCATTGTAGGATGCTGGAATCAGGTCCAATGTAGGTCAACTATTCACACTGATCTACAGAAACCCCCTTGTTCATGTCTGACCACGAATATAGTTCATGGCCAGACAGACACCAATCATGGGGGTAACAGTCACAGCTTCCTGTGACTATATTGCTGGATAGGTGATATTTCATTTATCTAGCTTTTATTTTTTAGTATGAAAGTTCTGCTGAATAAACATTATATTTTCTCTGTGACTCGACACTGAGCTAGCTGCTAACAACATTAGCACTCTGAGGGCAACCACGCTAGTGCATAAAAATAATATATCTTACCTTACGTACTGTATGAATGCTTGTCTTTGTTAGTAACTGTCCGATAAAACATCTGAAAATACAATTTAAACCTGTTAGAAAGTAATCGCTGTAAACTTTGGCATTGTTAGTTTTCATACCTCCTGTTGTTAGCTGTAGATTGTTGATCCACTTTTCTCCTCTTTTTCTCGATGTTTTTTAAAATTAACTCCCTTGTGACCAACTACCTTCAAAACACAAAAATAACGATTATCTTTCTCTCTATTAAAACAACCGGAACAACCGTACAGGACTCAGACTTTAGGCTTTTTGATGCTGGATCAACAGAAATAAATGGGCTCCATTGACTTCCTGCCCTCCATCTGCATTGGGTCACATCGGTGCTATGTCATTTGAAACCCAGCAACCTAATGTGACTATGGACCTTACCACAGGGGCCGCTTTTCATTGGCTGATGCCCATTCTACGTGGTCACTTGTGCGGCCGTTTCACAAACACACTTAGCTTCCCGTTAGCATAGTACAGCATAATGGCAGAACTGATACAACTTCTACACCTTGAAGCCTGTCTGCTACACAGTCTTACATTAGCTAAACAGATCAATATGCAATGTGTCTGTATCTGACATACACTAAAGATTTTATTTTAGCAGAAAAGGCTTTGGACTAAACTGTTACTCGTGTTAGCCACTCTAGCACCAAGTACAGCTAGTCAATCAACCATCGCTGTGTTCAGGGAAGCGCTGATTAATAATCGAGAAATAAATATCAAGCCAAGAAACTTGATATCGTAACGGACTGAATGTTATGTTTAAATGTAATCTTTGCTCATCTTGTGGGGCGCAGGTGGTTGCCACGGTAACAGGTGTGCTTAAACTACAGAGAGAGAGAGTAAAAAGGTAGGAGTGGTTTTGAGTTGATCACCTGTTCAGGTTATTTTACCTTTGTTTACCTTTGCTGTGGCTCATCACAGCCGCTGTAGTTTCTAAACGTTGGACTAATTAGTTCGTTTGTGAGCTTACGTCATTCACAACAAACATCAAATAGAACAAATATATTTCATAAAATTTTAACAAACAAATGGCTTCTACCGCAATAATTATGTGAAATTAAATGAATTATATCCCAACTTCAGAAGATTTATTAGCCAATCTCACTAGATTGCCTTTACCTTTACAGAGCTCTTTGGTTCCTCCTATCAGTCTGTAGCTAATCAAGCCACAGACTGATAGCTTGATTAGCTACTGATGTAGCTTGGGGTTTAATTTAGCTAATCAACTGATTAGCTAAATTAAACACCTGCTCTACTGATGTCAGTTTGTGTGTAGGTCACCTTTTTTATTTTTAAGCTGAACCAAAACACCTTATTCCACAGCACATCCAAGTTAAGTTTGTCAAAGTCAAGCAAGTAACTGACCTACTTTCCTCTCTCTCGCTATTTTTTTTCTTAATTAAGACTTTTTTCTGACCTTGTTATCGAGTCATAGTGTAGACCAGTGGTTCTCAAATGGGGGTACGCGTACCCCTGGGGGTCCGTGGAGGTACTGCAGGGGGTACGTGAAGCTTTTCAAAATATCTTTAAAAAATCAGTAGGCTCCTCATAGTAAGTCTTGGGAAAAATTATTTTGTAAAAAGTTCGATAAAATATAAATGTGTGTTCATGCACTGAATTTTATATTCAGTATTTAGTTTCAATATCCTTTAAAATAAAACGGCTTGACTGGTTTTATACCTTCCTGGTGGTCACCGTCTTCTGTTTTTCTCTTTTGTTTAACCATGCAATGTTTGCAATATGGATGTATTTGTCAGGTTCACTGATATAAGTTGTTTGGCTTTAATAAATCAGACAGTGATTTTACAGCACTGTACCTCTTTTTAATTCCAAAAATGTTTTGCCCGTGTCAGGGGGTACTTGACTAAAAATATATTTTTAAGGGGGTACATCACTGAAAAAAGTTTGAGAACCACTGGTGTAGACAATTCATAGCAAACTACTGCATCCCTTTTTATTTCATATGTCGAGCAGAGAAATGAGGGCGGGAACTTGCGTGGGTGACATCCTGCTGCAAGGGGTCTATAGTTTAAAATAACATTGGAGCTCATTTAAGAATATCATACCATACCATACCAACTTTATTTATGAAGCACTTTATACACCAACAGGACCAAAGTACTATACACAATCATAAAATACAATGTGATTATAAAATAGAAAAGACTGAAATATAAAATACATGCAGACACAATAAAACAAATAAAACAAAGTGTAACCTCCCAGATTGTGCCAAACGCCAAAGAAAAAAGATGGGTCTTAAGAAGGGACTTAAAAACAACAAGTGAAGAGGCCTGTCTTATGCCCAAAGGAAAAGCATTCCATAGCTTGGGGGCTGCCACAGAAAAAGCACGGTCCCCTGTGAGCTGCACTTTGTCTTTGGTACTGATCAGCTGACCTGAGGGAACGGGATGGTGTGTAAGAATGTAACAGCTCAGACAGATAGCTAGGGGCGAGGCCATTAAGAGCTTTAAAAACAAATAAAAGGATTTAAAATGAATCCTAAAAGTACTGGCAAGCAGTGTAAGGAAGCTAAAATAGGGGAAATACGGTCATATTTTCGTGTACCTGTTAAAAGACGTGCAGCAGCATTTTGTACCCTCTGAAGCTGGGAAATATATAAATCACTGACTCCTATGTAAAGTGCATTACAGTAATCCAGCCGTGTGGTCACAAATGCATGGATCACTGTTTCAAAGTGCTGTCTGGAGAGAATATGCTTTACTTTGGCCAGCTGCCTTAAGTGGAAAAAGCTGGATTTTACAAAGGCTTCAATTTGTGCTTACAGTTTAAGACCAGCATCCATCTTGACCCCTAAATTTGTAATAACCGGCTTGACATACTGGGCCAAAGTGCCAAGATTGGTCAGGGAATCTAAAGTGGATCTGCCAAAAATCACCACCTCTGTCTTATCCTCATTAAGTTTCAAGAAATTTAGGCCCAACCAGGCCTTCAAATCTTCCAGACATAAAAACAGAGAGCAAAGAGAGGTGGAGTCTGTGTTCTTCATTGGGAAATATATCTGTGTGTCATCTGCATAACAATGAAAAGCAATCCCATATTTTCTAAAAATAGAGCCAAGAGGAAGGAGGTACAACAAGAAAAGAAGAGGGCCTAGAACTGAGCCCTGTGGGACCCCACACGACAGTGGAGCAGAGGGGGACCTATGGGCAACAAGACAGACACAGACAGTACTCTTGGCCAAATAAGATTCGAACCAATCCAGCGTGATGTGACCGATCCCCACCCACTGTTCCAAACATGAAAGTAAGATGCCATGATCAACTGCATCAAAAGCAGCTGATAAATCCAACAGCACCAAAACAACACAGTCACCAAAATCAGTTGCTAAAAGTATAACATTAAAAACTTTTAAAAGAGCTGACTCTGTGCTATAAAATGGTTTAAAACCAGATTGGAAAACCTCTAAAATGTTATGTTCATTAAGATAAGCCATTAGCTGATTATAGACTACCTTCTCAAGAATGTTTGAAATAAAAGGCAGTTTAGAGATAGGTCTATAATTTGCCAGAACAGTAGGATCCAAAATCGGTTTCTTAAGTAGAGGCTGCAGAACTGCATGTTTCAGAGTTTTAGGAACAACACCTGAGGACAAGCTGCTATTTACAAGAGCAAGGACAGAAGGACATATAGTAAGAAAAAGATCTTTAAATAATTGGGTTGGAATAGCATCATCGGGAGAACCAGTTGGCCTTAAGTGACTAACCACCACCTGCAATGATTGCAGCTGTGTAAAACAGCAGAACAAGGCACAAAAACTGAAGGGTCATAAGCAGAGGGGACAATCTGGACCCTAATAAAAGCAACTTTCTCATCAAAAAAGTGTAAAAAGCTTTCACATACAGTAGGTGAAGTTTCCATAAAACCACTATGTGGATTATTTAGAACAGAGTTAATGGTTTTAAATAAAACAGCAGGATTGTGACTGTTTGATACAATCAGACCGGACAGGTGTCTTCTTTGGGCGTCTTACAATCCTTTGATAACGGTGCCAGCATTCCTTCAGGATTTGGAGCGACACCTGTAGTTTGTCCTTTTTCCATTTGCGTTCAGCTCTGCGACAGTCTCTCCTGGCAGCCTGAGTGACCTCATTTAACCAGGGTTCACGCTTGGATTTTGGAAGTCTAATTTTTAGTGGTGCCACCAAATCCAGAGCTGCTTTACTGGTAGAATAAAACCACTTGCTGAGTTTCTCAGTGTTATTTCCCACAGCCTCTGGGATGGTACAGTTCTGATTAAAAACAGAAGAAAACTGACCAGCAGTAGAAAGGTTAAGAACATGACAGAGCTGAACTGCAACGTGTGCTTTAGCTTTAGCACAGGACAGAAAACAATGAGTCACCAATCACTAAATTAAAAACTGGTAGACCACAAGATAAAACCAGATCAAGAGTGTGACCATGCTCATGGGTAGCACCAGTCACAGACTGCACCAAATTAAAAGAATCAATAACATTAAGAAATATCATGAAATATATCCTGTATCATGATCAGTGATGTCAGTAATGCGTTGCTTTTTCAAATCCAGTAGTCAGACTACAGTTACTTATCAATATCACTTTGCGTGAAATAACTTTGCGTTACTATTTTCTTTTGTAATATAATTTTATTTCCTCTACGCGACTTGGGGAGTGACCGACGTTTCTGTGCGACAGCATCAACTAATAATGTCAGAAATGGAGGGAGATGCCATTTTGTTGATGAAAAAATAGAAACTATTTTGAGTTTTGCTTGCCAAGTTCGATTATTATAAGTGGCTTTGGGCTTGTTTTTTTTTCTCCTTTTTTTTTAAATTCACTTGCAAATTTATTGAGTCATGGGTTGCGCCTTTTTGGGCTCGTTTTTGAACGTGAAGTTGCTCCTTTGGGCTTGGAAATAAGCAGAGATTCATAATAAACCCCAGAATGTGTTGGACATCCAATTAGTTTTAGTCAGGCCTTCCAGGTCCATCATTTCACGGTTGATCTGTCCCGCTGTGTCTTTGTTAATGTCAAGTTAATATATTACCTGTGAATTACGTCGAGCTTCACGTTGTGCTCCAGAAAACTGCAAACATCGAGACGAATACGAACAGCGCAATAAACATGTTTTCACATTATTGCGCTGTTGTGAGTGTTTTCGCGCAATAAACACGTGGAATAATATAATAAATAAATGAACAAACATTCATTTGTTCATGAATGAACGAGTCCATAAAGTTGTGCAACTAAACGGCATTATAATTATTAATATTAAGATAAGTGTCACAAATCTGTGCAGCCATCTGAGTTGTGGAGCTGCAGGAGGAGCTCTGTGTGCTGCGCTTTGACACCAAACGCAGGGCCGTAACGCAGAACCTGGAGGCTGGGGGGTATGGAGACTTTAAAATCCTTGTTAAGAGTTTTCCAGACAACAGTGGACCACATAAAAACACACACAAATTACTATTTATTTTTTTTTTTTGCACTGTTGTAACCAGTAAACATTTTCCCCTTCATTTCAGCCGCATAAGTGGAGACACATTGTTGATGTTACCATTATAAAACAACTTACCATTAAGTATTGGCAAAGATCGATGTGATTTTCACAGGTGGCTGAGCGTTTTTAGCAGCTGCTGAAAGTAAACAAAAGTCACTTTTAATTTAACTTAGTTACTTTCCAAATCAAGTAATCAGTAATCTAACTAAGTTACTTTTTCAAGGAGTAATGAGTAATCCAATTAAAGTTACTTTTTCAAAGTAACTATGCCATCACTGATCATGACAGCAAAAATATATCAGGATATTAGATTTTTCTCATCCCCAGCCCTACACTCCAGGTATGTTTTTGATTAGGCTTCTTTATAATGTAAAGGTACCTGGAGTACCTTTACATTATAACGTAATGTAAAGCTCAAAAAAGTTGATTTTACATAATAGGGGCAATATTATAATGTTCTGTGGCAAATTTTGGATACCTTGGGTCATTTCTGAACAGTCAGCTCAACTTTGCTGAAAACACTGACTATATTTTTAAGAAATGTTCTCAGAGACACTATCTTTTAAGAAAACTTAGTGATCTTGGAGTTAGCCAATTAGAAATTGTGTACAAGGCAATGTTGAGTGTTTTAACTTTTCATCTCCTCGCTTGGTTTGATCACATGAGCTGCAGATTAACAGAAACTTTTAAGAATACTGTTTGCTGAAAGAACATGAAAGACGGCAAGGAATATTTTAGCAGAGAGCATCCATCCTCTTTTGTTGTCGGTTTGAATATCTGAGCTCATGAAGGCGTTATTGTGTCTCTCTGGCAACTAAGAACATTTATTAGAAGTCATTTAGTCACAGCGCAATAATCATTTGTAACCAAACCAAATGATAACATTTACCTAGAGCGTGCCATGTGTTTTACTGTATTTTACTAGTGTTACATATTGTTTTACTTTATGCACAAATGGTTGATATTGTGATTCTATGAATGTGTTTTATTTTATTGTTTTAGAGTCAGAGGAAAATTTCCACCTTGATAAATTAAATAGTTTCATCTTATTTTTTCCTATATATAGAATCAATATAAGACTCTACCAACAAAAAGTTGCGCAGAATACATATGGCACCATAAAAGCAAAAATGTCCTGTTCCGCTTCAGCTGCACTCTGCTGATTATAATAGAATAGGGAATTATGAGAACACCAATTTAATTTCATAACATAACACAGCAAAAGGCATACTACATATAATTTGAAATAAAACTAAATACAAGACACATACACACTAATTAACACTAAAAAATGACAGAAATTATGCGAATATCTTACCTGGGCCTGTGATCTACCTGCTTGGTTTTTCATTTTACATCTGGAAGAAAATATACAGGGTTTCCCCCAGTGTATTATAGGCCTGGCGGCCCGCCATGCTTAACTAACCCCACCGCCAGGCTAAGCCTTTCTTGCTTATGTTGCTATAAAAAAATGTTTGTTTAAATTGCTTTTTATTTTTTTCTTTCTTTTTTTTTAAGCCAGATTGCAAGCGTCTCTGTTGCTCTGAGTGTTTCATTGGCGGGGCAGGATTATTCCTAAAAGATAGGTTTATAGAAGATAGGTTTATAGAAGATAGGTTTATAATTGACGCATTTATATCGCCTCTGCGCGTTGCCTCGCGCGCTGCAACAGCTGGATGCCTCAGCACGGATCGCGCACGCCTCCTTTCACTCAAACTGGACACAGGCACTGGACCAAGGGCGTAGGTTTGGTCTAAGTTTTGGTGGGACCTTACAACTTAGGTGGGACCTTATAACTGTGGAGTTTAAACCCCACCGCGTTAGGGGCCAAAGGGGTCGGGTGCAGTGTGGGATGGGTGGCAGCAGAGGGAGGGGACCCTGGCGATCCGATCCTCGGTTGCAGAAACTGGCTCTTGGGACGTGGAATGTCACCTCTCTGGTGGGGAAGGAGCCGGAGCTAGTGCGTGAGGTCGAGAGGTTCCGGCTAGAAATAGTCGGTCTCACCTCGACGCACGGCTCTGGTTCTGGAACCAGTCTCCTTGAGAGGGGCTGGACATACTTCCACTCTGGAGTTGCCCAAGGTGAGAGGCGTCGGGCAGGAGTGGGCATACTTGTTGCTCCCCATCTCGGCGCCTGTACGTTGGGGTTTACCCCGGTGAACGAGAGGGTAGCATCCCTCCGCCTACGGGTGGGGGGACGGGTTCTGACTGTCGTTTGTGCTTACGGGCCGAACGACAGTTCAGATTACCCACCCTTTTTGGAGTCCTTAGAGGGGGTACTGGAGAGTGCTCCTCCTGGGGACTCCCTTGTTCTGCTGGGGGACTTCAATGCTCACATGGGCAATGACAGTGAGACCTGGAGGGGCGTGGTTGGGAGGAACGGCCCGCCCGACCTGAACTCGAGCAGTGTTCTGTTGCTGGACTTCTGTGCTCGCCATGGATTGTCCATAACGAACACCATGTTCAAGCATAAGGGTGTCCATATGTGCACTTGGCACCAGGACACCCTAGGCCGCAGTTCGATGATCGACTTTGTCATCGTTTCATCGGATCTGCGGCCGTATGTCTTGGACACTCGGGTGAAAAGAGGTGCGGAGCTGTCCACTGACCACTACCTGGTGGTGAGTTGGCTCCGGTGGTGGGGGCGAAAGCCGGTCAGACCTGGCAGGCCCAAACGTGTTGTGAGGGTCTGCTGGGAACGTCTGGCGGAATCCCCTGTGAGACGGAGCTTTAACTCCCATCTCCGGCAAAACTTCGAACACGTCCCGGGGGAGGTGGGGGACATGGAGTCTGAGTGGACCGTGTTCCGTGCCTCCATTGTCGAGGCGGCCGATCGGAGCTGTGGCCGCAAGGTTGTCGGTGCCTGTCGCGGCGGCAACCCTCGAACCCGCTGGTGGACACCTTCGGTGAGGGATGCCGTCAGGCTGAAGAAGGAGTCCTATCGGGCCTTTTTGGCCTGTGGGACTCCGGAAGCAGCTGATGGGTACCGGCGGGCGAAGCGGCATGCGGCTCGGGCAATTGCTGAGGCAAAAACTCGGGCGTGGGAGGAGTTTGGAGAGGCCATGGAGAAAGACTTCCGTACGGCTTCGAGGCGATTCTGGTCCACCATCCGGCATCTCAGGGGGGGGAAGCGGTGCAGCACCAACACTGTTTATAGTGGGGATGGTGTGCTGCTGACCTCTACTCGGGACGTTGTGGGCCGGTGGGCAGAGTACTTCGAAGACCTCCTCAATCCCACCAACATGCCTTCAACTGAGGAAGCGGAGCCTGGGGAGTCTGGGTTGGGCTCTCCAATCTCTGGGGACGAGGTCGCCGAGGTGATTAAAAAGCTCCTCGGTGGCAAGGCCCCGGGGGTGGATGAGATCCGCCCGGAGTTCCTTAAGGCTCTGGATGTTGTAGGGTTGTGTTGGTTGACGCGACTCTGCAATATCGCATGGACATCGGGGGCAGTTCCCCTGGATTGGCAGACTGGGGTGGTGGTCCCCCTGTTCAAAAAGGGGGACCGGAGGGTGTGCTCCAATTATAGAGGGGTCACACTCTTAAGCCTCCCTAGCAAGGTCTATTCAGGGGTCCTGGAGAGGAGGGTCCGTCGGATAGTCGAACCTCGGATTCAGGAAGAGCAGTGTGGTTTTCGTCCTGGTCGTGGAACACTGGACCAGCTCTACACCCTCGGCAGGGTCCTGGAGGGTGCATGGGAGTTCGCCCAACCAGTCTACATGTGTTTTGTGGACTTGGAGAAGGCGTTCGACCGTGTCCCTCGGGGAGCCCTGTGGGGGGGTTCTCCGGGAGTATGGGGTACCGGGCCCTTTGATACGGGCTGTCAGGTCCTTGTATGACCGGTGTCAGAGTCTGGTCCACATTGCCGGCAGTAAGTCGGGCTCGTTTCCGGTGAGAGTTGGACTCCGCCAGGGCTGCCCTTTGTCACCGATTCTGTTCATCACTTTCATGGACAGAATTTCTAGGCGCAGCCAAGGTGTTGAGGGGATCCGATTTGGTGGCCTTAGGATCTCATCTCTGCTTTTCGCAGATGATGTGGTCCTTTTGGCTTCATCAGATCGTGATCTGCAGCTCTCGCTGGAGCGGTTCGCAGCCGAGTGTGAAGCGGCCGGGATGGGGATCAGTGCCTCCAAATCCGAGGCCATGGTCTTGAGCCGGAAAAGGGTAGAGTGCCTTCTCCGGGTCAAGGGGGTGTCCTGCCCCAGGTTGAGGAGTTCAAGTATCTCGGGATCTTGTTCACGAATGAGGGAAGAAGGGAGCGGGAGATCGACAGGCGGATTGGCGCAGCGTCTGCTGTCAAGCGGGCGCTGTACCGGTCCGTCGTGGTGAAGAGAGAGCTGAGCCAAAAAGCAAAGCTCTCGATTTACCGGTCGATCTATGTTCCCACCCTCATCTATGGTCATGAGCTTTGGGTCATGACCGAAAGAACGAGATCGCGGATACAAGCGACCGAAATGGGTTTTCTCCGTAGGGTGGCTGGGCTCTCCCTTAGAGATAGGGTGAGAAGCTCAGTCATCCGGGAGGGACTCAGAGTAGAGCCGCTGCTCCTTCACATCGAGAGGAGCCAGTTGAGGTGGCTCGGGCAGGAGGCGTCCAGGAGGTCAGGATGCCTCCTGGACGCCTCCCTGGTGAGGTGTTCCGGGCACGTCCCACCGGGAGGAGGCCCCGGGGAAGACCCAGGACACGCTGGAGAGACTATGTCTCTCGGCTGGCCTGGGAACGCCTCGGGATTCCCCCGGAAGAGCTAGAAGAAGTGGCCGGGGAGAGGGAAGTCTGGGCCTCCCTTCTGAAGCTGCTACCCCCGCGACCCGACCTCGGATAAGCGGAAGAAGATGGATGGATGGATGGATGGGCGTTAGCTCGGGTTGCGCATTTCTACGTGAACCGCAGGAATAACTTGTAGTCGCGCTTTCAGAGGTGCGTTGAGCGAGCGGTGAGAATGTTTCATATTTGTGGACCAAGAATTTTGTGCGGCTTTTCCTTCTCAACATGCTGCCCAGCTCCCGGCTCTGTCTGGGCTGATAAAGTTTATGTAGCTATGTGTTCCCGGTTGGCCAGAGTTCTGACTATCAGTGCTACCTGGTCAGATTTTCCTACCGTAGCACGGATAGATGGCTAAGTCTAACTGTCAGTGCTACGCGCCCAAAGCTGCTACCGTCATGTTTACAAACAGAAAACTATAGCGGGTTGTGTTAATGTTAAATATATTGGATAACATTATTTGAGTGACGGGACTGAAGTGGAAGCTTAGGAGTTATGCTCGCCTTAGCATTGGAACAATTTATGATGAAAGCACAAGAAGATCACTAACTTCATCTGAATATTCTACCCGTTTAAAATGAAAAGCTGTAGTGTGCACAAATCCTTTTAGTAGAATATCCTACCTGTTAAAAATATTTTAAATACAGAGGCGTTTGTAAGAACAAAACAGTATCAGAGAGGGGGAACAGGTTTTTATTGGAATTAAATTAAAGACAAATACAGATCACCGCAACACATTCTTGTGGATTAATCCGTTGTATGACAGACTTGATTAAATGCAGCGCAGCCACAATGTGTTCACCGAACTGCGCAGGTCACTGTGCACCTGAAATGATAGGATATGATTAATATACACTAATATTACACGGCTATTGCACAGATTCAATCTCACATAGTATCGCTACCAACATCTATTTAGCAAGGTTTAGTATAAGAGAGTTACTAAACTAAAATATTTTAAAGTATAGGGACAAAAAAGCCCACAAAACAATGTATTTTGTCCCGATTAACTGCCAAATAATAACTTATTTACAGTAACGACATTGCAGACGGCAAACTATATAAATATTTATAAATATATTTACAAGCTGCCTGTCATGTAAACTAAAACCATGAAGTAATACAGCAGCTTAATGAAAGCCAGGTATAAAATAAATTAAATAAAGCTTACCGTAATCTGCGATGAAATAAAACACATGAAACGAAACTTCCACAAGTAGGACGTATTTATAAGAAATCTGCTGAGTAAGCAGTATGTGACGTAGCATCGATGTGCGCATGCGCATTACCATAAGGTAGGACGGATTTACGGGTAGCACAGATAAACAGAACACCTGTGTGTCAGTGTTTAATACGGTGGCCGACAGGTGCAAATGCGCAGCAAAAGAGAAACATGCAAACAAAAAAAAAAAACGCGCACAAATTAAATGCGGCAAGCAAAAAGCGAATAAAATGCAGCAAACAAAAAGAGAGACGCAAACAAAAAAGAAGACACCCCCGAATGAAATGCAGCAAACAAAAAGAGAGACGCAAACAAAAAAGAAGACACCCCCGAATGAAATGCAGCAAACAAAAAGTGTTGAAAACGGAAGTGCTCCAGACCACTAGGGGGAGTCAAAGAAAATAGTATTCATTTCTATGGGACCAGATGCAAGATTCAGAGAGATACCTTTACTTTCTTTCAAATTTCTTTCTCTGAATCTTGCATCTGGTCCCATAGAAATGAATACTATTTTCTTTGACTCCCCGTAGTGGTCTGGAGCACTTCCGTTTTCAACACTTTTTGTTTGCTGCATTTCATTCGGGGGTGTCTTCTTTTTTGTTTGCGTCTCTCTTTTTGTTTGCTGCATTTCATTTGGGGGTGTCTTCTTTTTTGTTTGCGTCTCTCTTTTTGTTTGCTGCATTTTATTCGCTTTTTGCTTGCCGCATTTAATTTGTGCGCGTGTTTTTTTTTTTGTTTGCATGTTTTCTCTTTTGCTGCGCATTTGCACCTGTCGGCCACCGTAGGTTTAACGAACCAGCGCCAACATCATCATCCAGGTTCAGTCCGGTGAGGAGCTTTTGCACTCGCCTCGCGGTCACGCATCACACTGGTTTTATAATAATTTATTATTAGTAGTAGTATTATTGTTCCGATTACATGATGCATCAAACCAAATCAAATGCTTTGTCCACTTAGTCAGACAGAGTTAATGCGCGCGGCCGCGGAGACCAATAAAAATAGTTTCTGTGTCCCCCTATTAAAACCTCAACAGACACGAAATGGAAGAGCTACTAAGTAGGATTTAATTAAATCTCACATTTGTTGCGCATCTCTGGGCAGTGCAGCGGGTTTATCTCATCATGCAGGGCCGGTCCAAGGCTGCATGGGGCCTTGAGCAGAATTTGACTCAGCACTGCTAACAACTTCTGGGTTAGATTTAGTGAAATCTGGGAGAGGGGGAGTAGTTTAATTGGCCAACCTAAAAAGCAATAAGTTATAACCACATTTTACTAATTTGTATTTGTGAACAAACAGAGCTCAAACTCAAAGATTAAACTCACAGCATCAGATTATTGCTATGGTAACAAAACAATTGAACTATGAATATTGTTCTTTGAACTTTTACAAAGTAAACTTGCCAGCTCCTTAAAATCTTACATATAAATGTTAAACACTTTAAAATCTTTTATTTATGCTGAAACCATTAAATCAAATTTAGCAGCATTGATGATCTGAATAAACAAATGTTACATTTATGTATCTGTGGTTTGTGTTAAAATATTACATGTAATATAACATATAATTATCTAGATATATTTTCACATTTCTTGTCTACTTAACATCTTTTAATACAAAAACACGGTGGCCCACCGGTGGACCGCCTCGGTGCCCCGATCACCGGGCTTAGCAAGTTTTCTGGGGGAAACCCTGCAGGCTGTACCTCAGAAACAAACATAACAGGAGGGTTAAATAACACATAACACCTTTTATATCCAAAATTAGTCCTGTAACGTTGATGTGACATTTTGTCGGCCAGGCACCTGGCGTACAGAGAAGTGAGTCAAAAGAGGAATGAAGGATGTGAGACGGTGTTTAAATGTGAAAGAGACGAGTAACATAAGGATGGCTTTGAATGTCAACAAGAAGATTTTGAACTCAGTGCAGAAATGGATGGGGAGTCAGTGGAGTTGATTGAGAACAGGGTGGTGTGTAGAATATAGCTTATTTAATAACCCAGGGATGCTATTCAATAACAAGTATCAACTTTGTCATAGGTTCAGGAGCTTGGGAAAGCTAATGGACAGACATCATATTCTCCTTGGTAAGAAATGAGCACAGGACTGATTTGGGCTCACACTGCTGCCCCTCCTGAGCTGTCCTCTGTGGGAAATTGCCAGGTAGTTACCCAGGTGGGACATAGAAGAGTAGGTGGTGTAGTGATTTTCTTCTACGCTTTCTTTGAACAGACAGTTGTCAGAAAACTGCTCCTAGACAAAATGAATAAAGAAAGTAATCTTCTGTTATTTGACTTCATTTCAATGTATAAATATTAGAGTTCCTTTAGGGGCAACGTACTTTTACACTAAACTTGGCCTTTGCATTTAGCTAATCTAAACTTGTGCACATCCTTTATTCACTGAAAATTATACAAAGTGATAAAAAACAATTTTGTTACAACATCCACTGAAGAACTGCTGGATCTTGTGCCTTGTTCAAGCGCAACAAAGACTGAGGGGGAGGAGTTCCTATTTACCACCATTGTCACATTGTTATTGCCAGATCAAAAAGGGTAAGCAGCATCTTTACAGTGGTGCTTGTGTGATACAAGCATCCATTACCCAGGATACATTCATATATTCTGTATATGGATATACAAACCAGATATATTAACCAGGATATTCCCATTACATATCCTCATAACATGGAATTGCCGATAGATAGATAGATAGATAGATAGATAGATAGATAGATAGATAGATAGATAGATAGATAGATAGATAGATAGATAGATAGATAGATAGATAGATAGATAGATAGATAGATAGATAGATAGATAGATAGATAGATAGATAGATAGATAGATAGATAGATAGATAGATAGATAGATAGATAGATATTAATATGTTAATATTGACATATTAACATATGTTAATATGTTGTGTGCAGTAGACTATGTACCTCTCCATATGCCAGTCCTTGCCCACTCATACACAGGTACAAGCCACTCTTCAACCCTCTGATTCCTACCACTCCACGCCTCACAGCAAACATCTTCAGCCAACCTGGAGGAGATGCAGACACACAGTGAATGTTCATGTGTTAAATTAAATTGACACTGTTCAAGTAGCACTTTCAAAGAACAAGTTTTCCACTCTAACCTCTGACCGAACATAGACTTTAAGTTAATTGTGCAGTAAAATCTCGTTTGAAGTGCATCCAAAGTGTGGTAATCGATGATGAGGCCTTTTTTTATTATTATTTATACCTTAAAAAACAGAAATGTGTGCACTTTTCTTCATTCTCTCCCATTTCCTATGTGCTAAACAAATATAGAATCATCAGTGTCCAACCAATTACTCAATCTTGTTTAAACAATTTCTGAAGGATTTTAAGATTTCAATGCTGACCAGGTTCTAATATGCTTTAAATTTAACGTCAAGTGTTCAAAGCCCCATACTACAGATTCCACTGTCATACTTTATCAAACTCAATATAAAAGTCTGTGAAAAACTAAATACATCAAAAAATGCTTGATACACCCAGGTGGAAAGAAATATATATTAAAGTATATTTTAAATGTACAGTATTTTTCTGAAATACATTTTAGTAAGTTGTAGGTTCGATTCCAGCTTCCTCCTGACACCTCTGGGCAAGGCACTTAACCCTAAATTGCCTACTGATCTGCGTATCGGTGTATAAATGTGTGAGCGTTTGTGAGTGCGAATGGGTGAATGTGACTCTGGTGTTTAGCGCTTTGAGTGGTCAAAATGATTGAAAAGCGCTATATATCTGTCCATTTAGTACATTATCAAGTACTTAAGATTATATTGAAAATGTAAAATAAATACATTTTTAAAAACATGCTTATAATATTCTTTTTTTTAAATGTATTTTTGTATACTTTCTTAAAATATATTCAAGTTAAATGTGCTGTTAACGTGTTACAAGCTGGTGGTAGTTTGCTTAAAAATGCTAATTATCTATGCTTAGTTAGTACATATACAAACAAACTTATGCAACCTTATGTTTGTTTCAGAAATAGGTATTTTATCAATTTTATTGTGATTAGTATGATTATTGTTATTATGTCAATCATTCAACTTCATGCTATAGCTGTATGGAAACTGTGTGTTGTGACTTAATATAGTTTTCTTCATAAACTGAACCTGCTTTTAATTAATCTCATGCTGATGATAGCTCCTTAGCCTCTGATGAACTTTGTGAGACTCTTTCAATGAAAGATTTGTAATTCTTAGAAGCTCAAATACACGGTTAGATTTAGATTCTCATGGAATGCCACAATGGGTAGCTACTCTGGATCATTTTCGGCCAGTTTCACTAGTTGAACTGACCTCTGTAATCAAACATCTGCAGCCATCAAATTACCACGGGTAGTCTTCCTACCCGTTTGATAAGAGACATTTTTGTCCTTACATCTTAATGGTGATAAATGCCTCATTGCAGTCAGGTTGCATCCCATCAATTCTCAAACATGCTGTGGTTAAAACCCCTCCTTAAAAAACCTAATCTAGATTCAAGTGTATTACAAAATTTCAGGCCCATATCTAGACTTCCTGTTTTATCTAAGGTTTTTGAAAAGTTAGTTTTTATTCACCTCAAATCCTTAATAGATAACATACAAGAGGAATTTCAGTCTGGGTTTAAAGTGTCATGAGGTGCGGGGTGTGGTGGTGAGGCAGACGCTGTAGACCCAGGTACGGGACTGACTGTCGCACCTGTCCTGGCTTACCCAGCAGCTGAAAGTGACTACATCCTGGACACTGATGTTTCCAATTATAGCATTGGTGCAGTGTTGTCACAGGTCCAGTGGGGGGAGGAAAGAGTCATCTCATATGCGAGCAACCACCTCACTCCTACACAGCAGAGATATTGTGTGACCAGAAGAGAGCTGTTGGCAATCGTAAAATACACAAGACAGTTCTGCCACTTTCTCCTGGGCAGAAAGTTCCTTCTTCGAACAGATCATGGAAGCCTAGCCTGGCTCTTTCGCTTCAAACACCCTGAAGGCCAACTGGCTCGATGGCTTGAAGAACTAAGTCAGTATGATTTTGACATCGAACACCGCTCTGGTCTGCAACACTCAAATGCTGATGCACTCTCAAGACAGGCTACAGAAGGGTCAACAAACTGTGACTGTTATCAAGCAGGCAAGGATGTAACAGAGCTTCCCTGTAGAGGATGTTCTCACTGTCAAAGACTGCACAAACAGTGGACCAGATTTGAAGAAGATGTTGATGATGTTGTCCCACTCGTCATAAGGCATGTGACAGGGGAAGAAGTTGGAAACAGCACACAGGAGCAGCACCAAGCCGAAGCTGAGACTCAAAGTCCCCAAATAAATTGGATGCAAACTGTTAGCAGCCAGCAGCTTTCAGCAGCACAGAAAGAGGACACTGTACTTTCCGTCCTACATAGCTGGAAGGAAGCAGGGAATCTTCCAACAAAGGATGAAGTTGCGATTGAGAGTCCAGCAGTTAGAAAATACTGGCTCTGCTGGCTACAGATAGAACTCCATCAAGGGGTTCTATATTATCGCTGGGAAAACGTGGATAGCTTAAAACCTTCCCTCCTGCTGTTGGTCCCTGCTTCATTGCAAATGGAGGTTATGCAGGCCTACCATGACCCACCACTTTCAGGGCATCTAGGTGATACAAAGACCCTCCAACGTCTTAGGTAGAGCTTCCATTGGTATGGCATGGGAAGTGACCTCCACAAATACATCCAACAATGCCCCCAGTGCAAAGGTCTGAAGTCAAGCAGCCCCTCGAAGAGAGCTAAACTTCAAAGTTACCAGGCAGGAGCACCAATGGACCGGTTGCACCTTGACATATTGGGCCCCTTTCCCATCTCAAGCTCTGGAAACAAGTATATTCTTGTCATCATGGATCAGTTTATGAGGTGGGTTGAGGCTTTCCCAGTTCCAGATCAAGGAGCAGAAACAACTGCCAGAATGTTAGTCAATAACTTCCTAGCTCGTTTTGGAGCCCCATTAGAGCTCCATACGGACCAAGGTCGCAACTTCGAAAGTGTGCTTTTCAAAAGTATTTGTCAACTTTTTCAGATCTCCAAGACTAGAACCTCTCCGTACCATCCTGCTTCAAACGGGCAAGTGGAACGATTTAACCGCACCCTTCTGCAGATGATCCGCTGCTATGTAGACCAAAATCAGAAAAACTGGGACGAGCATTTGCTTCTTCTACAGCTGCATATCGCAGTGCACAGAACTCCAGCACCGGATTCTCGCCAAATATGCTGATGCTGGGGAGAGAAGTTCATCAGCCACAAGACCTCTGGCTTAGTCTTGCAGAACAAATGTGGAGTGAAAAGGACCCCCTGGAGTACGCTCATGACCTTGAAAAAACCCTTGGCGAGGTTCATGACATGGCACAGCAGCATCTACGTGGAGCTCAGCTCAGACAGAAGAGGACCCATGACCTGCGTGCCAAAAATGCAGTTACATCATAGGGGATCTGGTCTATGTAAAGGACAATACGAGGAAGCTGGGCTTTAGTCCCAAATTGCAGCCGCCCTGGAAAGGCCCATGTATTATTAAAGCCCAGCTTGGACCTGTAGTATATGAGATCTTAACACAACGTGACAAAAAGGTCATGCACCATGATCAGTTGAAGCCTTACACAAGCGATGTCATACCAGCATGGGTCAGGCGACAAAGACATGTGGTCCTCCCTCAGTGCCAAGATGTAGTCCCATTACCCAAACACATGACCACTTCCCCTACACCAGCAGCAGATGAGCCTGGAAGTGACAGCGAAAAGAAAGCTCTGGTTGGGTC
Organism: Xiphophorus maculatus; assembly: GCF_002775205.1. Taxonomy (NCBI): domain Eukaryota; kingdom Metazoa; phylum Chordata; class Actinopteri; order Cyprinodontiformes; family Poeciliidae; genus Xiphophorus; species Xiphophorus maculatus. The sequence goes on along the minus strand of NC_036449.1, from coordinate 406,812 downwards.
TCCGAAACTGCTAAGGAAAAAGGGCAAGCGTCAGGTTGCAGCCCGTAGAAGAAGGTTGGCTGTGCAACATCGGCAGCAAGATGAACCACATACCTCTGGATCTGAAGGAGACAAACAAGAACCCTGTATTCAAAAGACTTTTAGGGGTCGAGAAATACGGGCCCCCGCCCGCTATCAAAATGACTGGACTGAATAATTATCCTGCAGTAAGAGATGAGTTATGTTAAAGTTCCAATGTTTGCACTAGTAATGTTGAAATGTGCATCTGCTTGTAAACTTAGCATGCCATAGTAGTTTGATGTTCTTTGAAAAGGGGGGTAGTGTAGTACTTGTATGTTTCTGCTTATGCCAGCACTATTTTCCATGCTTGCTAGGTTGATCTGAGTTTAGGTGCGTTACTGTGCATTTATCTCGTTAATGGAACTCTGCATGCAGTGGGTGTGTGTTCCAGGGGAATGTTTTGGTGGTGGGACTGTTTTGCTGTTGGATGCTCGCTGACTCTGGTGTGGACGTATAAAGTTCGTCTGCATCGGCGTTAGAGCACCTAAACCACCCAGCTGTACTCCTGTTTGGTTATCTTCATTACAGAAGGATTAACATTATTCCCTCCTGGAGTGGTTATTATCCTGCACCTTTACAATCCATCCGCGGGCCCCGTTAACAATACTAATAGAGAATTGGTAAATAAAGAAAATATTGTGAAGAGAAACCGTTTAATTGTTTCTACATTAGTTTGTTAGGGCTTCCTGTGTAAAAAAAAAAAAGTTGATATCTTTCACAAATACAGTGTTTTGTGGTCAATATTATTTCAGCATTTTATTAATGTGAGTTGCCAGTTTGGATAAGGCTTCCTATCAAGCTATAAGAATGATAGAAAACATGCTAACAAAAAGCCTCAGACCTGCAGCCCATAGGTGGTTCTAGAAGCTGGTGGAAGTGGCTCTTTGGCTCACTTATATATTAAATGATAAACTATTGGCCTACTTTTTGTTTCATTCTTTTTTAATTGCTTCCTAGGCTGCAATTTTTTCACACACCAGGACGGAATAATAACATTAGGGAGGCAACAAAAACCTAAATACCATGATGGTTTTAATTTCTAAGTGCATGAATAAAGAAGAGCTACAGGGACATATTAAACCTGGGGGGCAGCATGGGGGATGGGGGGTGCTGTTGCTCCTGTCAGAAAGTATGCAGTTGTGCCCCTGGTCACCTCAAAGTTCTTTGATGGTCGTAAAATAGCTGTGATGTTTGATTCTGGAGAGGAAAAGGTAGAAAATGGTTTATAAGTTGCTTTTAGCCCAAAACTATGTGTAAAACAACATTTTATTCACTAAAACAAACCTGGTTCAGTAACAAGAGCATGTTGTAACAAAGAGAAAGAGTGACCGTTAACAGGTGTGCTCTGTGAAACTAGTTGACTACAGACTGCTCAGTCTGGCTAATTCACAGGGGGGGGAAGAAGGGTGGGACAACTGAATGAAGGTCATCAGGAACCAGGCGAGTCTCACCCTCTCAGAAGGAGAAGTAGAGAGAAGAGGGGGTCTGGTTGTGTGCAGCGACAAATATATACTGTATATATGTGTGTGGGCGTGGGTGTGTAAATATTCACTCATTTTGACTGAACTCACAGTATGGAGTAGGTCTATGGACTCCTCCCACTGAACCATTGGGCAAGATCTGAAGGTGGTAGCCAATTCCGGCCCGGCAGTAGAGCAGAAGTTGTTTGGCCACTTCGTTGACTGGGCTAGAGCTTGATCCTTTATTGAAGAGAAATCATTGACAATTTTCCCAAAGTATATTTTTTAAGATACGCACAGAACACTCACAGGACACATTGACAGCTATCATAAAATTTTATTCCACACATAATTAGCTTGCCCTGTAATGGACTGGTGACTTCTTTAGGGTGTGCCATGTATTTCGCCAAGAGGAATATGGAGAAGGTACCTGGCCCCTCATGACCCTGCATGGATAAATGTGGTGAGACACATGGAAATCTCCCCTCCATTTTAATGGCAGCCTGTGTCTTCAACAGGCTGGCGTACAGAACAGGGGCCCCACAGGGACTGTTCTGGCACCATTCCTAGTCACCCTCTACAGTACAGACTTCTCCATTAACTCCCCATGCTGTCATCTTCAGTACTGTGATAACTCTCATCACAGGCACCTCAATGGTACTGGTGAACATCCAGGGAGCAGACATTGAGATGGTGAACTCTTATAGGTGCTCACCTGAATAATAAACTGGACTGGACTCACAACACTGCTCTTTATAAGAAGGATCAGAGCAGACTCTACCTGTTTAACATTTGTTCTCATATTCCAGTAACTCCAGTGCAGGTGAGCTGAATTTCCTAAGCTTCATTTGCTGCTGAAGTCCTCCTGTTCTGTTCCAGCAGCTACAATAATCTTATCTATCCGACTGCCATTATGTTGAATTTCAAGATCAAACAAAAACAAGTTTAGAATATTTGACCTAAATTGGATGTCAGACTAAATCTGACTTTGTAGATGGATCTCATGATCGAGTGATGTTTCAACTTATCATTCAGTATAAAGACGGAAAGTAATGTTAATGAGGTTTTCAAAATACATTTCTCAAAAATAGTAAATCTGATAAAATGATCACATTCTGTCATCATTTGGCAGTTTTGTTTATTTTAAAGGTTAAGTTGTATTTAATGCCTGAATGTTTTGTTTGTAAAATAAAAAGTAGCATATGACTAAGAATTGAATGTTTAGTGAAATGTACAAGATTTTTTGAAGATACAACTCTTGGTGTGTTGTGAGTCACATAACATTTAGGTAAAACTTTCCTTTAGCAAAAGCCCCAACATATTAAAAAAAAACTTTTTTGTGATCATTTGTAACTTCTGAAGAGAAGAGCAAACAATTTCCAGGAAGAAGAAACTGATGCCAAGTGACAGATTGGAAACCTAATAAGAGAGCTACCAGGAACAGTTAACATCCCGATAAAAGCCCTGGCAATGGTCACTTCTAAGAAATAGAAGCAAGCGCTGCTAAAGATTATAGATGCAAAACTTTATGGACTGGTAACTAGTCTTCTAAGCCTGTAGAAAACTAGAAAAATACAGGTTTAAAATAAGCCTGTATTTTAAACCACCATTCTAGTGGTTTAAAATATGCATAAACCTTCAAGGATATGAAAATACCAAAATAAAAAATAATTTTACATCCCAGATGAAAAAAGAAATATTAGATACCAATACCAGGAGAAGCTGATTCATGAAAGAGAATTATTAATCTCTAGCCATACTGATACAAACTATATTAATAAAACAACTGATCTCCAAATTAAACAACTGCTGGAATCAAAAAAAACTTTTAGAGATGGCTGTATTAAAAATTGGGATACTTATATAGGATTTTGCTTACCTTTTCCTTTCAGCCTGGATGCCCTAATGTGCAGCTTCCAGAGGCTCTGCAGGCGGGAACTTTGCTCTTCAGCCTCTTGTGACCTCTTTGCTCCCACTAGCTGACCATATACTGGTAACATCAAAAGCAACAGAAGGCCAGACAGAACTGAGGTAACTGTCATGGTGTAAAACATCAGGCATCTGAAGGAGGACCACACAGTGGTATCTCACAAGTACTCATGTCCTCTGGGAGCAGCACTAAGCCTGAATACAGTCCTGACTGTACATATGGAACCCTGAATAATGTTCTGTAGTTTTTCCTCTATCAATGCCTATTTTTACTCTACTGCACTTGCTGATAGGGACACACCCAAGAGACAACATGGTCACTATCAGGTCTATATCAGAAAGTCTGCTAGAAGCCAATTTAAAACATGATTACTGAAGAGAGCACCGTGTTGTTCTTTAGGACAAAGAGTTCAGCAAGTGTCAGATACCTCAAGAGGTCCAGACTGCAGATTACTGCAGGAAGTGGACTGGAGAGAAAGATGGAAACTGTCTGTTTAGTATCACAATCAGTGAGATGACATAGCAAGCTGTGCTGTGCTGATATACAGCAAGTATAACTCAGGAAGACAAATACGATCACATGAAAGTAGCAAAAATTTGGGGAAGAGTTGGAGCATAACTCTGACCTGGATAGTTTTTATACTGCAGAGCACAGCAGTATAAAAACGATGGACTTGAACTGATAGTAAGAATGTTGTGTTTCTTTAGTTATTACATGAACATACACATAACCTGACTGCACTGCTCTACTTTAAAAATAGTTTCATTGGGCTGCAGTGAAAACTGACTTCAGTCTTCACCTCATCTCGCACTTGGATATTTTTGTAAAAATTTGCCCTGGAAGTAGACAGAGTAAGTCCAGATCTCAAGCTCCTTCTGATCATCCCTGTGGGTCAGCAGCCACGTTTGATCCCCAACAATGGTCAATTTGTAGAAAGGATAGCTCCATTTAACAAATATCCTTAGTTGTTTTCCTTGATTAGACACTTCTTGTTCTTTCAAACAGAATTGGCCATTGAATGGCTGAACAATATTTCATTAAAATAAATTGAATTATGTAATTGTCACAGCCTGGCTCTGGCTGTGGCAGATAGGCCCTGCTTGTTTATGTTCAGAGGTAGTGACCTAGTCCCAGTACTTGGATTGCACCCTACGCCCCTCTATGAAGTGTGGCCTCAAAGTGCACATAAGGTTTTGAGTGCACAGGTTACAAAACCTGCAAAAATGTGATAATTAGGACAGTAAGTCCCTGTGTCGTAACTTGGACATAAAAAATGGTGTTAGGCATTTGTGCTGCTTAAAAATACAACAACAAAAAAACTTTGAAATGTACAGTAAAAGTATTTTTGCTTTCCACATTCATTGCTGGATATATTTGACTGTCCAAATGTGTTTTGTTATGACTTATTGAAAACAAAGGAAAATTTGATGTAATCACTCACGGTCAGTACAATGAAAAAAATGTTCAATACTTTAATTTTGAAAACTTTTTTCTTTTTTTGTGACAGACACAACTTGCTCTGTTAGCATTGTCATATTTCTAAGATGGCAAAAAAATACACTGACATTGAATATAACAGTCAATTTGAGTAATTTAGAGACATAATTACATATTCAGCTGTCACTCGAAAAAAAACCAAACTCTCATGTGGCTAAAAGTTAGCTTTGTATAAAGTGAAGCTAATGTGCTAACAAATAAGGACAAACATATGGCATATGTAAACAACAAAACAGTACAAAGGTCTGATGCTACATTGTGAAAAGACTAATGAAACTAAAATGTCCTACTTAAAATAAACTAATTGTGACTTTATAAACCAAAAATGTCAGGAAATTTCTGGGAAACACCAACATCAAATTTCTTCCCCGCTAACCTGAAAAGAAAACATTTGTTTGAAAATCATGACGACATCTCTAAAGAAAATAGGAACCAAACAGCTTTCTATTCTACTCCAACAAAAAAATGTAAGATATTAATTTCATAATTATGTAAAGTTTTCCCTGTAATGATTTTCTGCAAAAGAAATTCTAATATCAATTCCAGCATTTTGTGACTGAGATGTCACAAAATGTATCTCAGGTGCATTGTTCTGAAACAATGCACCTTTTTTTTCAATTGCAACTTCATTAATGTTTTTAGAAAGATTTTCAAAAGTGGCTATTGTACAAGAAATCTAATTCCATCTTTAAGTTTTAATATAATGAAATTAGGGATGAAGAGTTAAATTATATCAACAATCTAATCTTCAAGTTAAGTTTTTATTCACAAATACTGCTTTCTAAAAATCACCTCCATTTTTAAAGTTAAATAATTTAATTTGAGTGTTTAAATGTTGCAACATCACAAAAGTCCAATCTTTATACCAATATGTTAATAGCTTAGTTTAAGATTTGAAATTTGTCTTGCATTTGTAACATTTTGTTTTACTTTCCTTAGTTTGTGACTATCCCAGTTTATCATATCAAATTTCTTTATCACTAATATGTGCTGTGTCATAAACCTGTCCAATTCAATTTTGTTGAATTTTCTATGAAGATGGAAAAAAGAAACATTGCCATAAATCCGCCTTTTAACTCAAAACATCACTTGCAGCAATGCAAGTGGGTTATACTTCGCCAAAGTCCCTGAACAAAGGAAGAAGTGCGAGTATTGGGACAGGACCTATGACTAGATCAGTAGAAGGATGTTGAGGCTGGAGTTATGGGGCAAGAGGCCAAGAAGACCACAAAGGAGATTTATGGATGTGGTGATAGTTGGTGTAAAGGAAAAGGGCTGCAGAGAACAGGACTAAACAGAGACAGATGATTTGCTGTAGCAACCCCTGAAGCGAAAAGCCTTAGAAGAATATATTACATTAATGTCAGAATCTTTACATGTTTATTGATTTAGATTTTTTTTTTTTCCATTACTCACCTGGTGGAGATTTAAGTTCTGATTGTTCACATTCACAACCCATCGGCTGTTAATTTCATAGACTCATCATTAACCACTTTTACTCTTGATTATCAAGTTTTCCAATATTTTATTGTCAACATAAAATATTTTATCAACAGCTAGTTACAATAATGTAATTGTATTGCAACAATGGCTACAGCAGGATCTGAGGCACTAAAGCAGGAACAGACATGTCAAAGATCTTTTGTTGACTTTGGGAAAGCATACAGTATCAGGAATAGTGTTTACTTCAGTCTTGTTATAATACACCAATAGCTCGGACTAAACAGATATCACAAAGCATGTTGGTCATTTGTAATCTTTATGTTACAAAGGCCTCGATCCCATGAAAACGTTCTAAAGCCAAATGACACATTTATGGTAAAATCTGCTGTGATGGGCACCCATTAAGAAACTGGGTTTCTGGCCTGTGAAGCATAACTAAAATAACCATGTTCTGTGATCCCACACACTTCAATCAATGTATATCAAAGCTTCAAGCTAGCTTAAGAAAACACAGGGCCAGCAGGTAGAACAAAGTTAGGAAGCTCCTTTTGCTCTTAGTTTGGACAGCAGCATCTCATTTTTGCGGCACTCCTGGTGATAGAAAAAAAAGAGATTATGTTAAACTCTAAACTTTATAAAACGTTGCACACCTGGAACTTTGATTAGCCCAAATTTCACTTTTTTCTTTCGTTTTTTGCTTTTCTTGAAGGAATACTCTGAGCAAATGCCTTAAAGTTTTAAAGGCATTTAAAGGGATGATTGAGATTTGTTCTGTATCCAGTTATTTATTCTTCTGTACAACAAGAAAAGCTGTTTGGATGCTCTAATTTGGTGAATCAATACAAAAAAAATCCAGTTTTGCAGTCTGCAAATGCATCAGTAAGAAGTATATTTTTTGGTACGGTTTGTTGTGAGTTGAGTACACAACAAAGCATGCTTGGCAAATTCCTCAACCTGACCCCTATCATGTTTAAAGGACTGTCAATCCGCTACAAATGGCCATACCACAATGTTATCAATGCCAATATGAAGATATTGTGGTGACGTAAGCATGGAAGGGAATCCCAAACAGCTGACACGGCGCAACTGAGAGTCCGGTGGACAAATGATATGTGGAAACAGCATGAATGTTTATTCAGTATTTTGTGCAAGGAATATCAACAGGAATGATAATGAGAGGAACTGAAGCAAAACTTGTACTGCAGTAGATAAACTCAGTAACTTTTCAACGTTCATTAACCTGACGTAATATAATTATAGCGATAAGGTTATTCATTCAGTCAGGGCTTGATGCTGACGCCAGCTCACTTAAAATGAGACCACAAATGATCAGTATTCCTTCTACATCGTCATCCGTGTTTGATTATTCTAAATTCACGTATGGCATGTTGGGGTTTTACAGGATTTTCTTCTGGAATCGGGATGTTGGTGAGTGGAATCGGTTGGTGTGTGGTGTGTTGCTCCTGCCGTGTGGCTGGACACATGAACTGATCGAACCTGTTGCACTTTTATCAGCTTGTTTGTGGTCACAGAGGTTTGGGAAATCCGCCGACAATTCTTAAATCGTGCTGTGTGAACCAGACTTAAAACTCACAAGCTCTACTCTTCTCCTCTTGTCTCGACCACCTACGCTCTCTGACTCTAGTCGCTATAGTAACATTTACACACCCCTTCAAAATAAGATATAGATGCGCCACAAAAACGAACATTTTACTTTCATGAAAATTTTTACTCACGATAACGATAAATTAATGGGAGCCCTGAGCTTGTTTCTCTACAACGAGACGGTCCATCTGGGAGACAATGACACCCAAAAGTGTTGCTTATGCATAGGGTGCTTGGTCTCTATGTGGTGAAGCAGTTTGAAGGCCGGTCACCGCATATTATTTAGAGCAGGCTTGGAATGTGGGAATCACCTACTGCTCCGGGATAAATCCATTCTCCTGTCTCTTCTCTGGGCCCTTTCCCTTCGCAAAGAAACTTTCCAAAGAATCTGATCTGTTTCTGACTCATTTTGCTGCTTGTGGCTCAATGTTGGCGTGCAAGATGTAACCGAGAGAATCTGGTTAAAGGATTTTCAAAATAAAAGATTCTCCAATACATAAAACAGAAATATTTTATTATTTCTTGTGCGGCCTGGTACCAATTGGTCCACGGACTGGTACCGGTCCGCTGCCCGGGGTTTGGGGACGACTGATTCAAAAGTTATTTAAAATAAGACTTTCTTACCTCTTTAAAATCTTTAACAGTCTTGAAGTAGAGCCTCTGCTTGTCAAGCAGCTCCAGGTATTCATCATTCAACTGATCTCTTCTCATTTTGTTTTCTTGTTTCTTCTTCTCCATCTGAAAAGGCAGACAGGTAGGAGAAGCATCTGTTAGAGATGCAGGCCAATAGATGGAGGTAATGTCTTACAACACCAATGACCCAGTTGCAGCGGCACCTGTACCTTGATGCGACTCTGTTTGATCCCCTCCACTATCTGCTCCATCTGTCTGAGGAACTGATCCCTGGCAGCTGCAGATGACATAGCTCTGGAAGACAGCAGAGCCATTTAAAACGAAAGTTACAGATTAAAACCACAAACATCAACAACTAGGGATGATGAAAAACAAAAGCTGCACTCTTCTTTACATCAAAACTGTATATTACGATTTAATTTTTAACAAGATACTTTTTACTTACTGTTGAAAGTTGTCATGAATTGAATTCAGCAGATTTACCTAAATGAGATTATTATTCTTCAGTGATGTTTTAAACATGTTTACCAAATCACTGTTATAGGCGAAATTCAATTAGAGATTCAATTTTGGTGCCACAGTCTGCTGTGATGACTCTACCTCCTTCTCGAGATAGACCTTCTTATCATCTAAGGTGTTATAGAGAGTGAAGAACTGCTTGGTCTCTTTGTGGGTAGCAGAAACTGGAAGACAAGATTAATAAACATTTTACAGAGACAGGTCCACATGAAGAAATTATATAACACCATCTGTAACTATATCAGATATAGAAGAGGAATCCACCTTGGCTGTAGAGTTCAATAAATCTCTTCTGGTACTGGGTCAGCTCTGCCCGGCTAGGCACCTCATCGATCTTCCTCTGCAAGATTGCGATCTCACGGTTCCTGCGAGCCTGAGGAGAGCAAAAGCAGTCCTGTGGCAGTTGGTTGACAGAAAATATGTTTATAATTGTGTCTAAAGCTCGATTAAAGCTTAGTTGGGACAATGGTAATGAAGCTGGTTCGATCCCTGCTACATGGATAAAGTGTCCTTGGCAAGACTCTTCATCCACCTTGCCTGCTGGTGGGGGTCAAAAGGCCCGGTCAGCACAGCAGCCTTGCAGGCAGCAGCTGTGGCTACTATCCAGTAGCTTGCCACCATCAGAGTGTGTGTGTGTGTGTGAATAACTAACTTTGGGGTCCTCTGGGCGCTGTTCAAGTACAAGCCATTCACCAAAGTCTTGACCCGTAACCAAAAGTAGAGCGGGGCGACTGTGGCTCTTTGGTAGAGTAGTCGTCTTGCGATCGGAAGGTTGTAGGTTCGATTCCAGCTTCCTCCTGCCACATGTCGATGTGCCTCTGGGCAAGGCACTTGACCCCAAATTGCCTATCGATCTGCGTATCGGTGTATAAATGTGTGCGTGTTTGTGAGTGCGACTGGGTGAATGTGACTCTAGTGTAAAGCGCTTTGAGTGGTCAAAATGACTGGAAAAGCGCTATATAAGTTCAGTCCATTTACCATTTAGATTGTACTTCCTCAAATCAGACTTGAAGGTCAGAAGTCCTGTTAATGTTTTGACATAATGCTGTCAACCAATCGTTCTCTCTCCCCTATTAATTTTTTGAGTTTTATGTTTTTTAATTATCATTTAATTGCTCTTGTCCAACTAGATGCTCTGTAATTGTTGTTCGTGGGGGTCTCAATGTTAAATGTATGTATATTTCTAAAACTGCAAAAATAAAAACAGTTTAAAAAAATAACCCTACATCAGTTCATCTGTTTCTTCTTGTGCATTCTGCTCTGTCTTCTCAAACCTCCAGTCAGTCGAGGCAGATGGCCGCTTGTACTGAACCAGGTTCCTGGTTCTGCTGGAGGATTCTTTCTGTTTGGGGAGGTTTTTTTTTCTCACTGTCACTACATGCATGCTCTGTATGAGGGATTGCTGTAAAGTCAATGACAACGCAAGCGATTGTCACAACATGCTTGTCCAGGAGAAGTGAATGCTGCAGGTCATGACTATGTAATCTGCTGGATTTCCTTAGAGAGTTTTTAATCTACTTTGAACAATTATTTAAGCATAATATACTGTTTAATAACTAGGATCAATTGGAATGTACCCGTGATTGAATTTAAATTATTTTTTGTAATTGTATAACTATCCACTTAAGTCAGTAATTTAACAAATGGGTAAAATGTTGAAATAATGGTATGATCTAGCAAATCAAATAAAAAGCAACTCATTTAAATAGAAACATCACTGTGCATACTAAGCACGTCTACATTTTTGTAGAAAAGTGAAAGAAGGAAAAAAGTTTTTTCTCCATTCTTATCCAAACATGAAAATTATAAACAAAATTCCAAATTGCATAGCAACTCTCCTTACTGCATAAAGAGGGCACACTTCACTTCTTGCTGCCTAGGTAAAGTGCTTCCTTCCACCTAAGCAACAGAGCGCTCCACTCCCCCACCAGCAGCAGGGTGCGCTCTACTAGCTGCAGTCTGCAGAGAGCATGCTCCTCTCTGTGCTGCCTTAGCAGGGCACGCCAGTCTCTTAAATTTTAACATACCATTAGCTGTGAATGTGATGTCATTTCAGTCTGATGCTTTAATGGTTTTTGTATTGACTCAAGGACTCCTGAGTGTCCTTTTCTGCTTGGACTACAATTAGACGGTGATTGAGTCTGTGATTATGTTTTAATTTTTCACCTAGCTCAATGAGAAATTTTCCTTTGGGGACAATAATAAAGTGCTACTGGTGGTGAGAATGCTGCACTGTTTAGAGAGAGAACTCCAGTCTGTGTGTAATATTAGAGCAGTGGTTACCATGAGCAGGCGGACTTTTTGCAGCTTCTCTCTATCTGAACTGTACTGTTGGTCTATTAGCTGCCTCCTCTCCTGGGAAAAGAAAAGGTCCCATTTAAAACTCTGGATTGACATGGTTTTTGGAAATAAACATTCTAATTAATATACTACATATATTAGTGCAGCTGGACATGCACCTGCTCCTCCTCTGTGTCCTGTCCTGATGCTGACTTCAGCTCTTCAATGTTCTGCTGTAGACGGACCATCTCTTCCTGTATATAAAGCAGATTTTATTAAATAAAATCAAAACATAGTAAAGAACATTTTAAGATTGAGGGGAAAGGAATCCCATCAAGACTGCTGGTTTATGTGCTCACTCTGCAGTGTGTCCGAAACTGCTGCTCTTGTTGCTTCAGGTTCTCATTCATCGTCACCAAAGCCCTGAGCTTCTCCATCAGACTGCCGACAAAAATTATATTACTTCTGCCACTAGTCAAGGGTCCTGAGTTCCAAACCTGCTATTAATTCAAGCCCGGCTCTGTCTTCCTGTGTGCGCATGTTCGCGTTCCATTAAAAATCTGACCGCTGCTGCCAGTGATCAACTTTATGATGAGGTAACTGTATAGTTCTGTAAGATAAAAAGAAGATGGCTCACCCACTGTCTGCTTGCTCCTCCATCTCTTCTAGTGTCTTCATCTCAGTCTCCAGTTTTATTGAGTGTTCTGTAGCCTTGGAACAGATATAAGACAACATTTAGGTTTGTATTTTCAAAATTGGTGTTGGGGGAAAAAAAAATCTACCTAGACTGGGTACTTTAAGGTAGGTTAAAATTGCTGTATAACAATCAAGAGTAATTTGACCATCGAGCTTTACTAATTTTGAAGTACATTTGAGCATAGCCCAAAAGCTCATGCTGATCGTCGAGGCCCCAAGGGACAAAACTGTTTATTATACTCTCACACAGACACAACCATTCCCTTGCATAATACAACAAACCGCTCTCACAAACACCATCAAACTCTCACATATATGATAAACTCTCATATATATGCCAACCTATACCGATAAATTCATACATTTATCATCAAGCTCTCTTTACATATGTTACTACCAGACAAAAAAAACTATTTGAAATAAACTTAATTACATAAACTCAAAATTTGAACTATATTTACAATAAAAAACAAAACTTATTGTAAGGTAGCGGTGTATTTATTTTCAAACTATTTTATTCTTTAATGATCATTCTTGTTTTTAAAGTTTTGCTTTGACTTTTGAGTTTGTTGTATTTCTAAATTAGTTTAAATTTATTCAAAAGATTTACAACCATTACCCCCATTTAAGTAGCTCTATGAATTTGACAACATAATAGTAAATGTGAGAATGAATGACAGAAACTGAGAAAGAAAATATCAATAAATATAGGACAGTTTGATTGTGAATGTGAGAATTAATTCACAATCATTCTCAATGAGTATAGTGGTGTGTGAGAGTTTGACTGAAACAGGAGTTATCTTGAATTCTCATTTTCTGATTGGACGCCTGTAAGAAGGTGGGTTTTCGAGTATATTGAGATGCTAGGGCTTTAAGGGAGCAGAGCTTAAGTTACTCACGGAAGCAATGAGTTTTTAAAATAATATTGTAATATTGCGCTTCCAGAGTAGCATCAGCTGTATCTGAAATGTTAAATGCAAGCTGACGGCCAGCACTGGATGCCCCAGCTGCTGTCGCAGTTAATGCTGGAGTTGGCTTCTTGTTGCTGCTTCAGGAAATGGCTAACGGGAGATTCCACCTATTTTCTCACCATCTAATGCATCTTTAATGTGCTCTAGTTTCAAAACTACGAAACTTCAAACCTGAACTACATTATTCTTCACTAATAGCATAAGATGTTAAACCCAGTTTGTGAACCATAAAACTACTTCATTTGTAAAAGTTTATTAAAAGGCCATGTTAATTATTTTTTTGCGCCTAGACTCAAGGGCTGTCAAACTTTAGCATCACCACAACGGCAGATGTGTCTGATGCTGGCTCCAACTCACACATTTTGAAACGCCTTGCTGCTGAAATGTGCTATACAAATAAAATTTGATTGATTGATTGATATGTGGTGGCTGACCCTTGGAGGGCTAAAAGAGTGTGCTCATGTACGGTCTGTGTGTCTGGTATGGCAGCAGCACATCTGTGGACAAGAAGGCGCTCCAGAGGGTTGTTAGGGCAGCGGAGAGAACCATAGGCTGCCCCCTCCCCACTATGGAACAGATTTACACTTCCAGGCTCCACAAGAAAGTTTTGGACATTTTAAATGACTCTTCACACCCTGACCATGGTCTCTTCCAGCTGCTACCATCAGGCAAGAGATACAGAGCAATAAAAACCAGGACAAATCGCCTAAAAAACAGTTTTTACCCGATGGCAATCATGGCACTAAATTCAAAGGCATAAGAACTTCTGCTCTTGACACCACTTGTTAAAAATGTAAATTCTGTTGCGACACCTCCAGGCGCTGCAACCATCTTCTGATGTCTATTTATTTCTCATTTTGTACTATTTATTTCTTTATCTTTGTATATTATGTATATACACATAACCTGCATCTTAACTCGAGTCGAGCAAATCTCAATCTCGTAATCTGTTGATGACAATGACAAATAAATCTTATCTTGTCTTATCTTATCTAAAAATCCAACCCTGAAAAAGTTTTCATTTTTCTCACCCCCACACAAGTCCTATTCAAGAATTGACTACTTCTTATTGGTCCGTAAACTCATGCATACTGTGGCTTCAGTTTGTTTAATATATGCATTTGCTGGGCGGAGATATTGTGCCAGAGGTTATCATATCATGAGATGCTCACAAAGCATTTGATAGAATTGAACATAGCTATTTGATGAAGGCTCTTGAGCATTTTGGGTTTGGGCCATCTTTCCGTGCATGGACAGAAATACTTTATAGATCTCCAGTGGCTGCAGTTCAGACAAATGATGTTGTGTCGGATTACTTTCCTTTTTTCGTGGGATGAGACAGGGATGTCTTTTATCCCCGCTGCTGTTTAACATAGCTATAGAACCTCTTGCTATTGCACTTAGGAACAATCCAGGGGTTATGGGAATAAATACACTGCCTGGCCAAAAAAAAAAGTCACCACCAAAAAATGGTCACACTCTCTAATATTTTGTTGGACCGCCTTTAGCTTTGATTACAGCCCGCATTCGCTGTGGCATTGTTTCAATAAGCTTCTGCAGTGTCACAAGATTTATTTCCATCCAGTGTTGCATTAATCTTTCACCAAGATCTTGTATTGATGATGGGAGAGTCTGACCACTGCGCAAAGCCTTCTCCAGCACATCCCAAAGATTCTCAATGGGGTTAAGGTCTGGACTCTGTGGTGGCCAATCCATGTGTGAAAAGATGTCTCATGCTCCCTGAACCACTCTTTCACAATGTGAGCCCCATGAATCCTGGCATTGTCATCTTGGAATATGCCCGTTCCATTTGGGAAGACAAAATCCATTGATGGAATAACCTGGTCATTCAGTATATTCAGGTAGTCAGCTGACCTCATTCTTTGGGCACACAATGTTGCTGAACCTAGACCTGACCAACTGCAGCAACCCCAGATCATAGCACTGCCCCCACAGGCTTGTACAGTAGGCACTAGGCATGATGGGTGCATCACTTCACCTGCCTCTCTTCTTACCCTGATGCGCCCATCACTCTGGAACAGGGTAAATCTGGACTCATCAGACCACATGACCCTCTTCCATTCCTCCAGAGTCCAATCTTTATGCTCCCTAGCAAACTGAAGCCTTTTTTTCTGGTTAGCCTTACTGATTAGAGGTTTTCTTACGGCTACACAGCTGTTCAATCCCAACCCCTTGAGTTCCCTTTGCATTGTGCGTGTGGAAATGCTTTAGCGTTCACAATTAAACATACTCCTGAGTTCTGCTGTTGTTTTTCTTCGATTTGATTTGACCAAACGTTTAAGTAATCGCCGATCACGATCATTCAGGATTTTTTTCCGACCACATTTCTTCCTGGAAGACGATGGTTCCCCAACATCCTTCCAGTTTTTAATGATGTGTTGGACAGTTCTTAACCCAATTCTAGTAGTTTCTGCAATCTCCTTAGATGTTTTCTCTGCTTGATGCATGCCAATGATTTGACCCTTCTTAAACAGACTAACGTCTTTTCCACGACCACAGGATGTGTCTTTTGCCATGGTTGTTTAAGAAATGAGGAGTTACTCATTGCATCAGCTGGGGTTAAATAACTTGTTGCCAGCTGAATGATAATCACCTATGCAGTACTTATCCAATAGGAGGCTTGTACCTATTTGCTTAGTTAAATGCAGGTGGCGACTTTTGTTTTGGCCAGGCAGTGTAGAACGGGACAAATCCACACTGTGTCATTATGTGCAGATGACCTCCTCCTCTTTCTGGCTGACCCATGCAACTCCATTGCTAAAGCTATAAAGTGCATTGAAGAATTTGGTAGGATATCAGGATACTTGATTAACAGAGCAAAATGTCTTATTTTTCCTGTTATGATAAAGCCAACCAGTTGCCCCCAAACTCTCTTCCATTTACAGTGAGTTCTGAAAAATTTGCATATTTAGGAGTGAACATAACCAGAAATTATAAAAATCTATTCAAGCACAACTTTAATATTGCCTTCAATCAGTTAAGCAGGATATGGAGCGTTGGTCATCCCTTCCTCTGTCCCTGGAAGGAAGGATAAATTCAGTTAAAATGGTTGTAATGCCTAAATTGCTATTCCTTTTTCAGACAATTCTGATATTTATTCCTAAATCATTTTTAAAAAGTTAGAGAAGATAACTTCTATGTATATTTGGAACAGGAAGATTCCTCATATCAGAAAGGAGTTTTTGGAGAGGCGAAGGGTAGAGGGGGGACTGGCCATGCCTAATTATATGCACTTTGACTGGGCTGCTAATGTCTGTAAACTTTGTTTTTGGTTTAAGCCTGCAGAAAATGAAATGGTGCCCATTTGGTCACTGATGGAACAAAATCTTATAAATCTGGTTCACTGGCCTCAGTTGTTTGCTTGCCATTGCCATTAGATAAACGACTGATTACAAATAACCAAGTTACATTGGGGGTGATTAAGATCTGGGAACAGTTTAGGAATTTATACTGTTATAGAAGCTGCACACAGATTACTTTTCACTGTGTTAAAGTATCATTTTGTCAGTATTGTCCTATGAAAAGATATACTTGAATATCTGCAGAAATGTGATGGGTGTAGTCACTTTTGTGATACACTGTAACTACTGTGAGACCTGTTCAGGGATGGTCATCCTACTTCCTTTCAACAGCTGCAGCAATCATTTGGCCTACCTTCTTCCAACTTTTTTTTTTAGATATTTGCAGCTGTGGAGCTTTGTTAAAAATTCTTCTCATCAATGCTTCAGACTGCAGCATACAGATGGACTGATGAATGCCTGCAGTGGCAGTAGGCTTATCTGTACATCATCTATATGTATTAGACATGGCTTAATACAATTTAAGGTTTTTCATAGGCTCCATTTGTCAAACAGTAAACTTGCAAAGTTGTTCCCAGGGTCAGACAAGGCTTGCCCAAGATGTAAAAGTGAGAAAGGGACACTTGGTCATATGTTCTGGGAATGACCAAAAACTGCAGGCCTTCTGGACAAATGTGTTTAGGTTCCTATCTGAGTCGTTGAATATCAATATTCCCCCAAACTCTCTCACGGCAATATTTGGGGTTGTTCCTCCGATATGCGGTGTGTCCACCTGGCAAGCTTCAGCTGTAGCCTTTTCCACATTGATTGCCCTTTGACTCATAATCCTATCATGGAAAAAAAGAGACACCCCTTTCCCATAAACGATGGATTGAGGACTTGCTCTCCAATCTCAAAGCTGAATAACAGAGGCATGTTGTGCATGGTTCTGCCCACACATTTTACAAAATATGTCAATCAATCTTGTGGCATAGAGAGACTCCCAGTCAATTCAGTATAAAGTCAACTAAAATTTGTGGGGGGTTTTCTTTTGTTTCGTTTGTTTCTCTGTCTATGTAATAGATGTGTGGATTTGAATGTGTTGGTTGGTTTTATTTTGCTGAAAATCCAATAAAAATATTAAAATAAAAAGGTAAATGTTGATGAATACAACAGAAGATTATTTAAATGTAACAGAAATTGACATCGATTTTTCAAAGTAATTTAATTTACACCTTTTCTTCATTAACTAATGAATTACAGCTCCTTTTATTTTGTAATTATTATGTCTTGTAATGCTGTTACATCTAACTACTTACTCCCCATGCCTTCATAGGACAGACTACCCTGCCCAAAAGAGGAGGAGGGAGTTGCAGATTTTAATCCAAAACAACTTTCCCATAAATCTGTTTCTACGAAGTTAAAAAGACAAAAGTCTTATAAAATTCTTTTAAAGTTTTAATCTTGAGGTCTCCAAATCAATGCCCCCAATTATCCTTAGTTGTTACCGACCCCCCTCAACCACAGGTGAGACTCTAGCAATATTAATGTAGCTCTTAGTAAAAATAAATTGTAATGAAATTGAAAGGAAACTTAAACTAAACTGGTTGCAGCCAGTGTCTGATGGCTTGATGTCAATCTGACAAGACCAAAAGACAAGTACTTCAACAAATCAGTTCTGACAAACTGATTTGTCAAATTTTGACAAATATAAATATATCTCATAAATATACACCTGCCTTTAGATTTTTTGATGAGTTTCCTTCTGTTTGGAAATCTGCTTTTGTTGTCTTGTTATTTAAAGAGGAAAGCTTACACACCTTACAGAAGGAGGATCTTTTCAAGATTTAGCAAAAAAGTGTTTCCCAGAGATCAATTTTGGGGCCCCATCTTAATTCTTTTATATTTCCATTCAAATCTACTGTATTTCAACAAATGGACTGCCTAAAACAATGTCATTGGCAGGCATTTGTTTTTCCCTCTTATTTAAATACAAGTGGCTTGTGAAGGTTACTGTAATGTACCCTAATTAACATGTCTGCTCTCATTAGGTAGTGAAATGCAAGCAGTTTTCACACAAAGTCCTTAAACATTCAGGAGGCTCTTCTGATTCCGTTAGTGAGAAGCTGGTTGTCCAAGAAACTTGTTATGAATCTTTCAAACTTGAGAACTAGAATGCAAGTGTTGAAGAAATTTAAGAGGTGCTTCTCACTGAGGAGTAGCTTGGCCAACATATACCAGGAAAAAACAACAAGCTCCACTGCAGCATTTAATTTCCACTGAAATTTTGTTTCTGTTCAAATAAAACACTGTCAACTTTAAGTTGAAATTATGATCCATTTCTGACCATGACACTAAACATGGCTGCATCTTGTATAAAACACACAGCTGCAGTAATATATATTGTTTCACAATAAGTCAGTCACTGTTGGAAACCAATTGTTACAAAACAAATAAAGACATCTATCTGTAGTTACCCTGGGCACTCGTAGCAATAATCAGTTATCACTATTAATACACAGGCAACATAAATAGAGATATCTGGATAAAAAATGCCCAGGAGTAGTTACCTCCAGCAGACTCCTCTTCGCTTCTTCATTGCAGGCTTTCTCCTCTGCATGCTTTACTTTGAGCTGTCAGGACAGAAAACATGTGAGTTCAGGTTTTTATGCAGTCTGCTCTCTACATCTCTACACAAGGGGAAAGACTTATGTAGTATGTAGAAAAGGATAAAGTTGTTGGGAGAAAAAAAGAGACTGTAGAACTTAAAATATATCAGCATAAAGTGCACTTCATACTTAACCCTTTCATGCATAGTGGTCACTACAGTGGACAGCTATCTAAAAGCCATTTTCTTGTGCTTCCTGTGGATTTTATTGTTATAAATGCACACAGACCACTGAAGTGGACACTAATGTATCATAAAATATACCATCAACTACTGGCCATCAGCTGCAAATGCAAGAAATTATTTTTATTAAATACAATATGGCCGACAGACAAAAAGGCATGAGAACCGACCCGGTCCCTCCTTCTACTGTAGACGACTCTTGCAAGTAAAAAAAATATTGTGACATCAGATAACCCCTAAGGAACAATACTACTGATGTATTTTTCAAATAACAACTTTGTATTTGGACAAAATTACAATTGATCACATAAAAATAAAAATAAAATTATTTTTGCAAAAAAAAAAAATTTCCTACCTTTTTTTATGTCTTAAGAAAAAAAAATTTAAAAATGGAAAAAAAATTCTGACACAAAGGATCATAATTCATGCATGAAAGGGTTAAATATCGAGCAGAGTTTGCAACTGATTCTGTGAACCCAGTTGAATAAAACTTCTAATAAAACTTTCACCTAATAGTACAAATTTTCAAACCCAAATAGATAAAGTTGTGTAGCCCAGAGGTTAGAGCGGCGCCAACCCAGCCGTCCCGACTTCCACTACCGTTCTCGGTTCCTTCGCCACGTGACTTTCCCTTCCTGTCAAATTACTGTTAGATAAAGACCACTAATTGTTTTCTGTTTTTTATTTTTAAAGGTGCCAGGCTCTAGTTTACAGTGAAGCAAAGACTCAGCAGAAAGATGCTGTAAACCTGTGTTCTTTGTGAGCAGGTTGCAATAATTTCCCTGGCTAGCATCTACATCAGAGCGAAAAAGACAGTTTACATTTGAAATGACAGGAAGGCAGCACTGACCTCCTTCAGCTGCTCGGCTTTTTGTTGGATCTGTTTGTCCAGTGAGGCGACGGCCCGGCGGTGCTGTTGTACTGGACCGTAGCGTTCTGACCGCTCCTCTGAAGAACGTTTCAACTGCTGCAAAGTGATACACAGAAAGACGAAATATGAGCACAAAGCTCAACTCCATAATCACAAAATATGGCCATGTCCTACATTGTTGCTTCTTATTCCATAGAGCCGGTGATCTTCCAGAATAGAAACAAAATGCTGGCTGTGTGCAGCATGAGTATAAAGTTTTGCTGACCTTTCCAGCGTACTCCGAGGCAATCAGTTTGATCTCCTCAGATTGGAGTCCAACTATCTGACCCACAGCACTTGCAGTCAGCTTCCCCTGCACCAAAACAAACACAAAGCACAGCAATTCATCCAAGTAACAATTTCAAACTGATTTGATGAAAGATTTGATCTGCTTAACCTTTCTAACCGCAGCTGAATACACATCCTCTTTGGTTGTGGAGGATATTGTCATATTAGATAGTAAAGAATTTAAATGTCTAAACAGAATATTTTGCACAGAAGCATAAGCCAGTTTTTGCAAGGCACTTATAACAAGTCTTAGTGCTGTTCAGCTTACAAACTAAATTAAATGTTTTGAGAAAGACAAAATATCCAGAGTTATAACTAGTGAAATTTCAGCCTGAATACTCCCTCACGTATATCTTCAAGGTTTCTGGTTTTACATACAGAAAATATCAAAGAAAATTAATTTTGCTGTTAGAACCTTGTGATATATATTTTGCCATATCACCCACCATTGCAAAAAATATGTTTGTGTAATTTACTTTTGTGGATTAAAGGTGCACCGCCGGTGCCATTTGTTTGGCTTAGAAATGCCAAACAAATGGTATTTCTAAGCATTTAATGGAAGTAATGTGTTTGTTGAAGGTCACAAGCAGTAGTCTTAACCACAGCCTTCTCTCAGCAAAGGTAACATCCCTGAGACACGACTGTTGTCCTGATGGACTGGTTCTGTGCGTAGATCTCCAGTGGCTTCTATCACAAGGTGATTAAGGTGGGATCTTCTCTATCAACACCTCCAGAGGTCGTGGTGTTTCAGGAACATCAAGAAAATCCTTCAGGACACATCCGGGCAGGTACTGCTGGAACGCCTCCGCTTTAATCAAACTCTAGTTCATTTGCCTCGACAGCCCAGTTCGATTGGTTAGGTGTGAATACGCAGTCGAACTCTGATGCGGACCAACAAAAGCAAAGTCTGGTCCACCTAAAAACCTTGGTCTGGGTTCGGATAGAATTAGAATCTATTGTTTGTCAGCTCCAAAACAGTGCAAACAATGTAGGAAATATATACAATATAAATATGGTAATATTTACAATATTAAATCAGTTAAAGAAAGAAAAACACACATACACATATAATCACTATATAATTAGTGTATGTGAGCGTTCAGGGCGTTAATTGCTTTCAGGAAGAAGCTGTTTTGTCATGAATTGCAGGTGTTGAGGTGGTGAGGCAGACGCTGTAGACCCAGGATGTAATAAATAAATGATTTTAATGGTGAATGTCCAGCAAAACACAGTCCAAAATAACGGGCAGCACGACCGAGCGGAAACCAGGGCTCGACGCCGGTAGCAACCGTAAAAATGAAGGGACAACGGAACAACACGAACGCACATTAGACGAGGACCCGACAAAGAACAGACACACAGGTGCCACTAAATACACTGGGAGTAATCAGGGAACAAGAAACACCTGGGAACTAATCAAGGGGAGAACAGGACAACACGGAGACACAGAGACACCAAAAACTCGAAATTAACACACAGAAAACACAGAACACGACATGTTTTTGTTCTGATCCACCTGTAGCTCCTCCCTGAGGGCAGGAGGTCAAACAGGTTGAAGACAGGGTGAGAGTTGTCTTTGGTGGTGGTTTTAGCTTTACTGAGGCAGCAAGACGAGTAAATTTCCACCAGAGAAGCAAGAGGACAGCCAATGATCCTCTAAGCTGCCTTTACAGTCCTCTGGAGCCTCACCCTGTCTGTAACAGAACAGCTGCTATACCGTACTGTGATGCTGTATGTCAGTAACCTTTGCATGGACATACAGGTTGAGGTTCAGGTTGAAGTGAACTCTGGCACAGTTCAAATGCATATGTGAATAAAAGAGGACCAGAGACTGCTCCAAAAGCAGGAAGTGGACTATAGCGCAGGGCATTCTGGGTAAATAGAACTAAAACAAATGTGACAGTCTAACGCTAGAGGAAGAAATGGCCTGTGGACTTTTACCAAAGACAAAAGAGAAATCCTACAGCTACTAAAACCTGACGCTACTCCATTTTTGTGTAAATGTTGTGAAAAAGGAAGTAGCGCCAAGTATATTCGTCAGAGGATTTTGTGTTGTTTCCTTCAATAGTTCTTGGTGCAGCGCCACCACAGGTGAGGAGGGGAACAGATTGTTTAAAGGGTTTGGATAGTTGGAGACTGCAGTGTGAAAGTGAACCACAGCAGCTGAAAATAAAACAAAGGTTGCAACTTTGGTCCCCAATCGAACAGAGATTTGTGGTAAAAATGACCCCAAGACAAGCTCTGCATCTGAGTTATGAAACTGTGTGAAACTGTGCAGCTTGTCTTCTTCCAATTTATAAACAAGTGTTGGTAAATTTGGAAATTACATTACAGCAATTCTATTAACAAATCTTTAGCTAAGTCAGAGACTTCTGTGAATACTTGTTGTTTTGAAAGCCAATCTTTTGGGTTTCTTAAATAGAGTTCCGTAAACGTCAGGGGTAAACTGAAGAAAAATGATTAACCAAAAATAGAACATAACAAATAGATAAGCCAGTGCAATAATTATATTTCTAGTACTGCTGTTGACATTGTTGACAAATCATGCCACAGGTAAGTGTGGAATCAGTCTATATGAATTTCACATGACTTGTCAATAAAACAGAGGGACAGCTGTACTTAGATTAAGTGATCACCTCTTCTGCTGCCTGCAGCTTGTCTTCTTCCAACACTTCAGTAATGCTGGCAGGTATTGCCTGAGGCCCACTGAACTGCCCCTCATCTTCCTACAAATAGAAAAGAAAATGCATTAAGGTTAAAAATCCAAAACAAAAACTATTATACCATGTAAATGTTCCTTCTAAATTATCTATATGGCACAAACTAATTAGCTGCATAAGATATAGGCACACAATATTTCAATTGATAAAATAACTTTGAGTGACACAACTCAAGCCACACAAGCTTTTAACATTGCAATCTAATGGGGGTGATGTGGTGGTGCAAGGAGCTGAGCACAACCCACATGAAGAGGCCTTGGTCCTCGACACAGCCATCGTACGTTCGAATCCTGGCCTGGTGACCTTTGCCACACATCTTCCCTCTCTCTCATTACCCTACGTTCCTGTCCTAGCACTTTCAAATAAAAGCCACTAGAGCCATTACTGATGCAATAACTTAGATAACAGCAAACTTTTCTGTGTTGACTGAAGAAAAAAAAAAGAAACAGATGGGTTCCGCAATATCCTACAGCAGAAGCTGAACAATTCCAAATGTATTTGACTGCTGTAAGCAAAGGATTAGGCTTGCTGTCATTTCTAAATCAAAAAAGGTAAAAAGTCTCACATACAGGACCCAAATGTGTGCTCCACATGTTTAGGCTGAGTTCTGTTCCAAATGCACATACTTTTTTTTTTCTCCGAAGAGTTTTTGCGGTGCTAGTGGCTCGTATTTTTTCGACAGTTGGCAGACAGGAAGGAGGGCGAGGAGAGGGGAAGACATGCGGCAAAGGCCGTCAGGACCAGGAGTCGAACCCGCGACGTCCACGTCGAAGACTAAGGCCTCCAAACATGGGGCGTGCTAACCCCCTGCGCCACCACAGCACGCCCCCAAATGCACGTACTTTAGTTCTTCCATAATAAAGCCCATGTATTTTTCTGCTTGTTTTTTTCCAGTTTTTTAGGGCTGCAGCTAAAGATTGTTTTAGTAATAAAGTACTCTATCAATTTCTCCAACGATTGAATAATCTGACTAAAAAAGGCAAAAAAGCAGTTGAACTGATTTTGAAATTTGTAAGTCCTCATAAAATCAGCAACTACAAGCCAATAAGTCTCATCCCGGTCTTGTCAAAAGTGCTGGAGAAGATCATATTAGAACGGCTGTTATCGTAGAAAATAATCTTTTCATCCTCAGTTTGGCTTCAGATACAATCATTTGACAGAAACCGCTATACGTCAGCTGCTTGAACAGGCTAAACGGTCACTTGACAGGAGACAGATCGTTGGTGCAGTCTTCCTTGACCTAAAAAAGGCCTTTGATATGGTGAACCACAATTTACTGATCTCAAAAGCTCTCATTTAATTTTTCTGAATGATCATTGTCTTGGTTTCAGTCATATTTGAAAGATTATGAAAAATATGTTGTCATTAATAATAGTAAATTTCACTTTTGAAGAATTGAAACAGGAATTCCACAAAGAACTATCTTAGGTCCTGTTCTTTTTAGCTTGTATGTTAATAGTCTTCCTGAAATTTGTCCTGAAGTTAACCTGCAAATGTATGCTGATGACACCATTGTTTACACATCGGACAAAAGCAGTATCATAGTCAGAGAAACCCTTAACAGCTTGCAGAGATTATCACCATGGCTAAATGATTTTTGGTTAACTCTTGATACAAAGAAAACAAAGTGCATTTGCTTTTCAATAAAGAAAACATCCTTACAGTCCTTGCATATTCAGAACAATGGAGATCCTATTGAACAAGTATCACAAGAAAAATATTTGGGAATAATTCTGGATGCTCAGTTAAACTTTGGGAGCCATATTGATAAAATCAGCAAAACAGATAGATCAAATATAAACTGTTTCAGTATTACTAGAAATTGTCCAACACTTCACTAGGCCTGTTGCGATAAACAATCAATTAATCGCACGATTAATTAAAATTATTGACCTCATTTTAGAAGAAGAAGAATTACTTTATTCATCCCAGCAGGGAAATTATTTCGCAGTTACATCAAGAATTTTTTATACCCAGATTAACACACAGACGACGGGAGCTGCGTCTGCAGGCAGCCAGCTGAGCCGGCGCTATTTTTTGAAGGAGGACATTCGGCAAAGGTCGTCGGGACCGGGAGTCGAACCCGCGACATCCGTGGGTCTAAGGCCTCCAAATGTGGGGCGTGCTAACCCCCTGCGCCACCACAGCACGGCTTTATCATTTCTTCAGGCCTTTTTCTCTTTCTGTTGATGACACTAAATGAAAAAACACTTAACTCCAGTGCTCTCCACTGACTCCTCCCTTTCTCATTTCCTTAGTGTAATGTCCAGCGTACACTACACGATCTTAGAGTTGTTGGCCGATTGTCGGCCCATTTGTAAAACCTAAGAGATCACACATTAGCCAACAAAAATTCTAGGTATAACGGTTCAATCGGGTTCGATCGTGCAGTGTGGTGTCCAACAATGGGCACAAAATAATGGCTACAAGTCCAGTGAACTAATTTTAAAACCAGGCATTAATCAATGCTTTACTACAATCTACCTGCAATGCATGTGGCTAGTGTCAGCGTAAAGTCCTGACTGAATGAAAATCATTAGAACCTATTTACGTCACGTTAACGAAGAACAGCTGAAAAGTTACCGGGTTTATGAACTGCTGTAGCAATTTCGCTCCAACTCCTCCCCTTGTCATTTCTATATTCTTTGCATGAAATGTTGAATAAACATTAATGTTGTTTCCACATATCTCCAATGTCCGCTGGACTTTGGGTTGTGCCGTGTCAGCTGTTTGGCATTCCCCTCTGTAATTTCCCCTCTGTGAAGGTTTTGCATAAACCAGCCACAGAGACGTTGAAGAAAATTCAAAATATAATCTTAATTTATTAACAAAAAAAATCCAAAAATGATAAATTGGGCCCAAACTGAGGTCAACATAACAAAGTACAACTCAGGTGGTAACAGAACAAACTCAAGCACAAACTGACCTAACAAACAAGACATGAGGGGAACTTAAATAGTGGCTGATCAGACCATTAACACACACTAGGGGGTAATTAAACACACAAAAACCTAACAAATACTGGTCAGAATATTACTAAATCTATAAATGAAATAAATATCAAAATTTAACTAACTTTCCAAAAGAAGAAACATTAAATAAATGGTAAAATTAAACTAAAGAAAAAATTTCCCCCTCCCCTGGTGAACAAATGGAATGGCCCGCTGAGGAAGTTTGACACCCATATATGGACACCAATCAGCTGGAGCTCATCTGTATGATTTTCAGCAACAGGTCCAGAGGAAACTGGTAACTCAAAAGAAAGAAATTAATTTGTTATATTTAACAAAATATACAAAGAACTGACACATAAAGTTAACTAAATGGGTGCACAACAAATAGTTAACTAAAGAGTCAGACTAATGAAAACAAATTTAAAGATAAAAATCTAAACTACTCACTAATCAATATATAAAGTAATATTTAGGGAGAACAGAAAACCTTTACCAATTCTGTCTGTGTGTGACAGTCGGGATAGCTGTCACACCCTCAGAAAACACGGCGAGGAATCCGCTCTTTCTGATTGGCTACCTGTCACATTCAGCAGGCTGCGTTAAGATCGGAGCGCAACGACGATTTACCATAACACACCACACACTACAGGATGATCGGTTACGAAATCGCATGTGACAATCTTAGAACGCCCAACACTCTAAGTTTGTCGTAAGGGGACAATCGGGGCAAAAAATTGTGTAGTGTGAACTATTGCATCAGGTAGTCGAATGTACCCGTCTTCTTTATTTAAATCTAATGATTACTGAAGGGCAACATAATATACAGACTTCATAATCTGCACTCTTTTGGTTGAATGCAGTATTTATTTCCACTTTGGCTTTATGTTGTTTAGTTTTTATTCAAATACATTTTTTGTTAATGGAGACTGAGAATCCATTTTATTTTTGGTTGTTTTGTTTAGTTTGTTTATCAGTTCCAGTGTTTAGTGTTCTTTTGAAAATAAAGTGTATCTCTCTTTGGCAGCAAATTGCACACATTATTATGTCATTTCCATTAAATCGGTGTAAAAAGGTCTTCAAACAATATTATCGTTTATCGCAATAATTTTTGAGACAATCGCTCAGCAAAATTTGTTATCGTGACAGGCCTACACTTCACTATGCAGAGATGTTCTTTAACTCAAAGATCCTCTCACATCTGTCTTACGGAGCTATTGTCTGGTCACACACTAGTCAAACTATACTCAAGTCTGTAGAAAGTCTCTATAATAGAGCCCAAAGGTTTTATATCAAAAACCAATCAGATTCCATCACTTTCAAATTTTTGCTAATTTTGGCATTCTTTTGAGTTTTAACCTTTTAAAATGCATTTTTAAATGCCTACACAGACTTGTACCTAAACCATTAACCGATTGTATACAGAAATTGCAGGCAGCAGTAAATCTACCAGAGTGGCATTAAATAGCAATTGTGCACAAATGCTCTGTCCGAGAGGATAGTTTGGAACTCACTTCCTGCGAATTTAAAGTCTGTAACCAGTTTTAGTGTGTTCAAAAAACAAACAAAACTCTGGTTATGTCAAAAACAGAACTGTATCCATACCTAATGTTTTTATGTTTCATTGTTTTATATGCACGATTGTGTATATTTTGTCAAGTTGCATTATTTTAAAAGGTTATTATTTAAATTTCTACTAGTTTTTAGATGTACTGTTTAAAAGCCCATCTAGGGTCGAGTGCTGCAAATTAGCTTTCACTATAAGCGCTATGATGCAAACAAGGGAGCGCTGTTCTGTTCAGTTTGTCTATGTGTGTCTGTCCCTATCAAATAAGCTTAAATAAAAAATCCTCTAACTAGAACCTTACTGCTCACATGAAAGGGTTTTATTTAGCATTATGTAAACCCTGTAATATTCTGTTTATTAAGCCAACAAGCAACATGATCCTCATGCTTACCTTGTTTTGTTTACACTGCTTATTTAGTCCATATCTCCTGGTAACAAAATAAAGAAATACACTTAGTCAAGATTTACAATGTCAAACCGATGTTAAAACAAAACCTCACAAGAACAGTTACAAATCAACACTGAGGCCAAGCTATTCACATCTATGTTTGAGTCCATGCTTAAATATGGACAGCTTCTCACACACTTCACCACAACCGTTATCAGAGGCATGCAGAGGAGGATGCTCACACAGTTCCAGTACTCACAGCATAGCTTCACACATTCTACGTTCAGAGATGGATGGATGAAGGAAGAATTTGACCAGAAAAAGAAAATGTACATATTTGAGATGGTTAAAAAACTGCACAGTTATGTATACATTTAAGGAATTAGACAACATGCTACATTAGATCATGGTCGAAGTGTCTGGAATGTTGCATTTTTAATTCAACCACATGACCAATTACAACAATAGAACCATGTTTTTTTAAGGTTTTTTTGGCTGTAATGGCCTTTATTTGATATTGAATCAACAGGTAAATCATTATTATTAATCTTACTTTTTATATATTGTTTTCAACACTTTAAGAACTCACTGTGTGAACCTTTATATACGTTGCTACTGTTACAAGTGAATTGCAGGACAACCACTTCTCTATTTCTGTTATCAGATTCTCTGCAGTATTTCAATTCAGGGTGGGCATGAAAAAAGTATGTTCCCAAGGGGGAGCATGACCAAAAATAATTTAGAACCATCACATTAAGGTAAGGCTGTGTTCAAATTGCTCTATGATAGACTAATTTGTCTGAACCACGACTCTCTATGGATAAGTTGGTACAGTAAGCAAAAAGATGGCTTAACAAAACTACAGTTGTAAGCTATGAGCATCATATCTAACCAGCTGAGTGGCCAGAGCAGGAAACCTGACAAATACTGAGTCAACATGAGCTTTATAAACATGTTACTCTCTGAAGAGTAAATAATAAACAAGAATAATATTCTTTACAACAAGCATAAATGTTTGCATTGAACAATTTATGAAAATAGTAATTACTTTTTAAATAACTTATTTCTGTAATACTCAAGTAATATTTACACTTAACAGTTCTAGGAATAAACTATGTTTTTCTGTGTGAAATAAAATACAAGGATAATGTTATATAGTTGTTTTGACTTTTTGTAAAATTGAAAGAAACCGTGGTATTTTTCCTTATGGTCATGAACTCTTAGTTCCATGTCAGAATATTTCAGCAAAGATTTAAGCAATTTATCTGCAATTTTGGAGAAAGAAGCTAGATGGAGTGATGAAGAAGAGGGAGCTGGTTCTACTGAACCAAATGGTTCTACTGTGGTAGAACCATTTGTAAAATGGTTCTACTGTGTACCCCTTTGTGTGGGCTGCTCACACAAAGGGGTGCAGCTAATGCAGCCTGCCATCAATGCTCTAGTAGTTAACATAGTAGTTAACATAGCCAACAATAACAGCGGTAAAACAGTTTTCCTGGAACATGATAAGTTGTTTCTCTGCCATTAGTACATTTAGCAGAGAATGCTTGAGATTAATTAACAACGCTAAGGCTCTCCTCCTGGCTCTGATTGGTTGTTTTTGGTCGGGACGCCTTGGGAGGGTGTATTTCTGAGTGTCAGAAATGCACTACTGGCACTGACCAGATGGCAATAGTAGCTAGAGGAGATCAATTTATTCACAAAATAAAGTGGTTATTTTTTTTTACAAAGGTTACATACCTTCAATCATGGTTTTTGTTTTTTATATATATTTAACGCTTTTGGAACTTTTGTGCAACAGTCTGCAGTGAAATAATTGTAAGAGTAAAGAAGATGGAGTGGGAAACCATCTGTTCTCTGTACTTGTTTTGTCCACTAATCTTGAAGATTTTTTTCTTTTTGGAATGAGAACATGCATGCCTTGTATTTCAATGCTGTACAGTAGTATAACTTTGACATTTATGTGACAATTTTTGAACAGCAAAGACTAACTAATACATTTATGTGTTTTACCTATAAAAAGTGGGCTGCAGGTTTTGTGTTTTAATAGAATGCTATGACTCAACAGCACTTTAAACAGCTTGGCCACACGGTGGCCTGGCACAGCTACCTGGAGGGAAATATTACCTGCCATACTCCAGCAGAGTAAAATGGATCCTGGACTCCTCATCCAGGAGGAGTTCTGCATCTTTCTGTCTTCTGTACTTTCTCTCAGGTTTGTACACTTCCTGAAAAACACCAGAGCTCATTCACATGCCATCAGTCTGTTACCTACAACCAAATAATCTGCTCAAAGTTTGAAACTATGAGAGACACCAAGCACTACATTTAGTGTCAATCATATTAAAGCTGCTCACCAATACATCCAGAACGGCCTTCACAGCTTTGTCTTTTCTCTGGAGAAGTTCTTGATCCTAGACCAGAGTTTTACAATACAAGAACTAAATAGATAAAAGTACATATATAAAATAGAAAGTAAAATTAGGATATTTTTCAACAGTCTGTTTTTCTAGGGTACAATAGATACTCAATCTCAACTTTAATAGTGAGAAATTCAAAATTGTAAATTCTAAATTAGACTGGAATATCAAATAATCATACTAATTCTTTAAAGGGTTATTTAAATTTGTCAAAAGACTAAACAGTTATTGAAATAGTTCTATTTTATTTTTCAAATGAGTTGATTTTCAGTCAGAAAGTAAGAGAGAAATAGTATATATATATATATATATATATATATATATATATATATATGTAAAATGCTAACTTCAAGGCGTGACGTGCCAAATTACAATTCTAGAATTACCCAGCTGAGGGTGGCAGCACGTTGGAGTAGATCTAATTTCTTTGTGATTTTTTTCTGTTTTTCAAATATTCATTCCTGCTTTTTTTGTAGGAAAATAGCTTTTCTGGTTGGCTACTTCTTTTTGTTTTGTATTCTGTGTGGTTGGACTGATTTTTGGCAATATTTTTGCTATTTTGTTATGATGCATAAACATGTTGATCAGGGAGCAGCTGATCAACATCAGAAAAGCTGAAAGCCAGAAATCCCAGAGGAGTTGAAAGGAGGCGCTGTGGATGCAGAGCTGGAGCAAAAAGGAGAGAGAGAAGGAGGAAGTTCAAACCCTCTCTACAATCTCACGTCGTAGTGGCCATCATGACATTGTTGGATAACAAGATGGATGAACTTCAAGGCCTGACAAGGATTCAGCAAGGTAACGAATGCAGCATAATGTGTTACTGAGGCATGGCTGCAGGATTGTATGCCTGACTCCAACATGTCTCTGTCAGGCTTCCTGACTATTCAAGCAGACAGATATTTAAAGAGCAGCAGGAAAAGAAAAGGAGACGCATTAACAGTTTTGTGAACAACAGATGGTGTCACCCAGGACATGTTAGTGTGAAGTGTCGTCTCTGCAGTCCAGACATTGAACTCTTGGCAGTAAGTTTCCGTCCATACCAAGAGAGTTCACCACTGTTATTTTTTTATTTTGGTAGCTGTTTACATCCCCACCAGAACAGTGAGATGCTTCCCAAATAACAAACCCTGGATCAAATGTGACCTAAAAGAACTGTTAACCCCTTAACCCTCGCTCCCCCAAAATCTCCAAAAACAGCTGAGAAGGTACACCCAAATTAAATCAGCTGCTGTTCTTGAACACTTTGGAGTACATGCAAAAGCTTAGTCTCTCTATGAAGATGACAAGATAAATTTTCTATTTTAGCAGTCAAAAACTGCAAGCAGTTTGTATCTATTATGTTTGTAACACAAAGAAAATTGAAAATTTTGCTTCAGCCAGATTTTTAATTTTTATTTCTTGTAAATGCACATTGAGTGTTGAATGTATGGACCGGAAAATACAATAAATCTGTAGAATAAAGTATTCTGCTCGTGGATTTCAAGATTGATCAAAATAGCCCAAAAAGAAATGTCATTTTGGACATGCTTATTTTAGAGGATGTTCATGTGTTGTCCAAGTGTGCCATTTGGAGACTCCAAATGGAGTTTCCAAATGTGACACTTGGACAACATCTGTATACAAACTTCAAATGACTGTAACTCCTCAGTGCTTCAACATACAGTCATCAATGAGGCTCTAATGAAAGATAATGACCAGAGGAATACTCTGGTCATTATCTTTCAACATTACTGATAGTGGAAATTACTTATAATTATATACATGTAAATAAAATAGCATATCTGGGGGGGCAGAGGGGGTTAGCATACAGTCAGATCTCCTCCCTCTTCTTGCAATACGCTGTCCATCCCACCTCCATCTGTCCGTCTGCCCCTCCCCCTCCCCCAGCCCTCTAATGGTACGCTAGCCCCCCGCAGCCCTCTCCTTCTCCGCCCTCTCTCTCCGCCCACCATCTCCCCTTCAAGCAAAAGGTGGATCAGATAGATGGAACAGAGCAAATGAGCTGAACACATTTTTCAACAGGTTTAGTTCGGGAACAAACTCATCATCATCCTCCCCTGTCCCCAGCCATACAGACATCCCACCCTCCTTTGCCACAGCTTTCCTGTCATACTTCAGATGTCCTATGTTCTACCTCAGTCATGGACTCTTCCACAAGTTTGTCTTCAACCAAATCAGGAGATGCTGCTGCTCTCTTTGCCTCCCCCTCCCACTTTTCTGTATCTAGAAGTCAGGTGAAGAGGCAGCTGGAGAGACTGAACAAGAACATGGCTGCAGGTCCAGCTCTGAGGGATTCTGCAACATCTCTTCAACCTTAGCCTGTCCCAAGAGAAGGTTCCACTGTTATGGAAGACATCCTGTGTAGTTCTGGTACCAAAGAAAACTCTCCCTTTAGTAATCATTGACTGTAGACCTGGTGCCCTGACAACCCACATTATGAAGGCTCTGGAGAGACTCCTGTTGGTCCACCTGAATAAGCAGACAGACCCGTATCAGGACCCCCTGCAGTTAGCTTATCGCCATGGAGTTGGAGTTGATGACATCATCATACACCTGCTTCAACAAACCCACTGTCATCTGGACACAGAAGGCAGGACTGTGAGGATCATGTTATTTAATTTCTCCAGTGAATTTAATACAATTCAGCCTGATTTGCTCTGTGAGAAACTCCAGAAGACAAAGATGGAGGCTTCAGCAATCACCTGGATCCATAACTACCTGACAAACAGACCACAGTTTGTGAGACTGAAGGACTGTATGTCTAACCAGGTGATCAGCAACACAGGAGCACCACAGGGGACTGTACTCTCACCATTCCTTTTCTCTCTCTACACTTCAGACTTCCAGCATAAGTCCGGCTTCTGTCATCTACAGAAATACTCAGATTACTCTGCAGTTGTTAGGTTTATCAGAGATGGACAAGAGGTTGAGTACAGAGAGCTGGTGGACCGCTTGGTGGCATGCTGAGGGAACAATCATTTCATCTTGAATGTAAACCAAACAAAGGAGATGATTATAGATTTCAGGAGAAACAGGATTAGATCAAACCCCATTTCCATCATGGGAGAAGAAGTGGAGGTGGTTGAGGAATATAAATACGTCAGTGTTCATCTGTACAACAGTCTGGACTGGAGATACAACAGTGAAGCATCTATAAGAAGGAACAGAGCAGACTGTACTTCTTCAGGAAGCTAAGATCCTTCAGCAAGATGCTGCAGATCTTCTACAAGTGTGTTGAGAGCATCATCTCTTCTGCTGTCATCTCTTGGGGCAAGAGACCTAAAAAGGCTCTAGCCTTTTAAAGATAAAAAAGGCTAGAGCCTGATAAAGAAGGCTGGTTCTGTTCTGGGGATGACTGTGGAACCTGAACCCTGAAAATCCTCTTCATGAGACTATCTTGAGAAATCAGAGTATCTTCAGTCAGAGGCTTCTTCAAATTTGCTCTATTACGGACCACTACAGACCTTTCCAGTAAACAGCCATCATTATCTACAATTACTCTTTGTAGATAACTCTTTGAATTAATATGAGTTACAACAACATTTAATTTTCTTTTGGGATCAATAAAGTATTTGTGAACTGAACTGAATTTGAATACAGTATAGACCACTTCATGGTTATAATTTGGGAACACATTGCTAGAGAAGTAGGAGCACTTCTAAGTAAGTAAACTTTATTTCTATAGCGCTTTTCACAGACCAGGGTCACAAAGCGCTGCACGAAGTGTAAAAAATAAAATAAATTAAAAGCAACATACAAAACAATAAAACACAGTATTAAGCTAAAAAGCAAGTTTAAAAAAGTGGGTCTTAAGTTGTTTCCTAAAAGTGTCTATACAATCCAGAGATCAAATGGTACAAGGTAGCTCATTCCAGAGGCTTCTATACTGGTACACTTTGGTACACTTCTATACTGCACTGGCTGCATCCTGAAAATACTCACTTTGCTTCACTTTTTCTATATGTTACAGCCTGTGGAGGTTCCTCCATCTTTTCCCCAGTGTTAGTATTTATGTAAATGTTATTATGTTTTCACATAATATATGAAGAATTTCATTTTTTTGCGTTGGTTATTGCATTAGGTTGCTTACTATTATGGGTGCACACATTTAGTAAACACCTTATGTTTATTTGGATCACTAGCTATTTTGTTTTGCTGAGTTTAAAGGACTGGCTTTGGGAGAGGACTGGTTGAAAGGCAAACCAGGAAGTGGAACAAACTACCAGGCTGCTGGAAGCAGGGGACTTGATGATGAAGAATCTGTCTCTTTCTACTAATAGCATAACTGCTAAAACATTTTTGGTGTTAGGTTGTTTTGTTGTTACAGTTGTGTTGTAGTCAAAATGTGTTGGTTTGAATTAGTTGTTTATGTTTATGCATTGTTTGTCTTTGTCTTCTTCCCCTCCCCGTTTGTGTAGGCTAGTCTTTGTGTATAAATTCTTGTGTGTTCATTGTGTGAGGTCAGTTTTGGTTTGTTATCCTGAGTTAGGTATGCCTCAGCTGATGATTTCTTTTGGGCCCATTTTGTGATCTTTTTGAGATTTGCTGTTGAAAGCCTTTTGTTAAGAATTTTTGGAAAAATAAATAGAGAATATTTTTTTATATGCCTTTATCCTTGTGCCTTACTGGTTGGACCGTAACATAGCCTCTTTCAAAATTGTACTAAAATCAAGCTTTTCTCTAAATAAAATTCTACACACACATACCCCCTGGTGTGACAATGTAGAGATTTTTGCAAATTCAAAATGGAAAACCAAGCAATCACATTTAAATATTAATAGCCTTTGCCATGAAGTTCAAAATAAAATTTTTCAGATGCAATACAGACAATGGCATAAGTTTGTTATTGTTCTTACTAAGAGGACCAGTTATATAGAATATCGGCACTTTGCAGATTAATGACAAAGAAACTCCACACAGTTAGATAATATAGCTACTGACAAATGAGAGTTTGTTGCAGAACCCACCATGACAATCTGCAAATTGCACAATCTAAGAATTCTGCATCTGTTCTAACCATGTGCTTATACCTCAGGGAAGGAATGGCTCTTCTGGAACTGAGAAATGGAATAGGCTCTCACATAATCTCCCATCTCTTCTCTCGTCTCTATGGCTCGCTTCACCAACCACTGAAACAACAACAAATGTCTCATGCAATACAAGAACAAACCAAGTGCTATGGAGAGTGGAGAGCGTCAAATTACAACAAGTAATAATGAAGCTAATTTATGAACTAATTAATTAATGAGTCATTCATTTTTTAAAACAGGAAATAACAAGTGAAGTAATTTATTAAAGATATAATTAAGACCCCTTATGATGGACAATAACTTTGGATTTGGTGTTCCCTCGCCCGGACGCAGATCACGGGGGAGGAGGAGGAGCACGTTGGCGTGCGTCTGGTGGCCGGGCTGGGCTCAGTCCAAAGAGGAGACATGGGGCCCCCCTCCCATGGGTTCACCATCTGCGAGAGGGGCCAAAGGGGTCGGGTGCAGCGTGGGATGGGTGGTGGCCGAGGGAGGGGGTCCTGGTGATCTGATCCTCGGTTGCAGAAGCTGGCTCTTGGGAAGTGTAATGTCACCTCGCTGGTGGGGAAGGAGCTTGAGCTAGTGTGTGAGGTTGAGAAGTTCCGGCTAGAAGTAGTCAGTCTCACCTCAATGCATGACTCTGGTTCTGGAACCAGTCTCCTTGAGAGGGGTTGGACATACTTCCACTCTGGAGTTGCCCATGCCCACTCTGGTGAGAGGCGCCGGGCAGGAGAGGGCATACTTGTTGCCCCCCATCTTGCCGCCTGTACATTGGGGTTTACCCTGGTGAACGGACAGGGTAGCCTCCCTCCTCTTATGGGTGGGGGGACGGGTTCTGACTGTTGGTGTTTACTCGCCAAACGGCAGTTCAGATTACCCATCCTTCTTGGAGTCCTTGGAGGGGGTTCTGGAGAGTGCCCCTCCTAGGGACTCCTTTGTTCTGCTGGGGGACTTCCACGCTCATGTGGGCAATGACAGTGACAAAGGCTGCCCTTTGCCACTGATTCTGTTCATTACTTTCATGGACAAAATTTCTGGGCGCAGAAAAGGCATTGAGGGGATCCATTTTGGTGGCCTTAAGATCGCATCTCTGCTTTTTGCAGATGATGTGGTTCTGTTGGCTTCATCAGGTCGTGATCTACACCTTTTGCTGGAGCGGTTCGCAGCCGAGTGTGAAGCGGCCGGGATGAGGAGCAGTGCCTCCAAATCTGAGGCCATGGTCTTGAGCCGGAAAAAGGTAGAGTGCCTTCTCCAGGGTGGGGGGGGTGTCCTGCCCCAAGTAGAGGAGTTTAAGTATCTCGGGATCTTGTTCACAAATGGGGGAAGAAAGGAGCCGGAGATCGACAGACTGATTGGCACAGTGTCTGGAGTGAAGCAGGCGCTGTACCGGTCCGTCGTGGTAAAGAGAGAGCCGAGTCAAAACCGAAGCTCTCGATTTACCAGTTGATCTACGTTCCTATCCTCATCTATGTTTTAGTGTTGAAACACAGTAGTTTCAACACAAAGTTTAAACTGCCAACTTCACCCATCAAATTTAGTGGATAGTCCCGCTGAATTTTATGGATGAAGTGAACAGACAGTTGATTGGCTGCTTCAAACAAAAAGTCAAGACAACTTCTTCTGAATTTGCTATGACTCAAGGTGAATATCTTCACTGGAAAGTGCAGAAATAACATCATTAAATTGTTGCAATTTATTTACCACAAACTGGGTGGTTTGATCTGAAATATTTCTAATAAGTTTAAGTTGGTGTCAGTCAGTGGGTGGGGCTGACACTGATCCTGTTTGAAGTCTGTGGCAGCTTCCTTCACAAAGTGTGATATTATTGTGAATATTTCTTTAGTTTATGTTAATAAAATTAAGAAATCATTGAGTGATCTTGTACGCAACTGGAAACCTGACTTCTTGTAAGTATGTGGAAGAGTCAGAGCAGCAATCAACAGCAAGAATGGAAACAGTCCATTTCTAGGAACATTCAATAATCTATGTCCAAAGAAAGCCAGGGCAATGCACATGCAGCCAAAACATGACTTAAAAAAAAGAAAAAATTAAAGAAAAAAAACTCTACAAAACTTGAAGTCACCTGAACTGTCACCGCTTAGTCTAAGTGTTGGTAAGTTAATGTATAGAGAAGTTAATGAGTCACGGCAGATATCAATGTATGAATCTCATCCAGTGGACCGCTGATGACCAGACTTCTTTTAAATTTAATTAAGTAGTGCAACCTGAACATGCCCTCATGCTGT
The DNA here is from genome assembly GCF_002775205.1 of Xiphophorus maculatus. Taxonomy (NCBI): domain Eukaryota; kingdom Metazoa; phylum Chordata; class Actinopteri; order Cyprinodontiformes; family Poeciliidae; genus Xiphophorus; species Xiphophorus maculatus. The sequence continues at coordinate 369,051 of NC_036449.1, read as the reverse complement.
CTGTCATGAGAAACTTACGTGGCTTGGCACACAGTCCAGCTTATGTAGTTTTAATGTTTTCTAATAAGCAAAGTACTCATATTAAGTGAGTGATGACTGAATTAAAGTAAAAGCTATCATAGTTTTGCTGTTTTAAAATAATTAATGGAAGTATGCATCTTACTTGTATCACTGGGAAAATATGAATAAAATCCAAGCCTTGGATCTGATGGGGTTCCAGGCGATGAGGACACTTCATCTTTGGTAAAACAGAAACAATTTTCTCTGTCAGGGCTCTAAAGAAACAGACAAAAAAATTGAACATTCATCAACAATAACCAAACATTTCACCTGTTGGCATTGTGTTACACAATTATAGCTTCTGAAATTGTAAAAAAGAAATACTTATTTTGTAGGTCTTTTGATACTTTAGTTGCACAAAAATGAAAAGAATGGACTTGACATTTAAAACTGAGAACAGTTTTAAATATCAAAGAGAATCTCACACAAAATAAAAGCTTTTAGATACACAACCAAAACAAATAATGCAATATCTGTCACTGTGAAAAGATTGCAATTATGCAGAAAGATAAGATAAATCTTTATTGTCATTGTCACAAGGACAACGAAATTCAAAGGATGCCATCAGTCGGTGCACATGCCCAAAAACAAAAAATAACTGTCTCACAATTCACGCACAACGCAAGAATCAACAAACAACTGGCAAAAAAATAAATAAATAAGAACAGCCACATTCTCACATACATCATTTATGATGATTAATGGTTGTTTTTGGTTGCACTTAGTTTTGTTATTGCTATCGGGTAGAAACTGTCTCTGAGACAGTTGGTTCTTGTTCTGGTTGCTCTGTATCTTCTGCCTGAAGGCAGTAGTGTGAACAGAGAATGTCCGGGGTGAGAAGTGTCCTTTGTGATGTGTTGTGCTTTTCTTAGTCAGCGGTCGCTGTGCAGGTCCTCCAGTGAGGGGAGAGGGCAGTCAATGATTTTTTGGGCTGTATTCACAACCCTTTGGAGAGCTTTCCTTTGAGCCGTAGTGCTGCTGTTATACCATACGCAGATACAGTAGGTCAGTATGCTCTCTATGGAGCACTTGTTGAAGGACACCAGCAGCTTCTCCTTGATGTTGTTCCTCCTGAGAACCCTCAGGAAGTTCAGTCTTTGCTGGGCCTTTTTTATCAGCTCCAAGGTGTTCATGTTCCATGTGAGGCCCTGCTCAATGTGGACCCCCAGGAAACGGAAATCAGCTACCCTCTCCACACATTTTGGACACTATGAAAGAAAATAAATCTGAAAATATGGATATCAGTTAAAAGCAGTCTCGTCAGGCAAAATCACAAAAATGTGGGGCAACAGGTAATATAGACTTTTGAATCCAGAAATGCTACCCTGGGACTCACACTACAATGTAAACAAAATGATTTCAGAAGGGCCCTTTATTTGTCCAGAGGAAAAAGGCCAGGTGCAGTGTCTATCTGTGCATGTCCCTTGAGTTGAATATTAATGCTTATGTTAAATGCCTCCATAAGTCTGGCATGTTTTCAGGAAAGGCTAGAAGCCAGTTATGATCTTGGCGTGTCACCAAAACAAAAACCCAGACAGGAAACAGTCTGTAGTAAACACTAAGCGTGACTGACAACATGAAGGTCAAAGATTGACATGAACATAAATATACAGTACAGACCAAAAGTTTGGACACACCTTCTAATTCAATGGGTTTTCTTTATTTTCATGACTATTTATAAGGCAAGAAATCCCACTTATTAACCTGACAGGGCAGGTTAACCTATGAAGTGAAAACCATTTCAGGTGACTACCTGTTGAAGCTCATCAAGAAAATGCAGAGTGTGTGCAAAGCAGTAATCACAGCAAAAGGTTGCTACTTTGAAGAAACTAGAATATAAGGGGTATTTTCAGTTGTTTTACACTTTTTTGTTTAGTGCATATTTCCACATGTGTTATTCATAGATTTGATGCCTTCAGTGTCAATCTACAATGTCTATAGTCATGAAAATAAAGGAAACTGATTGAATTAAAAAGTGTGTCCAAACCTTTGGTCTGTACTGTATAAAACACAGAAATAATTCTTATTAACTGAAGCTCTTTATCTTCTTTCTTAACACACTGAAATCAGAAGTACAGTAGCCCTTCAATGTCCTACAGTTGGTGTCAAAGTGCTGTTCATCAAATCTCTCACAATGATCACAAACATTACTGCCAGGCATATAACTGTCCTCATCAAAAGCAGCAGCTATAATTTGTTGTATGTATAGCATTATAATCCATGATGTTTAAAGTCAGTGTCAAATATATACTGAACAAAAATATAAACGCTCCATATCAAATATAAGAGTTTTATGAACATTTGGGTTACACAGAACCCAAATGTTCTCAAACTATATTTTCAGTAATTACTGATCTTCATATTGCCATTGATAACATCGTGGTATGACCATTTGAGGCAGATTGACAGTCCTTTGAACATGATAGGGGTCAGGTTGAGAAGTTTGATTTTGACCAAGTTGGCTTCTCGTAGGTGGTTACAGAAGTCTGAGGTGTGATGCGTCTGTTGTGCAAACCAATAGTCTCATCAGCTGTGTGTGTCGCTGGTCTTAGCCGATTCCACAGATGGACGAGCCGGATGTGGCGATCTTGTGCTGTAGTGGTCACACGTGGCCGATGAGGTCGATTTGCAGTAGTGCCAGTGTGTTGGAAAAAAACTCTTGAAAGGCCAATGGTCCAATAATGGACATTGAGCCGTGCAGCTACTGCTCTGGTGGAAGTCCCTGCATCCAACATGCCAATGGCATGCTCCCGCATAACTTACAACATCTGAGGCATTATGACTTGTGACAAAATTTGACATTTTGGGGTGGCCTTTAATTGTCCCAAGTCCAAGGATTGTCCAGTTATTGCTCACCCACTGGACATGCCCCAGCCATGCACTAAGTAAAAAAAACAACTCACTGAGTAATGCTCACTGACAGGAAGTTGGATTAAAAATTATACACAAATCAAGAGAAATATTACTTTTCTACAATAAAATGTCAGCAAATGGTCATTTACAGTTGTTAACTCCACATGGCAGCAATATCTGACATGGGGCATTTATATTTTTGTTTAGTATACAAGTGCACTTGTATACTGAACAAAAATATTATAAATATATATTGCATTTATTGAAGGGTCCTCTGTCCTTGTAGTGACCTCTGTCCTGACAGAGGTCAGTACAATGTCCCTTCAATAAATGCAATTCTGCAGCATGCAAGTACGGTGTCCTACATGTTTCAAAACGTCTTGCCTGAGACACTCACATTTGCAAGTTCAGCAGAAATGGCTCAAGAGATTTCTTGAACACTGCCATCATATCACTTACATTTTCTGTCCAATAGTGGAATTTTCTTGGAAGAGTAGATCGACATCTATGTCAAAGTTACATGTGGTTATGCACCAGGTCATTCCACCAACAACCTGTGAAAAAGCAAAGGAAGAACAAGCTCAGAGAGATGGAATAATGAAGACTTCTGCAAGACACAGAGTGATGGGAGAGATTCATTACGATTAGATTTTATTTCATAACTACAACAGCTTCTTCTCTTGGTGGACAATTATGCAGCCACAACAAAATCACCAACAGTATGGTCAGACCAAGTAAAGTAGTGAAAGTCTAGCTGAAATTTCTTTCAATCCAAGGAGCAGACTGATTACCATAAAATTGGAGCAGATGTCCTGAAATTATCTTCTGGAGTAAACAATGGTTACCTCCACAGAAACGTGTGCAGATGGACGAGCATTGTAACACTGCATTACAATGGATTCCACACACTTTTTGTGTAGCAGCAACCACAGCCTCCCAGACACTGTCCAGAAATGTGTACTGTTTTCCTTCACCTAAATCCCCTGTTTAAGAAGGGCTCACAAGTTCTCAATGAGGTTTAGGTTTTGTGAGGCAGGGGCACACTTTGTTATTATTTCATCTTTAAAGCCTTTACTGGCTAGTCACATAGTGAAGTACTTTCATGTATGCCTTGGAGCATTGTCTCAATCATGGACTTCTTGAAAGATGCAGACTTTTTCCTCTACCACTGCTTGAAGAAAGTGTCTTCTAAAACCTGGCAGTAGATTAAGGTCCAACTTGTTCACCTCCACCCTGCTGGGGTCTGATGTGAAGTGGAGCCCTGTGCCTATTACTGATCCAGCCACAGGCCCATTCACCTGGTCCATCAACAGTCACTCTTGTCAGGCCATATAGCTTTTGAAAAATCTGTCTTCAGATATGTCTTGGCCCAGTCTTGATGTTTCAACTTATTGGTCTTGTTCAGCGGTGCTCACATATTGTACTTCTGGGAACTCCAGGTAGGTTTCAGTTCTGAAATATGACAGCACTGGAAGATAATGGATTCCTGGTAGCTTCAAATGTGATTCTTCTCAAATCTTTCTCAATTAATTTACATCTTTTTTTCTTAACACATTTCTTGCGACCCTGTTGACTAGTATTTGCAGCAAAACATTTGATGGTTCTATGATCACGCCCCAATATCTTAGCAATTTCAAGAATGCTGCATCCCTCTGAAAGACTTTTTCAATTTTGGACTTTTCAGAGTCTCTTAAATCTCTTTTTTGGCACATTTTAAAAGAGGCAAAGAATAATTATGCACAACTTGATATAGGGTGTTGATCTCCATAGGCCTCACTCTCCCTCATTAAAGAAATACATATCAGTTGATATGTTTATATTAAATAAGCATTTGAGTATATACAGCTTTTAGTTGGAAAATATGCATGAAAATGATGCTATGGTCAAAACTAAAACTTGTCTAATAATTATACACATAATGTAGTTTACTGTTGTATAGGAAAACCTTTTTAAAAAGATTAAAAAAGCTTCTTAACCTGGTGGAGGAGAGGCAAGTAAAGCCTGGTGGCCCACCAGGCTTAAAATACACTGGGGGAAACCCTGGAAGAACACTGCTAAAAATAACCGCAAGAAGTCATAACCATCAAAAATCAGACAGTATGGGCAACATTTATGCTAAACTAATGTAATAATTATTACATAGTGAAAAGGAACATACCAAGTTGATGTTTTATATATTTTGTAGCATTGTCTGTGGATTCCCAAAGCAGTCCCCACCCAGAAACTAATTCTGTTTGTGGGGGACATGCCATGAAAAGATTTGGGAACCCCTGGTCTGGATTAGTCTGCAATGATTCGATAATATCTAAAACCAAATTTTTTTAGCTCCAAAACTAGAACATTTCAACCATGGACTAGATTATTGGTGGTCAGTGCTACATGAAGCTCATTTTGAAACAATGTAAGTTAAAAACAATATTTTGCAACAAGTAGATGAAGTCCAATGTTAGGTCTATGTAAGCTAAATGTGAGAATGATATATATATATATATATATGCTGCCACCCTTGAAAAATCCTTGCCCCCCTCTTGCCACCCCTTAGATATTTTTCTAGATCCGCCCCTGCTGGGGGTGATTAGATGAAGCACCTTATCAAATGGGGACAGGCCTTTGATGCGGGCCCGGAAGTAACCCGCAGCCAGCAGCAGATCCAGGATTTCTGCCAGCTTCACGGTTTGTTCCTCATCTTCTCTGCTCTCCACCTGAATAACATAAGAAGCTACAATCAGACAGCTGTGTGTTAATGGAGATTAGCCCCAATTTTATCCTCATCCACTTTTCATTCGGTCTGTTCTGTAGTTTAAGCTGAACTCGATGGAACCTGTCTGTCCGGACCGGTTCTTAACTCTACCTGGATCAGCTGGCCTTCCTGGTCGTACTCTGCTCCAACCTTCGATCCTGTTCTCACTCTGAGGAAGACGGACGCAGTCGCCGCCATGATGAATGAAATGCGATGCTGAGTCACATGACTACGTCACATGATCGAACTATTGGATGATCTTCTTCTTGTCCGGTTGACATGCAACGTTTTGGTGTACTACCGCCACCAACTGGAATGAGGTGATGATTAGGATACCAACCTGCAATTACTCAAACTATACTGCTCAAAAAAATAAAGGGAACACTTTAAGTGTTAAACACCTGTTTAAGTGTTCCCTTTATTTTTTTGAGCAGTGTATATACCCTCGATTAATTTAGTCTTTTTAAAGTACCTCACAAAATAATAAATAATAATAATAACACTCTGAGCTAGACACGTTGTCCAAAACCTGTTGTCCAGTTGCATGTTACAAAATGAAAAACCAGTTCCCTTCGCTCAAGATTTTTGGCACAATGAAAACAGAACAATAAAATTCCTCTATGTCTTCTGGAAAGAAACAGTCACATCTTGTACCTACTATGTTTTCCCAATTGTAATAGTTGCTTAATCCTGTATGACTAACCAAGACAAATTCAACAATGTCAAATAAATTGCTCAATTATACTTTTCAGGAAGTGGAAGGTGAATAGATGAAAAAAAAAGTGAATAGATGTTCCGCCAGAAAGTTTTGTTGTTAAAATTGGTGTGGAGGGGAGGGTTGGATTGACACTTCAGGAACCCTGAACAATTCAGACTCTCAGCTGTCATGATCTCATGAACCTCCAGTTGCTGTGGTGTAATGGCTCTGTCATCACAGAGCCTGTTGAGCAGATCTCAGGCAGTAACTTCCAATATTTAGTTTTTAATCAATAAAACAAAATATCTTAGGAAAAATATTAATGGAGATTAGCCCCAGCTTTATCCTTCCCTCATACAGTTTTCATTCTGTCTGTCTGAGGTCAAAAACTTGATTCTCAGTAATTTATCTTCTCCAGTACTATAAAACATCCAGATATTTTTTTTATTTTCAACCAACTTATAGAGACTTTTGCAACAAAATACAATTGTAAAAATACAAAAATTAAACATGAGAGGCATTCTGTTCACACTTAACAAGTCCATCTGAATGAATAGAATAAAATAAACTGAGAACAATAAAGAATAGAATATAATAGAAATATCTTCTATTCACAGTGGGAAAATTTATGTACCATCATCAAGTTACAGGTAAATAAAATGAATACTCACAAAAGGTAAAATAATATAAAAACTGAAAAATAAGAATAAGAAAGGTAAATTTACACTATTTTAAAATGTTGCAGTTATTAAAAATAGCATACTCAGAGTAACAGAAATATCAGCTGAGCATGAAAAAAGTACAAAATGTGTGCATAAAAACAGCACCATATGTATACAGGCAAAGAAGACACCCAGAAATGCTTTTTCACCCCAGGCAGCAGGTCCCAATCATCATCAGTTCTGATGATGTCACATACATAGCGAGTTCACAACGTCTTAAAATTGTAAGTCTTACTTTTTTCTTTGCCGTTTTTCTGTACTCTTTAAAATACAAGAACTTTCTCTGTTTAACTGCTCTACTGTTCTTTTTCGTAGGTTTCTGTAAAGCGCAGTGGTCCAGTGAATAGGAATCTACTGTCGTTGATCCTCACTGTTCTTAGGACGGAGAAATGTCAGTTTGTCTGGAATAATACTGGAATACTGTGACATTGTATTAAAATAATACTCTATCCTTGGTGAAATATATTTCACATTTCCTCTAAAATGTACCTATTTTTCATAAGCAAGTTGTCTGTAAACTTTTAATATACTGACAATTTGTACAATTCTATGATAATATATTGGCAATGTACTCTTGAAAAATGTGAATATATTGAATATAATTTTTTTCAATAGATGGATCATCAGGAAAACTACTTCCATTCTTGCTAACAGCTCTCACCCTTTAAATGCTGAGTTTCACCATCTACCTTCTGGCTCAGATATGAAAAGTAACAGGTACAAACACTCCTTTGTTCCTACAGCAATTTCTCTTTTTAATGCAGGACCAGGTAGGGGGGCTCGTATTGTTGGTGCTGTTCCATGTATCACTGATGTTTGGAGCAACTGTCAGTCGACGACGATATACACTGCTGTACCTTTACCCTTACGTAATGATTTATCTTTGATGTCTTTTTTGGTATGTTTTATTGTTTTTAACATACTTTGTCTTTTAGTTGTTATACTTGCTGTAACATTATTTGCACATTTGGGACATGAATAAATCTGAATCACCTGGAAAGTGTTTTGTAATTCTTTCTTCTGCATACTGGAATGTCTGCAGTACTGTAATGGATAGTGAAGCATGTTGTAATGTACATCAGCAGCAGCAACTTTATTAAAGACACAAATAGGTCCATAGAAAAATAATACTAATAATTAAAAAAACAATCACATAAAAAGATAATAATCACATGTAGAAGTCACTGATTTACAGAAAGGCTAAACCGCCAGTGATTCCACATTCTGGACTTAGACCTGGCTGAGCTTTGTGAAATATCTGTTAGTATCTGGATGATGTTGTTTGTAGAAACACGCAACCTCCACATAAACCTGTACAGGTTTCATAAGACAGTATGAAAAGTGGAGACACCAACAAATAACTGATTAGCATTAGTCCATCTCAGCATCCTAAGCAGCATCCTCATTCCGTCATTATATGCCACTTGGAGTTTCTGTAAACTGCTTTGTTTATACTGTCTCCATAAGTGAACAGCATACAGAGGAGTGCAGATTGCTTTAAAGAGAGCCACTTTCACTGAGACAGAACACATCCTGAACTTGTGTACCAGCTTGTTGGCTTGTGCATACATTAAACGACGTTGTCTGTTAATGTCCATATCATCAGTCAAATCATCAGTTATTTAATGCCCCAGGTATCTGACAGCAGTACACACTTTAGGAACAACACCAGATAAGGAGAAGTCAGGAAGTACCAACTTCTGATCCTCCTTGGTTCTTATAATCAAAATTTTACTTTTCAATGCACTGTACATAATGTCATACTCCTGACCATATAGTGAGAAGGTCCTCAATAATTGTTGAAGACCAGCACTACAAGGACTAAAAATAACTAAATCATCAGCATACATGAGATGGTTAATTATGGTCCCACAACCACCCTGTCCCACAGTGTTGCAGCCACTTTGATAAATCATATTCATATTCCTTTATTTAACCAGGTAAACCCTGTTGAGATCTAGATCTCATTTTCAAGAGGGAACTGGGCAAAAAATTTGCAATACATAGCAACCTGGTTACAAGATAAAAACAATTAATACATATGCACAAGTATAAGACAATAAAAACAATGTAAAAACAATGACACTGATTCATAGAATGTTATTGCCTATCTTTAAGAACTGCTCGAAATAAGTCCAGTGAAATCATTTCCGACATCTTAAGTTCAGACTGCAACTGATTCCATGTTGTGGGGGCAAAACACTGAATGCCTGCTTCCCTTTTTCAGTTTGAAAGTGTGGGACATGCAGAAGAATAATGTTATTGGAGCGAAGAGAACGAAAACTGACAGTTCTATGTAGGAGAGTGGATAAATATGCTGGGGTTAGACTGAGTAAAGATTTATACATCAGGATCATTAAATGATTGTTTCTCCGTACACTTAAAGGAGCCAATCAGCTTTTGCGTACAAATCACAATGATGTGTCAAACGTCTACTACTGGTTATAAATCTTAAAGCGCAATGATACACAGTATTTAATGATTGAAGACATTTGGTCGAAGCATTCATATATAAAACATCTCCATAATCCAAAAGTGGCAGGAATGTCGCTGCTACCAGTTTTCTTCTAGCTTTGAGTGTAAAACAAGATCCATTTCGATAATAAAACCCAATTTTCATTTTCAATGTCCCTAGTAGATTTGCTATGTGATTTTTAAAAGAGAGTTCATTATCTAGAATAAAACCAAGATATTTATAATTACTGACAAACTCGATTTGTGCTCCTACAGCAGTGGTAAGCAATAGGGAAGTTTCTGGTAGTTTTCTAGCATGTGAGAAAATCATTGCTTTTGTCTTGTCCACATTCAAAACCAACTTCAGAGTTTGTAAACGTGTTTGAACTACATTAAAAGGAGACTGCAAATACTGTATTGCCTGCGATAGTGATGCAGAATAGCAGTATATTATTAAATCGTCAGCATAAAAATGGTAAAAAGCATTTGACAGATTGTCACGCAAGTTATTTATATAAATAGAGAATAAAAGCGGACCCAGAACTGAGCCTTGAGGTACGCCATTTAAAATAGTGAGAATAGAAGAAGTGACACCAGCCAATTGAACTCTCTGGGTTCTGTTTGACAAATAATCAGCTACCCACATAGTAGCTTGATGTGAGAGCCCAATCCTGTGTAGAATTTCAATTAAAAGCTTGTGATTTACTGTGTCAAATGCCTTTGATAAATCAATAAACAAAGCAACACAATGTTTTTTGTTATCAAGAGCCTGGATAAGATCATTACAAACCTTTAACGTGGCAGTAACAGTGCTATGTTTTTTTTTCCATATATACATTAAAAAGAAGAGGAGACAAAATACTTCCCTGTCTAACCCTGTTTCTTATTTTAAAAGGAGCTGATGTAACCGGATCCTTTCTGCTGGTTTTATTAAGTGATCAGGCCGAGACACGGTTTGTCTTTAAAAGGATGATTTCTCGATTTATTCTAACGAGAACAACATATAGAAAACAACCGTGTTATAGGCTGCCTGCTCCAAGTCCTCTCTCGCAGGACAACATGACAAAGGGGGAGGATGTAAGGGGTGCAAACAATTTAAAGACAATACCACAGAAGAAGAAATAAAAAGGAGGGGCTTCCACTCTTAAAGTAACACAGCTAAACAATGACAGTTTTTTTTAGGTGTTTCAGTCAGGTGAAGAACAATACAAATAACCAAAAAAAGATATTTTGTGTAATTATAACAAAAGAGAAATACAACCAGGTTGACACACAATTACCCCATCTTATGTACATTAACTGATGCGTGTACCAAAAGGACAAAATTCTAACAATAGATCTGGGAACCCCTCTGTTCTGTAGCTTATAAAATATCTTTTCATAATTAACCTGAACAAAAACCTTAGAAGCATCAATAAAACATAAAAATTGTAGAGTTGCACCTATTGTACAAATCTAAAATCTCTATCAAAGCAAAGACTTATATCTGTACCATGCTGTGATTTAAAACCAAACTGGTTATCTGAAGTAAGTAGAAAATGTTCTATCTTACTCAATATAATCCTCTCCAGAACCTTGGATAATACACTGGCTAAAGCTATGGGCCAATAATTATCCCTGTTATTTATTTTGCCAACTTTATCCTTTATTATAGGCACTAATATAACAGCTAAGCGTGAATCAGTTAAAATGTCATGGACTAAAAACCCAGTAAAAAACAGAGCAAGCAAAGGGAAGAGTTTTCTGCTTGAACATTTGAAGTCCTCTGCAGACAGCTCATCCATACTACAGGCCTTATTATTCTTTAGGACCATAACTGCATTATAAGTTTCTTAAAATGAAACTTCATGTCTTCATCATGTGTAACACTGTCCGCCATAAACGAGGAGCTTTTAACACAGTTAAATAGTTCATAATAATGCTCTGCCACATTTGAGTAATTCCCTTTGCTTCATTTACGCCATCAATATTTTTTGGCAGACCAGTTTTATAATTGGGGCCTGCCCATAGCAATGCATAGGGATGTAATCCCTATGCATTGCATGGCAGGCACCTATTGTTCTACACCTCAAAATAACTGCCGCTTCCTACTACCGTTAATGCGGCTCGTACCGCTGCATGCCCCCTCACAATATATATATCAAAACGTGCGGCTCAATCCCGTGAGGGGAGCTATTACTTTTGTTGGCATTTCGAGTAACTGTGGCGACATAATTAACAAAAAACGAGCCAAATTTAACTCAAAACAAAAGTCTAACTGACACAAAACAGTGTCAGTTAGACTCAAAATAGACATAGAATTTAGTCTGCCTCTCTGAACTGCTCTTTAGAACTACAATGACTGAAGGTTAGAACTACAACATGGCGGACACTGAGTGCCTACAAAAGAGGTCTGAGCTGAATGTCAGAACTACAACATGGTGGAACTGTCAGTTACTACAGAGGAGGACTGAGCTGGCCTTTAGAACTACTTGTGTTTTGGGCTTTTTATAACTGATTTTACCCAACCATTGTTACACATGATATTAGTTTAGCTCTTTGAAATGAAGCATACTGAAAATTTCAAAATAAAAGCCTTGAATATTTTTTACATCAGATAATTGCTCTTTTTGGCTTTATGTGACTTTTTTATCCAAAGCACTGTTACACATGGGATTAGTGTGGCAATTTAAAATTAAGCTTAACAAAAATTTCAAAATAAAAGCCTTGACAATTTTTACATCAGATAATTGCTCTTTTGAGCACTATATAACTGATTTAACCCAGCAATTGTTACACATGGGATTAGTTTGGCACTTTGAAATGAAGCTTAACAAAAATTTCAAAATAAAAGCCTTGAGAAATTTTACATTACGTAATTGCTCTTGAGCATTATATAACTGAGTTAACCCAATGACTATTAGACATGTGATTAGTTTGGACCTTTGAAATTAAGCTTAACAAAAATTTCAAAATCAAAGCCTCAACATGCCCCTGCGGTTAGTGCACCGCTGCAGGCGGTGCAATAATATTATTCTGCATTATCTTTTTCTCTGAGGTTAGGGAACTGCCTTGCGCAGCAAGGCAGTTCATTAGCATTAGCATTTTAGCTTTAATAAGCTATTAGCTATTTATTTTACTTTTTAGCCATGTTTAGTATACTGAATGGAGTAAGTCCATTATAGAAAACATCCTAGTGATGTCCCACATGCTACTGACAGCAATCACGCTAACATTAGCATTTTTGCTAATTTTAGCTGATACACTTACTTTATCATACTGAATGGTGCAAGTCCATGTTAGTAAACATTCTTGTCAATCTCCACATGCTATTGATTACGTTGCAGCTTTCTTTAGCATTGATGCTAATTTCTAGCATCAGAACGCTGGGTCCAAACCGACGGGCACACTTTGGCAAGCCCCGGTTAAATTTCTTCAGGAATTTTCTAGTTATTCATATTCTTTATTTCCTTCCAGAAATCATGTGTGCAGTTGTTTTGCATTTTTCTTGCAAGCAAATTAGACTTCATTGTATCCTCATTTCTTTTAATAAAACGGAGGGCATATTTAAAATTTGCATTTGCCCGTTTCTTATACTCAAAAAGAAGACCATGCTTCTCTCTTTAAGGCAGCCTTGCCTCTGCATGAAGCTCCTTCTCCTACTCATTCCATCCAAAGCTGAGAAATAAAAGACATTGAAATGTAGCTAAAAACTGTACTTCATTAGCAATTATGATAAACCAAATGTTTAATTGGAGCATACTACTGTGATCACAGTACTACTGTTTAAAATCCATCCATCGGAAGATAACTGGCCTTATGGCGCCTCCCAGAGGGCAGCAGCTCACACAAGTGGGAAAGGCTGCATCCCTTATTTTAACAGAGAAGAAAATGTGACTTGCACTGTCAAGTCAAGTTAGTCAATATATCTTAACATGTATGCCAAGTATTTATACTTTGCTGTTCCCATAGCCCATTTCGTTTTCTGCAGTAGCAGTGAAAGAGTGCACCTTTTAAATCTGATCACATAAAGAAGTTTTTTACAAACAGTTGAATGATTGCGACATCATTTCATCTCAAAGAAATGATTTCTACATCACCCATCTGATGATGTGGCTTGTAGGTTCGAGAAGTTCCTTCGTGGAAAAAGAATTTAGAAAACCCAAAGAAGGAAAGTTTACAAAGAGACGGAAACATTTTTGCGACACTTTTGCTCCTGTTACGATCAGGCGTTGCGACAGTGGTTGTGTTTGGGGCACATGTGAGGTTGAGCTAAGTGTGGTCTTTAGCATGGCGAAAGTCTCCAAGAAAAACAGTCATAAAAAGAAGTTAATGGTGAGCTGCGGTGATCCTGCCATCAGCGAGGGGGATCAACAGCTGCTGTATGAAGACGAAGAAGAAGAACAAGGCGGTATGGATAGAGCAGAGGAAGAAACCATGAGCAGCGAGGAGGACGAGGGAGAGGATGAACGAAAACGGCAAAAATTGCTGGAGGGCATCAGGTCTCTGGGTGGGAAGAGGAAGAAGGCGCTGGGGGAGAGGTCTGAGGCGGCCGGACAAATGTCCGAGTTCTCCGTGAACCCTGACGGTGGTCCCGGTAAGGTCCAGCTGTCGGATCTGATCGGGAGCTTAGAAAAGACCCCTGCTGTTCCGGCTAAAAGTAAAAAGCAGTTGAAGAATCTGCAGCGCTCTAAGAAAACCATTGAATCTCCTCTGAGCAAACAAGAGACTGAGAGGATCCAGAGGGACATGGCTTTCCAGAAGGCAGCATCAGAGGTGAGCCGCTGGGACGGCGTTATCACCCAGAACCAGAGGGCCGAACAGCTGCTGTTCCCTCTGAACCGGGACCCGGCCGGCCCCAGACCTGTAGAGAGACTGGTGGTGGGCTGGAAGGCTCGGACTCCACTGGAGCAGGAGATCTTTGCTCTGTTGTCTGCCAACAAGCAGCCCCTTATTGACCCCATTCTGACCCCTGCTGAGGAGGCGTCAGTAAAGGCCATGAGCCTGGAGGAGGCTAAAATCCGCCGTGCTGAGCTGCAAAAAGCCCGGGCCCTGCAGTCCTATTATGAGGCCAAGGCTCGGAGAGAGAGAAAAATCAAAAGCAAGAAGTATCACAAAGTGCAGAACAAGGCCAAGCGGAAGGAATTCCTGAAGCACTTTGAAGAGATGGTTCAGATGGATCCAGCAGTTGCTCTGCAGGAGCTGAATAAGATGGAGCTGGCCAGGATGCAGGAGAGGATGACATTAAAACACCAGAACAGCAGCAAGTGGGCCAAGTCAAAGGCCATCATGGCCAAATATGACGAAGAGGCTCGCAAAGCTATGCAGCAGCAGCTGGAGATGAACAAAGAGCTCACTCAAAGGCTGATTACTCCACTCAACGATGATGATGATGAGGAGGAGGAGAAGGAGGAGGCAGCAGCAGATGAGGCTGATATGCTTCCTGACTTTGTGAACGATGCAGTGGATGGTCGAGATGCATCAAATCCGTGGATGAAAGGCAAGCTATCTGCAGAACCAGCACAGCAGCAGCTGAGTGACGCACTGACAGAGGCAGCACAGGCCTCAGTCAGTGAGGAAGAGGAGTGTCAGGCTGGGGAAACAGAAGAGGAAGCCCTCCTCGGAGAGTTTAACAGTAGGAGGAAACTGCATCAAGCTCAGGAGTCTGACGCAGCAGGAGGTGTTTTACCAGAGGAGGTGACAGAGGACAGAGCTGCAGCGGTCGAGTCGGAGGCTTCTGACAGTGATGACAGCTGTCTGTTGGAGTCCCCAAGCATCTCCAGAGGAAGAGAAAATGTCCTGAAAGAGACAAAAGCAACTGACCACTCTGAGCGGTCAGCTCTGCTGGAGGAGAGGCTGATGAGGATCAGGACTGTGGAAGACTTGGAGCTTCTCCCTCATGAGCCATCAGATGAACCCAGTCAGCCTCCCACTACAAAAGCCCCTCCCTCTGAAGAGAAGCACCTAGGCAAAAGGAAAAAGAAAGGAATAGAGTTGAAAGAAGTTCTCACTAAAGAGACAAAGCTTATCAAAGTTCCATTTACTCCAACTGTCACAGACTCTGAGGATCCAGAAGCTAAGATTGACCAAAGAGGACTGATTAAGGAAGCTTTTGCTGGAGATGATGTAATCTCAGACTTTCTTAAAGATAAAAGGAGGAAGGAGGATGAAGGGAAGTCAAAGGTGATAGACCTCACCCTGCCTGGCTGGGGTGATTGGGGGGGGGTGGGTCTAAAGCCACCAAAAAGAAAGCGCAGAAGGTTTAGGGTTAAGAGTGCCCCTCCTCCACCAAGGAAAGACCAGCATCTTCCCAGTGTCATCATCTCTGAGAAGAGGAACACCTCTGTCAGCCTCCACCAGGTTCATTCCCTGCCATTCCCCTTTGAGAACCATGCACAGTTTGAGAGCTGTATCCGCTCACCACTTGGCCGCGCCTGGAACACGGAGCGAACTGTGAAAAAGGTCACCAAACCCAGAGTGGTCACCCAGCTGGGGGCCATCATTGATCCCATGGCTGAGGAGGAACTGCTGAAGAACAACAAGAAGGTGGTTGCTAGTAGCTAGGGGAAGTCCATGCAGATCAGAAAGTGGTAACAATTTTCACTAGAACAATTTTGGACCGGTTAATTTTATCATGTATGTCAAAGAAAAAAATTACATTTCCCTTAAAATGCAGAGAATGGGACTGATTTGAAATACGAGTGTAACTGAAATGCTTCATCTTTTCTGTTCAGTCACATTTATATCAACTGAGTAATGAAGCAGATTAAATAAATGTGTAATTTCAATGCCTTGTGTGTCTGTGAACAGACAGTGGAATGCAGTTTGCTTTTTACAGATCATCATGTTGGTGTGTGCTGCTCCTTTTCCATAATTATCTTATTGTTGGATAAATTGTGGGAAAGTGTGTGCTTAGTGTAAAAGATGGGAGGATCTAATGAGGCATTGTGACATTGGTGAAGCTGTATTAATAAAATATCTAATATGGTCAATTCTTTGGTGTGTTTCCTGTAATCTAAGATTTTATTAAGGTAAAACCAGCAATGATATTAGATAAACATTTAATATAACTGCCATGGCATTAAATATATATATATATTAACAAAATAGCAAAAAGACCAAGAAGGATAATGAAATAAATCTGTATCTAGGGATCAGAAATGTGTCTCTGCTGGGTTGTAATCTGTTGAAACTGAGTTCTGTCTGTAACCTTGTTCCTGAGGGCTTGATCAAACCTTTAATTTCAATGCAAAAAATTACAGTAATTCTTAAATATATACTGATTTTATTATAAAAATATTTAATGTGAATAATCCACAGCCTGGGCTTTGCTTGGAACAGCCAGAAAATACCACAGTGCAAAGATAAAATTTTAATTGGGGCTAATTAGAATCCAAATTTTACAAACGCAGTGTGTTATACAGCCTGTATACAGTTGTTAGAACACACATCCTGATGAGTCTCATTTCTCATGTTAAAAGTACCTGGAGAAAAATAAAAGTTAACCAGATATTTAACAAACTTTTCATGAAACCCATGTTTATCTTTTTAAAAATAGTACTTTTTGGTTTGATGTAATATAATGTTAAATATGTTTTCATAGAAAGATATTAAACATCAATCTTTGACTGTATAGTGTTTTTCACTTAGTGATGGACTGACTGAAATAAATGACATTTCTAATAATATTCTAGTTCACTGAATGAGTGTAGATACTGCAGAAAGTGAAATATGGCCATTGAATTTAACCACACTAGTGGTGCGTTGCTGTGAGTAAACATAAAGCCAGTGACACTAAAGAGTAATATGTTTGTATTTGTGAATGAATTTGTCTTTTAAATATTTCAGTGGGGATTATGTAGTCTGGTAGTTGTTGGGAAGAAAGACTTTTGAAATGGCTCTGCAGCAACTTAATGCTAAAGGAGTTTTCCAGGACAGTTACAATACTGTGCATTTGGTGAGAAACATTGTAGCAACAATCTGTTGCATTCAGATATCAACTCTGAGCTATCTTTAGGCCCAGTTAGTCTTACCCATTGCAGATTTAAATTTAATATTTTAATTCAATCAAGAAGTTAGTTGCATATAATGTTGCATGATTAAAAATATTTAGCTGTTCTTGTCTGTTTGAACTTATATTAACAATGACATCTAAACCCTGCTTAGTTTCCTGACCACCTTCTTTACATGTTTCCATAGGAAATTTTATTATTTTAGGTGGTTAGCTCAAAGTCTTTGAGGTTAGAATGGTTCCCTGGCATCATCATAATCTAATTAAGAATAATTTTGGGCTTAACTAAAAGTTCCTATGAAAAGCAAGGAGGGTTGCTGTTGAAGTGTCTAAAAGTAGCATTTTTGTGATTTGATGTCAAACTTCCTTCTTTTCTCCTGCTCACAGCTATTTTTCAGAATACACAGGAGAGTTTAAAAGAAAAGCCATTACACTTGATAGACACTCTATTAAGGTGGACAGGATGCAATAATAGACTATTCATCTGTTCAGGTACTGATTCTCAACCTGAATGCTCAAGAGACAATAGAGAATTCCATTGAAAATCATGACATTCTCCACATTACTCTCCAGAACCACTTCTTCAGACCAATTACTAAACCTTTGTAAAGCTTTGTGGAATAAAATGAGAATTAGCCTTCAGAGCTTCACCGACTCCAACAACATTAGATACATTCGAGCAGATGAAAGCTGTAATCAAGCTGGGTTTTCATTGCTTTATGCAGGTGACAACAGGGTGGCTCTATGTGGGGAAAAGGGGGAACATCTGTCCCCAGCTTCTCCCTCCAAATTGTATGTCCTTAAAATCAGACTTCTAAAAATCTCTTGTTTGTCCAAAAGCCTCTTTTAGCATTGAAAATAAAAATATTTGAATGTAAATAAAAATGTAGGTCCCTGAAAGATGTAGTGATGGCCCTGTGTCACTGTGTCTTTCAATATCACAGCACAACAGGCTCAACAGACAGAAAATAATATTAAAACAACAAAGCTTGTGTATAAAAGAAAAGTCTCACTTAAAAATAGGCATCGTGTCTGGCACATTTTTGCTTAAAACGTGTTTGTTCTTCTCTCACTAAAGTGACACAGTGGGTAGAGCAGGGGTGTCTAAAGTGGGTCCTCGAGGGCCGGCATCCCATGTGTTTTAGTTCTCTCCCTGGTTTAACGCACCTGGATCAAATGATGGCTCATTAAAGGCCTAGGAAGAATACTGACATGCTGAGAAGGTTGTTACTACCACCAGTGAGAGAACTAAAACAACCTGTTTATTTGTTGTCTCACCTGCAACTTTCTCCACATTTTCCTCCAACTCCTCTGGCTCTGAGTGCTCCATCCCCTGCATGGTCACTCCAGAGGTTTGTCCTGTCATATCCTCTGTGTTCTCCATCAACTCTTCTGCTGTGTGTGGCTCAATCTCCTCTGCAGTGTTGTATAAAGTACTGAAATCTCAGAGTCAAGTAAAAGTATAGGTACCTCTCCAAAATATGACTTTGGTAAAAGTCCAGGTCACTGACTGAAATGTTACTTGAGTTAAAGTCTTAAAGTATCTGAAACTTCTTGTACTTAAGTATGGAAATTACTGTAAAAATGGATGTACTCAAGTAATGTAATGAAAAATACAAGTAAAAAGCAAAACAAGGCAAATGCAGTTTGAATGACATTTTTTTATATTTTGGTAAACTTGTCAAATACACTTAAAATAATGTACCCAACCAAGTGCAGGCAAAATGAAACCTGCTAATAGATATACCTGCAGGCATCATTTAGTTAAGAAAATTAGGTGCTTTACCTATAGCACAAGGTTAACTTAACCTGCTTTACAACTGAACCAGCTTCTTAGTATACCCTCCAGGACAGAAAATACAAAGTTTTTGTAAGCCTTAAGTTTTCCCTTCAAGTAAGGTCAGTGCTGAAAATGAGAAAAATAAATAGTACAGAAAATGCGGCCAACATGAAGAAAAAAAAGCTGTTACGATTACTCTACTTCACAAATCAGTGAATCAGTCAATGCTACAGTCAGTAGGTGGTGCACACAACTGGTCATTATGCAAAAGAAAAAAAGAATTGGGAGGGAAATGCAGCTTATTGGCATCTGTAAACCTGGTTTTGAACTTGCATGCCTTTCTTATATTTGTTAAATTTAGTCTAAATTGCTATCGCTATGGCTTCTGTCCCCCCTTGAACAGAGGAGTCTAGGTAGCCTGCTACAGTCAACATTAGGCCTCAGCTAAATACACCACGTGTGGAACTGAAACAATGCCAAACAAAGTTCATTTATGGTCAACGTTTCACAATACAGTAGTGTCTAGTGACCAAGCTATAGTTACTGAAACAGGAGGATTATAACCATTTCATAAGACGTTACCTCGATGTGTTTCTTCAAGTTGGACGGGGAGTTTTTGTAAGATAGAATTTCCACATCTTCGGGCAGGAATAACATAAACTGCATGCAGTACGACGAATCTTTAACACCCACGAAAGAGTATATTGTGTTTAAATAAGACCAGGGGCTCTCATCACCAGCTGGTGGTTCCCCTGGAGCCGTGTCCGACGTAGTTGCAGTCGTTGTGGTCTCCGTCTCCTCCTCCATGTGGCTGCTGCTGATTGCGAGACTTGCTTTGTGTTTAATGGGAGAAGCGAAACAGGTGTATCCTATTGGTGGTGATGAACAAGCCCAGGCAAGTAGGCTACCGACTTTGTTGCAGTCAATCAGTAGGTGGGGTCAAAACACTTGCGTTTCTCTCTCTCGCTTTTTTGTAACGAGTAACTAAACCACACATTGAAAATGTGTCGGAGTAAAAGTACGCAATTAAGTTCGGAAATATAGTGAAGTAAAAGTGAAAGTTATCAAAAATTTTCATACTCGAGGAAAGTATGAAGTACTCCAAAATATACTTAAGTAAAGTAGTGAAGTATTTTTACTTCGTTACTATACAACACTGCTCCTCTGCTGTGTTCATGTCTACTGGGAGGAACATACATTGTGTCAGAAGGTTCTGGTGGACCACCCTCTCAATATCACTGTTTTCTGGTCGCACCAAATACAAATATGTGTATGTGTATGTTGGGTTGCTTTTTCACCACAATGTAAGGTTGCGACTCCCACTTGTCCCCTAGTTTTTGCCGTCCTTCCTCATGACAGACTTTGACTAAGACTCTGTCCCCTTGGTTGAAAATCTGACCCTTTGCCTTCTGGTTATAGTATTTTTCTGTTGACTTTCAGCCTGGTGAGAGGTCTGGTTTGCTTGGGCGTATGCCTGTGACAGACAGTCATGAAGTCTCTGAACATATGCACTATATTCTCCTGGTTCATTAGCAGTCTGGAGCCCAAAGATGAGGTCAACTGGGAGTCTAGGATGTATGCCGAACATCAGAAGGTATGGCGCATACCCGGTAGAGTCATGGCGTGAACAGTTATATGCATATGTCATTGCATCCAAGTGCTCGTGCCACCGAGGTTTCAGATGTGGCTCTAATGTCCCGAGCATATTCATGAGTGTCCGGTTGAACCGATCAGTGATGCCATTGCCTTGTGGGTGGTAGGGGGTTGTGTGGGTTTTAGTGATGCCCACACATTTGCACAGCACTTTCAAAGTTGCGCCCCTTGTCAGTGTGCAACTTAGCAGGAAGCCCAAACCTGGCCTCTGTGTTGGCCTCTTGATCTTCAGTGTGATATGCCTGTGCATAGCGTGAGAAATGATCTGTGACCACAAGAATATATGTAGATTCTCTCTCTCTCCTCTCTCTCTCTCTTTCTATATATATATATATATATATATATATATATATATATATATATATATATATATATATATATATATACACTATTTATATATAGTGCTCAGTGAATGTCTCAGACAACAGGGAACAGAGGTTGAGGTGCCAGAGATACCATCATGGGAGGACAAGCCCCTACATGGGATGTACCACCAGCAAATAACCCAAGTGGCTGATATCAGTAAATCCTACCAATGGCTGGGAAAAGCTGGACTCAAGGACAGCACAGAGGCCCTCATCCTGGCCGCCCAGGAACAGGCCCTAAACACCAGAGCAATAGAGGCCCAGATCTACCACACCAGACAAGACCCAAGGTGTAGGTTGTTCAAGGAGGCCCCTGAGACAGTCCAGCACATAACAGCAGGGTGCAAGATACTGGCAGGGAAAGCGTACATGGAACGACATAACCAAGTTGCAGGCATAGTGTACAGAAACATCTGTGCAGAATATGGACTGGAAACCCCGAGATCAAAGTGGGAAACACCCCCAAAGGTGGCGGAGAACGCCAGAGCTAAGATCCTGTGGGACTTCCAGATCCAGACAGACAAAATGGTAATGGCGAACCAACCAGACATTGTCGTAGTGGATAAACAACAGAGGAAAGCCGTTGTGGTAGATGGAGCAATACCAAGCGACTGCAACATCAGGAAAAAGGAGCACGAGAAACTAGAGAAATACCAGGGCCTCAGGGAGGAACTGGAGAGGGCCTGGAAGGTGAAGACCACAGTGGTGCCTGTGGTCATCGGGGCCCTCGGGGCAGTCACCCCCAAACTGGACCAATGGCTACAACAGATCCCAGGAACAACATCAGACAGCTCAGTACAAAAATGTGCAGTCCTTGGCACAGCCAAGATACTGCGCAGAACCCTCAAGCTCCCAGGCCTCTGGTAGAGGACCCGAGCTCAGAGGATAAGAACCACCCGCCGTGGGTGAGAAGGGAATTTTTTTTTTTTTTACTGTATATTAGCCATGCTCCCCCTGAACTGGAAGCTGTTTGTTGTTTTTACCTTAGAGTGGCCAATTCTCTGTTATTCCTATATCGATTTAATACAGTAGGGACTTCCTACTATCCCTACTGTAGGAAGTAGGGATAGTAGGAAGTCTGTCCCTACTTCCTACTGTCTTTTCAGCCATTAAAACTGTTTAATCGTTGTTAACACATCGTGACCTGTTTTTCCGAGCCGCCTTTAAACGCAACATGAGCGCTACGACGCTCGCGCTGGGTTTACACCTGTGCGCAGCGAAGGAGACCTGCTGCTGTTGTTTTCACAGATCATTTCTCACGCTATGCACAGGCATATCACACTGAAGATCAAGAGGCCAACACAGAGGCCAGGTTTGGGCTTCCTGCTAAGTTGCACACTGACGAGGGGCGCAACTTTGAAAGTGCTGTAGTCAGCTGTGTGTGTTAGAATCAT
This sequence comes from Xiphophorus maculatus, assembly GCF_002775205.1. Classification (NCBI taxonomy): domain Eukaryota; kingdom Metazoa; phylum Chordata; class Actinopteri; order Cyprinodontiformes; family Poeciliidae; genus Xiphophorus; species Xiphophorus maculatus. The sequence goes on along the minus strand of NC_036449.1, from coordinate 346,343 downwards.
AGCAGCAAACTAGCAAAATGCAAAGAACAGTTTTCCCCCAAACTAACAGACTGAGTTCAATAATGCTGCTGGTTGCAGGTAATGTTAGCTACATGATGACTAGCTAATACCAACACAGCACCTTAAGCTTGTTAACTAGTAGCCTAGAGGCTACTGATGTTGTTGTTTATGTTCAAAAGTGTGTAGTTCTTGTTACATTGAGTAACTTTTGGGGGGGAAAAGGTACTTATATGAGTAGTTTAGCTGCACAGTACCTTTTTCTTTTTACTTGAGTAATATTATTATTGCTATGTATTCATTTTGCCCCTCCCCCACTCATCCTCCCAAAAGTAAGTCGATGCCCCCCTTGTTAAACTCATCTGGAACAGGGGCTGTATATATTGTAACGATTCTGTGTTTTAGTTCTGCTGGGGTTCATATGGTTATTTGTATTTGTTATAAGTTGCATTGTGATCCTTTCTGTTAGAGAGTTATGGGCTTCCCCTGTCTGACTCTGCTGGCTCCCACTCACATGTGATAGGCCTGTCATGTGGGCGGGGGATCGGTGGAGCGGGAGTACCGGAACCGGATGTGGGAGAGAGTTCAGAGGGGAGTTAGCAATGAAGCTAATGGTTGATGGTGCCCGTTTGTTAGAGGCGTGAGCTGCAGCCTCAGAAATAGCAGCTTGTACCTATTTCTAATAAACCCTGTTTGGCGGGACTACATCTCCGGTGTTGACGTCATTACAATATAAATATGATAATATGAATCAAATCCCTATGTTACGGAGTGAAAGCTTCTTCAATCAAGACGGAGGCTCGGATGTCTTTTACTGAACATTTCTGTTCAGTTTTTATTGAGAAGAAAACCGCGAATGCTGATAACGGCAACAGCTGTTCGTTACCAAAATCAACAGAAGCAAGACAGTGACAAAAGACAGAACCAGATTCTGTTAAGCATTCTTCAAAATAAAAGACTTCCTCTATCCAAATAAATCATGCCTCGCACATAAATATGTTTCACTTCACCTTTTGTAATTATATACAATCATGTTAAATTCAATTAATAATAATCATGATGTAAATTATGCATAACATATAATTGTAAATCAGCCACTTATCATGCAAATTATATTTAACAAGAAATAAGTGTAAAGAAGTCACAACACCCTATGAACCACACTCCATACCAATAGATATTGCTACATCTTTTGCTGACCACCAATACAAAATCAACAGGATGAAGAAAAATAAACACCCTACCCTTTTAGAGTTTTTGTATTTTGATTTTGTTGGCCCTATGTACATCCAGGTTTTTTTCACATCACAAAGGAGGCCAAGTATATCCACCATGCCTAGACCTCTTGCTACTCCACTCCCATGAAAAATTTTAAGATCCATCAGTAAGATCCATGACAAAATAGATATTTTTCTCTGTTACTCAACCTAATAAAGTCTAATGCTGTGCAAAGTAGAATTCAACAGCTAGCACTGGCTCCCTGTCTTCCTTTTAGCCATTCTATGCTGTGTTATATTCAGAGATGGTGAGAAACTGTAATGCCCACATTACCTCTGCCTTCTTTTCTGCACACTCCAGATAAGATTCAAGGACGCAGATTGATCTTTTAGCTGTCTTGGATGTGTGTGCATGTGTGTGTGTGTTGGTATGTGAGAAGAATGAAAGAGCCCATTTTCTTGTGTAATCCCAGGCCTGAGTCCATTTTCAGCCTGACAGGAGGAAGATTAACTTGGTTAGGTGCAGAGCTACTCAAGCACACCAAATTAAATTAATGGAACAAATTTCCCCCATAATTAAGATGAAAATACGTGTCAGTTGTAACCTTGCCGAACACTAATTATGTACAAATGATTTATCATCTGTTTCATTCTGAAAAGCAATGGGCTCACCTCTCTGATAGTCCTTGCTGGCTGTTTAGAGATTGCTCCTGATTAACAGTGACAGATTCGACTGCGGAGAAGCTGCATGTCACTGGTTGACGAATCAGCAGCAGCCTGAGCTCCCTCTCGTATCCCTCCCATTAACCTGTACTGTGTGTGCAGATGAGCAGATCTGGGCCTGAGCTCTCTGTCTTGTATCTTTCTTTGGAATGGAAATAAAAAGGAGGGATAAGAAGGGATTGAATTTGGGGTGGGGATGGGAAAAAGGGGATTTCACCTATCCTCCCATCTTCTGTATCTTTCATCCATCGCTTGTCATTGCAGGGTTGCTGAGGTGGGAGGGCTTAGGGGCTGTCTCATGCATTTACACACTCACACCAAAAGGTAATTTAGAGAATAATCAACCTAACAGAACTGTAGGATCCAGAGAAACCCATGAATGTTCAGGGAGAAAATGCAAACCCTATGCAGATAACGCCAGACTGGGATATGAACCCAGGATCTGCTTGCAAGGCAGCAGTGCTGCCGATTGAGCCACCATGTAGGTTTCAGCTGTTTGGTATTCAGAGGCTTATTAAACAGGGCAGACAACTTCCAGCTGAACCTAGTACAATTTCCTTCCATAAACCCAACCATCCATTTTCTAACACGCTTATCCCTAGTAGGGTCGCAAGGGGTGTCAGTGTCTGTCTCCAGCGGTCAGCTGGCGAGAGGTGGGGTCATCCTGGACAGGTCACCAGTCCATCTCAAAGCCCTGGTTCAGTTTGTGTCCATATAATTCATCTAACAAAATTCAGGGTATTTAAATTTTCTGTATACATTAAATTCACAAGAGTTCATCTGTTAATATAAACATCTTTGATGGATAATTTCTTTAAAAGTGGATGGTTCCATTGAATCAGCATGAGCCCAGCAGATGGTGCTCTAGGGCTAGGCTCTACATGCTCTATGAATTGCTGTGGTTAATTATAAATTAGCTGCTGGCACACTTATTCATTTAATGGCTGGGAAGAATGGATTTATTTGAGGGTGCAGCAGCTTTGATTTGCATCAGAATCACAGCCTCTTGTGTAGTGGTGGACACATTCACCAGTCTGTAATCATTGTTGTGCAGACTTACTCACAAGGGATATACCCTCTTTCTTCATGATCATTATGCATGCCACACACATGCTGCCATAGGTTTCCTGCTGGCAGCAGTGGCTCATTTGCATTTTCCTCTCCTAGTCCCAAATAGTTGTGCAGTGATATTGATTTTGTTTTAGACCCCTAGCACTTCCCCCTACATAAAAGGAACAGTGGTTTTGCATTCTTTATTTTTCTGTATGATTCCTCTTCTGAACTAGAATGGTAGTTTATTTTTTTGGTTTCAAAATGTCATTAAACCCACATGCGAACTCATCAGGCATCATTTGACTTTCCATTGTAACTTGGGTCTATTAATCAGACACCTGCGATGCCACAGTGTGCTTCCTGTATGTTCCATTGTTGTGATGAATCAGTATGCTGGCACTGGGGAGCTACCTGCACTCTACATCTTACATCTCTGTTCTGCCTTCAGTGAGCTTGTTGGTACAAACTTAACTATTCCCCAAGCTGTTGAAGAGACAAGGCAGCAGTGAAGAGGATGCATGTTATGCATAGGTGCATAACAGACAGAATGTCACACAATTGAGTGCAGCATTTGTACAGCAGTTTGTATGATGCAAAATAGAACTATGTTGAAAACAATCTGTATTTTAATTTGAAGTGAGTTCCTAAACAATAAAAAAAAATGGTTTTTACTCTAGTCCTTAATTTAATCTCCTAAATTTAAAAAATGTCACTTTCAAGGCTTCAAAATTCTAAACAGTTTGAGAAATGTAGTGGAACAAATGAGCTGCGGTCATTTTCTTCTATTGCTCCCAATTCATGGTTAAGCCTTCAGTACTCTTACTGAAGGATCTCTTCACCATCAGAACTGTCTGGGGATTAGCAGACGGAGGCTACAGGGGAGAGGTCTGGTGTTATTATAGACCTCAGAGGTCATGAGGCCTATTATTTTAGAGTGGTCCACTGAAGATTACATTTTCAGCCAAGACCTGACTCCACCCCTCTATCATCATCCACATCCAATCCACACCCCATCTTTCACATTTACACTGACAGAGGTGACAATGGCCTGATAATGAAGAGACCCCCAGAGATCAGCGAGGGAAGTGATGATATATTGTATCGCTGCCTATATCAGAACCCTCATTGACTACTAATTGAAAAACCTGCATGATCCCCATCCCCATCCTCTCCCCTTTACAAGACTTCCATGATCCTCCTAATTACTGGGGTTAAGTGATTACTGGGGTTAAGTGATTGTCCCATGAGACTGTTGATGGAAGGATAATCAAAACAGGTTTTAGACAGGCAAGAAAACTAAAGAGTTCAGTTTGAATAAGCATAATATTCTTTCTTTGCTGCCAAGGGCAGTTGGACACACACTTTTAATATTTGAATGTACATTTTGAATCTGGCTGAGCAACAATTCTAGTCAAATATCCATTTATCCAATGTCTTCCTCAATACAACATTCACTAACATCAGGGCTGGCCCCAAACTAAGCTGTTATGGAGTGAAAGCTTCTTGAATCATGACGGAGGCTCAGGTGTCTTTGGTGAAAATTTCTGTTCAGTTTTTATTGAGCAGAAAACGCCAACAGCTGACAGCTGATAACGGCAACCAGGGGCGCTGATAGCAATCTTGGGCCCCATGACAAAAAAATTAAATTGGGTCCCCCCCCACGCAGCTGCTGTTACAGTTTTTTTGAGTCTATCTGACCCATCAAAAGCTTCACAATTTTAAAGGCTTGCAATTGTCTTGCTTTCTTTGGTCCAAGACTGATAACTAGCACAATATTTACTGCTCATGAATTTTACATCCAACAGTCCACATTAAGCAAGTAGGTTGCTTAATTTTTTTTATTAGTTTTAGATTACTGAAATGTCTCCCCATGAGCAAGTCACAGGCAACATGCAAAATATACATGAAGAAATCCAGACTTCTCAAAAAATTCTATGTAGTTGCATTTTATTCAAGCTGCAGTATATAACTTTAATAAAAAATGTTTTCTCCATATTTGTTAGAGCTGGCACCATGTCGTGACCAGTGATGTCAGTAACACGTTACAAAGTAACGCGTTACAATTAAGATAAAAGAACAGGAATCAGATCACCTGATTTCACATATCAAGCACGCAACAAAATAGCTCATCTATGAATGTTTTTTTTTTTTTGCAGTTAGCCTGGAAAATGCATGAGGACTGCAATAGTTTCTTTTGGTATCTTTACTCGGACCACTTTTTTCAGTAACGAGTAATCTAACGCGTTGCTATTTCATATCCAGTAGTGATATGAACTACTGGATATGACTACAGTTACTTATCGAAATCACTTTACATTACTGTGCGTTACTATCTTCTTTTGTTATTTAATCGTATTTCCTCTACGCGTTTTGTCGAGTGACCGACGTCTCTATGCGACAGAAATGTAAACAATGGAGGGAGATGCGCATTTTGTTGTTGGAAAATCTGGAACTATTTTGAGTTTCTGTCGCCAAGTCCGATTATGATAAGCGGCTTTGGGATTTTTTTTTGTTTTTTAAGTCGCTTGCAAATTTAATGAGTGGCGGGTTGCGCCTTTTTGGGCTTGTTTTTGAGCGTGAAGTTACTCATTTGGGCTTGGAAATAAGCAGAGACTCATAATAAATCCCAGAATTTATCCGTCATTAAGGTAGTTTTAGTCAGGCTCTCCCTGTCCATCATTTCCCGGATGATCCGTCCCGCTGTGTCTTTGTTAATGTCAAGTTAATATATTACCTCTGAGTGACGTCGAGCTTCGCGTTGCGCTCCAGAAAACTGCAAACATCGAGACTAATTTGAATAGCGCAATAAACGTGAAAACAACCACGAATAAACATGTCCGTAGTTGCCAATAATTATAATGTCAACTTAACGCCATTATAATTATTAATATTAAGATAAGTGTCACAAATCTGTGCAGCCATCTGAGTTGTGGAGCTGCAGGAGGAGCTCTGTGTGCTGCGCTTTGACACCAAACGCAGGGCCGTAACGCAGAACCTGGAGGCTGGGGGTATGGGGGCTTTAAAATCCTTCTTAGAGTTTTTCAGACAACAGTGGAAAACAAATTAATCACGTTTTTTATTTGTACTGTTGTAATTATTAAACAATCTCCTCTTCAGTTCAACCTTATAAGTGAGACACATTGTTGATGTTACCACTTTAAAATAGCTTATAATTAAGTATTGGCAAAACTCAATGTAATTTTCACAGGAGGCAGAGCGTTGTTGTTAGCAGCTGCTGAAAGTAACTAAAAAAGTTACTTTTTTAATGTAACTTAGTTACTTTCCAAATCAAGTAGTCAGTGATCTAACTAAGTTACTTTTTCAAGGAGTAATCAGTAATCCGATTAAAGTTACTTTTTCAAAGTAACTGGTCGTGACAATTTGTTATGAGCCAGATAATCTATGAAAACAATCAATCTCCTCCACCTGCTCCCTGAACTACTATTGGTAGTAATGCAACGTTCGGCCAAAAACAACCAATCAGTCTTAGCGTTCTGATCGGTCTTAGCGCTGTCAATCAACTCATTCACTCACTACTAAATGTGCTAATGGTGGAAAAACAACTTATCATTACAGGAAAAATGTTTATCTGCTGTCATTGGTAGCTAAGCTAGACTGAGCATAGCTACCATAGCACAACAGGCTGCGTTAGCTGCAGCATAGGGATGAGCAGCCACATGAGATTGTGATTGACAGCACTTTTCCGTCTCTGATTATTTCTAGATAGTACTGGGAGAAGGCAGAGGAAATAGATTTTTCACAGATTATCTCTCATACCATACTGTCACAACATAATGACAGTTTTAACAAATAAGTAAAAAAAAAAATTTTTTTTTTTCTTTTATAAAAGTTGCATACTGCAGCTTCAATTTCACTAGGAGAGGACGGGTCAGGAGGGACGTGGGTTAGAGCTGCTGCTGACTGACTCATCTGTTGTTAAGAGTAGTAAAAGGTACAGGGACAAGTTCAATATATGAATATGTTGGTAATTTATTTCTACGGAAGAGGATTAGGACCACTGAAAAAAAAATTATGGCCCAGAAAAAAAATAATCTCAGAATTCTCATGTAAAAAAATAAAATAAAAAATTCTGTGTCCCAGAAAAAATCATATCTTTTTTTTTTTTTTTCTGGGACACTGAATGTTTTTATTTATTTTTTTCTGGGACACTGATTATTATTATTTTTTTTTCTGGGACACTGAATTTTTTATTTTTTTTTACATGAGAATTCTGAGATTTTTTCTTTTCTGGGCCATAATTATTTTTCAGTGGCCCTAATCCTCTTCTGTATATTTCCTTAATTAATTAAATGCTAGTGAAAAGGAGGCAAACAGCTAAGCTAACTATGCTGAATGGTTGATAATCTCACAGTCTACCCACCTCTCGGTGAAAAACTGAGTTACAAATTGACACGTTTACCCTTTTCTCTCTCTGCCTCTCTATTTCTTAATCTTAAAAATCTTAAATCGCTAAAACGTCTAGTCATAAAACAATTAGAGATATCTTGAATGTAAGGGCGGTACAACCGAATTTATGTTAAAACGGCTTGCCATAGTTTTAATGCCATTACATTACATTTAAGATATCTCTAATTATATTTTGACTATACAAAATATCTATTTGATATATCTCTAACTACATTCTGACTAGTCGAAATGACGTCAGATTTACCATTGACTTGTATGGAGACTTCAATTCAAGATATCTACAATGAATTACTGACTATCTGAAATACATATTTCAGATATCTACAATTAAATTACGACTAGTCATAAAGTAAATTCAAGATATCTCAATTTTAGTTTTGACTAGTCATAATTCTAATTAAAGAATTATGACTAGTCAAATGACACCATAATTCAAGATATCTTAAATGTATTTTTGGATAGGAGAAATGTAGTTTTGACTAGTGAAAACTAAATTATAGATATCTTAAAAGAAAATAATGACTAGACAAAACTAAATTAAAAATATATTGAATTGTAATTTTGACTAGTCAAAATTCCTTTTAAGATACTGTATCTAAATGAATTAGAGATATCTTGAATTATTCAGCTTTTCCATTTAAGATATCTTAAATTGACATTCTGACTAGTGTTAAAAAAGAGGATAATTTAATGCTAGCTTTTACAAAACGTTTGGCTCTTTCCTCTTTAATTTGCCCGGGATCCTCGACGAGTGGCGGCTTGTCTGAATGCCTGCTATTCGGCTGAATTCCTAAATGCTCAACAGAAAACTGTATTAAGCACTAAAATTAATCATTTTTTCCTTAACACTAGTCAAAATGACATTATTGATATCTTGAATTAGCTTTCTGTCTAGTCAAAACGTCACAGATTTATGTAGCATTTTGGCGGACAGGCCTTCTAGCCGTAGGCTACTTTATTGTGCTAGTCCGTGGTCCACAATGTCAGGTCAGTCCAGCTCAAATGCTCGTGTTTTTAATACAATATTCAGCGCTGCAGCTCGTGTTCGACATGAATTAAGAAATACGGATAATTTATTCTCTGCAACAAGAAGACTTTTTCCACGTCAAGTGAAGGTAAGTGGATGTTCAGATGTCGGTTCGTATAACTGTAGCTTACCAGGCTACGTTAGCTTCGTGCTAGTGGAATAAAGAAATATTAATTGGGAAAATTTAAGTAGCCTATTTAGTTAGCACCGGAGTTGCTATTCGCCCTATAAAATACGAAATTATTTTGCGTCCCGTTTTGAAGCGATTTGTTGTGTATATGATTTGTTCCCATCTCGCACCAGCAGCGGGCGAGAGGCGGGTACACCTGGACAGGTAGCCAGTCCATCGCAGTCTTTGTTCATTATGAGAAATTAAATTATTGGCTTTCACACTTTAGTTTCACAATTTTCATAATCTACATGAGAAGCCGTGGTGGGCGTTCCTTGTTGAAACTTATGAAAGGTGGCAACCCCAGTTAGCACACTTCCCAGACTTCTAACTAGAATACCAGTTAGCATCTATGGTGGATCAGTGGTGTGATTCTGTTGTGTTCATTGTAGTTTGGTTGGGAGGCTGCCGAGCCCTGGATGGAAGACTAATATTTTCTTGCTTTCTGGCCCTAATGTTGACGTTCTCCCTTCTCCCTCGGATGTACAACCGAAGAACTGAAGAACCATGGATTAGGTGGGCATATTTTTTCAAAAAATACATTATTTCATACACCCGCATAATGTGACAGAAGAAGTTACTTTTGCTTTTAACATTTCCATTTGGGTTTTAATTCACCACTTCATGATAATTTTACTCATCTGGCGGGTTGATGAGTTTAAACTGAAATGGCTTGTTCTTTGTTATTGTGTTTAACATTGCTTTGTCACCATTGATTATTCAGGCAACCCTGAGAAAGAGGGGACAGAAACCAGGAGCTCCAAAATGAACCTGAATTGGAGCTTGTCTGAACTGAATAACTTTGTGTGTCAAAGCTACCCACACATCAGCCTAAATCTGGTTGGCTTTGAACTGGCAAGAGCTGGAAAAGGACAAAAGGTAAAAAATTACAAGAGAATTGTGTGAGGGAGCTGAAGGAAAAGGTTGGCAAAAACAGACTCTACATTCTACCACGAGCAAATGTGTCACAGGTATGATTGTTTTGTACCCCAAAATAATTTTATGTAGTATGGTATATCCAAAGTAATATCTTCCACTATAATTTGAAATGTCTTGGCCATCTCTAGGTAACCTACTCAACCTCAGCAATGTCCAGCAGTTTGTTTCCAGAACCCTCAACTGCAGCAGGAGTACAGGACGTCTCTCCAGAGGTGGAGAGTACCAACACACAACATGTGGGGAAAGAGCAGGTCATTCATTTCAAGAACAATATATGCATTTTAGTTTTATATCTTATTTCTGATGTTGACTTTAACAATCTGTGCTGTATTCACAATAGACACTTCTAGATTGGCGATCTCTGCGGTCCCAGCAAGACGAAGAGTATGAAGAGTCTTTGTTAGCAGACCAAGAAAATGTGAGTTAACATTTTTATTATCATCATTTGTTGTTGTTGTTGTTGTTGTTACAATTTTTGTTCTACCAGGAAAGGAGAAGACAGTTTTACAAGGGCTGGGAGGAAAGACACATAAAAGTAAGAACTATTACTTTGTTAGGATGATAGTGGTTTATGGATTACCTAAAGGTTTTAGTGCTCATGTTTTAGGCAATTGAAGAATGTCAGCAACGACTGGCGGTATATAAAGAACCGTCAAGTGACCGACTTATCACCACTGTCCAAAAAGAAGTAATCATAGTTTGAGTATTGTTACGTCCCGCTATCCTCACACTGGCTTGTTCTTATAATTTTTTTTTAATGCTGATTACGGGAGAGAAGAGGTTGCAACAAAGTGTGTAATAATTTACACAAAAAGGAACGAAGTAAAGAAAACAAAACTGGGCACCTGACGGAGCACACAGTGTGGCGGGGCTTACATTAGATGTCCAATCAGTAGATCATATTCCTTGACCAGCTGGCATCCATTGGAAAAGGGCAAGCCCTCGCGATCCCTCATTCATCCGCCGCTCCGTTTAATAGGGTTTTTTTTCTTTATCTTAATATATATAGTTTTTTCTCTTTTCCTAAAACCCGCACCTCTGGTGATTTCGTCGGTGGTTGATCTTGGCAGGCATGTAGCTCCCTGGTGCTAAAATGCTTTAGCGTCCAGCCGGTTTTCCCAAAACAAATCCAAACAAACAAAAACAAACTTCATCCCGGCCAAAACTTCCGACGCTCTCCTCTGGGTGGATCCGTCCCGAGGTGAAGGCACTCTTTTTTTCGTCCAGAGCCTTCCCGCACCGTATTCTTAATTAATTTTTCTTCGCCCAAAACAAAGCTGCTGCGGCCGCTTCGTACACGCCACCATCACTCATCCCTCTCAGGTGCGCCACCAGCCCAGCTAAAACACCTGGGCTGGCTGTGCCCCGCCCCCCACCAGTGAACCGTCAAAGGTGCCAACAATAAAAACAAAAATAAACAATCAGGAGATGGAAGCAAAGTGTGAGCATGTAACAGTATAGAGGCTGACTTTAAATGACTAGTGACACCAAAAACAGTTAAATTACTAGGAAAGTGTCTTTCCTGGGAAGTCTTTTTGTTATAAGCTGCTATAGAAATTGTCTGTCTTTTATCAGTGAATGTATATTGGGTAATTTGTTGCATAAATGCATACTTTTACATACTATTTACAATGATCAAGCTTAGTCATGGTTTGTCTTCAAAATGCTTATTGATTTATATTTACTAACAAAAGATGCATTGTCATCACCAATGTAACAAGATTGAGGAGGAACAAGGACAAACATTTAACACATTTTCTTCCATGTCTGTAGTGATTTTTTTGTCCAAAACTCAAACTCAAAAACTCAAGACTCAAAAGTGATAAAAGCAAAGTGAATTAAACTCAAATAGTCACCTGATGCACCGTGGGTTTCTGGTTTACGCAGTTCAAAAAAAGGGATCAAAACAGTCAAAATGCAGCTCTTTCGTTAGTTTATTCCAATTTCCAGATAAAAACAAGTTGCAGGCTTCACAGGATCCTACTAGTTCTCCTGTTCTGACTCCTGCACCTGTTCTCTCATTGATTGACTGATGACTGACTGATAACTGACATAACTGGGACTGACTGATACTGGCACTGGTAAAAAACCATATGACCACCTACTTGCATAATGACCTAACTAAAACCTACCTATTTATACTGTGACACACCCACGTCCCAAACTGAAACTAATTAAGTGAATTACTAGCCAAAAACCTATTCTAAATAACAAATTAAACAAATATTCTAATTATAAATCAGCTAGAAAATAAGAAAAAAAAAATACAAATAAACTAAATAATCTAAATTCTAAGATTTAACTGAAAATGGAGAAATAGCTCCTACAATGTCTTTAAGAGTACCTGCTGGATACCTTATAACAAAGGTAATAATTTCAACATTTTGTCTTTCAGAAGGAGAATGCCCTTGAAATGATACTGGAGTTTGCTTCTGAAGCATCCACGGTGCCTCCACTGGGCTTTCCCCATCGTCCACAAATTGAATTCCTCCATGAAGCTAACAAAATCTTCCCAGAAGCAAATACTTGCCTTATAGTACTCCACCTTCTTGTACACCCAGATTATGAGTCTTTCACAAAGTATATGACAGACCGGATGCTGCAGGCACCTACCTTTGGTGTTGCATAATCAGCTAATAAGTGTAATAAGCAGTTCTTTTAAAAAAGAGTTGGAATGTTTTGAAAAGTTGTGTGTTTTAAAGCAAGTTATAGTAAAGGTAATGTAGTGGCCTAACTTGGAAAATATTGAATTGTAAATGCAATATTTGCTGTCTTTTTAACCACTTTTTGGTTTCACAATTTAAAGGTGGATGTTTGAGTCACACTGCAAAAACAAAAGATCTTATCAAGTATTTTTGGACTACTTTCTAGTGCAAATTTCTTAGTACACTAGAGATAAAACTAATATACATGTAACTTTTCATCAAGATATGAGCTTGTTTTAAGTCTAATTATTTAGACTTAAAATAATTAGACTTAAATTTAGTTAGACTTAATTAAATTTAAATTAATGCTAAAATGCTAAGGATTTTAGCATTGTTGAAAAAATAGTTACATTGGCATATTAATTTCACTTAACATCTTTCCCTTGCTATAAGTGAAATAATCTGACAATGTAATAAGTTCTTCTTCATCAATATTAAGGAAAAAATGACTTAAAACAAGCTCATATCTTGATGAAAAGTTACTTATATCTTACTTGTGTCCTATTTGAAGTGTAGAAAGATTTTTGCACCGGAAAATCTTAGGTAAGATTTTTTTTGTTTTTCTGTGTAAATGGGCATTGTAGTTTAATCTTTTGTAATGATTGTTCTAGTTCATGTAATGAACTCGGCTCATTTGGATTAAAAACAAAATCCAATTCTAAAGAAGCTCAAAGGTTCCAAAAGATGCATTTGAAAAGGGGGTTGGGATATACTAGTCATTTCTACATGAACATTTCCAAAAGTAGAATTTTTATTGTTCTTTCCCTCTCCAGAATGTGTATTTAATTTGTCACGTCTTTAAACACCTTAACATTTTATAATTAAATTTGTAAGGTTACCTACTCATATCAGTTCCGAGTTTTATTTGTAGTAATTGTATCTTTATAACAATGCATTTGATCAAATGTTCTTGATGTTTGTCACTCCTCAAACATAGTGACATGTACTTAAATCAATAAAGCATTTGGAATTTATGCACAACAGGCCTGATATTTCTCCTTCAGATCTGAAATATGATTGACCGCAAGTTTTACTGACTGAAGTTGCTGCTGACTGAGCCTGGATTGGTTGGTTCTACAACTACACTAAGAACCTCTTCAGCATCAGTGGTTGGTAGTGGCCAGAGGCCATGCTGTTGCAGAAGTTCTTGAAGAGTCTCTGGTGCGTTGGAATTGTTCCCAAACACATTGTTAGTTGCTCTGCTGTTGGCACCCATGTTTGCCAACATCTGTTCAGTCCAGATTTGTGTTGGTGTTTTATTGTTTTCTGTACGCAAAGAATGGTGGTTCCATGCCTTTCTGAATTGTTCTAGTAGGCTTTGAATCTCAGGAAGAAAAACTATGTGAAGAGAAAGTTTGTGCACATCATTGCTGGGATCCAAGAGGGCTGAATCTTCAAGATTATAAAAAGTGCTATAAAATGGTTCCAGAACATGTAAAAACACATCCCTCCAAAGATGCTCAATTCTCTGATTATGGATGGATTCCCCAGTTAGATGACTCCGATGTTCATCACCAGTGCCACTTGCACGTTCTCGCCACCATAGTCTGACCTCACTAGAAGGTAAGCCATAGAGGCCTGTTGCCTTGAGAAAATGAAATAGCACTGTTGAGGTGTGATTGTCTGTGCTACAGCTCAAGTAAGTAACTAAGCGAGAACATCCATCGATGCCACCATGGACCACAAAGCCCCACCTTGGGCCAAAAGAAAGTCAATCTGCTCTCTTATAGCTAATATGAATAGCTGGTCTACCTCGACCACCTAAAATAGAATCATATTCAAATGCCTTAGCATAATGTTTACTTTATACATCTGTTTTTCTCTGTCTGTCTATCCTCTACAGGTGTCCCTGTGTCTCCTAAGGGTGGCACTTCACACAATGTATACATTTATTTATTTTTGTTTGTGGGCTCTAGTGTCCCTTATATGATAGTAGGCTGACAGGAAACAGGGAAGGAGAGGGGGAAGACATGCAGCAAACGTCGTCGGGTCCGGGAGTCGAACCCGCGACGGCCGCGTCGAGGACTCAAGGCCTCCAAATACGGGTCGCGCTAACCACTACGCCCGTATAAATTCATTTTGATATACATCATTTCCTACTGCAAATGCATGAACACAAAGCTTTAAACTTTTATAGACGCTGGAAAGCAACTAAAGTGTGAATCAGACATGAACCGGGGCTGTGCTTTTATTTTCAGAGGAGCTAAAGGAGGGAGCTGTAGTGCCGTGTAGCAGGTCAAAATCAAGAGCTGGCTGGCTTTACTATCGTTTCCGAAGAGGCAGATAGCTTTACCACAGTATAAAAACTACATCTGGTTATTACTTGAACTGGCCCGGGCTGCGGAATATTAATATTAATATAATAAAATCGCGCTCTCCGCATATCCCATTCTGAAGAACTCTTTCTATATTGTAGCAATTTCTTACAATTTTGTCCAAAACCCCAGGGCCATTGAATGTTCAAGCAATTGTTTGAAGAGCTCAGTACAGCCAAAGAGGGGCTTACACGCAATTTCAGATATCTAAAATTGTAATTCTGACTAGTCATAATTACGTTCGAGATATCTTAAATTATAATTATGGAAGTATGACCCTTCCGATGACGAATCCGGTGATGTTATTTGAGATATCTTGAAAGGAATTTTGACTAGTCAAAATGTAATTGAAGATATCTTGAATTATTATTATTCCTAGTCAGAATGTAAATACAGATATCTTAAATTACCATTCCGGAGAGTCAAAATGTAGTTTTGTCTAGTCAAAATCCAATTTTAGATCAATCGAAACCGAATTTATGATGAAACGGCCTGCCATATTAAAACCGAATTTATGATGAAACGGCCTGCCATATTAAAACCGAATTTATGACGAAACGGCCTGCCATAACTCGAGCTCCTTCTCGTCTACTTTGCATAACGTAGTTGCGTCATGGATGTAGAGGCTGATCAACCGGAAGTAATCGGAGTGAAGAGCGAAGGAGAAATCTTAAAAACTGGTGGTCTCAACCTTTTTGTTTGTTTTTGTAAGGACGTGAGTCTTTATAAAATCCCTAACAATGTGCTGCGGCGGTGAGAGATCTTCCGGTGCAGGATAAGGTAAGACTTAAGTTTGATTTCATCCAGTTTGCTATGACTGGTGATGTTTAATTGCCTCCAGTAGCTAGGTGAATTATATTTAGTCCATTTCGTTCAGCGTTAACTGGCTTATTATCACAACACACGTGACATTGTGATCTTAGTGTTTTTTTTTTTTTTTTTTTTTTTTTTTTTTTTGTTTTGCAAAAAGGCCATGTTTCTGTCTGACACACACCGAGCAGGACATGGCCGTGTCAAAACTTCTCCGCCTCTTAGCTTTTGTTGGCTCACAGGCGACCCATCTCACCCGGTATTCTATAACCAAGGTTGTAACTATTTGTGTTGCAAGTTGGTGGAGGCGGGGAGAAGGTGTGTGGAGGGGCGGGGGAGCTGATGCACCACATTTACTGAAAGACCTTTTCTTTTTTTTAGTGCTAAGAATTAGGCCAAAACTTAAATGTGAATGGCATGCAGTCTTATTCAATAAATTGGGATTTACGTCCTAATCAGACTTGTCAGATTAATATTACCTTTTGAAAATAACCGTTTAGCAGGTATTAAACATACTACGAAATATAAATATGTTAAAATGGAAGTATTCTAATTAATCTATATAATGCAAGGGTGTAACTTTATGTTGCAAATTGGTGGGGCGCATTGTGAGGAACATCTGGGGAGGGGAGGTAATGCTGATGCACCCTGGAAGGCCTTTTTTGTGCTAAGAACAAGGCCAAAACTTCAATGTGAATGCCATGCATTCTTAATCAGTAACCTTGTCTTGTCAGATTAATAGTACTTATTGAAAATAAAAACCTTTTAGAAGGTATTAAACATACTAAGAGATGAAAGGATGTTGAACTATCAGTTGTCTATAATGTATTTCACTTGTGATAGAATTGCTAAAAAATGACCTTTTTAGTCATATTCTAATTCATGGAATGAGTCTGTACATTTGCTCAGTGCTTTGTAACAGTCATTATACTGCTTGGTTCCTAGACATGAGTAGGTATCACCACAAGGGGGCGCCTATTCCCTTTTTCTTTTGTTGTACTATTGTACAGAGTAAGAACTCGTCTTCCATGTGGTGTAGAGGAGATCATCGGTGATGATGAGGTGCAGAGCGGTGAATTATCATTTCTTTTTTCATGTATGAGACTGTAATGTTAGTACCGTGGAGACCTGGCTTTACATCGACGAAGTGAGAATAAAGCGACAGTGTGGAAAACTTCAACAGTGCGTCCTGCTGTTCTGGGTTAGAGTGGCTAACCACCATTGCTAACTCCTTCTCCAACCTCTCACCGCACCGTCACAATTGGCGCCCGAACATATTTTGGACCTTTTCCCTCCTGGATACCGATTCAGCTTTGGACTAGAGGTGATTGTTTACAAGTTCTTGTGGATGTCTGTTTCACGGGGTGGATACAGTTTCTGAGCGGAGTACGTCGCGATCAGTGTTAAAGTTTGCTGGAGGCATTCATTGCCCGCATATCGCTGGACGTCGTGATGAGCTGTCCCGTCGGATTTATTTCCTGAAAGCTGTGCGTCTGCTAGTCTGCTGAAGAGGAGGATATGTTTAAATGACAAGACCACCGCATATTAACTAAATTAACTCACGATTGCTGAAGGACTGGGTGAGTTTTGTGGATTATTTTTCAGTGGAGCTCAGTCATACGGACAGACTGTGCTGCACAAATAACGCAGCAGTGGCAGCGGAGAGCAGGACACCCCCGTGAGCTCGTTTGTTTCTCTGTTTAAGAGAAATATTTGTCCAAATGTCCAAATATTTTATATTTGGACATTTTCTCGCCTACGAGCCCTACTGTCAGTGCTGACAAAAAATAAAAGCAAAACGAACTGAACATTAAAGAACACAAACGATTTTGTTCACAGTCCTGAGTGTTTTGGTGTGAATATTGCATTTTTTTTGGACTCCACCATAAAGGTTAAAGAAACAAAAATGGCATTTGAACCAGATTTTTCTGTTTTTGACTCTGACATGGATATTGACTCTCTTCAATTTATACCGCCGCATCAGAGAGCTCCAGACCTCTGTCAGCAGGTACAAGAATTAAAAGATGATGTCAAGCAGCTGAGGGATGTCCTCCAAAACACATTGTCCCTGCAGCAGAAAATGCTGAATCATCTAGATAAGGTTAATTCCTGTGAGTCTAGTGGACCTCCTGCACAACAGTCTCCTGCGGCTCCTGTGGCCACCTCAGCGCCATATGTGCCTCCTGTGAATATTAGTGCGAGGCATTCCAATGACACATGTCCTTATCCTGAAACTCAGAGGGACCTGCATAGCTCTTTCCTACAGACTCATTCAGCTGAGCTAACCAACACCACAAGAGTGATTGCTGCTGCACTACATCACGCCAAGCTGGAACCACCAGTATTCGCTGGGGATGGTGAAGTGCAGGCAGAGGACTGGCTACAGGCTGTGTCAGCATACAAGTCCACTCTGAATTTAACTGATGTCCAGATTCTGAATGAGTTGCCCCATTTTCTCACGAAAGAGCCTAGTAAGTGGTTTAAAGCCCTTCGTTCACACATTAGCTCATGGGTGCACTTCTGCCAACTTTTCCGAACAGTCTTTCTGCCCATTGACAACCAAGAAAGTATTCTCAGAGGCATACTTGACCGTGTCCAGTCAGTTGATGAACCATTACCGACATTTGTAGCTCATATGTTGAGTGAGTTTAATAAGCTAAGTAGCCCACCACCTGAAAAAGAGCGTATTCAATTAATATGTAAACATTCGCTTGAAAAATACAGGGTGGCGCTGTATGGCTCACCTGTGTCTTCTGTGATGGAGTTGCTGCTCAGGGCTCATGAACTGCATGCTGTACTGGGACCTGATAGCCACCAGAACCTTCAAAAAAGACATTGGAAGCAGCAGAGAGCTGAGCCACGCTGTTATAAGTGCTCAAGCCCTGGATATACATCGAAAACGTGTCCTGCCTGTAATCAGGGCCATAGTCAACAACACATGTCGGCTCGGTTCCATAATGAGATCAGTCCCACTACGTCCTTTGACACGCCTGGAGCTGAAACAGACAATGGAAACTCCAGCCCACCTGTAGACGAAGCACCCCAAAGGCCATTGGGAAACTTCAAAGGGGGGAGGATATTTCGTCGAGGCAATCCTCCCTCCAGACGTTAACTGAGCCTCACCTTTCTGCAAATAAATTCCACATCCTTGGTCATGTGGAGGACAATGAGTCTACTGCTACCTGGAACACTCCATTTAAAACTCAGCTGAACTTTAATGGAACCTGCACCGAGGCGACTCTGGACACAGGCGCTTCACTTTCGGCTGTACGTGCAGATCTCATCAACGCAAATGGGGTTTGTCCGCAGAAAGTACGTCAGTGGCAGGGGCCGCCAGTGAGCCTAGCGGACAACGCTCCTTGCCTTCCAGAGGGTGTGGCTTGGCTGAGTATCGGCTTTATGAACAAGCGCTTTTATCAACGCTTCGCCATCATCCATAACCTGTCTTCCCCTTTCATATTAGGGATGGATTGTATGATGAGAGTCTCGATAACCATGCCGACAAGGACAGTTTTTATTGATGACAGTCCCTGTCCTGCCTTGGATGAAAATGAGGAACACAACCTTGACCTGTTTCCTGTTGAACAGACTCTTATGTCTCTGGACATTTTATCAGACACCATGGAGTCAAAAGTGGCTGAGGCGAGCCTGGAGGAAACGCAAAAATCAGATCTGTATGATCTTCTTTCCCACCACAGCTCCGCTTTTGATGGACACCTTGGACACACTACATTGGCGGAACATGTGATCAATACCGGAACTGCCAAGCCCATAAATCTTCCCCCCTATCGCTCATCTCCAACCAAAAAGCGTTTGATTGAGGATCAAGTGCGACAAATGCTGGAAGACAACATAATCGAACCCTCTACCAGTCCATGGGCTGCTCCAGTGGTGATTGTGAATAGACCTGGTTCTGATCCAAGATTCTGTGTGGACTATAGGGGTTTAAACCAAGTCACACAAAAGGACTCCTATCCATTACCACGAATTGACGAATCCCTCGACTTTCTGGCTAGAGGAAAGTACATTTCAACCCTGGATTTGGCTCGAGGATATTGGCAAGTTGCTGTTTCAGAGGAATCCCGACCGAAAACGGCTTTTGTGTCTCACTGTGGCCTCTACCAGTTCCGTGTGCTGCCATTCGGCTTATGCAATGCGCCAGCGACATTTCAAAGGCTCATGAATTCTGTGTTAGCGGGCCTGATCTACAAAACATGTGCGGTGTACCTTGATGACATCGTGGTGGCATCTCCCTCATTCGAGCAGCACTTGAAAGATTTGGAGGAGGTCCTGAACAGACTCGAAGCAGCTGGCCTCACTTTAAAACTGAAAAAGTGTCAGTTCTGTCTGAGTGAGTTCACATTTTTGGGTTATCGCATCACACCTGCTGGCATAAAACCTGACCATGATAAAATCAAAGCTGTCATTGATTTTCAGTCACCATCCACAGTGAAACAGGTCAGACAGTTCCTGGGACTCACTGGCTATTATCGGCGCTTTGTCAAGGATTATGCCCGGCAAGCTGACCCTCTCCATAAGCTCACACAGAAAGACACTGTTTTTCACTGGGATGACAAATGTCAGCAAGCCATGAATGTTTTAAAAGACCGAATCACGTCAGCCCCTGTGTTAAGATTTCCGGACTTTGCTAGACCCTTCTATGTTCATGTTGATGCCTGTGATCTAGGACTGGGCACTGCTTTGATGCAAAAAGATGAAGAAGGCCGAGATATTGTGGTCTCGTATGCAAGTCGTTCTCTACACAACGCTGAAAAACCATACTCAACCCCTGAAAAAGAATGTTTGGCCGTCATTTGGGGCCTGGAACACTTCAGGCCATATGTTGAGGGCCTTCACGTGACTGTTTTCACAGACCACAACAGCCTTAAGTGGCTTATGTCTCGCCCAAACCCGTCTGGCCGGCTGGCTAGATGGTCTTTGAGACTGCAAGACTTTGACTTTTCAATTGTCCACAAGCCAGGACAACACAATGCAGTTCCTGATGCTCTTTCCAGGAATCCCCTGCCGAATCGAAGTGACACGCCCACTGATATCTTGCCAGAACATGCTGTTATAGGCAGTTTGGACCTCCGTTCCCTGCCCCCAGTGTTATTGTCGGATCGTTCACACATGAGGCAGCTACAAATGGACGACCCTGTGACGGGTAAACTCCTCAGAGACATTGAATCAGACTCATCGGTTCAAATGGACAGTGAATGCCAAGAACTATATACTGTCTATGATAGTTTGCTGTATTACAGGGACCGAAAGCCTGTATGCGGTTTACACCCATTAAAAGAACTTAAACTTTTTGCCCCAACATCTCTTCGTGGCACCCTGCTGAGCTATTACCATGACCACCCCACTGCTGGCCATCTCGGTGTTTCCAAAACACTAATGAGACTACGACACAGGTTCTTTTGGCCTGGCATGGCAGGTGATGTCAAACGATATGTCACTTCTTGCTCGGTCTGCCAACTCACAAAACCAAGTCAACAGAAACAAGCTGGTCTCATGGTCCCTATTGTGCCCAAAAAACCCTGGGAATACACAGGAGTGGACTTTGTGGGTCCCTTGCCCCGTACTCAATCAGGAAATGCTTATTTGCTGGTCTTTGTGGACTATTTTTCGAAGTGGATTGATGTGCAGTTAGAGAGGCCACAGCTCGGGTCGCAGCTAGCAAGTTCTTGAGTGAAATATTTGCTAGGCATGGTAGCCCCAACTACCTCATTTCAGACAGAGGCTCTCCTTTTGTTAGTGAGCTGTTTGAACACACTGTGTCAGCTCTAGGCTCAACACACAGGCTTACTACAGCCTATCACCCACAAACAAATGCGACAGAGCGTGTGAACAGGACGCTTAAAACAGCTATCCGTGCCTATGTGAGTGACAAACACACTGCTTGGGACAGGTTTCTACCACAAATATGTTTTGCACTTCGCACAGCCCCGCATGACAGCACAGGTCTTAGCCCATCCATGATGTTGTATGGTCGTGAGCTGGACACGCCTCTCGATCTAATCGTTCAACCAAGCTGTGATGGACTGGATGACCCAGATGTGCAGTATCCAGAGACTCTGAGAGCCACCCTCAAGGATGCTCATCATCACGCCAGGGCTGCGCTAGATCTCAGCCACAAAAGACAGAAACATTACTATGACTTGAAACGCCGCCATGCTGCTTTTGGGATTGGTGATCTTGTTCGAGTGAAGTCTCACCCAAGATTGGATGCTTTGGCTAATTTTACAGCTAAACTGGCACCTTTGTTCAAAGGCCCCTTCCGTGTCAGTCAGAAACTCAGCGATGTGAACTACAGACTGATTGATGTTGAAACTGGAGCCGATGCTGGAGTTTTCCATGTTGTGAACATGCAACCTTTCCATACTTGGGACTCTGCCAGCTGCAAAAAGACTGCCGGTGCAGCTGCACAGGTGGATCACATGGACGATGACCTTGAGGACGGTTCCCCTCAGACTGACGCCGTCCTTGACCTCCCTCCAGGTGATGTGTTTTGTGATGTGCCGAATGATATTTGCCACTCACGGACGCCTCACGGGGTCAGTGAGACCCACGCAGATGAGACTGAGTCTGGCCAAGTTTCAGGAGGTGATGGACATTACAATCTGAGAGCCCGACGCCATCCCAGGATCACGACTGGTTGGTCAGATCATAAATGGACAAATATCTACCATACTGACAGGCTTGACAGGGTGTAAGGTTATATCTGTTCAGGTTAATGGATGCATCTAATTTTCAGTTAGATGTGTTATGTTGGAATTTTTGTGGTTACAAACCAAAAGATAATAAGAAAAGAAATTCTGATGATTTGGGATGATGTTGGTTTTGTTGTCAACCATTGTTACATAGGAAGAATTTTATTGTCCCTTAACTGTTCTTTAGAGGGTTTGTGTTCAGAAAACAAAGAAGAGTTCCACACTGATTTTATGTTTGCTTTTTGGAACCTAAGCTGGCTTTGTGTTATAGTTATCCACGGATATGTATACAGGGGTGATTTAATACCTGCCCCGGGTGTAACTGCGGTTTTACGGCTATGTATTGCTTTGTTAAATTCTGTACTGGTGTCTATAGTCGTGTGCGGCTGAGGACAGCCTTTGTTTACCAGGGGGGCATATGTAACAGTCATTATACTGCTTGGTTCCTAGACATGAGTAGGTATCACCACAAGGGGGCGCCTATTCCCTTTTTCTTTTGTTGTACTATTGTACAGAGTAAGAACTCGTCTTCCATGTGGTGTAGAGGAGATCATCGGTGATGATGAGGTGCAGAGCGGTGAATTATCATTTCTTTTCTCATGTATGAGACTGTAATGTTAGTACCGTGGAGACCTGGCTTTACATGGACGAAGTGAGAATAAAGCGACAGTGTGGAAAACTTCAACAGTGCGTCCTGCTGTTCTGGGTTAGAGTGGCTAACCACCATTGCTAACTCCTTCTCCAACCTCTCACCGCACCGTCACAGCTTGCCTACAGTTAAAAACAGTTACAAAATTCAGCTCATTCTGCTCCCACAAAATGCCGCCCTGGGTGGTTGCCCATGCCGCCTATATCAGAAACCGCCACTGCCTGTCACATCTGTGTTTCTGCCCCTCAAGAATTTCAGAGGGACTTTTTGGGGGCTATAGGCAGTTGGGTTGTAGAGTGGCCATGAATATATTCAATTCAAATTCAAAATACTTTATTAATCTCAAAGGCAAATTAAATAATAAATATACTACATACAATATATATATAGCAACATATATATTATACAACAGTATATTACTGGATTCCAATGCAGGATCAGCAGGAATCTGTCACAACAAATGACAGATTAGCCCCATATTGCTGATCCATTTTTTTAAACATGTGGCTTAAATTAAACACGCGAAAGTTTATACATAGTTTATAGATGTATAAGCTATTTATTCTTTCTGGATGTAAATATATAAACAACTTAGTTTCTGTCAGTTCTGTCAAGATGCAATAAAGGACTGAGTGAATTTGTTTTATAATGGCCAATAATTTAATTGTACCTAATTGCTGCTGTAGGAGCCTTGGTTTAAAATTGAACAAACTCTGGCCCCTGTTCTTTGTGAAATGTTCCATTCTACTTGATGATTGCTTTGAATATCGCCAAATGATGGGACGTAGAAACCCAGGAGGAGAACAACTTAAAACCAGTTGTAGTCTTTTTCTTTCCCAGTCTGTGTCATCCTAATATCACTTGCAGACCCATTCCCAGGACAACACAGACAACAACACAAGGAGGACAAGAGCAAAGATTATGTTCAAGTGTATTAGAAATTAACATTAAAAAAAATCCTACACAAAAAGTACGTAAAAACAGAAGATTCAGTCCACTTGCAGTTTTGCAGGCTTGATATTTATTTTGCGATCATTAAGAAGTAATGGCATGAACACTTGCAGTGGTTGATTAGCTAATTTAAACACCTGCTCCACTGATAATCTGTCACAAAGTAGATATTTGGTTAGCCTTATGTTTGTACTAACTGAACCGAAACACACTGAACTGCGCAGCACAAGAACATGTTAAGGTTATCAAAGTTAAGCTACAGCTAACCTACTCCCCACTTTATTCATTTGTTTGAAGAATGTGGCCATATAACTTTTTATTGACGTATGAAATGTGATTCCCTTGGACGTTGCTATCTTGCTGTAGTAGCGTTTTCAATTTAAACATTGTGTCCCCTTTTTCAAATTCTTTGCTTGATTGCGTCATTTCCCCGACCACTGATATCCTTGACTCAATGTAAAGCAATAGCACATGTAGCACACTGCCACACTCAGTAAGCCACGCGATGTCCAATCCACTAGATCAGTGGTTCTCAAATGGGGGTACGGGTACCCCTGGGGGTACGTGGAGGTACTGCAGGGGGTACGTGAAGCTTTTCAAAATATCTTTAAAAAATCAGTAGGCTCCTCATAATAAGTCTTGGGAAAAATTATTTTGTAAAAAGTTCGATAAAATATAAATGTGTGTTCATGCACTGAATTTTATATTCAGTATTTAGTTTCAATATCCTTTAAAATAAAACGGACCCCCCCACCAAGTTAGTTTGACCCACGGACCCAGGGCACTCGTCAACGACCTGTCGTTATCATGATTACACTGTAACTATGGAGACGTGGCTAAAGCGTAGCAGCAATGCTGCTGAAAGTATAGATAAAGTGAAAAAGAAGGCACTGTACCTCTTTTTTGTTCCAAAAATGTTTTGCCAGTGTCAGGGGGTACTTGACTAAAAATATATTTTTAAGGGGGTACATCACTGAAAAAAGTTTGAGAACCACTGCACTAGATCACTGAGCGGACTTGCCATTTACGTTTTACAAAGGAATTTTAAAAACGGCATGCAGCTGCTGCCAAGTTACTGTACGCAAATAGATGAAGCCACATAAAGAAAAAAAGGTGCAGTAAATATTGGTGGGGACTCTCCCTGTCAAGCCAAAGTTGGTGGGGACATGTCCACACCAGACCTTCAGGAAGTTACGCCTATGCTCTGAAGGCTAAGAGTAAAACTTTAAAATTACATTTAAATCTGATTGGTAGCCAATGAAGCAAATTCAAAATAGGAGTTATGAGTTTTTCTGTTTGAGCTTCTCAAAAGTCTTGCAGCACAGTTTCAATAAGTTTCAGGTCTTCCTGAAACTTATTGAAACAAATACACCATTAAAGTAGTCCAGCTGCAGGGACATGTGTATAATCAGCTGCAGGGACATGTGTATAATCAGCTGCAGGGACATGTGTATAATCAGTCTCTAGTTTAGTTATTGATACTACTGATACGAGGTTTGAGATATATCTCAAATGAAAACTAGTGTGTACTGTTTCAAACACAGTCCAGTTAAAAAGCTTCATCAATCATTGATTTTCCTCTAATTAAGTCATCAGTTGAGCAGCAGTCCCTTTTTCAAAGTTTTGAAATACCAACCATTCTGTTTGTGAATATAAGTTGTTTTTTGTAAAGCTTTGGCTCCACAAAGTTATGCTTAAAAAGTTGAGGAGCAGCCCAATTGGGAAATAATGAAAAGATTTACAGCTTAAGAATCAATAGCATCAAAAGTTCAGATCTGCCTTGTTGCTGAAATATGCTGTACAAATAAACCTGACTTAACTTTAAGAAGTCGATGTTTCACAGCTTGATGGTATAACATCTGAGGAGCTTTAAAGAAGATAATGTGGAGAGTTAGAACTGTTTGTTGTTTGGGAAGATTTGCTGGAACAAAGTGGCTTTGCCAGTGGAAAAGCCACTTTCCCACTGGCAATTCGCTCTCTAACCAGTTAATGTGCGGTTCGGTTCTAACCCAGGTAGTGAGCTTTTCCATGATTCTCTGTTCCTCACTATTGCTGGTGGGATGTGAGCAGCAGCAGCTGTGCTCAACTCTCTGCTGATGTTTGCAGCAACACTCAGCAATGGAGAAACCTCCAGGTTCTGGTTCTGATGGACTCAAATAAACCCAGATATTTTATTTTGTCTTACAGAAATTAAATGCTAGCCCAAACATAATGATAAAGACTTATATATATATATATATATACAGTACATATATATATATATATATATATATATATATATATATATATATATATATATATATATACTGTATATATACAGCTATTTTAGCTGTCTGAAATAATCTGTTCCCCATGGGAGCTAATTAATATACCAGTACAGTGGATGTTACATCTAGTGAAATTTGAGACTTTGGCTCTTTCTTTCTTATTGTTTCCTTATATAAAAGCTTTAAGAAAAATATCAAGCATATTTATTAACATTTAGAGGAACTAAACAAACAAGCACACCACAGCAAATCCACAAAACTAAAGAGAACATGCAAAGCACCCAAATCTGTCTTCTGTTGGTGGGCTTCCCACACATGCCTGATGAAGCCATCTCAGGCACATTGAATGTTAAAGCACATAAGTATTTATATCATGTTTATCATATAAAAACATGATGAGCATGATTTGTTTTGATATTTTTATTTAAAGATATTGGCTTGGTCTGACGGCTGAAATACAGTTTAAAGGAAACCCAATAATAATCACTCAAACCTTCACCATCCGCAAACATAAGAAATGTTCTGGTCCAAAATGAACTAAAGGTTCACACTATGGGCTTCTAGGTGAGTTGATCCATAAAAATGGACAGAATGATCAGCAATGAATAAAATGTTTAATTTATTTTGTTTATTTTTGAAGAAATCTAAAGTGGAGTGATTTTTCTCAAAAAAATGTCATCTGTTTTGGGGAAAAAAACTAACATAATCTCTGATAAAACCAGGTCTTTCATTTGCACATTCTTCAATGACCTCAGTCAAGTAAATCTCTTAACAAATGACTTGTTGATATCCTGCTGTCAACACAACAGTTGTGACCCGAGAGACACAACAGTGAGGTTCAGGAAATCCTTGTTGCCAGACTGGTAAATTGCTGAAAACAAAACTCAAAATGTGGTATAAGGAAGTGAAGTTAATGCATGGCCATTCAAATAACTTGCAGCTATTAACGCTAAGACAGAAAATAAAGTTGTCAATAGTTTTATGTCAAACAATTGTCAAAAATGTTTTGTGACAATGGGTCGGACTCTTTTTCTGTGCAGCCAGATGAGGCTTCTGGACTCAGTCATGGTGGAGAAAGATATTTCCTGTTCTGAATGTGTGCAACACTGACTACGATGAGCAACAGTGCATTGACCAGTGACCAGCGGTCAGAAAGACAGCATAATAGCCGGGGACCCTATGTGTCATTTATCACCAACAGGTTTGCTTTTCACTGTCTCACATTACCTTGATTATGGGGGAAATTTTCTGCCATAATTTGAGAGCACATCTTTTCAGTCTGAAAGCAGGACTTTATGTCTTTCTTCTCAAAACTTGTAATGCTTGTACTCCAAACTTCTGCTCTCTTTCAAATATTTACTGTGCTTTCTCACTTTTCTCCTTGCTCTCAAAACTAGTCTCTGCTCAGATCAAATCTCCGCTTGCAAACCTCTCTGCTCACTTGCCAAACATTTTCTAGTTGCGCTTGGAACAGAAAAGTACCATCGCCTGGCAACCTCTCAGCCAATAGAATGTAAGTGTTATACTAGGTGAGTTTGTTTCCTTCTAGTGGATGTGCCAGCCCCCCCCCCAATCCTCCTTACCCCCGCCTGATGGTGTCAAAATTTTAATTCGCAAGGGTTGCCATGGCGACTGGCAAGCATTGCTCGATAGAGTTACTCAGCTTTAAATATGTGATTTATTTGCAATGTGGACACAGAGTGAAATGGGTCTGCTCTGACTATTTGGGGAAGGTTTGGTGTTGAGTGGATGACTGTCAGACTGGCTGCAGTGCTGTAGAAGCTGGAGAAGCTATTTTTTCCAAATTTGTCATGGGCGGGGTTTAACTTTCAGAAATTAGTTACACTTTAAAGAGAGTTCTTTCAAAAGACAAAGAATGGCTGTTGATTGTTATCAGTTTTATGGGTTTTCTGTTAATATCCACCTATCTAGATTGTTCCTATACTGATATAGGGTAGCCGGACATCTCTTTATCTAGACAGATACATAGCCACACAGGCACACCCACAAGGAGACAAACGCACCCACTAAAACACTTGGATTCTATTGGCTGAGAGGTTGCCAGGCGACGGTACTTTTCTGTTCCAAGCTTGTTTGGCAAGTGGAGATTTGATCTGAGTAGAGAAGTTTTGAGAGCAAGGACAAAAGTTTGAGAAACCACAATGAATATTTGAAAAAGAGGGGAAGTTTGGAGTGAAAGCATTACAAGTTTTGAGAAGAAAGACATGAAGTCCTGCTTTCAAAATGACCATGTGTGCTCTCGAATTATGGCAGAAAAAAAAGTTCCCCATAAATGATGTTTGTCATTTGTGTAATGACATGTCAGTTCCTGTATACATGTTTAGCACTCACATTCCAAAGGCAAACACCTAGTTGTGTCATATTTTCTGAGAAAAGCATGCAGTGTGACTGACCGATTATTGAGTCCAGTTGTGTTTTGCTAAGCTATTAGTGTTCCCCTGCTTACTACTTTGTTACTTATCTTCTCCCTCCCTCCAGAACAGAGCAGTAACAAAAGCAATGTCAGCAAGGGGTTTTTATGCAAACAGAGTCAAAGAAATTAGATGGGATAATTTAAAATATCTTAGTAAAAATAATGAAGCAGGGAGTGTAAACTAGAATTATCCAGATCACAGCGGCCTGGTTGTCATAAATGTGTACAGGTGGATTTTCATGATTGAAATCAGTTTGTATTAGGTTAGTCGTATTTCCGAAAGAGAAGGGTGATTTATTATTTTTCTCAATTCTACAACCCCTAACATTCTTGATGCGGTCTCCGTCCTATTAACAGTCAATATTTTTACAGATGTGATTTGAGTGTCTATTCTCAAATCTTGCTAGAAAATATTATCATCCCATATAAATAAATTAGCCAAATGTAGAGATTAGTAGTAAATTTGATCCTTTTACATAAGCTGGATATATGTTGAATTTGGTCTACAGTGACTTGCAGACCAGTCATACTTTTGTAAATGTGTTTTACCACTAGTACAATAAAATAAAATGTAAATTCTTAACTTGATGGTAACAATAACCATGCTTCCATTGTGAGATACCGTATATTTGCAGTGAAAATGTACAGTAGAGTTGCTCACTCTTTCAGTCTGAAGAGACAGATTTTTCTGTCATAACAGGCTTGCATAGTGCGACATGTTCAAGTCATTTTTTAAATTGAACTTTAAGTTTCTGGTTTTATGGTATCTCAGTTTTTCTTGTTTATCAAGAAGTTTTTTTTTAGCAGTAAAGACAGGCTTACTTGGCTTTTCATGTCATGATATTTACGAGGATGAGGTTTGTCTTGACAAGCTGGTTGTCCTGCTATTAACTTTTTACATTCAGCAACATTAAAAATAACCCTACATCAGTTCATCTGTTTCTTCTTGTGCATTCTGCTCTGTCTTCTCAAACCTCCAGTCAGTCAAGACAGATATTCCGAGTGTACTGAGCCAGGTTCTGGTTCTGCTGGAGGATTCTTTCTGTTAAAGGAGAGTTTTTTTTTCTCTCCACTGTCACTGCATGCATGCTCTGTATGAGGGATTGCTGTAAAGTTAACGACACAACACAAGCTTACAAACTCGTCCAAGTGGAGTGAATGACTTGAAGCAATAGAATAAAATATACTTTATTGCATATTATACAATATGCTGGGTTTCCTTTTTAATCTACTTTGAATAATTAATTTAGCATACTGCACTGTTAGGATTAGGATCAATTGAAATGTATGTGACTGAATTTAAAAGATTTTTTTGTGACATTTGTTGTGTACCAAGTCTTCTTACCTATTTCTTTTTGTGTTTTTGCCTTTCAGAACCACCAACCTTTTAATCCGAGGGGGAATGCTGTTCTTTGTGGGAGTCTTCCTGGCTCTTGTGCTAAACCTTCTTCAGGTGCAGAGAAATGTGACACTTTTCCCTCCAGATGTCATCAGTAGTATCTTCTCATCAGTCTGGTGGGTGCCACCCAGCTGTGGCATTGCCTCAGGTGTGTAAAAGTGGTTAAATATGTTACAAGCACAACCACAACATTGTTAGATTGTAACTGCCTCTTCAGGTGTGCATCATCCAAACTCACTAATAATTTTGGCATGTTTCAGGATTAAGGAACAGGAAGTAACCCCAAATTAGTGTGTTTATTTCTCTGTATCTGCTCATTACTGAAGGAACAGTGACTGACTTCTGAGAAGCTTGTGCACAAAAGTTTCTTCCCCACAGCCGTCAGAGCCATTACTCCCTGCCGTCCCCCCCTCCCACACATATCATAACCTCGCAGTCACACATACATATCCCCCACCCCCACACAGTCATATTGTTCTGCACTTTGCACTGTCACATTATCTGTACTTTGCCATAATTGGACCTGCTGCTACTTCTTTGGTGTGGTTGAGTGCCTTTAGTTAATTTAGTTGTATATATTGTTATTATTATTATTGTGTGTTTGCTTATTTATACTGTATATATTTGACCTTTTGCACGGGAGCTGCAATGGAAATTTCGTTGAATTCTGTTCAATGACAATAAATGCTATCTAATCTAATCTAATCTAAAAATGCCTGACCTCCATAAATCCTGTCTGAATTGAAGTAGAACTTCATCATCACTGTTACTTCATTTCTGCTTTGTTTCCAGCATTCTGTGTTGTTTTGTCCTCCACAGCCATGATTGGAGTGCTGTATCCCTGCATCGACAGAAGACTTGGTGAACCTCACAAGTTCAAGCGGGAGTGGTCTAGTGTAATGCGATGTGTGGCTGTATTTGTTGGTATCAACCATGCCAGTGCTGTATCCTTTTGTCTGTTGTTTATTGTGTAAAATACACAAAGTATTAGTATCTGTGAATTTATTCCCATCTCTCCTGTACTGATGAGCTTTGCACACTGACAAATCACAATGTAGGAAAACTTCACACTCAACTTGAAGCAACATGGATTCTGTGCTCTTCTGCTCTCCCTCCAGCCCCAGCCCTTCTTCTCTCAAGGCTGCTGTTATCCTTGTTGCTGATGTAACTTCTACACTTCTTTCTTCCACTTGACTTTCTCTGACTATACAGCACTCTGTGAACAACCAGTTGCTTTGGCTTGCTCTTCTTGTGGAGTGTGTTAGCTGCTGACTTCTAACAATAACCCTGCGCGTGCTCTCTTGTTATGTGGCGCGCACATCTGCACTGCGACGTTCTCAGCGTCTGTTTGTGCATTACAGAGATAACTCAATGGGGTGTCCTCTGTCCGCCCAGAGTCTTTTTCACTGGTTGTGTGAGTCCATCTCACAGGCTTACACTTCTTCTGGACTGGATCCTCCAGAGAATCTGAGAGTTCACTCTACCAGAGGGATTTCATCCTCCACAGCTCTGTGTGGAGGAATGTTTGTTGAGGACATTTGCACGGCAGCTTCCTGGTCATCTCCGTTCTCATTTATTCAGTTTTACCTGTGTGATGTTTCCACGTTCTATATGACCCATTCTGTTCTCAGAGTTCTGACAAATAACTATTTTTGTTACGTGTTATTTTTTTCCTGGAGAGTTCTACGTTTAGTTACAAAACATTTGAGAATCAGCGTCTCAAATGGACAACATACTGTAGTTGTCCAAAGTGCTGTATAATAAGTTACCTGTTCTGTTCATTGTTACACTGTTACAGTTCCTTCGTTGTTCCTTCGTTGTTCTTGTTCGCAGCAGCAGGTCTGTTTATCTCATCTGTTAAGTTGCATAAAATTCGAGACCAAACTTCAGCTTTAAGAGGGAACAAACACAGCTTTAATTAACATTTGCAAATGGAGAAAACATACAAAGCTCACATCTCAGTGAGAATCGGATGAGTTCTGACTTGGGGCTGAACGTCCCCTCATCTACATAGGATACATCACACATTACTTAGTCACACCCCTTGGCTCAAGTGTCAGGAAAAAATCTATACGTTACCTATCTGTAAGTTTCAGTTGAGCAGGGTTGCATACACATTCACAGCTCAACTTTAGGCATTTATCCAAAAAGGTCTCTCTGCTCTCTGCAGATACTAGTAACTGAACTTCTACAAACTAGGCTTATCACCTTAGCCATGTCTCACATTTCTAACTGCTGAACACCCTGTTCTTCACTTATTTGAGGAGGGTCAGAAGAGCATATATCCTGTTGAGCTGCAACTGAGTGCAAACCTTTAATAAAAACATCATAAAGTGTACATTCAAATTTATTTAAACGTTGTTACTAAATTTTTCTTTCACACATCCTTTCTAACCAGAGGCTATTCTTCTCTCTAGCCTTCTGCTGTATGGAAGGCCGGGAGTGCGTAATGACGCACTCTAGGCTGAGACTGTTTTTTGTTATATGCGAGCAGATGCTCGCATATCTGGATGGAGCCAGTGAGGCATAGACTACATCCTGCTTTGCTGTTAACCCACTAGCGATAGCCTTAAAGGGCTGCGCCTATACTCATAGAATCTGGGGTTACAATACGTAACCAACGTTTATTTTCATGCCACACTACCTCCCTCTAGTTCCTGTTTTAGTTTTCATTTTAAGTTCTGCAAAATCTTCCTCCTCCAAAGATTCACTTTATTGCATCAGCTGTGCAAATTGCATAAAAATTATTGTTCTCATTATATTGAATAAACTAGTTTACAGTTCAGACATTTAAATAGAAGCCACCACCTCCCTACAGTAAATGCATCCTGTGATCCTATTTTCATCAAAGGAACACAGTTAGGAGGTGTTCATCCTAACCAACTTATTACATGGCAGGCAAAAACCTGGTTCCTTCCAGGAACTATACAGCACCTATGTGTGAATTTATCGTAAGGTCTGTTTATTTCTTTGACTCCTTTGGTCAGAAAGTAGACTTTGCAAACAATGTCCAGTTGTCTCTGACCCTAGCAGCACTCTCCATTGGTTTGTGGTGGACGTTCGACCGCTCCCGCAGTGGCTTTGGTTTGGGAATCAGCATTGCCTTACTGGCCACACTTACCACTCAGATCCTGGTTTACAATGGAGTGTTTCAGTAAGCTGCTTCACTGTAGATTTTTATTTATTTTTACTCTAAATGAAAATCACTATTTTTCATATTTTCCCATTTAGTTATTCAATGGTAAATACAGTTTAAAGCTAACTGTTATATGCCCATTCTCTGCCTAGGTATACTAATCCAGATTTCCTCTACATTCGCTCTTGGCTTCCCTGCATCTTCTTTGCTGGAGTTATTACAATGGGAAACATTGGTCGACAGCTTGCTTTGGTAAGAAATGGCAAAAGTATTTTTGTTTGCATAATTTCAACTTTGAAGGAAAATCCTTGTTTTCAAAAAGTTTATCCAAATAAAAATCTGAATAGTGTTGTATATATTTGCCCTTTGTAAGTCAGTACTTGGCTGCAGTTGCATCAGCTGGACTTTCAGGTGGTTTCTCTGCCAGCTTTGCTTCAGCTCCTCTGGAACTGGACAAACAGTGTCCATAGTTATACATTAGATTTGTGTGAACTCAACTTAAGAGGTTTACATGGAAAAACAACCATCAAAGCCTTGGATTTTAATCATCGCTTTTTTTTATTGGACTAAATATACCACATCTTTGTTTAGCTGATGGTTTTTGTTGTGTATTATTACAAGTCCAGTGCAGTTTTATGGCGTAATGACTGTCACCTTGACTGCTCATTAAGATTAATCACATAGAAAAAGCATATCTGCAGTTGTTGCGATGTGTGGCTGTATTTGTGTGACTCAAACTTGCTCTATTTTCTATTTGCATCTGGAGATTGGCACAACATGAAGAGTTATAGAAAGTAAACTTTACAGTTCAGTCTTGCTTGAATGATAAATATTGCTGTTTGTCTTACTCTCAGGCACTTCTGAGCAATTCTTCCTTTTATAAGAGGATTATTGTTGCTTTGACTGAAAAAGTAAATTTAATTCTTTTCACATTTGGAAAAGCCAAATGGAGTCTGAACCTTCAATAACTGCTACTCCTCTGTTATTTCCAGTATGAATACAAGTTCCTGCAAGAAAAGACCCATCTGGACTGAGATTTCTGTCTCATCAAAAATCTGAAACGACATGTATTCAGCATATACCAGTTAGGAAATGTTAAACAACCCATGAACTCTTGACTGGCTGTGTTCTGCAGATGAAGACAGTATTTTTGATTCGCTCTCTCCAGGTCTCTCTAAAACATTTCTGCTTCCCTGGGATGAAGTGGATCATAACAAGACTTTATTTTTCCTTCTGTGTGGTGCAGTCTGTGCATCTAACTGGAAGGGGATTATCTACAGAACAATTCCTTTTTCACATCACAGACTTTGGCTGGATTGTGCCAAAACAAAATGGGTTCCCTTTTCTTTATTCTTTATGTATCAGTAACAATCTTTGCAGTCTGTTTAAAATAAATCCTCAAACACATGGACGTATGTGTTATTCATTTTTATATGGGGTTAGTGCCCGTCACTACAGGCCAAAACAGCCTATAGTATACAATGAAACATGCTAAAGTTTATGGATTTTGCTGGATAGAGTAAAAATTACAGACAGTGTTATGTAAAATACACTTTTTTGAGCTTCACATCATGTTAAAATGTTATTCCCTCATCAAAAACATACCCAGAGTGTTATGGGGGAATTTTTCTGCAGTAATGCAAAAGCACAGATTTTCATTTTGAAAGCAGGACTTTATGCCTTTCTTCTCAAAACTTGTAACGCTTGTATTCAAAACTTCTCTTAGCGCACACACTTAGTCTCTGCTCGCTTACGAAACATGAAATTGCCTTTTTGGCACAGTCACCTAGCAACCTCTCAGCCAATAGAATGAAAGTTTTGTGCTGGGTGCGTTTGTTTCATTCTAGCTGGTCTGCCTGTGTTGCTACTATCGATTGTAGCAGAAGCCTCAGCACTGCTGGATATTTTTGTTCATATCAACTGACTATTGACGTGAGATCTCGGGGGATAACGCTTCACAAGTAAGATGGATATATTGCCGTTTATATTTTGTGAATAGAATTACAGTATATTATACTGTAATTATGTCCACGGGCAAGATGCCAGTTAATATTAGCTATAGTGGTGGGTGTGATACCAGGGTTCAGCCCTCGCTATGAAGGCTAACTGAGATTTTGTAAATCTTAAAAAGTTTTAATTAATCCTTAACATTGATTTAGAGTATGAGACACAAGGTGGCAAAGACTGTTATTTATATGTAATTCTTTCACTCTGTCAAAGTAAGAACTTGTTTTTGTTTTGAATGTTTCATAAGGACACGATGTGAGGAAGGAAGAAGTGGGAAATGTTTTTAAGGAGAGACAGATTCACTGAACAGGATGAATCTCAGCTGCTGAATCTAAGCTACAACTCCTCGGCTGGAAAACATGAATAAAACCTATATAGATATTATGTATACACACATGTGCATATAAATATGTGTAGTTTGAGCTTAGGAAACTGGCAGGGATCAAATATATCTAATGTGAGGCTTGTCTGATTAGTGTCTGCTATTATTGCAAATCCTGTAGCAACAAACTTAATGGATCCAACAAACTACAGCACTAATGAAACTAAACCACACCATATATTTCCTGAGACCCAGGGACTTGTTGACATCACAAGTTATATATTTATTATTTCCAACCAGCATCACTGGATACATATCTTGTCTACATTAATATAATTCTATTTGCTAATCACATGACTGCCTAAAATCTGCATAGGAGTTTATTGTAAATAATAAGTATAAATACATCAACTAGTATAACTAAAAACCATCAAAGAAACTGACTTACAGAAATATAGTTATCCAAATACACCTGGCCCTTAAAAGCAACACTTCCTTCCCTACCTGGCCATCTCTGACTGGACACCTGCTGGTCTCTCCATCCTTATGTTCTGATCCTCGCTAGGTGGAGGAATTGCTCTGTTCAGCAATACCTACAAGCGCTGTCCTGCTTTAGCTCCACTCTGCTGGTTGTTCTGGAATAGGGAATTAGGAGAACACCAACTTAATTTCATAACATAACACAGCAAAAGGCATATTACATATAATTCAAAAGAAAACTAAATACAAGAGACACAGACACACCAATTAACACTGAAAAAAGGCAGAAATGATGTGAATATTCTTCCTCGGCCTGTGATCTACCAGCTTGGTTTTTCATTTTGCATCTGGAAGAAAATATACTGCTCAAAAAAATAAAGGGAACACTTTAAGTGTTAAACACCTGTTTAAGTGTTCCCTTTATTTTTTTGAGCAGTGTATATATTTAAGAGTTACATTGTCTCTCCTCATCCACAGCACTGATTATGTGTTTGGTAAATAAATAATCTGTCAGTTTTTTAACACATATTTCCTCCAGATACATTTGGTATTTTGCAACTCAACAAAAGAGTGATGGTTAATGAATTCAACATAAAGACAGGCAAATATTACACAAGCCTAGTATATTCACTTTACCTAATGCTAACATTAGCTAACCTAATATGATAACAGGGACCACGGCAGACAAGACTGTCGTCATAAGTTGTGTAAGATTTCTTCTTTGAAACAGGGTGGACACTTTAGTAGCTGTTAACGGTGTAATTTTGTAACGATTACTTACCATTCACATTCTGTGTCCCGTCACTGAAGCAAAGCAGCAAGCCCTGCAGTTTGGGACAGAGTTCTGAGGTGGGGGAGAGTCAGAGTCTTCACTTGAGTCAGCGCTAACCAATAGGAACACATCTTACATCGCCTTACATTGTGAAACAAATTTAAAGCCAAAGAATCTCAAGCAAAAATCGTTGAGTTCAACCAAAAAATGGGAGCATCAAACAAAACTTTAAGAATTTCAACCAAAAACTTAGGCTCTTACGGAGCACCTCAAGGGACATGGGGAATTTTTTTTCTTTTGCATTTCCTCTCAATCAGTTCATGTGGCTCTATACCGTGTTCCAAATTATTATGCAAGTGATATTTTCTCAGATTTTCTTAAATGGTCAATGCAAATGATGGTCAGTATAATTTTAGAGTCATGAACTATTACAGTATAAATCAAATTTTACTGAACAAAGATCCCCATGAGAACAGTATTTTTTTCAAAAATAAAAAACTCAAAATGCACTGTTCCAAATTATTATGCACAGCAGATTTTCTAAACATTTTATGGATTATAAAGAACTGCAAACGGTCATTCTTTGAATGTGCAGCAATACATGGTCACATGTACTAAAATCAAAAGCTATTTCAATCAAAAACATCTTACAGACCGAGTTACATGTTAACATTGGACCTTCTTTGATATCACAGCACAATTCTTGATCCATTGAACTTGTGAGTTTGTGGAAAATTTCTGCTTAAATTTCTTAGCAGGATGTCAGAAAACCTTCCCAGAGCTGCTGGTTTGATATGAACTGCATTCCACCCTCAGATCTTCTGCTTGAGGAAACTCCAAAGGTTCTCAATAGGGTTGAGGTCAGAGGTCAGAGGAGGATGGTGACCACACCATGAGTTTCTCCCCTTTTATGCCCATAGCAGCCAATGACACAGTGGTATTCCTTGCAGCATGAGATGGTGCATTGTCATGCATGAAGATGATTTTGCTACAGATGGTACGGCTCTTCTTTTTGAACCATGAAAGAAGGTGATCAGTCAGAAAGTCCATATACACTGCTCAAAAAAATAAAGGGAACACTTAAACAACACAATATAACTCCAAGTAAATCAAACTTCTGTGAAATCAAACTGTCCACTTAGGAAGCAACACTGATTGACAATTAATTTCACCTGCTGTTGTGCAAATGGAATAGACAACAGGTGGAAATTATTGGCAATTAGCAAGACACACTCAATAAAGGAGTGGTTCTGCAGTTGGGACCACAGACCACTTCTCAGTACCTATGCTGTCTGGCTGATGTTTTGGTCAGCTTTGAATGTTGGTGGTGCTTTCACACTCGTGGTAGCATGAGACGGACTCCACAACCCACACAAGTGGCTCAGGTAGTGCAGCTCATCCAGGATGGCACATCAATGCGAGCTGTGGCAAGAAGGTTTGCTGTGTCTGTCAGCGTAGTGTCCAGAGGCTGGAGGCACTACCAGGAGACAGGCCAGTACACCAGGAGACGTGGAGGAGGCCGTAGGAGGGCAACAACCCAGCAGCAGGACCGCTACCTCCGCCTTTGTGCAAGAAGGAACAGGAGGAGCACTGCCAGAGCCCTGCAAAATGACCTCCAGCAGGCCACAAATGTGCATGTGTCTGCACAAACGGTTAGAAACCGACTCCATGAGGATGGTATGAGGGCCCGACGTCCACAGATGGGGGTTGTGCTCACAGCCCAACACCGTGCAGGACGCTTGGCATGTGCCAGAAAACACCAGGATTGGCAAATTCGCCACTGGCGCCTTGTGCTCTTCACAGATGAAAGCAGGTTCACACTGAGCACATGTGACAGACGTGACAGAGTCTGGAGACGCCGTGGAGAGCGGTCTGCTGCCTGCAATATCCTTCAGCATGACCGGTTTGGCAGTGGGTCAGTAATGGTGTGGGGTGGCATTTCTTTGGAGGGCCGCACAGCCCTCCATGTGCTCACCAGAGGTAGCCTGACTGCCATTAGGTACCGAGATGAGATCCTCAGACCCCTTGTGAGACCATATGCTGGTGCGGTTGGCCCTGGGTTCCTCCTAATGCAGGACAATGCTAGACCTCATGTGGCTGGAGTGTGTCAGCAGTTCCTGCAAGATGAAGGCATTGAAGCTATGGACTAGCCAGCCCGTTCCCCAGACCTGAATCCGATTGAGCACATCTGGGACATCATGTCTCGCTCCATCCACCAACGTCACGTTGCACCACAGACTGTCCAGGAGTTGGCGGATGCTTTAGTCCAGGTCTGGGAGGAGATCCCTCAGGAGACCATCCGCCACCTCATCAGGAGCATGCCCAGGCGTTGTAGGGAGGTCATACAGGCACGTGGAGGCCACACACAATACTGAGCCTCATTTTGACTTGTTTTAAGGACATTACATTAAAGTTGGATCAGCGTGTAGTGTTATTTCACTTTAATTTTGTGTGTGGCTCCAAATCCAGGCCTCCATTGGTTAATAAATTTGATTTCCATTGATGATTTTTGTGTGATTTTGTTGTCAGCACATTCAACTTTGTACAGATCAAAGTATTCAATGAGAATATTTCTTTCATTCAGATCTAGGATGTGTTATTTGAGTGTTCCCTTTATTTTTTTGAGCAGTGTACTTTGCTGAGGTCATTTTCACACCTTCAGGGGCTCTGAAGGGGTCAACCAGCTCTCTCTCCCTCTCCAGGATTTCAGCCCACAGCATGACTCCATCACCTCCTTACTGACGTCACAGCTGTGTTGGGATGTGGTGGCCATCTACCACCAATCCACTACTGCGTCCATCTGGACCATCCAGGGTTGCACAGCAGTCATCAGTGAACAAGTCTGTTTGAAAATGAATCTTCATGTACGGCTGGGCCCACTGCCACCGTTTCTGCTTGTGAGCTCTGGTTAGAGGCCCAATAGTAGCTTCATGCACCGCAAGCCTCTGGAGGATCCTCCAACTTGAGGTTCCAGAGGCACCAGCAGCTTCAACTGTTTGCTGCTTTGTAAGGGCATTTTAACAGCTGCTCTCTTAATCCGATCAATTTGTCTCACAGAAACCTTCCTCATTCTGCCTTTATCTGTACAAACCCATCTTTGTTCTGAATCAGCCACAAATCTTCACAGTACAATAACGCTTCAGTTTTTGTTAAATATCTAATGTTTTCATACCTTGTCATACGGCACTATACTCTGATGATTTTCATCAGCAGAGATCCTTTCTGTTTCCCATATTGCTTGAAACCTGTGGCCTGCTTAATAATGTGGAAGATCCTTCTTAAGTAGATTTCATTTAATTGAGTTCACCAGACAAACTTATCAACCAGCTCTCTGAAATTAATTATAGTGATTCAAAGAGCCCTGACACACAATACCGTCTATAAATTTAATAACACAATAAAATTTTGTATATTTATGACACTTAAATCCAATTTGCATAATAATTTGGAACACTGTGTAATTGAATACTGTAAGCCTCTCTTACGGTGGCCGCTGTACTTTCTGCTTTAATTTAAGGTTATGTAAGGTTTTTCCATGAATGTTAATATCTCCTTGTGAAATATCTGGCATTTTATATATTTTTCTTTTGTATAGAAAGGCACAACAAACCTATGATATTAACAGAAACTTCCATAAGGTGAAAAAAAATAAAAATACATCCAAACTATTTGGACTATTTCTGAGTTATTACCGTGGGGTAATAAGTCATCTGACAGTTTTGATTGTGTCTCTGTTGTGTTCGTAGTCTGAATGGTTTAAAGGGTCGTTTTCATGTGCAGCTCCATCACAACCTTAACAGACATAAACATGCAGTGAATAAATCGAGTTTGAATCAGTTTTTTGCACCAAGGAGTTAATAATGATAAATACGTTTTATTATTATAAAACACGGCAAACTAATGATGGTAAAGGGCCGCACTGAGTTAACTTGGGGAATCTCATCTGTCCATGTATCAATCAACTCCAGGCCACTTCTTTGTTCTGTCACAATTATCAATTTATTCCATTTTGATTATCATGCTCCAAACTTTACAAGGACTGACCGCCCCGATCACCCGCTTCCTCATACACACAAAGCCAGCAGGTCAGTAACCTTCCCATTCATACCTGGTGACGTCACGCCCACATCGACACGCAGTTTTACACCTGTTTTTAAAGTGCTATATAAATAAATTTGACATTGACAAATAGTTTGGATGTATTTTTATTTCTTTCCTACTTATGGAAGGTTTCTGTTTATATCACAGCTTTGTTGTGCCTTTCTATACTAAATAAGATATGAAACATCAGTTATTTCACAAAGAGATATTAACGTTCATAGAAAAACCTTACATAACCTTGTATTAAAGCTAAAAGTATGGCGGCCCCGTGAGAAAGACTTACAGTATTCAATTATGCCGCATTAACTGATCAGTATTATTGTGAGGAAACACAAAAAAAAATAATTTCCCCATGTCTCCTCGAAGGCTCCGTACTCATCTTCTACTTTCAGCATATAGTGAAATTTTTAACAAATATGAACATAAAAAAGTTACATACTGCACCTTTAAAAATGCATATTTGAGTATCCTTACACTACATCATAAAGAGACTGAATAAAGTGATTAAAAAATTCTACAAACATTTCGTAGTCTTCATTGAGTTTTCTATTCATGATTACTTGAACCAGGGGTGTACATATAGATTTTTTTTAAAACTGTAGTTAATAGAACTGAAAATTTAACAGGCCATTGTGAAGTGAAATGAAATACAAAAAAAAAAAAAAATCAGCTACTTTAGGCACCAAACTTTGAACACATCTATCCCATTTAAGAGTAGCTTTCCATAAATTCTAATTCCCATTGAAGTTTCAGCCTTTTAACAGCTTCTTATGGCAACGCAATGGCTTTTATCAAAAAACAAACTGGCATCTATATTTTGATTGAAAAAGTGATTCTAGAATGTGAGACTTCTGCTGGTGATGTTGCTAAAGAGGCAAACTCCATTATTACCTCTATTACTTCTCTCTCACAAAGCTAGAAGTAGGGAGACATGGGGGAAAGCAGGCTGATTGTGATTGATGGTTTCCCATTAGGAAATCTGTTATCGCTCCAGCTGGGGGGAACGACTACTGAGTTGTAACACAACATATTACCCGAGTGTCTCTCCAAAGCCTCAGCGGAGAGCCACTGAAATAAAATATAGACCCTTTCTCCAAGATCCTCATTTTAAGCTCAGCTTTTATCTTGTCATTGTTATTTGGTGTGCATTCCAATTCAATAGTCACACGATTGATATTAAACATAACATGTGCATGTGATAAGTTTGTCTTGCTCTGATTGTGGAAAGATTCATCGTAGCTTGGGTCAAATTTTCCCCTCCTCACTTTTTGAGTTTTTCCTTTCTGATACATGTCAGAATGATTGATTGGATCCAGAAGAAACTGTCCTGCATTACCACAACAAAACCTGAAACTTGCTAGGAGACCTTGGCCAGTAAAAAAGATCAATACTTCACTATTAAAATCAATCAAAAGAGAGGTTGGACATAGGCTGTCAGAGGTGAGACCCTCCAGCCACTTGGACATTAAACCTGACAACTGCAGTACAAGAGTAATCAATATCTGGTGGTACACAGATCATTTGTGGTAATCTGTTAAGCAGTGACAAAAGTCTTCAGGAGTAGCGTTTTATGTTGTGACACAATTTAACAAGGTTTTATTTCAGCTTAGACAGTCATCTTAGAGATAAACTAAAGTTGAACCATTATAGTTTCTAGCTAAGACCAGGCTCATTCTATTTAACTTGCCCTGAGAGGTTTCTGTGCCTTTGAGAAGTTATTTGTGAAAACTATGTGAAGGCAGTCTCCATCCATCTAGTTGATTACACATGCTTATCCTTAGTGGGGTTACGAGGGTTGCTGGTGCCTTTCTCCAGCAGTCAATGAGTGAGAGGCGGGGTCACCCTGGACAGGTCACTAGA
This sequence comes from Xiphophorus maculatus, assembly GCF_002775205.1. NCBI lineage: Eukaryota > Metazoa > Chordata > Actinopteri > Cyprinodontiformes > Poeciliidae > Xiphophorus > Xiphophorus maculatus. The sequence goes on along the minus strand of NC_036449.1, from coordinate 303,869 downwards.
TCATCACAGGGCAAGACAGAGACAAACAATCATGCACACACACTCACACCTAAAGAGAATTTAGAGAGACCAATTAACCTGACATGTGGAACCCGCACATGCAAACATGCAAAAAGATTCCATGCCAGGATTTCAACGCAGGACCTTCTTGTTCAAAGGCAAAAGTGCTACCAACTGCATCATTGCTCTGCCCGTGACAGCAGTGTATGATTTACCAATAGCAGATCTGACATACCTTTAACAAACTTATTTTTAACAAATGCTTTAGATACAAATTGGTGGAATTTCCAAAATAAACACAGTACAATATAATAATTCTTTTTTCTCTGAGCAGGACCCACCCAAGGCATAGGCAAACATAAGCGGCTGCTTAAAGCCCCAGAGCCACTAGGGAGCTGATTTTTTTTTTCTTTTTAAGATTTCAATATGAGTATATTAATAAAAACACACAATTTCATTATAAAGTTGTAACTTTTTGGACAATAATATATATTTCATCTTGTAGAAATCATTGTTTAGACAGGCAAAAAATAATAATAATAAGTTGCTCTTGGGGTCCCCCTGGTGGCCGCCGAAGGTCACGCTTCACCGGTAATATGAGGTGCTATGGAAACTGCAGTGCACATCCAAACCTCCAAAGCGCCGGCCTGTTGAAGATACATTAGCAAAACAATATATAAAAAAGGACTTATCCTTTAGGGACAGAAAAAAGAATAGCAAAACTTTAATAAAGCCAAGATAAATTTATGCTTACTTGTGTCTTAGTAATGTAATATTTATGAGAAAGATTTGCGTATGCTAATAGAAAATTAGCTTGATAGCGACTTTAAATTATTCGGTTCAACAGTCAAACATTTATGCTAGGGTCATTGTATTTCGGTGAGACTGATTTTTAACTTTAAATGAGTTGATTCTCCTGGCTGGCTCCATATTATTCTGGAGTATTTTTGGCTTCAAAATGGTGTGTTTGGTATTTTTTGATAACATTAATTGAAACTTCTCCATGTTTGACATTATCTAGCAAAATGTTTTTACATGAGGCTACATGGCTACTGCATTAATAAATCAATGAACTACCCCAAGTTGTAGTTGGTGATATGTTGTTTGTTGCTCACAACATAATTAATGCTGAGCATGATAATTTATGTGGCTAAAACAAACATTACATTTACATCAACTTCTAAGTTACATGAAATTCATCCATCCATCCATCCATCTTCTTCCGCTTATCCGAGGTCGGGTCGCGGGGGTAGCAGCTTCAGAAGGGAGGCCCAGACTTCCCTCTCCCCAGCCACTTCTTCTAGCTCCTCCGGGGGAATCCCGAGGCGTTCCCAGGCCAGCCGAGAGACATAGTCCCTCCAGCGTGTCCTGGGCCTTCCCCGGGCCCTCCTCCCGGTGGGACGTGCCTGGAACACCTCACCAGGGAGGCGTCCAGGAGGCATCCTGACCAGATGCCCGAGCCACCTTAACTGGCTCCTCTCGATGTGAAGGAGCAGCGGCTCTACTCTCAGTCCCTCCCGGATGACTGAGCTTCTCACCCTATCTTTAAGGGAGAGCCCAGCCACCCTACGGAGAAAACCCATTTCGGCCGCTTGTATCCGCGATCTCGTTCTTTCGGTCATGACCCAAAGCTCATGACCATAGATGAGGGTGGGAACGTAGATCGACCGGTAAATCGAGAGCTTCGCTTTTTGGCTCAGCTCTCTCTTCACCACGACGGACCGGTACAGCGCCCGCTTGACAGCAGACGCTGCGCCAATCCGCCTGTCGATCTCCCGCTCCCTTCTTCCCTCATTCGTGAACAAGATCCCGAGATACTTGAACTCCTCAACCTGGGGCAGGACACCCCCTTGACCCGGAGAAGGCACTCTACCCTTTTCCGGCTCAAGACCATGGCCTCGGATTTGGAGGCACTGATCCCCATCCCGGCTGCTTCACACTCGGCTGCGAACCGCTCCAGCGAGAGCTGCAGATCATGACCTGATGAGGCCAGTAGGACCACATCATCTGCAAAAAGCAGAGACGAGATCCTAAGGCCACCAAATCGGATCCCCTCAACACCTTGGCTGCGCCTAGAAATTCTGTCCATGAAAGTGATGAACAGAATCGGTGACAAAGGGCAGCCCTGGCGGAGTCCAACTCTCACCGGAAACGAGCCCGACTTACTGCCGGCAATGCGGACCAGACTCTGACACCGGTCATACAGGGACCTGACAGCCCGTATCAAAGGGCCCGGTACCCCATACTCCCGGAGAACCCCCCACAGGGCTCCCCGAGGGACACGGTCGAACGCCTTCTCCAAGCCCACAAAACACATGTAGACTGGTTGGGCGAACTCCCATGCACCCTCCAGGACCCTGCCGAGGGTGTAGAGCTGGTCCAGTGTTCCACGACCAGGACGAAAACCACACTGCTCTTCCTGGATCCGAGGTTCGACTATCCGACGGACCCTCCTCTCCAGGACCCCTGAATAGACCTTGCCAGGGAGGCTTAAGAGTGTGACCCCTCTATAATTGGAGCACACCCTCCGGTCTCCCTTTTTGAACAGGGGGACCACCACCCCGGTCTGCCAGTCCAGGGGAACTGCCCCCAATGTCAATGCGATATTGCAGAGTCGCGTCAGCCAACACAACCCTACAACATCCAGAGCCTTAAGGAACTCCGGGCGGATCTCATCCACCCCCGGAGCCTTGCCACCGAGGAGCTTCTCAACCACCTCGGCGACCTCGTCCCCAGAGATTGGAGAGCCCAACCCAGAGTCCCCAGGCTCAGCTTCTTCAATAGAAGACATGTTGGTGGGATTGAGGAGGTCTTCGAAGTACTCTGCCCACCGACCCACAACGTCCCGAGTAGAGGTCAGCAGCACACCATCCCCACTATAAACAGTGTTGGTGCCGTACTGCTTCCCCCCTGAGACGCCGGATGGTGGACCAGAATCGCTTCGAAGCCGTACGGAAGTCTTTCTCCATGGCCTCTCCAAACTTCTCCCACGCCCGAGTTTTTGCCTCAGCAACCACCCGAGCCGCATGCCGCTTCGCCTGCCGGTACCCATCAGCTGCTTCCGGAGTCCCACAGGCCAAAAAGGCCCGGTAGGACTCTTTCTTCAGCCTGACGGCATCCCTCACCGAAGGTGTCCACCAACGGGTACGAGGGTTGCCGCCGCGACAGGCACCGACAACCTTGCGGCCACAGCTCCGACCGGCCGCCTCGACAATGGAGGCACGGAACACAGTCCACTCAGACTCCATGTCCCCCACCTCCCCCGGGACGTGTTCAAAGTTTTGCCGGAGATGGGAGTTAAAGCTCCGTCTCACAGGGGATTCCGCCAGACATTCCCAGCAGACCCTCACAACACGTTTGGGCCTGCCAGGTCTGACCGGCTTCCTCCCCCACCACCGGAGCCAACTCACCACCAGGTGGTGGTCAGTGGACAGCTCCGCACCTCTCTTCACCCGAGTGTCCAAGACATACGGCCGCAGATCCGATGAAACGACGACAAAGTCGATCATCGAACTGCGGCCTAGGGTGTCCTGGTGCCAAGTGCACATATGGACACCCTTATGCCTGAACATGGTGTTCGATATGGACAATCCATGACGAGCACAGAAGTCCAACAACAGAACACCATTCGAGTTCAGATCGGGGGGGGGCGTTCCTCCTAACCACGCCCCTCCAGGTCTCACTGTCATTGCCCACGTGAGCGTTGAAGTCCCCCAGTAGAACAAGGGAGTCCCCAGGAGGAGCACTCTCCAGTACCCCCTCTAAGGTCTCCAAAAAGGGTGGGTAGTCTGAACTGTCGTTCGGCCCGTAAGCACAAACTACAGTCAGGACCCGTCCCCCCACCCGTAGGCGGAGGGAGGCTACCCTCTCGTTCACCGGAGTAAACCCCAACGTACAGGCGCCGAGATGGGGAGCAACAAGTATGCCCACTCCTGCCCGACGCCTCTCACCTTGGGCAACTCCAGAGTGGAAGTATGTCCAGCCCCTCTCAAGGAGGCTGGTTCCAGAACCAGAGCCGTGCGTCGAGGTGAGACCGACTATTTCTAGCCGGAACCTCTCGACCTCACACACTAGCTCCGGCTCCTTCCCCACCAGAGAGGTGACATTCCACGTCCCAAGAGCCAGCTTCTGCAACCGAGGATCGGATCGCCAGGGTCCCCTCCCTCTGCTGCCACCCATCCCACACTGCACCCGACCCCTTTGGCCCCTCTCACAGGTGGTGGGCCCATGGGAGGGGGGACCCATGTTTCCTCTTCGGGCTGAGCCCGGCCGGGCTCCATGGGTTAAAGCCCGGCCACCAGACGCTCGCCATCGTGCCCCCCCTCCAGGCCTGGCTCCAGAGTGGGGCCCCGGTGACACGCGTCCGGGCGAGGGAACGCCAAGTCCAATGTTTTTATCCATCATTGGGGTCTTCGGGCTGCGCTTTGTCTGGTCCCTCACCTAGGACCTGTCTGCCTTGGGTGACCCTACCAGGGGCATGAAGCCCCAGACAGCATAGCTCCTAGGATCATTGGAGCACTCAAACCCCTCCACCACGATAAGGTGGCAGCCCAAGGAGAGGACATGAAATTCCTAATATTAAAATAGTAGAAATTCCTAATATTAAAATTATTTGAAGGCACAGAATCAGCCCAGTACTGGCTCACATTCTCAGGTGAGAATGACTCATCTTGTATAAATTACATTTTTAGCTATTAGAATTATACCTAAGAGAAGATAATTTAATCAGAGTATGTCATGAATATGCGTGTATGTAATACATCTTAAATAGGGTTGTGCCGATTGGTGAGAAATCTTCAAATCTAACTCTAACCCTAATCCTATAAATCGATTCTGATTTTGACCGATACCAATATTTTTTGTCTGAAATGTCACTAAATATAGTAAGAAAGTCACTGAGTTGGGTCTACAAACAATGCTCATTAAATCTTTTTGCACGAAATCATTCTTGCATAATGAAATTTTAGGTTTGTTTGGATTATTGGGTCAAACAGCTACAGTGAGGAACAACCTACAATTTATGTATTTAGGATGCAGCAGACTATCACTATAGGAACACCCTACTGCTGTAACATTGTCTTTCCCCCAAAGTATTATTTTCACAAGAGATCCCCCATCTTCCTCTAGGTTCAGGGCACTTCTAGTCTTTCCTTGAGAACCTTGTCTAATCGGTTCCTCTCAGTAATTTAATCTGCGTCTCCAGCAGACATTACAGAAGCTAGCTGATGTCACCACAGAGTCATCAAAATCTTAAAGAGATCCATGATAGACTTTATTAGATAAATATTTATTTTATATGTAAAAACAATACAGTAATAATGCTGTAGATTGTTTTGTACTTATAAATTTTAATAAAATATTGTCAAGTGAAGTCAAGTCAAAGTTATTTATATAGCACTTTACAACAGCCTCAGCTGACCAAAGTGCTTCACAACAAACATCACAAGTAGATAAATGAAAAATAGAAATAAAATTAGTACAAGTTTAGTAAAACTAATAAGACAAATATAAAATTAGCAGAGATACCAAAAGCTAATAACATCAATAAAAACCAAACAATTTAAAATTTAGCTGCAACAATTATCAACCATCCTTTACCTTTTCTCTTTGATTGGTCTTGAAGGCCAGGGAGAATAGATGAGTTTTCAGGCTGGACTTGAACTGACCTGCTGACTGAGAAAGCTTAACAGACAGAGGAAGACTGTTCCACAGTCTGGGTGCCGCCACAGAGAAGGCTCTGTCCCCTGTAGTTTTTAGCCTAATTTTAGGGACATACAGTCATGGCCAAAAGTATTGAGAATGACACAAATATTATATTTTCACATGATCTTCTGCCCTCTGGTTTTCATGTGTGTATGTCAGATGTCATCACATACAGAAATACAATTGCAATCATATTATGAGTAACAAAAGCTTTTAATGACAGTTAGAATGAGTTAATGCAGCAAGTCAATATTTGCAGTGTTGACCCCTCTTCTTCAGGACCTCTGCAATTCTCCCTGGCATGCTCTCAATCACTTTCTGGACCAAATCCTGACTGATAGCAGTCCATTCTTGCACAATCAATGCTTGCATTTTGTCAGAATTCCTAGGTTTTCGTTTGTCCACCCGTCTCTTGATGATTGACCACAAGTTTTCAATGGGATTAAGATCAGGGGAGTTTCCAGGCCATGAACCCAAAATCTCTATGTTTTGTTCCCTGAGCCAGTTAGATATTACCTTTGCTTTATGGCAAGGTGCTCCAAAGGCACCTCCAAAGGCATTGTTCATCACCAAACTGCTCTTGGACGGTTGGGAGAAGTTGCTCTCGGAGGACATTCTGGTACCATTCTTTATTCATGGCTGTGTTTTTAGGTAAGACTGTGAGAGAGCCGACTCTCTTGGCTGAGAAGCAACCCCACACATGAATGGTTTCAGGATGCTTTACAGTTGGCATGAGACAAGACTGGTGGTAGCGCTCACCTCGTCTTCTCCGAACAAGCTGTTTTCCAGATGTCCCAAACAATTGGAAAGGGGATTCATCAGAGAAAATGACTTTACCCCAGTCCTCAGCAGTCCACTCCCTGTACATTTTGCAGAATATCAGTCTGTCCCTGATTTTTTTCCTGGAGAGAAATGGCTTCTTTGCTGCCCTCCTTGAGACCAGGCCTTGCTCCAAGAGTCTCCGCCTCACAGTGCGTGCAGATGCACTCACACCTGCCTGCTGCCATTCCTGAGCAAACTCTGCACTGCTGGTAGCCCGATCCCACAGCTGAAACACTTTTAAGAGACGGTCCTGGCGCTTGCTGGTCTTTCTTGGGCGCCCTGGAGCCTTTTTGGCAACAATGGAACCTCTCTCCTTGAAGTTCTTGATGATGCGATAGATTGTTGACTGACGTGCAATCTTTCTAGCTGCGATTCTCTTTCCTGTTAGGCCATTTTTGTGCAGTGCAATGATGACTGCACGTGTTTCTTTCGAGGTAACCATGGTTCACAGAAGAGAAACAATGATGTCAAGCACCAACCTCTTTTTAAAGTGTCCAGTGGTGTCATTCTTACTTAATCATGACAGATTGATCTCCAGCCCCGTCCTCATCACCACCCACACCTGTGTTAATGGAGCAATCACTGAAACAATGTTAGCTGGTCCTTTTAAGGCAGGGCTGCAATGAAGTTGAAATGTGTTTTGGGGGATAAAGTTCATTTTCAGGCAAATATTGACTTTGCAATTAATTGCTGTTACGCTGATCACTCTTTATAACATTCTGGAGTATATGCAAATTGCCGTTATAAAAACTGAAGCAGTAGACTTTGTAAATATTAACATTTGAATCATTCTCAAAACATTTGGCCATGACTGTACAATCAAAGCTGGTCAGTTGACTTTAGGGCTCTGGGTGGAGTGTAGGGCTGCAAGAGCTCACTGAAGTAAGAAGGGCCCATGGAGTTTAAACACTTAAAAATAATCAATAAAACCTTAAATTTATCCTAAAAGCAATAGGGAGCCAGGGAAGGGTGTGCAAAACTGGGGTAATAGATTCAAGCCTCCTTGTTTTGGTCACCAGACAGGCTGCAGCATTTTGTACGCTCTGCAGTCGCTGCAGGGAGCTCTGGTCCAACCCTAAGTACAAAGAGTTACGATAATCTAAACGTGATGTAATAAATGCATGGATAGTCATCTCAAAGACAGGCAGAGGAAGATTTTGTCCTACCAAGGGTCATCAGTTGAAAGAAACTGGTTTTGATAACAGTGCTAATAGACCTATCAAATTTCAACATAGAGTCAACAATCACTGTCATGTCCAAGCAGGGGACTGCATTGACCAAACACTAAAATCTTTTTTAGACACTAAAAATACACGGACTTAGCGGCGAACAGCTAAAGTTGCATTGCTCACATAAACATTAGCTCCCGCTAACAGAAACATATGAGGAGGGCAGAGTACCAGACATATAAAACATAATCTGAAATTATTCATAATTACTCCATGTCTCATAATCGGAGAGCAAAGCCTGCAGGTTTAACTTCCACTTACTTCAGAGGACAGACCACCGGGACGCGCCGTCTTGCTTCTTGGTTTGTCTGCCGATTTTTCCGGCCAGCGAACCATTCCGCCACGCAGTGGTCGTTTTTCAGACCACTTGGTCTCCTTTACTGCTCAAAAATGCACAATATGCCTATAAATAATTTTGGAATATTATAAGAAAATGCTGAGATAGGGGCTGCACAGTGGCGCAGTTGGTAGCACTGTTGCCTTGCAGCAAGAAAGTCCTGGGTTTGATTCCCGGCCGCGGTCTTTCTACACGGAGTTTGCATGATCTCCCTGTGTATGGTTTGTTCTCTCTGGGTACTCTGGCTTCCTCCCACAGTCCAAAAACATGACAGTTAATTGGTCTCTCTAAATTCTCCCTAGGTGTGAGTGTGTGTATGCATGGTTGTGTGTGCTGTCTGATTCTGTGTTGCCCTGTGACAGACTGGTGACCTGTCCAGGTGAACCCCGCCTCTCACCCAGAACGTTAGCTGGAGATAGGCACCAGCACCTCCCGACCCCTCTAAGGGACAAGGGTGTAAGAAAATGGATGGATGGAAGTCCTGAGATTTACTGTTTTCCACCGAACTAACATTTGCCACTTTGGCTCAAGCACAGTGAGAAATGTTTAGACTCAGAGCAAAACTCAGATGACCCAGCTTTCTACTAGCATATAAACGCACCATCTACACACAAATCTGGGAGCGCCGGAAGCGTGAAATGAGTCTCAAAAATACTTGTGCACTCGTAATCCGATCTGTGCGTAAATGCAGTTTTGTGTGTGTGTATGTGGCGACTCGTGTAATTTTTCAACATTTCTAGGCATAGGATAAGGTTTATTTTATTTTTACGGTTTACAAATTATGTTTCACAGAAACAACTATCCAAAGTTACACACAAAGATGCTTACACAAGTTACAAATCCAGTATTACACACACACAAATATTTTTACACATGCACAGATACTTTTACACATGCACAGATATTTTCTCTCCATAGAATGCTGTCCTAGAATTACAGAAAAACTCCCATTTGAAAGATAGCACCACTGTACCAGCACCACTAAACTGGTGCTGGTACAGCACCAGTTTAGTGCTGTACATTGAATACCAACAAGTGACTCCAAATGGGTCAAAAAATGCTGTGATCCACAGTGTCAAAAGGTGCAGATATATATAAAAGTAAAATAACTGCTGATTTACCCTCATCAACAGTTAAAAGATCGTTAAAAACTTTTAAAAGGGCAGTTTCAGCGATGTGCAGCAATTTAAAACCAGACTGACATTTTTCACAAATTTCATTCAGGTCAAGATAAGTCTGCAGTTGGACATCAGCAACTTTCTCTAAAACTTTAGACATAAATGGCAATTTAGAGATAGTTCTGAAGTTAGATAAGACATTGGAATTGAGGTTACCCTTTTTAATGAGTGGACGGACCACCGCATGCTTCAGAGTGGTAGGAAAACATCCAGACCTCAGAGAAGCATTTACCATATCATAGCAATACATGGACCAATATAGTCAAATACATCTATAAACAAGTGACTGGCACTGCTGTCCAGAGGGCATGAAGAAGGCTTTAACTTTTTAACAATTTTAGTCAACTTATTAAGGGACACAGGCTCAAAACTTTCAAAGGTTGCATTGCAAACTGGTGGAGCCACTGGATCCACTCTAGAAAGAGGTGACAATCTAAGATCAGAAATTTTGTTTCTGAAAAATGTCAGGAAGTCTTCACAGAGAATGGATGAAGGCATAGCAACATTTCTGTCACAGGGACAAGTTAGAGATTTCAACATGTTAAAAAACATGTTTGGTTTGTGACAGTTTAAGGAAAAAAGTCCTGACAAAATCCTAGATTTTGCAGCTTTCACAGCTCTCTGATAATTAGCAAGCCCATCTCTAAGTATTTGCAAAGAAACCTAAAGATGATCTTTCCTCCACCTGCGCTCAGCGTGTCTGCACTCACATGTTCGTCTATTTAACCAGGGTTATACCATTGACTTACACTGCTTCAGCCTAAATGAGGCGGCTGAGTCCAAAACCTCCGTACAAGTTTCATTAAAATTAGAGATGAATTCATCTGGGGTGAGGTTTTGAGAATCAGAAATATACGATTCGCTAAACTTGTCAGTTAATAAAGAGGCTGTCAGAGAATTTATTATGCAAACACGCATGCTGGGGTGCAGGGTCTGATCACACTGTGGGACAGTATAACAGAGAACAATACAGCAAAATGTTCAGAAAAATGTGTTTCACAGATCTCAATCATATGAGAGTTAAGACCAAAAGACAACATCAAGTTCAGGGTGTGTCCTGGACCTGGACACACCCTGTCCAAATCCAGGACACTTGACTTGAAGTCGTGAGTCAGATTAAAAGAGTCAGTCAAGTTTAAAAACTCTTTGGCTAGTGGTTTGGATTTACAAAAGGTATGAATACTGAAGTCCCCAACAACCAGAAAGTGATCATGTCTCAGCAATAGATTTGTCACAAAGTTTGTAAAATCCTGAATAAAATCTTTATCAAACTTAGGCGGTTGATACATCAGAGCGCACAAGACTGGGCTGTCCAGGTTGATCAAAAACGTCTGTAGCTCAAAGCTGGAGAAAGAATCTGCCGGTATCTGCCAATAGGTATATTTGGATTTATATACCGTTGCTAACCCCCCGCCCATCCTCCAAGGCAAGTTCATATAGAGGCCTTTGGGAGGTAGAAGTTCTGAGAAAAGGGTTGACTCACCAACTTGAAACTAGGTCTCCGTAAGCAACATAAAATCCAGTTTGCGAGACTTGGAGAAATTGTTCAAAAGAAATGTTTTATTGGCCAGCGGTCAAGCATTCAGGAGGCCCAGATGTAGAGTGATATCCTCAGAGATACCTCAGCTGCAGCTGGAGGTATCCAAAAACCACAGCATGGCATCCTCCTATGTGCTTATGCAGCGGGGCCCACAGAGGCAGATGACGCAGGCCGACATCCAGGCATACAGGTGTCATTGGCTGGATCCACCACAATCCGTAGGTTCCTTGAGTCTCAGTCCTCTGGTAGGCCTTGGCATTCACCAGAGTGCCTCCACGTTTTTGCATCTTCTGCCCACTTCTTTTGCCTACTGACAGGTAAGCTTCACAGGTCAGCTGGCACGGAAATCAGATGTGGCGGAACCTGAATGTTGGATCCTCAAAATTTTTATTTAAAGATGTCTTAAGACATCAATTCAGACCAATAAGTGTCATACACTTTCAGTCCACAAATATCCTAGCACAAAATATAAAACAATGCAACAAAAATAAAGAAACTGGGCAAGGTGGGTAGACAACTGCCGATATACCCTGGTGCCATCTTGCCACATCCCAATCATTGTCACACAAACATTGCCAAGTGATGTCTTTAGGTCCAATTGCAGTGACACCATCCAGCCAAAACAGCAATGAGTAACATTATCAAGCCTTTTCAACTTGAACCAGAGTGTGTTGAAATTGATGGGAACATAGAAATCACAAGAGGTAATGAAGATCAGGAGGACCAAACAGAGGAAGAGTTCTCTGTTTGGTCCTACAGTTGGCCGTAGGAGCTGGTGTTTTGCTGCTGCTACCACTTTCAGCTTCATAAATGAAACAATGAATGAGACATACCAGTGGTCAAACTGTGTGATCTGGTAAGTAGTTCTATAGCTCTGTGTCCAGTAACAGCTGTTTAGGGTCCAGTCTTGGTCCGATTGGATCAGTGGTTTTATATTCAGTACCAGCAGAAGTAGCAAGACAAGACAAGATAAGATTTATTGTCATTGTCATCAACAGATTACATCGAGATTGAGATTTGCTCGACTTGAGTTAAGATGCAGGTTATGTGTATATACATAATATACAAAGATAAAGAAATAAATAGTACAAAATGAGAAATAAATAGACATTAGAAGATGGTTGCAGCGCCTGGAGGTGTCGCAACAGAATTTGCATTTTTAACAAAGTGGTGTCAAGAGCAGAAGTTCTTATGCCTTTGAATTTAGTGCCATGATTGCCATCGGGTAAAAACTGTTTTTTAGGCGATTTGTCCTGGTTTTTATTGCTCTGTATCTCTTGCCTGATGGCAGCAGCTGGAAGAGACCATGGCATGTAATTAGTTCCAGTATCATTTCAAAGAGCTTTTAGTGCTATCTGTCTGATGTTTCTCCCAGAGTTCGTAGCTCTGTGTCCAGTACAGTAACATATGGCAAATAGTCCGGTTTTGGTCTTGGCATAAACAGGGCAGCAGTAGTGCCTTCGGTTCTACTGCTTCAGAGCGCCGTAAGAATTTCAAAGAGCTGTCCCACCCATTGTTTTTTGCTCAGGTGACAGCGGGGTTTAGGGTTAGGGTGATGATGTCAGAGTATGACGACATAGGATCGTCAGGCATCCAACCAGGATCACTCATACCAAGTTTGGTGTCAATTGACCTTTTTATGTGAACACTATAGCATTTCATTTGTTTTGGCGAGAACGCCAAGTTCGCTGCTCTGCAGCAAACTTCTTTTAACATATACGAAAAGTCAAATTTTTAAAATAACTTTTAAACCCCCATGCCTTAACTGCATTCTGACCAAGAATGAAGCCGATAGGTCGAAATCTCTAGGAGGAGTTTGTTAAAGTTCAATGTGAGTAAAAGTGAAAAATGGCCAAAATTTGACCATCACGTCAGGGGGAGAGCTGTAGAGCTGTTTGGCCACGCCCACTTACGATTCCGTTGAAATCCGAAAATTTTCCTCAGGGGCCAATTTTGGGCCATGTTTAGTGAGTTTTTGAATATGTTAAAGCTTCCAAAAGCCCACACAAAGTGGTTCACATGGGCAATGACAGTGAGACCTGGAGGGGCGTGATTGGGAGGAATGGCCCTCCTGATTTGAACTCGATCAGGAGGGGCCCATGATCAGGTGGTATGTTGTTGGTCTTCTGTGCTTGTCATGGATTGTCCATAACAAACACCAGGTTCAGGCATAAGGGTGTCCATATGTGCACTTGGCACCAGGACACCCCAGGCCGCAGTTTGATGATCGACTTTGTCATTGTTTTGTCGGATTTGCGACCACATGTCTTGGACACTTGGGTGAAGAGAGGGGCGGAGCTGTCCACTGACCACTACCTGGTGGTGAGTTGGTTCTTGTGGTGGGGGAGGATGATGGTCAGACCTGACAGGCCCAAACATGTGAGGGTCTGCTGGGAATGTCTGGCAGAGTCTCCTGAGAGAAGGAGCTTTAACTCCCATCTCTGGCAGAACTTTGAACATGTTCCAGGGGAGGCGGTGGACATTGAGTCTGAATGGACAATGTTCCGTGCCTCCATTGTCAAGGCAGTTTATCAGAGCTGTGACCGCAAGGTTGTTGGTGCCTGTCGCTGTGGAAACCCTTGAACTCGTTGGTGGACGCCTTTGGTGAGGGATGCTGTCAGGCTGAAGAAGAAGTTCTATCAAGCCTTTTTGGCCTGCGAGACCCCAGAAGCAGTTGCTGGGTACTGGCAATCCAAACTCCATGAGGCTTAGGTGGTTGCTGGGGAAAAACTTGGGTGTGGGAGGAGTTTGGAGAGGCCATGGAGAAAGACATTCACATGGCTTCAAGGCGATTCACCTAAAAACCTTCAATTTTCTCAAAAGCCGACAGTGTGCCTTATAATCCGGTGCGCCTTATATATGGACCAATATTGAGCCACAACAGGTCTCGTAACTACGGTAAGCAGCCGCCGACTTCATTTTCCCCCGTAGAAGAAGAAGCGCGCGGTGCAGGCTGGGTTTTGTGTAAAGACCCCAAAATGGCTCCTATTAAGAGACACGCTTATGACGCAAAGTTTAAACTCAAGGCGATCAGTGACGCAGTAGAACACGGGATAGAGCAGCAGCCAGAGAATTTAGCATGAACGAATCAATGGTGCAGAAGTGGAGGAAGCAATAGCTGTTCATTTTGGGAATGAACGGAGTTTTCAGAACGCTGGTTTGTAATCTATTAATAAAGTTTGACTGACTTATCTGACTATTTTGTTGACATTTCCTTTAGCGCAGTTCCATCTAATGGATGCATAACGTAACCCCAGCCTCTACTGGAGCTGGGGTTATAATGCGCCTTATAATGCGCACCGCCTTATATATGAAAAAAGTTTTAAAATAGGCCATTCATTGAAGGTGCGCCTTATATGTGATGTGCCTTATAGTGCGGAAAATACGGTACCTTCCCTGGAAATGTCTTTCCACATTACCATATTTTTCAGACTATAAACCGCTACTTTGTCCCCATGCTTTGAACCATGCGGCTTATAGCCCGGTGCGGCTTATATGTACATTCCCAGTTATTTAAAAAAAAAACTGTAGGTGCGGCTTATAGTAAGATGTGCGCTATATTCCGGAAAGCATGGTATTCTTTTTCTCTTTTAGTTATTTGACAACTTCTCGCTACAGAGCAAACATTCAGGTAATCCTTCCGCATTGGCAATGAATGTAAATGATTCAGTCCAAGAATTGTAGAATCTCTCCTCAGCTATTTTTCTCTTTTCCTCTTTGCTCACCATGGCCCAACACACACCCGTTAGTTTGTTTACAACATCCACCTGCCTCGCGCCCCGCCCAGCTGGAAGAAACGTGTCACAGGCTAAGACGCAAATCTTTGTTGACAAAAATGTTGAAATTTAATATTTATTCTACACATTTTTATAGCATAATTTATAGCATATAGAATGATTGTGTCATGTTTGTCCTCCTACAGAAACCATATTAAAACTAAAAATATATTTCCCACCCCCATATTTTTCCATTTTCAAACATTTTTGAAAAAACTCCAGAGAGCCTTAGGGCAGGGCTAAAGAGCTGTGGGTTGCCAACCCCTGACATAGTTGAACCTCGGATTCAGGAAGAGCAGTGCAGTTTTCATCCTGGTCATGGAACACTGGACCAGCTCTACAACCTCAGCAGGGTCCTGGAGGGTGTGTGGGAGTTTGCCCAACTGGTCTATGTGTGTTTTGTGGGCTTGGCGCAGGTGCTTGATCGTGTCCCTCTGGGAGCCCTGTGGGCTGTTCTCTGGGAGTATGAGGTACCAGGCACTTTGATACAGGCTGTCAGGTCCCTGTATGACTGGTGTCAGAGTCTAGTCAGCATTGCCGGCAGTAAGTCGGGCTCATTTCCGGTGAGAGTTGGACTCCGCCAGGGCTGCCCTTTGTCACCGATTCTGTTCATTACTTTCATGGACAGAATTTCTAGGCGCAGCCAAGGTGATGAGGGGATCCGATATGGTGGCCTTGGGATCTCATCTCTGCTTTTTATGAATGATGTGGTCCTATTGGCTTCATCAGGTTGTGATCTGCAGCTCTCGCTGGAACGGCTCGCAGCCGAGTGTGAACCGGACAGGATGAGGATCAGTACCTAAAAATCTGAGGCCATAGTCTTGAGCCAGAAAAGGGTAGAGTGCTTTCTCCGGGTCGGGTGGGGGGGGATGTCCTGCCCCAAGTGGAGGAGTTTAAGTTTCTTGGGATCTTGTTCATGAATGAGGGAAAAAGGGAGCGGGAGATCAACAGACGGATTGGCGCAGCATCTGCAGCGAAGCGGGCGCTGTACCGGTCCGTCGTAGTGAAGAGAGAGCTGAGTCAAAAAGCAAAGGTCTTGATTTACAGTACAGACCAAAAGTTTGGACACACCTTTTAATTCAATGAGTTTCCTTTACTTTCATGACTATTGACATTGTGGATTCACACTGAAGGCATCAAAACTATGAATAACACATGTGGAAATATGCACTAAACAAAAAAGTGTAAAACAACTGAAAATACCCCTTATATTCTAGTTTCTTCAAAGTAGCAACCTTTTGCTGTGATTACTGCTTTGCACACACTCTGCATTTTCTTGATGAGCTTCAACAGGTAGTCACCTGAAATGGTTTTCACTTCATAGGTTAACCTGCCCTGTCAGGTTAATAAGTGGGATTTCTTGCCTTATAAATAGTTATGAAAATAAAGAAAACCCATTGAATTAGAAGGTGTGTAAAAACTTTTGGTCTGTACTGTACCAGTCAATCTACATACCTACCCTCATCTATGGTCATGAGCTTTGGGTCATGACTGAAAGAACAAGGTCGCGGATACAATTGGCTGAAATGAGTTTTCTCCGTAGGGTGTCTGGCAGTGACGTCAGTAATGCATTAGAAAATAACGAGTTACTGACGTCAGACCACTTTTTTAAAATCCAACACATTACTATGTCAAATCAGGTAATTAGATTAAAGTTACTTATCCAAATCACTGTGCGTTACTATTTTCTTTTGTAATGTAATTTTATTCCCTCTATGTGTCGAGTGAACCCCATTTCTATGCGACAGCAACAGCTGATCGCCACAACAGAAAGGTAAACAATGGAGGAAGTAGAGAGATGCGTGTTTTGTTGCTGAAAAAACAGGAACTATTTTGAGTTTCTGTCGCCAAGTCCGATTATTATAAACAACTTTGGGCTTGTTTTTTCTACAGTCGCTAGCAAATTTAATGAGTCGTGGGCTGCGCTTTTTTGGGCTTGTTTTTGAACGTGATGTTGCTTATTTGGGCTTGGAAATAAGCAGAGACTCATAATAAACTCCAGAATGTGTCTGACATCCAGTTAGTTTTAGTCAGACTCGCCGTGTCCATCATTTCCCGGATGATCCGTCCCACTGGGTTTTTTGTTAATGTCAAGGTAATATTTACTGTAAATGGCGTCAAACTTCACATTGCGCTCCAGAAAACTGCAAACATCGAGACTAATATGAATAGCGCAATAAATGTGAAAACAGCCATGAATGAGCGAGTCCGTAAAGTTTCGCAACTAAACGGCATACTAATTACTTATATTAAGATAAGTGTCACAAATATGTGCAGCAGCCATCTGAGTTGTGGAGCTGCAGGAGGAGCTCTGTGTGCTGCGCTATGACACCAAACGCAGGGCCGTAATACAGAACCTGGAGGCTGATGGGACATGTTCTAAAATCCTATTTATAGTTTTCCAGACAATAATGGAAAACACAAAAACATGCAAAAATTACTAAAGTTTTTTTTTTTTTTTTACTATTATAACCATTAAACAGTCTCCTACACAGCTCAGCCTTATAAGTGGAGACACATTGTTGATGTTACCATTAAGAAATCATTTGCTCAAAAATAAAAATAGAGGGGAAAATGATCTTTTGGAGGAATTGGCATACAAAAGGGATTGACAGTATAAACTGCTTATTCCAAAATGGTACCTTACTGTCATTTCAACAACTTCAAGAATTATACAATCTAAACCACAAAGATTTCTGGAAGTTCCTACAAATCAGGGACTGCCTCACAAAATTAAAGAATCCTGAGGGAACCATACCCACAGAATCACCAATATACACTATGTTTAATAAATTAAAAGATTCCCCAAGACGAGTAAGCCATATTTATAACTATCTGATTGAGAACACTTGTAATACAGGACTTAAAAAGGTATGGGAATCAGAACTAAACAAAAAGTTCACAGAAGAACAATGGGGTGCAATAGTCAAACAAATGTTAAAACCCATGAGAGATGCGCGCTCCAACTTGATACAGTTCAAAATTTTGAATCGATTATATTGGACACCAGTTAAATTATTTAGAGCTAGAATAAGTAACTCTGATATCTGCTGGCGATGTAAACAAAGTCCGGGAGACATGCTTCATATGTTCCTTATGTGTCCGAATCTAATTTCTTATTGGCAGGAGGTTATGGGAAAAATTAACAGCACCCTTAACTCCAACTTACTCTTGACACCTACATTGGGACTTCTGAACTACTTAGAATCAGTGGTGGGAAGTAACGAAGTACAAGTACTTCGTTACTGTACTTAAGTACAATTTTCGTGTATCTGTACTTTACTTAAGTAGATTTAATAATGGATACTTTCTACTTTTACTCCACTACATTTAACAGTAAGTATCTGTACTTTCTACTTCACTACATTTCTATATAGCGTTTCGTTACTCGTTACATCCAAGACGCATTTCAGTTTTTTGATTTGTTCGTTAGTTTGAAAGTATCCAATGGCGAGAGCAGAATCAGTCCGTTGAACCAATCCAAAGCGGGAAATAACCACTAGGCCCTCCCTCAAGAAGAGCAGCACAGTACGCAGGACCTGCAGAATCATTAACTCCCAGAATGGAGTCCAAGGATAGTTATCCTCCAGAAGACCTGCCCCACCCATGGCCTTATTTAAAAGATTTCTTTGAAATAACTGGGTCAAAAAACGCTTCCTGGAGATTCCAATGCCGCCTTTGCCTTCCCCGAAAGCATGAAATTCTATCTTTCAAAAATTCACCATCAAATTTGAAAAAACTTATTGAGGTAAGTTAAGTTGCTAAACGCTATCGATGTTAAATTAATTTGTGTTAGTGAAGTTTTATGTAATCTTAGCAAGCTTTTTGTTGAACTCGACTGCAGTAAATAAATACGATTACTGTATATTGTTATAAGCTAACATGAACTTGCAAGTAACAGCATTGCTCATTAAAATGGTACATTACTGATTTATTAAAACTAAATACGATAGGTACACTTAATGACATTATATAAGCCGTTAGGTATTATGGTCGGCAAGTACTTTTACTTTTAATACTTAAGTAGTTTTAAAAGCTTGTACTTTCTTACTTTTACTTAAGTAAAATAATAATGTGGTACTTTGACTTTTACTTGAGTAAATTTTTGTCTGTGTATTTGTACTTTTACTTAAGTACATTGTATGAGTACTTTCTCCACCACTGCTTAGAATAGGAACAAAGGAAGCAAAATGGTTAAAAATTGCCCTCACCACGGCTAAGCGAGTTATATTAAGACACTGGAAAGGTCAAAATATCCCTACCTGTACAGAATGGTATGCAGCACTTTTAGAAACCGCCTCTTACGAACGACTCATACACAAAATAAACGGTCAGATTGAGGAGTATCAGAGTACATGGGAACCATTCTTAAAACCAGAGAGATAAGGCTCAAACACTATTGGTCCAGAATAAAAGATGCAGTGTGTTTGAACTTTTTGTTTACTTTATTTTAATTTTATTTTAGTATATTTTCTTTTGCTTTAGCTTCTTTTGTTGGCTGGGGTGGGGGGAGTATGGGAGGGGTGGGGGGTGGAGTGGGGGGGTCAGAGGGGAAAATGTTAAAACTCAGATCCTTCTCTGTATAACTACTTAATGTTGTATACTTTACAGTACCGGTATTGTGAACATCGGTTTCACTGTATGTTTACTTGTTGAAGGATTTAATAAACATTGAAAATTGAAAAAAAAAGAAAAAGAAATAATTTGCAAGTATTGGCAAAGCTCAATGTAAGATGGCAGAGGGTTGTTGTCAGAAACCCCCGACAGTAACTAAAAAAGTTACTTTTATTGTAACTTAGTTACTTTCCAAATCAAGTAATCGGTAGTCTAACTAAGTTACTTTTTCAAGGTGTAATTAATAATCCAATTAAAGTTACTTTTTCAAAGTAACTATGCCATCACTGGTGTCTGGCCTCTCCCTTAGAGATATGGTGAGAAGCTTGGTCATCCAGAAGTGACTGAGAGTAGAGCTGCTGCTCCTTCACATCGAGAGGAGCCAGTTGAGGTGGCTCGGGCATCTGGCTAGCATGCCTCCTGGACAGCATGTAATAAATAATTGTTGCTTGAAATAATTTTACAAACTATTGAATTGGTTGGATTCATTTTTTCACAACTCATGAATTTTTAATTCAAGTCTGTGACTTTTACTCTTGAGGTTGGATTTAAGTGTTTTTGAATATAGTGACACTTTTACTTTGTTTGACAGGTAAAACTAAAAATAAATAGGAGAGATATGTCTTCCTCATAGTATCATACCATTAGCGGCCTTAAGCCTTTTGTTAGTGTAGTCCAAGCAAGTGCAACTATCAGCCGCTCAAATGTTTAGGCTTACAGTAATCCATCCATCTTCAGCTTCTGGGAAAGTTACAGTTAAGAAACTAAGCTGAAAACAATCTTCCCCAGCCCCCAGGTTTTGATTCAAGGTCTTTTATTTTAATAGAAAGGAGGGGGCTTGAAATGGGGGCAATGGCAATGAGGTACTCTAACTTCACTAACTACTTAAGTTAGATTTGGAGCACAAGACTTTGGCTGGCTAGGGCTACTCTGTTTTTTGATGAGGGAAGACCCCAGTTCTCCAGTGACGCCTCTCGGTCATTTCTGGCCCAGCAGGTGTAGTAGACACTGGGATGGTAGACTCAGGAATGGAGTGGAGGAAGTTTGGGAGGTGGCATCTATTGAAGTCGAGAACCCACAGTAGTAGAGTCTTTGGCGGTGGAATATTGGGCCTTGCAGGCAAGGTGGGTACCTTCACGTTCTCCTCCCCTGCTTTGATTGGTCTCATTCTTTACCCTAAAGTGTTCAGGGCCATTAAAAAAACAGAGTTTCCAGCAAATAAGATGCAAAAGGGGAGTAGTATTATGATTTATACTCCATTAGGCACAATATTGTCATTTGAGACAGTATATTGTTTATATGACATCCCTTTTCAGATGCTGGGAAACTCATAGCTACCTAGGAATGGTGCAGAATGAAGTCCAAAATGATTGATCCTGCTGGCAGATTCAAGTTCACAGTAATGTCAATAAACATTTCTCTTCTTATTGTTGATAGGGATATAAATCATGTTTGACATAACATCTTGTCATAAAATGATTTTTTTTTCTTTTTGCAAAGTTTATTTTGACTCGAAATCAAACTTCTTGATTGAGTGAAAATCCCTTTTAAATTCAAATCTGCCAGGAATGTGAAAAGTTTTGAGCTTAACTGTAAGTATGGTGATGGTGGCAGTGGTGGTTTCTGATATGAGTGATGAGGGCAACCGTCCAGAGGTGCCACCTCAACCAGAACCTTCAACCAGAAGGTTCTGAATCTCAACTGTGACTAATATCCCATCTCATCTTCCCCTCCCCCCACCTTCCACTAACCTAGGACCGCCTCTGTATGGTGGTGAATGACTCCAATCTGATTTTTCCTGCAGTGTGTGAAAGCCTCTCAACCTTGCCTCCTGACCCTCATTCTGTGAGAGAAGATAATTGCTTGTCAGGAATAAATAGAGAGATTAATGAATTCATTAGTGCTGGGAAGTTTACCTTTTCAGAACAGCACTTACAGCTGTGACACATCACGCCTATTGTTTTACCATCTATTTAGCCTTGAACAATAATATTCACATAACAAATTGCCTCCTGCACTCATGTAAAGCACCCAGAAACTGTCCTTATCTTTGAATTTAGCACTAATCCAGACAAAAGCTTTTTAAGTCCAGCTCCTTCATCATAATTACTTTTGTAAGATCTTGTGCCTGTTTGAGGTAGAACAAGACAAGGCACATTAATCTACATTAGCAGTAAATACTCAACCACTTGATGTATGCAAATGTTACTACTGCGCCAGAACTTGAGCAGCTTTTATTGCAAATATGTAATAATGCATAAAGACTGTAGAGAACTTCTCGTTTCTTCAAAATTTCTTGCAGATACACCACTGTCATCACCAGGTGGTGCAGCCTCAGAGCCACTTGCTAAGCTGCTAATACCCACTTGATGAGAATCACCTAGAATTATAACTAAGCTGCATATCCCTCAAAGGAGTTAATTCAGGTTTACTAGTAGTAAAATGACAAGTAAATGGAAAAATACAAATACATATAGACTGTACAGTAAGGCAATATTTACAACTTAAGGAAAAATACTATAGTTATTAAAAATGGTTAAAGAATGTACAAAATTCCCATTTATTTTGTGCATAAACTACAGTCTACAAGAAATTGAAAAACTGCAAATGACAACAGGGATGTAAACATGTGTTTGAGTTCAATAGGACCAGTGATGATAATAAAATCCTACAACTGTTGGGATGAAGGACCTGTGACACTCCATGCAACTAGGATACAGTAGGAGCTCTTCAGTTCTGCAACAGTGTCATGTATAGCATGGGGGAGGGTTAGGGTTATGACATGATGGCACTCTGACAGCTAAAGGAGGAACAGCTTATCCTGCTGTTGCTCTCATCCTTACTGATAATTTTGCCTTTGAGTTATTTTTAGTCACAGTTTTTACAGTTATATTCACATTATCGACATCATAACTGGATTACTTCTAACATAAGTACTGTGGGATTTTCTTACTTTTATTAAGCCCGAGCAGTTAAGCACTGCAAAGGCCTATTGTAATTGTAGTGTTTCTTATTCTTATGCTTCCGTCAAATGAATCGGCATTTTGGGGGCTTTATCAAGTCTGTGTGAAAATTACGTAATTTAAGGACGAAACGGCTCAACAGTGCCACCTGGCATCTTTCAAAAAACCCTCCACATTGACCGTAGTTTATCATAGAGACATGAAATTTGGTTCACCTGTAGAGCTCCTCAAGATGCACAGAAAATTCAATTAATGTCATAGTGCAAGTCAAATTGGAAGTCGGCCATTTTGTATTGAAGTTCCGATTTTGACCCCATTTTGACCGTTTACAGCCTTCGCATTTGATCGAACTCCTCCTAGGGATTTCGATCGATCGGCTTCAAACTTGGTCAGATTGTTCATATGTCATAGCCGATTAAAGGTTATCAAAATGGTGAGTTTTCGTGCATGCTGAAAGGGTGTTACCAGGGGTCAAAGTTCACCTACTTGCCATGAAACAGGAAACTGTTGTATCTCCTACACAAAAACCAGTGAGTACCAAACTTTCAGTGATTGATCATCATTGGGGCCCTGCAATACCAAATGGTCAAATGATGGCATCACTTAAGCCATGCCCCATGAACAGAAAGTGTCATGTTTTACTTTGAATGGTCTCTATCTGACCCCTTTGACTTAATCAACATTAAACTGTGTGCAGACACAGAAAACATGTTGGTGTGACTGGGTGTCCAACACCAATGGATTTCGGTGGAGCAGGTGGGTGTGGCGAAGTAACCTGTAATGCCGTTGCCATACGTTTGGCTCTAAATGCCACAGTTTTGAGCCGAGCTCCACCAAACTCACTGGAATCGATCCTTATCCATCCGAGACAGGAACCACAACAACCACAACAATCTTTGGCGTGCGTGGCCTAATTTCTCTACAGCGCCTCCTCAAATATTTTAAATGATCAGCCCCAAGACATGGTTTAACCCAGAATTATAAAACTTAGTACACATCTGAATCTTGTCAGGACCAACAAAAAAGTCTCTTGGAGCCATGCTCCCAACAGGAAGTCGGCGATTTTGGATCAAAGCCACCATCATGTCCATTTTATTGACATCATATCTGATCAAACTCGTCCTACAGCTTTTTACGTGCAGACTTCAAAATCACTCAGCACAGTCTTGAGGCATAGTAGGTTAAAAGTTATCCTACAGTTTTTTATACATCAAAGCATGTGGGTGTGGCTAAGTGTCAAACTTTGACTATTCACCATGAAAGATCAAGGTGCAATAACTTCCACAGGTCAGATGTAGGTCAGAGCTACATCAGACTTTCCATGTCTCATTACAGACCAACCCTGATCACATTCACATGGTCAACTCTTGACATCACCTAAGCCCCGCCCCCTTACAATAGGAAGCCACCCGTTTTTTTCTTCTGGATGTTTTACTTTTATTCTATGATTCATATGGGTTTAATCCTGTGCCAACTGACATAAAATGACATGATGATCAATTCTGTCAATACTGACTGCTGGCTTAAACTTTTGGGTGTGGCAGAACGGCGAATTTCACTCCCTCGCCGTTTGTATACAGTCGTCTCTAAATCACACAGACATCATCTGATTTGCACCAAACTTGTTATGATTAACTCTTGTGGAGCTCTACAGAGTCCAATAGCATTACATTGTGATTTCACTCCACTGCACCCCCTAGGTTAATCTATCAGCTATATCTCCTCACTAAATCGACCGATCTGCACCAGATTTTGGGTGCGTTGTCAGGGAGCGCTGCCGAACGCATCAATGTGTATCTCGCCTGGTGGACGGGTGCAGGAACTGCATGTCAGCCTGAGCTTCTGAGGCGGCCCTGCTATGAGGCCGGAGCGGCGCTGAGCTGCAGCTTTAATTTTTACCTTACTTTTCTTCACCTCCAAGTTGAACCAGGGTAAAATGCTTCTGGCCAACCCCAGGGACCTAAACAGTATTATACAATGACTCCAGTCAATAGAAATTAAGATTCAACAGCTGGAAGTGGACTTTGAGATAAACGCTGCCTGTGGAAATGAAACAACTCTTCCTCAAATCATACGCCCCGCAACAAGCAGCTCTCCCTGGGAGGCTCAGGGTGCCAAGCCGAAACAAAAGTTTCACACTGCAGATCCCATGAGACGACTAACAGGGAGAACTCTTCACCTAGATGAATCAGCGTGGCTGGCTCTGAGCCGAAACCCACTTTCAACTTCAACAACCAAAACGGCTCCACCCACCCCGCTGCCAAGGACAAAGCGACCAGCCCGAGCCTCAAAACATTCGGACTCTGTGGGAATCCCACTGAAAAACAGATTTTCTGTACTTCAGCCTGAGCCTCTGAAGGAAACCTCACCTTCAAACATCAACAATGAGGAACGACCAAAACATCTGTAGAGGAATATAATTATATTAATAGTTATGTTGTTTGGTGGGTTCGCACTAAGATATGTTTTAATCTAAAAGAAATGTATTGTGTCAAATGGATTGGGATTATGTAAGTGCGGAAATACTCTTTATGGAGTTGTTTTTTACTGAGGAAATCTTGGCGCCATAAAAGGTCAATCTGACTTAGCCTCCCAACTTTCCTGGCATGCGAAGCCGAAGTGAGATGGAAAGAATGTCTGGGAAATAAACTGTTTGGATAGATAAGAATAATAATTGGCTTGTTTTGCACCTTTGAAACGGAGCAGATGTTGGAGGTCAATAGGTCTGAATATTCCCAAAGAAACTCCAATACACACTCATTTAAAAGCTGATGGAATTCATACGTACGTCAAACACGGGCAGTAATGCTATTGGTCAAAACTTCCCAACTTACACCAATGAAAATGAGATTCTATAAAACAAACTGACTCTAAGAATATGGGGAGATTTGACTTTGTACTGTAAGATGATCTGTGGAACAGTGTAATAAATCTCCACCCGCCGTGACCTGCAGTAAACGGACTCATTTCTGAGTATTACTTCTTATCTATAAATATAATTAAGAGTTAAGACCTTTTTCAATCCTACAAATGGTGACCCCGACGTTTGATTTGAACAACAAAAAAGGTCAAGAGGAAGAGAAAGGTCACGCTCCAGACCAAGGCGGACAGAGAGCCGTCTGGGCCCACAAAAAAAAAACAACTCAGAAAAGAGGTAAGGTTTTTATCTCTTTTGCTTGTTAAATACAGAACGGTTCCTGTCTGCTGCGGTCTGAAGTGCTAAAAGTGAGATGAAGTTCTTTTCTGCGGGCCAGAGATGAGTATCTATCTTTGCGCAAAGATTGAGCTGCCAAAACTTCTGACAGACAGATATCGTTCCCTTAAAAAAAAAATGGGTTCAGACAATTCAAATAGAAGCTGAAGTGAACCCGACAAGGATCAGTTAAGAAGTTCCTATCCTAAACACCAGGATTAATTTCAAGGGGGGTCAGCAGGTTAAAGGTTAGAACAAATAGATTTAGTTTAAGAACTTTGTCACAATAATGCTTATATTTTAAACAGTTGATATTAAAAACAGAACTATTTGTTTGAATTTAACCAGATTTAGTCTTTAGTATGGTTATATAACATGAACCTCACACATAGAAAATATACCTACGGATAAAACATTCAGGAATTATCTTAGGAAAACTTAGGAATGTCGTTGAACTCTACAATAGGTTGTTTATTTGCACACTTTCAACAACAGACAAATATGCACCTTGCTTTACTTAAAATTTCGATCTCGGTATCTATATTTAATATTATGTAAGGATTTGGAAATTTTATATTAATGCCAAAATATCATGGTTTTGTTAGGTTGGTTATCAAATTGTTTCTGTAACTAAAACTGTCGATAAAAATAAGTTTATCTCTGACATCAATCTGAACCTTGTTTGTAGCTGCCAAACAATAAAATATACTGCCAGGAAAGCAAATTATGGAAGACCATCCATCCATCCATCCATCCATCCATCCATCTTCTTCCGCTTATCCGAGGTCGGGTCGCGGGGGTAGCAGCTTCAGAAGGGAGGCCCAGACTTCCCTCTCCCCGGCCACTTCTTCTAGCTCTTCCGGGGGAATCCCGAGACGTTCCCAGGCCAGCCGAGAGACATAGTCCCTCCAGCGTGTCCTGGGTCTTCCCCGGGGCCTCCTCCCGGTGGGACGTGCCCGGAACACCTCACCAGGGAGGCGTCCAGGAGGCATCCTGACCAGATGCCCAAGCCACCTCAACTGGCTCCTCTCGATGTGAAGGAGCAGCGGCTCTACTCTGAGTCCCTCCCGGATGACTGAGCTTCTCACCCTATCTCTAAGGGAGAGCCCAGCCACCCTACGGAGGAAACCCATTTCGGCCGCTTGTATCCGCGATCTCGTTCTTTCGG
The DNA here is from genome assembly GCF_002775205.1 of Xiphophorus maculatus. Lineage (NCBI taxonomy): Eukaryota > Metazoa > Chordata > Actinopteri > Cyprinodontiformes > Poeciliidae > Xiphophorus > Xiphophorus maculatus. The sequence goes on along the minus strand of NC_036449.1, from coordinate 277,346 downwards.
TCATGACCCAAAGCTCATGACCATAGATGAGGGTGGGAACGTAGATCGACCGGTAAATCGAGAGCTTCGCTTTTTGGCTCAGCTCTCTCTTCACCACGACGGACCGGTACAGCGCCCGCTTGACAGCAGACGCTGCGCCAATCCGCCTGTCGATCTCCCGCTCCCTTCTTCCCCCATTCGTGAACAAGATCCCGAGATACTTAAACTCCTCCACTTGGGGCAGGACACCCCCCCTGACCCGGAGAAGGCACTCTACCCTTTTCCGGCTCAAGACCATGGCCTCGGATTTGGAGGCACTGATCCCCATCCTGGCCGCTTCACACTCGGCTGCGAACCGCTCCAGCGAGAGCTGCAGATCACGATCTGATGAAGCCAAAAGGACCACATCGTCTGCGAAAAGCAGAGATGAGATCCTAAGGCCACCAAATCGGATCCCCTCAACACCTTGGCTGCGCCTAGAAATTCTGTCCATGAAAGTGATGAACAGAATCGGTGACAAAGGGCAGCCCTGGCGGAGTCCAACTCTCACCGGAAACGAGCCCAACTTACTGCCGGCAATGCGGACCAGACTCTGACACCGGTCATACAGGGACCTGACAGCCCGTATCAAAGGGCCCGGTACCCCATATTATGGAAGACGAGATGTTTAATTTCCAATTGCGATTCTCACCAGGTAAACAGACTCAGCCTTAGAATAAAAGAGTAAAAACAGGACCAAGTTTTGATTGCATGCTTTGCTTAATCAAAATTGTTTCTGCTTTCAGTTTTGTCTTTTCCAGAAGCTGAAAATCTGTCCCATTCTAGCCGCCTTCTTCTGATGGAAGACACCTAAATATCTCCAGAACAGGAGGAGTGAGACCTGGAGAGACGGTATGATAAACCAAACAATGAAAAATATGGCTAAAGTTACATTTTGATTTAAGCAATCAGAATTTCAGGTAACTGGAACAGACCTCTCCTGACAATTGGATGTTAACGCTCAATACAAAGCTCAGTAAAACTCTCTACTGAAAGTATGCCCTTGGGCCACATCAACATCTTGGGGTCATTCCTGAAATACAGTGTACATTTAATACTAACCTAAATCTAAGAACTATATATATTAGGAAACTTCTCACTTCTTCAGAATAAGACTTTCTTAGGAAAATAAATCAATAAATTAAGGGTTGTATTAACTGATCTTTCAAATTAGAACCAGAAAATTTAATTTCCAATTTAATTATTAAAACGAAACTAAAATTATTCTGCAATTTTGAAGCACTATAGAACCAAGTAGCACTTAGGAAATACATTGCTTTAAGAAGGAATACAAGCAAATGAACATAAATAAGTAAATAAATTAGCACTATGAGTAGGAAATAGCTATAATAAGTGATGTTGACAAATATGTTGGAAGGTACATAAGATCAACTCGTGGAATCATTTAAAGTATACAAGAAGGGTTAACATCTTCTAACTGGGAAAACAAAACATTTTAAAAGAGGAACAAATTTAGCAATTTCTTAATAAATTTGATTAACATTTTCAGGAGTAAAAATGAAACTGAAGCTTTGTTGTCATAGGCATAACTCTGCCTATGACAACTGATAGGAGCAGAGCACACATAAACGAGTCAAATGTGAAACAAAGATGCAATATTATTAGATAATATAAAACTATGTAAATACCAATTTCTAATTTAAATCAATAAGCTCTACATAAAAATTGGGTCCAAATAATAGGAAATGAATCCATGGCAGATAAAAGTAAAAGCTTCATAACAACAAAATCCTTATTTAGCCTGAAATCAAAATCTGAAATATTTAATATGGTTATTGGCCAGATATTATAGCCTGAAATTGGAAGTATGTTGAGGAAGTATTTTAGTCATAGAATTGAAAACTATATAATGTTAACCTAAAAGGCATGTTGCATTACAGGTTAATGCTGACTCACGTCAAACAGAAATTCATCAGCAACTGTCAGAACCAAAGTAGGACAGAGTAACTTAAGCCTTAACATTGATTGTATCTGCATCATGTAATATTTGATCAGTTCTCGGAATACAAGGATGATAATCATAGGTTATAACCTAAGTCTACTGGCAAATTACAATTTTCTTACTTGAAAAGTATGCAACCCAATTGCCTAACAGAACCATTTTTAGCAAAATAATAAAATAAGCTACATTATGGAATTATGTATGGCAACTCAAAATAATTTTTTCTAAGTTGCACATAAACTAAGCAATAAAAACATGGCGATATGAATTAGATGTGATTAATGTATGTGGTCTAGTTTATCCAAGGTAACAGTAATATTTAATCTGAAGTGTTATTCCCAACAGATTGCTTCCGGTATCAACGATAAGAGCAATATACTTAAATACACGGAAAACAAAACGAGTTCAATGGAATATTTATATTTCAACACTGACCTTAGTTGTAAGAACATAAAACCTTCTCTTGGTTGCAGGTTTACTTAAGCATAGAAGGAGCAACATCCTGAATATGAGGCATTAACCCTAACAATTAAAATCTTCGTGAACTGAATTACAATATAGAGTGCATGATCTAATCCTTTGTCATGATGGATTTACTATTTTCAGACCCACATGCAGAACACAATACAGGAGAGGTATGTACGGTAATTGGTTTATTGTTAAATGGCAAGTAAGGTTGTCGAAGCTCTGGTCTGGTCCAGGGAGGAAACGGGTTCACGGAGCGATCGGCTCTCTAAAGAGGCAGAGCAGAATGGTGAGTTCAGGGTTGTCGGAAACAGGAAAGTCACAGAGTAAACGGAGCTTACTTGTGGTTTGATGGCACGAGGTCTAGGAAAGTTTACTGGAGGGTTTGGAGTCTTTGTCCCTTAAGTGGTCCAGGTGGTCCGGTGCCTGACGGCTGGTGTCCAGGAGGAAAACAGAGGAGTGCGTCGGAGGGCGGACAGGTAGGCTTGGGCTTGGCGGGGACAAAGGAGCAGTGCAACTGCCAGTCGTGGAATCCGGGGGGGGGACTTGTAATCAGACTGAGGAGGTGAGTCTGGGAACTCGGGCAACCAGTGGGTAGGATCCATGGCGTCACGAGGGGGATCTCGATCAGAGAAGCAGACAGGATCAGTAAGGGCTTCTCCGGGGAAAAACCTGAAGGCAAAAAACAGCAGGAAAAAATCACTAGAGGATTCAGATCAACGAGGAAAGATTAGAGGCTAGCTCTAGGGGGCTCAGAGGTACCGTTACTGGCAAACACTCGGGCGCTGAAGGACTGGCAGAAGCCTCCTTTAGTACACGCCGCTGATGAGTTGATCAGGTTCAGGTGTGCTTGATGACGGTCTACACACACACTCCAGTCGGGTGAGTATGGCGCCATCTGTAGTAATAGGTGAGTGTATGCACAGAAAAACCCACAAAGAAGAACCAAAGGACCCCGAACCACAACATCCTTATTACTATAATTACACATTACAACAAATAACAGACAGTTAGATTTTTGGGGAAATCTGGAATATGATGTTTTAACCTCCTGAGACCCCGCATCCTCATATGAGGACATTACATTTTTGCTGTTCTGCACCATGATACTTAATTTGTAAGAATTTTGACCAATTGCCCTCATCTGGGGGCCCTGCCTGCACCAGGTGGTCTCATAATGAAATTACACTCATTTGAAAAAAAACAACATGGCGGGGATGACAGCAAACGTCTTCTACGGCAGCTCTCGACAGAAACATGGACAAGGTAAAAATCCTAATCAAATTTTATGATTGAAACTAGTTTATTTATGCACAATAATGTCTGTAGCTTCACGTGGCATGCTTATTTGATATATTTGAGTAATATTAGCAAGCTACAACGTCTGTAAACATGACGTACTTCTTTAAGGACATCAGGTCTACCTTCAGTGCAAAAACGTAAAATTTTTCCAAGAACATTTGTGTTTATTTCTAGTCAAAATGTCTAATTTCTAGTCAAAATAAGTCTTATTACACTTAAAATAAGACTCATCCTGTAAAAAGTAACTTGTTTTTAGACAATCACCACTTGTTTCAAGCGAACTTTCACTAAAAAATAAGTAGAATAATTTGCCAGTGGAGCAAGTTTTTATTTCCTATTACAAGGAAATAGATTGTGCATTTTTATCATTACAGGGGGAATGTCCTTTTTGAGAGCTGAACGATTGCTAAATGCAATCGCAAATGACTCTGAGATTGAAGATTTGTCAGATGGTGAAGAGGATGATCCTGCTGTGGGTGAAATCGCTCCATGTGAAGCAACTGTGGAGCAACCTGATGATTCTGATTCAGATTATCAACTTGATGCTGCTGACATAAGTGAAGATACTGACAGCGATGTGAGTGAGCCACAACATAAACAACAATTGATGGTGAGACATAACCTAATTCCCATGTTTTTGCTCCGTAGCACTTTATTTCATTCAGTTGAGTATATTGCAAATAAAATGTATTGTATTTTTATTATCAGAACCTGACCAGGATGTTCAAGGTCGCAGGGCAGGACCAAGAAATGGAAATAGAGAGTACTGGAAGTCTGCTCCATTCAACCCTGTCTTAGTCCCATTTCAAGGAGCTGATGAACAACAAGACGAGAGAGCAGATATGTCGCCGGTGCAGTACATGGAACAGTACGTTGACATAGAACTGATGAAAGTCCTTGCCGACTGTACAAATTCTATGTCATTAGCTAAAAGTGGGAGATCTCTCAACACATCGGTTGAAGAGATGTACCACTTTTTCGGAGCATCCATCTTGATGTCCTGCATCCCTTACCCACAAATCCGCATGTTCTGGTCCACTAACCTGAGAGTCCCTGCCATTAGTGACACAATGAGACGCGACCGATTCTTCAAGCTGAGGAGCCATCTGAAGGTGGTAATTGATGACGACATTCCTGAAGACAGGAAAACAGACAAATTCTGGAAGGTGAGGCCTTTCATGAATCGCATACTCAAAGGCTGCCATGCTCAGGCCCGACCAGAATCCATCTCAATAGATGAACAGATGATACCATTCACTGGAGGCTGTCCGTTCCGCCAGTATTTGCTGCTAAAGCCAAATCCAGTTGGCATGAAGAATTTTGTCCTGGCAACAGCAGATGGCGTCGTTCTCGACTTTGAAGTTTACCAAGGTTCAAAGGAACTGGCTGCACAGGTGCTGGACGCAGAAGGATTGGGTTTGGGAGCCCTGGTCCTCAAACTCCTGACAAAAACAGTACATCCTGGTACAAAGGTGTACTGCGATAGGTTCTTCACCACCACATAAGCTGCGGAATCCATGCTGGAGAAGCAGGTATTTATTTTATATAGTTTCCCAAGTACTGTTCAGTTTGTTATTATTATTTTTTGCTTTTTCGGTTTCACAGCAGCAAATGATAACATTCATCAATCTGTCAATTGTTGTGTCAGTCTGGTTCAGGGTGCAGGTTTACCCTGTTTTCTGTCAAGATGGCTGCCATAAAAAAATTGTCCTTGCTACATCACTTTGAGATTATATAATTGGTTTTGTTTTTAGGTGTACCTAACTGGTACAGTCATGAAGAACAGGATCCCAAAAGCAATGCAGAAGCTTCCAAGTGACAAGATCATGAAGCAGCAAGGCAGAGGTACCTCCGCATCAGTTGTCAGGGGAGATGGGAAACTGAATGTTGTGAAATGGTTTGACAACAAGCCCGTCCTGATGCTCTCTGCTGTCCACACTAAAGAGCCAGAGAATACCTGCCAGCGGTGGTCCAAGAAGGACAAATGCTACTTAACCATCAGACGACCAAATATTGTACAGGAGTACAATGCAAAGATGGGTGGGGTAGACTTATCAGACAGAATGATGAGCTACTACAGGATGAGCGTGTGAACAAAGAAGTGGACGATTCGCATGCTTATGCACTTCATGGATCTTGCTCTGGCCAACAGCTGGCTGCTGTATCGCAGAGATCATCAAGAACACGGTACCCCAAGAAAGGCTATCATGAAGTTCCTCGCATTCTGCATGGACGTGGCTCAGGTGTTCCTCAACAAGTGTGATGTCACGCATGCAGAGGAAGAGAGTGCATGCTGTCCACAACCTGGCCAAAGATCCCATCTCAGCGCGCACAGCTTCTGCTGCTCATCTGCCGGAAGTTGCTGATCTCAAGAACCCGATGCGTTGCAGACAAAAAGGCTGCCCTGGGAAATCCCGTGTACGCTGTCTGACATGCAATGTGTTCCTTTGCCTGCAAAGTCGGCGCAACTGCTATGAAGCCTTTCACGGACGCCACTAGGACTACTTGAATACTTGAATGTTTGTTTGAGTTTGCTATGACACGTTCATAATGATGTTCATAAACGTTGCACTTTTCCATGCAAAGCCTTTCACATAGGCAAGCAGGAATACTTGAATTAATACAGTTGATCTTACGGCATGTGTAAAAGGTATATTCAATACTCTTGAACAAATTTCTTTATTTTGAACAGGTTTGTGTTAAGCATTCAGACAAACAGGGGCCAAATGCAGATCCTCAATGGGGCCTCCCGCTGTGCGGCCACAGCATAGGAGGCCATAAAATTAGCATTTCCTGCAGGGCAATAAATTGAGCTTGGGAGAGAGAGACCTGGTCTGTTCACAGCAGATCAAAAGCCTGCAGGAAACCAACATCTGGGATGGTGTGAAAATTTAATGCAACATAGAAGATTGAAACCGCTAACATTTAATTTCTAAGTATTAATACCATGTTTTTACTGAAGATTGTATTATCTCATTTTAAAACTACTAAATGATGAATGTATTTGAAAACTGTATTAGCTGTGACTATATCAGAAGCAAATGGAAATTGTTTGAATGAAAATGTTTTGTTTACTATTAGAAAATGGCTCAGGAATTATACCTTATTTTGTTCTGTTGATTTTATGTGTTACTTTTGGCAGGACTCAATCTTTTGGGGTGCTGACTGTATAGAAGCAAAACTGGGGTTTGTAAAGATAACATTTCCTTGAAAATTACTGGATGTAAGTTTCTTTGAGAATTTATGTAAGGAGAGATAATGAGAGAGACTTTAGATTTCACAGGTATCTGTGAAATCTTATCTCAGGTTCAGTGACGTGCGGTGAGGTTCATAGCTGGTGAGGCACTGACGTCATCAGAATCAGATTTGCAAATAGATGCATAGATTGACAGCAGTTTACAGGTTATGTTTCACTTCTGCATCCTTACACATACAAACTGTAGCTCACAAAACACACATTTCCTTAAAAAACAAAACAAAATAAATGTTATTACTGTCTTACCTGTCTATTATTACATCAAGGTAAGACAGTAATAACATTACTGTCTTACCTGCTTCGATTGAAAGTCCACTTGAGAAAACTTTTTTAGTGTTGTAATGTAGTCAACCATGTCGAAAGTCGGGATAAGCGAGAGGAAAAAAATCACTATCTCTATTATAATCTATCGCTGCACTTGACTTGCTTCCCGAATCGTTTAGACTAGCTCGCTGTCACTTACTCGGCAGTTGAGGAGTGAACAAGACGAACGTCTGGGATCTTGAGCACCCCCTGCCATGAGGCAAGAGAACTGCCTGCCTCACCTCGAACCTGTTCTCTGCCGTTTATAATCGCTCATTACACGAAACACGTTACACAAACACAGTTGGTGACAAAAAGCACTGTACATTATATACATAAGCTAAATTATTGGAAATAAGTTCACATATTAAATTTGTTTAAACCATTTTATTGACGCCGTACAGCAACATGCTCTCTCCGCTTAGCAGCCAGCACAGAGCCAGGGGTTGCGCAATCCAAGGTGAGGCAGAGCTCGCTGCTGCCTCACCGGCATCGCTTCCAAGCATTTGAATGGGAAAATAAGAAAATTCAGTGATTTTGAACAAATAAAAATCGAAATTGGTGAAGCTACATGAAAAATAAATATTTTTTAGTACAAACCACCGGATGAATATAACAATTTAAATTACTTTATGATTATATATTTTCTTTCTTTCCATGATGGCTGGTGAGGCACTGCCTCACCTGCCTCCCCTGACCGCACGTCACTGCTCAGGTTGTTCTGTACCCAGAATGACCGTAGAATCAACAGGGGGTCAGGGCGCAGCGGTTCGCTCTTTTGTTTTACCAGAGACCAGATGACCCTTTGATCTTTGGCGTAAATTAGGGGGAGTTCCAAGTTTCTCTGAGTGTCCAAGGTAGCTTCCAGTTGGTCAAATAGAGGAACGCCTTAAGTGCATATATTAAAAAACAAAGACACACCTTTAGTATAAGACTTGGTGCACAGCACTAAAAATTCAGAAAGCTGCCACTATTTTGCTTTTTTGCATCAGCTATCTCCAAAGGCGCGTCTTTGCCTTTTCTTTGTTTTTTTTTCTTTCTCTATTTTTCCTGTCTCAAGGTAATGAATGAATATCTCTGTTTCTCTGTAGCTTTGTATGGGATTAAACTCTGTGATTTTGTGACGTCAACGCGCAGTGTTGTTGTTTCACTCTCACTGCACGCCGCCCGCTAAGGACCCGGGAGTTTAAGGAAGAGAGAGCCAAACGTTTTGTCCAAAGTTAATTTTAAATTATTCTTCCTTAATAGTGGCTAACATTAGCTTTAGCTTATGCTAGACATTTTTCTTGTAAAAATGTGCTATTTAAGTATCTAAACATTTTTCATCCATTCTAACGGACAATTTTTACCTTATGTTCAAGTATATTATGTGTGTTTATTGTCGTTAATGTCAGAGACCAAGTAACGGGGATTTTACGGTTCAGGCTTTTTGCTTCTGAAGCCTGAGGAACAACAAGCCCATAGCTTAACAGTAGAGCAGCTCTGGTGTCGGAGTTCTAGTTCAGCTGACGGTTCAGGTTCAAAGTTGTTGCTTTCAGAAAAATATGGCCGTGTTCCTTAAGGTCTCTGTATTATTTTGCTTTATTAGTTTTGCATTCTTCTTGTGAAGCAGGACGGTGTTTACAGCAGTGTGTACAGGCGGATCAGTAGCTCGGCTGTCTGGCTCTGGTCTGCTCTCTGGTTCCCATAAACTCTCTTTCAGGCTGAATACAGAAGTGATTCCATGGAAATAACACAGGAGGCTCCTTTACCTTCTTCTTTAGGCTGAGGAAGTTGATCCGGAGTGAAGTGAAGACTGTAAACTTTGCTGTGCTGCGTTAGCTTTAACTGGTAGCGACGAATATTTACAAACCATCGTCTTCTTAATTCAGGACCGCTTGGAAATCCATGAAACCTTAAAAGCCCTTTATATTAGGAAGACAATAATGTTCATAGTATTGTTTTATTTGCGTCTGAAATAAGACTTTGTCTTTTCTAGCTGTCATGGTAACTCAAAGCGGAAAAAAGAGTTACCATAACAGCCGCATGCGCAACTCATTTGCGCATGTGGTTGTGACGTCAGCGCAGCAGGTGCAAGGAGCCCATAACAGATCTTACATCACACATCTGAAAATAGATTGGGTAAAGTCAGCTTCCGTGTTTTAGTTAAAAAACTGAAAACAGATTATATTTGGAGAGATGTAAAACTGAAGATAACTCCTTACATTTAGTGTTAAGGACAAGTATTGTTTTTGTTGTGGCACCTCAAAACTGTCAATGTTTGATATTTTGAGGTATGAACATATTATTTACTTTGTTAAACAACATTACATCAAGTTCCCCTATAAGGACTGTTATTTTTTTTATATTCTTTTAGGCATACTTTATTAGCCTAAAGTATACACTGAGATGTAATTTAAAACTGAAATTTCAGTATATTTAGTAGTTTACTTTTATAGTAAGCTCTAAGTACATTTTAAAAAATTCTATTTTGAGCATATTTTTTAAAATATACACAAAATACCTTAAAAAGCATATTGTTCCATTGGTACACATGAGCAAATACATATTTTGTTCACTTAAAGTATACTTACAAAATAATAAAAATAATAAAACTAACATACTATATTTTCAAATACATAGTTTGTCATAATTTTGTGTTAATCATGATGGTTATCAAAAAAGATTTCAACAAAAAAAAAACAAGGTGGCACCATAGAAAATAAGAAACAGTTCTCCCCTCAGTTCCGGAGTGCAATGATGTCATTTCCAAATATGGTATTATGGCAGTGGTCTGTCCCCGCCCCTTTTTGCTTGCTGCAGGGAAGAGAAACACCACTCTGGAACTGAAGGGGGCGCTATTTCCTATATTATCTACCTTTTTCTTTTTTCTTTTGAAATCTTCATTTCACTTTTGAGAAGTGTGGAATTAGTTGCAGCGCGGTCCTCAGCTCTGGACTGTGGACATGCTGTCTGGTTTCAGAGAGCTGCTCAGTATAGAGGAGCAATTATAAGTGTAACCAGGAGCCGCGCAGGAACACGTGTTAAGTGATGGAGCAGAATGATGGAGCTGCTAGCAGCTCGTCTCTCTGAAGAACTGGACCGCAATGGAGAAGAGAGAAATAGTGAAACTGTTGTCAGCTTTCTGTCAGAGCTGCAGTTTAGTGCCAACAGTGTGAAACACTTGATTTAAGAAATATCTGTTTGTGATGTGAATTTTATTTTTCCTTAGAATTTAAAAATAATAATAAAGTTCAGGCAGGGATATTGATTTACATATTTTGACTGCATTACCTAAATCTAAAGGGTTGCACTTTTTTTTTTAAATAAAGCACCAGTTCAATCTGGAGAGACTCAGACGGAGATGAGAAGACAATTAGAAGAGTTTATTGACAAACAGAATTTAAAGTCTTTGGCGCTCGGGCCCCGGCTGGGGATAACGGTTATCGCAGCGTTAGCGATAGGCTTCAGATGAGCATCCCCGATGCTGTTAGGAACGTCATCCCCCGGGGCCCGGCACTGGTGGTGGAGGTTGAAGAAGGGTGCGGGCCTCAGGACCGGGCGAATGGAGGAGAAGGGGTGGTGGTGGGTTGAGCTCGGCTGGAGAGCGAAGGACGCCATGAATGAAGGTCCTTATCAGCTGGGACTTGGTCGGTGATTGGACGTGACGTGGCTTGGTCCGGCGTTGATAGGTCGACGATTGTGGGCAGGTCGCTTCAATTAACGGGTCCCGGTGGGGATAAAAGAGTCTTCCAGTTTGAATTTGCGCCTAGGCTTCATTTCAATCTGGAGAGACTCAGACGGAGATGAGAAGACAATTAGAAGAGTTTATTGACAAACAGAATTTAAAGTCTTTGGCGCTCGGGCCCCGGCTGGGGATAACGGTTATCGCAGCGTTAGCGATAGGCTTCAGATGAGCATCCCCGATGCTGTTAGGAACGTCATCCCCCAAAAAGAGGCCGAGGCCGGGGCCGAGGCCGTGAATATAAGGCAGAAAGTAAAAAGGGGGAAAGAAGTTGCGCTGACTTTGGCTACCGAGTTAATAACGTAAAGGACGTGACATGACAGTTAAAGGAGAGGGAGAGTAGGACGGGAAGTGAAGACCAGCTGGGAATGCTGCAGGGCAAGAGGCGGTAGAATACACAAAACACAGGGCATAGGGACGTGGTGTGAGAGCCGGCTGGGGATACGGCAGGACAAGGGAGGAAGGGATGTTGGGAGGTGACGGCCGGCTGAGGACACAACAGGGCATGGGGTAGCAGAACGCAGGGCATAGGGATGCTGGAGGATGAGCCGGCTGGAAATGCTGCGGGACTAGTGGGATGGACGTGGGCTGGCGATATTTGGCAGAGGACACGGCAGGGCATGATGATAGGAAAGCCGGCGGGGAATGCGTGGGGTGAGAATGAAGGGATAGAAGCAGGGCTTAGAAGAGGGGATGCTGGTTTAAAAAACGCCAGCATTAACTAAAGAGGGTTGTAGGATGAGGGGAGCAGGGCATAAGACAGGGGATGCTGGTTGAAAAACGCCAGCATTAACTAAAGGAGGGTGTAGGATGAGGGGAGCAGGGCATAAGACAGGGGATGCTGGTTGAAAAACGCCAGCATTAACTAAAGGAGGGTGTAGGATGAGGGGAGCAGGGCATAAGACAGGGGATGCTGGTTGAAAAACGCCAGCATTAACTAAAGGAGGTGTAGGATGAGGGGAACAGGGCATAAGACAGGGGATGCTGGTTGAAAAACGCCAGCATTAACTAAAGAGGGGTGTAGGATGAGGGGAGCAGGGCATAAGACAGGGGATGCTGGTTGAAAAACACCAGCATTAACTAAAGAGGGGTGTAGGATAGAGGGAGCAGGGCATATGATGGGGGGATGCTGGTTAAAAAATGCCAGCATTAACTAAAGCAGGGTATAGGATAGAGGGAGCAGGGCTTAAGATAAAGGGACGCATTGAATAGAGGAGATGGAGCGGGGAAAAGGATACGGGGCAGCTGGCTAGAAAAAGAAGCCAGCTGGTAGCGGCAGGGCTTAGGAGGTAACGAAGACATGGAAGGGACCAGCAGAGGAAGGAACAGGACAAGGGATGAGGGGCAGCTGGTTAGAAAAAGAAGCAAGCTGGAAGCGCAGCGAGGCATTAGAGGAGAGAGGCAGATGGCTGAAGGACAGCTGGGAATGGTTCGAGGCATAGGGAGAAGTGCCGCTGGGAGAAGAGTGATCACTATGGGTGAGCGGGGACGCAGCGGGGCAAGAGAAGGTGGAATGCTGATGGGTGAAGGCCAGTAGAGGTGAAATAATGATACTATGGAGTGATATTACTGATAGAGAATGAAATCCCCCCAAAAAGAGCTGAGGCCAGGGCCGAAGCTCAGAATTAGAGGCAGGAGGAGCTAGGCTAACTAGGGGCTTACGGGCTATGTCTCGAGGAGTAATTAGAAGAGGATTGCAGAGATAGAGGTAAGAGACGAGAAGATTGTAGATGAAGGTGAACAAAGGTAAAGTGGATGCTATGAAAAGATATGTAAGCTGGTGGAAGGAAGCTAGCTGTGAGATAGCAAAAGAGGATGGGAGAATGAATAGACTAGAGTGAGAAAATAACTGCCTGCTACTGTAGGTGGGATGCTGATGCTAGGATCAGACTCGGAGGGTGACGTTAGAGGAAACGGGCGAAAGACAAGATCATTCTAGAATGACCTGAAAATAAAAGTGTGAAGGACGATGAGGGGAAGGACATGCATCACGATTGCTGCATAAGAGTGTGCACTTTTGCCTGAGGTTGACCAACCACCACCAGTGGATCGTGCAGTGCTCGTCTGGCACTGAGGGAAGCTGCGAACACGGAGGAGAGATACTCATTACGTGAAAAGAATGCTGAAGATGAACTGGGGATTTTTATATATATATGCCCATATATAAATTATGTAAAAAAAAATTTTCGCACTTATTGGAATAAAGAACAACGACTCGCCAGATCTAGATCATCATCCATGTGTTTATCTTCAGTTACATTGGTTACTGCCACGCGACTTTGCGGGTCTTTCCGACAAATCAATCGAACGCTGCAGCTGGTCAGAAATGCTACTGATCGCGTTCTCGCTAAAAACCAGGAAGATGGAGCACGAAACGCCAGTTTTAAGATCCCGACACTGGCTCCCTGTTGCCCAAAGAATTGACTTTGAAATACCATTGTTAGTTTGCAAATCACTGAACGACTTGGCACCACGAAACAATGAGGATCTGCCGTAAAGCATCAACCTCCCAGGCTCATGAGGTCTTTCGGTTTGAGCCGCTCTACGACCCCGGGACCAGGCCAGAAAGAGAAGGAGCATTCAGCATCTAAACCCCGCGGATTGGAGCAACTCCCGGGAGACCCTAAAACAGCTGAAACACGACTTTGATTAATCTCGACTAAAACCCGCCTGTTTAGAATGTATTGGAAACATGCTCAATTACAAAGTTAATGACGGAACTTGACTTGATATCATATTTTGTTTGTTGCTTCCCTATGCATGACTTTGGTTCTTGAGCTGTTATGATATAAAAGCACTTGCGCTGAAGACACCTTGCTGCTAAAAAGCTTTGTTGAGTGAGATCTTTAAATACTACAGCAGCCACGAGCATCCGGTAAGGGATGAGAGGAGAGATTTCTGGTTCGAAATTTATTAAATAGAGCTGAGAGTGGTCTACGAGAAATACAGAAGATGAGACAAATGAAGCTATTATTTTCACTCGCTATGGAGTTAATTTTTTTTTCTTTTTTGTACCAGCAGATGGCAGCGAGACGACAAATAAACCGCAAAAAACGTTATCGTGATGATAACTCTTTAGATTGTCATACCTGAATTTAAGTTGCTCGGATATACGAATCCTGCTTGAACGCGGAGAAAACTTACTTTTATTCGTTGACCCGCTCCCGGTCTCTTGAACAAACAGCTCTGAACGGCCTCTAACGATTACTTCATAACGCTGAACGTGAGCTCTTACAACAACGGCTGATGCAGCTTGAGAGTACAAGGAACCAATCAAGGTAAATGTGAATCGGACGGTTTCCTGAGCTCTTAAAGCGCAGTTATGTTAATCCATTTACGACATGCTACACGATAGGAATTTGATTGATTGATTTGGCTGGCTAGTTGAAAAGTGCCGTGCGACTACTTGACTTGGACCCAGGCGATGATGAGGGGGTTTGGTTCCTTTATAAAAAGCCGTGGCTTCGGGGTGGCTTGTAAGTGCTGATGGCCGTGTTAACGAATCCGTAAGGGAAACCGGAGGGTGCTTTATGATGATTAGTTCAGAAGCGAGATGGAACGAACGCATCTGAGCCTGGAACCTGAGTGAGCTAGAGGACAAGCTGAGTGAACCAGGAAGTGGCAGGATAATCTGAGAAAAATGGTATGCAGATTTCAGATGAGAGATGAAGCGTAAAAGCACTGGACGGGACATGAGCTTGAAATATGAGAAAATGGGACAGCTTGCTTATTAGCGGAGAACCGCCCTGGCTCAGGATAAAATTTAACGGGTAGGGCGAAATGAATCTACGAGGCTGAACATGTACCACAACATCGGTAGCCTGCAGGCTACTTGTCAACGAGCTTAAGGTATTACTGGAGTCAACTCTTAGCCATCTGTATTACTAGAGTCGACTTTCAGCTATCTGTATTACTAGAGTCGACTTTCAGCTATCTGTATTACTAGAGTCGACTTTCAGCTATCTGTATTACTAGAGTCGACTTTCAGCTATCTGTATTACTAGAGTCGACTTTCAGCTATCTGTATTACTAGAGTCGACTTTTAGCTATCTGTATTACTAGAGTCACCTTTTAGCTAACTGAATTACTAGAGTCACCTTTTAGCTAACTGAATTACTAGAGTCACCTTTTAGCTAACTGAATTACTAGAGTCACCTTTTAGCTAACTGAATTACTAGTCACTTTTTAGCTAACTGAATTGCTAGTCACGTTTTGGCCATCTGTAGTGCTAGAGTCGCCTTTTAGCTAACTGAAGTGCTAGAGTCGCCTTTTAGCTAACTGAAGTGCTAGAGTCGCCTTTTAGCTAACTGAAGTGCTAGAGTCGCCTTTTAGCTAACTGAAGTGCTAGAGTCGCCTTTTAGCTAACTGAAGTGCTAGAGTCGCCTTTTAGCTAACTGAAGTGCTAGAGTCGCCTTTTAGCTAACTGAAGTGCTAGAGTCGCCTTTTAGCTAACTGAAGTGCTAGAGTCGCCTTTTAGCTAACTGAAGTGCTAGAGTCGCCTTTTAGCTAACTGAAGTGCTAGAGTCGCCTTTTAGCTAACTGAAGTGCTAGAGTCGCCTTTTAGCTAACTGAAGTGCTAGAGTCGCCTTTTAGCTAACTGAAGTGCTAGAGTCGCCTTTTAGCTATCTGTATTATGAGAGTGAACTTTTAGCTGTGATTGCCTGTATCAAACGGCCCTATTCGCCTCAGTCGGTTGGTTTGGGGAAACATTTGCACGGTTCTTTGCGTTTGCTGATTGTTGCCGAGGTTCTAACGCGCCTGCGCTCTCCTTCGCTGCCTTCTGGGTAACCCAGCGCGAGCGTCTCAGCACTCATGATGCGTTTAAAGGCGGCTTGGAGAAAAAGGCCACGACATGAAAACATCAGATAAGCAGTTTTAACTGCGAAAAAGAGCGAGAACACATGCATGGGAAGTACGGAAGCCCCCAATGTAACTAACTGATGTAAGAATGATGAAGTTTGGAACGCAGCCTGAAAGGCGCATGCGAGTAGGGCCTGCGAGTTCAGGAAGGGGATAAACTAATAAAGTTCCTACGTTTTGTCGCGTTGTAAAGAGTGAATGAGGCACGTGAAGGCTACGTCTTACCCCCGAAGCCCGAGGCGGGCGTGGCGTGGGAAGTCCGATGGGAGGTGCTGACGGGCGGGCTGACAGCGGCCATGCGGATTTGAGCCAAAGCGGGGAACCAGTGGGAAGGCGGTGCGATGAACGCTGGAGGTGGAAAGGAAGATGGTGGACGATGAGCTGGGAGGAAACGGCAGCGTAGATCGAAGCAGCGAGACGTTGCGGCCCGGCCGGGACGGAGAAAGGCTGCCAGGGGACGTATGCAACGTAGACGGTGGGATTATGTGTCCACTTGCCAGAGACGGATCGTGAAGCGGGTGGCATAGGAGCGAGGGCCGGTAGATCCCAGATCGGCGAGAGAGCGGCGGGAGAAGCTGTCTGGAATGAATGAGGCCTGGACCGGGAGGAACTCTTCTTCCATCTGAGGAGCGTCTGAAGGAAAAGAAGGAGCCGAGCCCGCGGCCAAGCAGCTTTTGTGACTGAAATTAGAGGTGGAAGGACGAGCAATAACGACGAAAAGGATCTGGTGAGATAGCTGACTGAGAGCTGAGGCGTGCAGCTGAACAGGTTGAGCTCGGCTGGAGAGCGAAGGACGCCATGAATGAAGGTCCTTATCAGCTGGGACTTGGTCGGTGATTGGACGTGACGTGGCTTGGACCGGCGTTCATAGGTCGACGATTGTGGGCAGGTCGCTTCAATTAACGGGTCCCGGTGGGGATAAAAGAGTCTTCCAGTTTGAATTTGCGCCTAGGCTTCATAATGTAAGTATTTTATATGGCTATTTTTATATTTTTTTATATGGCTAATCAGCTGACTCTTTATCATTATGTTTTGACCAGCAATGAATTTCTATGAGACAAAATGAAATATCTGGGTTTATTTGAGTCCATCAGAACCAGAACCTGGAGGTTTCTCCATTGCTGAGTGTTGCTGCAAACATCAGCAGAGAGTTGAGCACAGCTGCTGCTGCTCACATCCCACCAGCAATAGTGAGGAACAGAGAATCATGGAAAAGCTCACTACCTGGGTTAGAACCGAACCTCAATAACCCTAACTGGTTAGGGAGCGAATTGCCAGTGGGAAAGCAGCTATTGATTACACTCATCATAAGGGGTCTTTGGACTGCACTTTGTCTGATCCCTCACCTAGGATCTACCTGCCTGAGGTGACCCTAAGGGCCTAGCATCATTGGGACCCTCAAATTCTTCCACCACTGTAAGATGGCAGCTCAGGGAGTGGATGAAAGGCAATAATGAAAAATG
Source organism: Xiphophorus maculatus (assembly GCF_002775205.1). NCBI lineage: Eukaryota > Metazoa > Chordata > Actinopteri > Cyprinodontiformes > Poeciliidae > Xiphophorus > Xiphophorus maculatus. The sequence continues at coordinate 259,992 of NC_036449.1, read as the reverse complement.
TGTAAGAGAAGACTGTTGTTTCACTTTATTTTTTTTGCTAAATTTGTTTTAAAAGACACATTTCCAACCAGTTCGCACTGAAGCCTTTATCCACTCAAGAAGCATTTGTAGATAAAACATGAATTACCGAAACAACGCAAAATTCCACACTAATTATGTCAGCGTGAAATCTGTTTGTAGAAAGAGAGATTTAATTATGTCAAACGTGCTTATTCCTCCTCCCCAGAATAGATAAGCAAGCTTGTGGGAATATTTACTGCCATGTTAGCAGAGTACTGGGTGATGGTGGGTAATAGTGAAAATATGTTTTCATGTGTGATAAGGAACAACCTATTCCCAATCTTCACACACCTGTCAGGCATACAGCTCGTTATCTTGGCTCTGAGGGCCTGGATATTGTTGTCAAGAGCAATCACACAGATACACACGTAAAAAACACACACACGCACACACACAAAATCACCCAATAAAAGCATGTCAACATTTTTAATTTTATACAACAAATATCTTATGAGTAGTGGACAGAAAGCTGATGTTTATCCCAACCAGGAGTCATGTTAACAGAATATTTCCTGTATTTGACGGGGTTTTTTTAAATTGATGGAAAAATCTGAAGTTCGTCTGTCATTTAGACAGATTACAATTCACTCCCCTGGCTATAGAGGTGCAGACACGTTTCACACTTTCAACTTTAAGTAGAATACATCGCGCAGAGGTAACTAAATCAATCAATACAAAAAAAGCATCCCTTCTGAATATCATCGGCGACATGAACACTGAACTAAATGACCCGGAACTGACAGCGCATCGAAAAGTTACGGGCAGGAAGTTTAAAAAAACGCATTTCAAACTTTAGCTGAAGTGGCGCGTTTAACAATCTTACAGTACATTAAGAACAGAGAAAACTAAAGAGAATCCTACATTGTCTTAATCTATTCATTGTTTAAATGGAGGGGTAGAGTGTTTACCTTGTTAAAAAAGAAAGTAATGAGTTAATTAGACTGTAATAAGCACAGAGCTGCACAAGTGACTGCGCACATGGCTCCGCCTTGCTCTGCTCGAGCTGCAGAAATAAAATCCTTTCAGTCAATCAGATTTGCACTTATCCTGCATTAAACGAAAAACAAAATGGAGCTGGAAGTCGTTAAATGAAACCTGGGAGAAGTTACGCTGCTTATTCAAATGGAGCTCTAAAAACCAAAGCATAAAATTAAAATAACATGTCGTGTTTGCTCCAACCTCCAATCTCTAATTAAAGTCAATTAGTCTGGTTGGATCGGGCTCAGACATAATGTCTATGTAATCAGTCCATAGATATTCTGGTTGGGTTGGATTTTTTAGGTCCGATCTAAACATTAGCGAAGATTTTAAAGTTTTGAAAGCTTAGATTCTACACTTTCAGAAGATGTAAATAACTCAAAAGAACCTGAGTTCATGGTTTTACATTTACCAAACAGCACCAGCCTTCTCACAAGGAAGACAACAATAAATGAGTTAGGAAAACAACATTTGGAGTTAGGTGGTCCACAAGTACTTATTTAGCGATCCTCAGCCTGAAAAAGCTTGAGAAACACTGAGCTTAATGGAGTGATAAAGAAGAGGGAGCTGGTTCTGATGGAGGACTGCAGTTATTGTCAGGAAACGACGATGACTGCAGAGTTTCTGGGGAGAAAGGATCCGACGATGAAGATCTAGATGTCTGTAACCTCCAAATCACTGAATGATGATCTACTGTATGTATAATATAATTATTTATCTCTATTTCTGGTTTTATTCAAATAATCCAGGTTTTTTCAAATAAACGAGTCATGTTCTGCCTGTGCTCCAACATACCAACATACTGTACATAGCAAACAGTTCAATTTTAGTATGTTTATTAGTTTATTGATGGACAATAAAAATATTGCATTAGGATTTATAGTTCTAAAAATAATTATTTATTCATCAATATTTATATATTATTTCTTGTAATATAAAGCAATTTGTTGATTCAAGGATGCATAATCAAAATACCTTTGATTATGCTTCAAAAGTAACTAAGTACCATTAGGTATAATTGTTCTTTTTCTACAGTTATACCTAAATTTTATATATTACTACTAGTTTTACTCATTTTCATTCCTTAGTTGTCTAATGTAGCTAAAAAGCTTCGCACCCAAAGTTGGAAATAACTTTCAGGTTTTTGTTTACATGTTATCTATTTTAATATCATATCTAGTAGACTAAATCTATATTTGTATTGCACAACTTAGCTCAGGGTTAAGATCATTTACAGAGTTTTTCAGCCAATGTCCATGTAGTGGACACACTGCACTCTTCCACTTCCTCTAACCATGTGGAATCCATTCTTGACATCAAATCACTTCTATTTTAGTATCAATCAACCAACCAATTGTTGTTACATCTCCTTGGTTGTATTAAGGGCTGTGCAGTGCCACAGTTGGTAACACTGTTGCCTTGCAGCAAGAAGGTCCTGGGTTCTATTCCCGGCCCGAGGTCTTTCTGCACGGAGTTTACATGATCTCCCTGTGCATGGTGGGTTCTCTCCGGTACTCCGGCTTCCTCTCGCAGTCCAAAAACATGACTGTCAGGTTAATTGGTCTCTCTAAATTCTCCCTAGATGTGAGTGTGTGTGTGGTTGTTTGTCCTGTCTGTCTCTGTGTTGCTCTGCAACAGACTGTCCAGAGTGAACCCCACCTCTCGCCCAAAACGTTTGTTGAAGATAGGCACCAACAGCTCCTGACCCCACTAGGGACAAGGGTGTTAGAAAATGGATGGATGGATGGATGGATGCACAAACAACAAAAGAGGCATGAAGCTAATTAGTTTTACTACTCCATAAGAAGCGGTGTCTCACAATATTATCTAATTAATTTCAAATTACTTACCTTACATTTCTGCTGCCATCTCTGTTGTTTTAAACAAATATTTCACTGTCCTCATTTAAGCTGACCAGTGTTATCCTGCTGATGATAGATAGAATTCTACTGTTATTTGTCATAATATTGTAAGCACCTTGCACTGATAAGATATAATAAAAGAAAGGAAGAGTACTCCAAACGTCACAAATCAAGGCTGATCACCTGAAATTAAAACTGGGTAGAAAAATAACTTCTGATGGAGATGACTGCAGTACAGAACAAGAAGGGCAATCTGAAACGACTAAAGAAAAATGCTCTGAACTCAAAGAGAAACTGAAATAGGTGGATGGCTTATGGTGGAGAAAAACAGACTTTTAAAGCTGCAGTTGGTAACTTCTGTAAAGAATATGTTTTTTTACATATTTGTTAAAATCGTCACAGTTTTAACACATATGTAATATTTATATATTACATATATATAATATTTATTTTATTTATTTATTTTTCATGAGCATGTCTTCCATGTCCAAGTGTTTTACCTTTTGACATTTTTGCTGTTTTTTTATCATGTTAAAAATGTGAGTGGGGTTTGCAGTGATGCTGCTGTCGTACCAGAAACAGAAGCAGATGGATCCCTCCTACTCATCTGAATGTGAAAGGATTCTTTAGTCAGTGTATCTTCAATCTGTCCCATTTGGTGCTGTGACCTCTGTGAGGCAGACTAGGGTCAGTGGTTCATCTCAGCATAATACCCTCCACCAATTCTGTTGTCAGTCAGAACTAGTCCCATTTCCCTTCTAACCACAAGGGCACCAGCGTTCTTAACAATAATCTAATTAGGTATTAATGAGGCCTGTAGCTTTGGATGTAATGGGCTTTTTATGGTCATGTTATTGGGGACTGTGGCGATGGAGAACAAAAGGTTGGCTGCAGTAAATAAGACAAATTACATTTATATAAATAAAGATGTGCATTATAGACATAGACATGTCTAAAATGTCTGTAAGAGTGATAAGGATGGAATATTACTGTTATTACTTGATCAATTATGATCACAACATTCAAAATGAAAATAATCTGCAATAAGATTCATTTTCATACTCCGCTCTTTTTATTTTTTTCTGTGCCACCTTTAGAGGTGGGGACTGCAACAGATATTTGAAAAGCGAGCAAGACCATGATATTCTTTAAAAAAAGAATTTTAAAGGTCCTGGAGGAAACCCAGAGGAAGACCCAGGACATGTTGGAGAGATTATGTATCTCTGCTGTTCTGGGAACGCCTTGAGGTTCCCTGGAGGAGCTGGAACAGGGAGCTGGGTAGAGGGAAGTCTGGGCCTCCTTAGTTAGGTTGCTACCCCTGTGACCTGATCGGGATAAGTGGAAGGAGATGGATGGATTGATAGTTTAAAGGTCCACTATTATGCAAAATTCACTTTTTGCATGTGCTTCTAAAAACAGTCTAGAAACAGAAACAGTCCAAGAACAAAATAAATAATAATAATAAAAAATAAAAACACCCAACAATTTTTGGGAAATAAAGAAGTTCTGCTGGTGCCTGCAAAACAATCTGTTTCAAAAACCTGTAAATTGCTGCATCACCATTTTTGACCTAGCAACTCCAACTCCAGCCCCTCACCTGACAACCCAAGTGCAGCTCCACTCTCTTCATTACCAGTTACAGCTGCAATGACTGCTGGAATTATATACAGTACAGACCAAAGGTTTGGACACACCTTTCTAATTCAATGGGTTTTCTTTATTTTCATGACTATTTATAAGGCAAGAAATCCCACTTATTAACCTGACAGGGCAGGTTAACCTATGAAGTGAAAACCATTTCAGGTGACTACCTGTTGAAGCTCATCAAGAAAATGCAGAGTGTGTGCAAAGCAGTAATCACAGCAAAAGGTTGCTACTTTGAAGAAACTAGAATATAAGGGCTATTTTCAGTTGTTTTACACTTTTTTGTTTAGTGCATATTTCCACATGTGTTATTCATAGATTTGATGCCTTCAGTGTGAATCTACAATGTCAATAGTCATGAAAATAAAGGAAACTCATTGAATTAAAAGGTGTTTCCAAACTTTTGGTCTGTACTGTATATATATATATATATATATATATATATATATATATATATATATATATATATATATATATATATATAATATAATCCTTAAAAATAATTCTTAACAATAAATAATTGTTAAGAAATAATTCAGCCATAAGGCTGAATGAAAAGTTCTAAGCTTGAGTCTCATAGACTCTCTTAAGGAATCGATCAGCTCTTGAAATCAGAACCTTATCAAATTAAAAGGAATAAAATTCTAAAATTGTATTCGATTAAGAATATTGTTTTGTCATCTCCCTCTTCTGCAAGTGCTCTCATATCACAGACTGCAATCTCTATTTAAATGATTTCCTAGATAAAGTTGCCACCACCATGGCCTCTATAGTTCTCCAGTCTCTTGTCTTTGATAGATGGTCGTCTTTCACTCCAGTGTCATTATAAGACCTCCCATCACTGCTGGGTCAAATAAAAAGGTTTTTTAGCTCACTTGATGTCCTCCTCAGATCTTTTTTCCTAACTTCTCTTATCTCTTCTTTTATTTTGTAAAATGAGGGTTTTCAATATTGAGCAGCTAAAATTGTGCATTCGTTTTATTGTATAGTAAAACTAGAGTTATTTTCAAATTATAGCTGATATTTTAAGTTGCAAAAATAATGGTTGTAAGAGTACGGTCTTTTAGTTTACTTAGTTTTTTTCTGTATAAACTTTCCCAGCCCTTATGGTGAAACTAGGAATGTATTGCCAATTAAACCTCACTGTTCATCAGTAAAGCCTGCACCTTCTTTTTGGAACATCTTATCCATCAGTTATCCTTTGAACAAACTTTTGAGTTGGCCAGGAATTATTGTTTCCTTAAAACATTTTTTAAAGTAAACCTATTACGTCTGCTTAAGATTTGGATCAATAAAATGAAATGCTCATAAGTTACATTGCATCAGTGAAAAGCCTTTAACAGTGGTGACATCATAATATTGTCATTGAAGCATCACCAAGGTCAAGCTCTTGTTTTGATTTGGATCACTGAATATGACAACTCAAACTCCTCCCAAAGTTCTCAAAGCACTTCCTTTCCCACCCTTCAAAGAATGGGGACAGGTGGCACATTTTTTCTAAGACTTATAAAATAAGCTGAGTCTCTGTTGTGAAACATTGTCTAGACAGATCATTCCCACTGAAAAGCTCAGAGAACGGTGGCTTGTGTTCATACTCTTCCTCCTTTGTCTTTCCATCTTCCCTGCTGGCACAAGACAAATACCAGGCTCCACTTCCTAAATATTTCCACAGTCGCAGACTGACTCCCTGTTGGGCCCCAGCATCCAGTGGAAGGCGGACCTCCGTGATCGGCCATGCAGAGCAACTACACAAGAGAACGACTGGCTGCCCTGCAAGGCCATGCAGATGCAGGTGTCAATCATGGCTGGAAGCAAGCAGGACTGAAAAATGATAGCATTTGTGCTACCATGCAATTATTTTATTAAATCAGTTAAGTAAATGTGAAGTGTAAAATGATGAACAGTGCTGCAATACTATCCATTATTTTACCTGGAAAGCACTACTAGGGTCACTTGGGAAGACTGCAGATATACAAAATGAAATATTCACAAAGGATCCCCAAGTTGGCAAGTTATTACCTTCTGAGGTTCAGAACTTCAACCTATGACAAGTATCTAAAATGTGTTGGCTTCTGGTTGGTAAGATGATATGATCCTCCAAGGGAAAGACATCTTTTTGTAGCTGACAGGCAAGAGACATGTCAGGAGTCAGAACTCAAAAGAGAGGGTTGATTGAGGCTAAGCTTCCCTCTACCCAGATCTTGTACAGGTGGGATCAGGAAAGGGCAGCTAGCATCTTTACAACCTCCTAGACATGAACTGTGTAGATTTTTACCTTCAGATTGGCACTACAGAGTGCATTTTGTAAAAAACCAGCTGTCACAGAGACAGTTTCTTCCCAGAGGCTGTCTCTCCTATAAGTACAATGAGTCTGAATAGTGAACTCCTCCCATGTGAAACATCTTTGATGTATATTTGTGTCCCAGCTGCCCTCCAATGTGTTGGGGTGAAACCTGGAGGCAGGGCTGCCCAGGTGAAAAAATAATAATCTACTTATGTATATTTCTATATTTAAATAGGCTGCATTTTTCTGAAATACATTTCAAATATGTTATCAATTGGACATACTTCTTAAGAATATATTCAAAATTAAAAATGCATACCTTTCTGAAAACATACTGTTGTTTTAAAATGTATTTTGGTAGAGTTTATAAAAAATATTTTTTTGTAAAATATACATTACATTACAATTAAATATATTACTAAAATTATATTTCAGATTTTGGTGCAGTGAGTGTTAAGAGACGTCTCACACTTCTCCCATCACCTCTCCACCCAAATCTCATGGTGGTGGAGATCTCTGGTTTATGTAAATACAACTTTCTTCACCTCGATTCTATCAGTGCACATCTACAGTTCAATGTCATTCCAATAATATAATTCTGTTGAAGTCAAAGGTAATTATTTCAGTTTGCTTCTTACTGGTTATATCTGCCATATTTGAAGCCTAAACTAAAAGTTTCTTCTGGTCCAAGTGTCACAAAACATACTTCAAATGTTTGGGATGCTAATTCAAATTTTGCGCTGGAGTCGGGGTTTCCATCAATACCCACTTCTTCACCAGCGTCTACACAAAGTTTTACTGGTTTTTATTTTCTGAGGCATTGGTGTCAAATTATTCACTGGGATATCTACACTGAAAGAGCTTTAAGCTCCAGTTTTTTATTATCAAATATCATCAAAGTCTAACTTATCCATTTTTCCATAGCATCATTAACCACTTTCAGTTAATCTTAATGTTGCTCATTAATATTGTCCAATAATACAATCTGACCCAAACAGTGAAATAGGCTGCTGCTAAAATTCTGCAGTTTATTCAAATTAAACTGTTACTGGAAAATGTCAACATAGTCTTAATATACACATCTGTGGAATCAAATTACAGTCATATTACATAAATGAGATTATGCATAATCCATAATCTCATTTATACTACCTTGTACTTAACTTAGGTTCATCAAGTTAGTCCAGCTTACATGAACACATTACTGTATACTTAGGAAAATCTTGGAAACCAATTGCCTTAATTGAATAAATAACTGCACTGTAAAATGAATAAGTGGACATTACTTTAAAAAATGTTTGCAAACTTGTTGCCTCATGAAAATCAAGTTTACACCATGTCTGTCAAAAATGTGAGTATGGGTAAAATATACAGTACATCTTAAGTTTACACAACTTCACTAACTTGATCATTTGGAATAATATAATGACATACTAATATAACTTTATTATAAAGTAAGTTCACCTTACTTTATAATTATATGCAAATTCAAGTCAATTTTTTTGTTTTTATTAACTTGTCCAATTTTAGTGAGTGTAATTTCCTAAAGCTGAGTATAATCACTTAAGCACCAAAAGCATTTTTTTAAAACTTGAAATGACTTGATTGAAACAGTTCCTGACTTCTGTGGGGTTTTTTGTTTTGTTTTGTTTGCTTCTCTGCCCAAACTTGACAGTAACATGGAAAGCAGTGGTAGTTTGTATTGTACACTGTTGTTCAGCAAACCAAAAACACTCATATGCCAGAGCTGGATAGTCCTGAAGATGAACTTAGGACTCAGTCATGGTGCAGTTTCATATATGCAAATGGAAATGCCAAAAACTAGCGAATAAGAGCAGCAGTGCTCTGGATGTAGCCTCATTCCTGATCAAATGGCTGCATGGACGGAGCTTTGGAGTCATTATAGTGTGGCTATTTCTGTTTTATACTATTTTTAATTTTTGGTTCCCAAACATTATAGCTGGTGGGACTTTAATAAATGACATGCTAAGACTTGTTTGATTGACACAGCAGCCAGGCAAAAGCTGCCTGTGCTGGTAAGATGGATGCTAACGATATCTCTATCTCTCTCTGTGTGCCATGCTTATGACATTAAAATAGTTTTAATGGTTTTTGTACTTCAATTTCTGAGAAAATAGTAATTTTCAGTTTTTTTGCAAAATATACTAATGTCATGAGGAAAACAGCTTCATAAGTGTTTGAGGATTTAATCATTTTTGTGTTTGATTTCAGCTTATTTACCGAACACTGATAAGACTATTCTGCCCCTACTTAAACAAGGTAATGCAACTATTTGCATCATTTATCTAGGTTTATCAAGCAAGACTGTTCTTTGTTTAACGTACTTTTTTATTTTGTTACATGAAAAAGAAAGTCAGACTAAAGTGAACTTAATTTTATCAAGCAGATTAAGCAAAACCGAGCTATGTATAAATTATTCAACTTTTTTAATATCCCATCTGTCCATTATTTTACGCTCTTAACCCTATAATTTTATTATAAATACCCAATTTGGTGTTTAATGAGATTTTAGGACTTAATATTATCTTATGATATGATTTTGAACTGTAAATGATTGTAATTTTGAAAAAAGTTCAAAAATAAAACGAGAATGTTAATAAAATGTTTCCATCTGCATCAAAAATCTGTGCTGGTGAGACATTTATCATTCTGGATCTGAAGACAGGGGCCACAAATGGCCCCCAGGTCGCACTTCAGACTTCTCTGCTTTTAGTATTATTAATTTTTTTAGCCTTTATTTTATCTGTATAAAAAGCCCATTGTGTGATTTTTTGTGTTGTATGTGTTTCTGCCTCTTGGCCAGGCGAGGTTTTAAATCTCAGTTCCAATAAAATGGTCCATGTCATTGAATCGGGTTGTTGTCAAACGACCGTTTTTTTTATTCTTGCGATCTGAGCACTAATGACCTGCCTGTCATCCTAATGTTGGTTTGCATTTGCTCCTGATCTATCGGGCATTCTGCTCTGGCTAAGGAGACACTATTAACCTTTTTCAATTAGTTTTTTTGTATCTTTTCATGAAATCTGTCAGTCACATTAGCGTTTGATATGGGAACGCATTGCGGTCACAATGTAACGCCATGAGACGGAAGCCCAGACTCACCAGCCCTGCGCCCCATAACAAAGATTCATCCTGGACTAAACCGGTCTAGAAAATGGATGGATGGTTCAGTGGTGGAAATGTAAAATCTGAGTGTTTATATCCTAGTTTATACTTCAAAGTGCGAATAATAAGTAAATAGACTTTGACTACACCCGCCTCTTCTACAGCTCAACCATGTTTATTTATTCAACCATAAAAGCTAAAACTCTTTGTCACATTTGTCTTGTTATATATTTACATTTCTGTCGTGTCTGAGAAGTTTGAAATGTTTTGTAATAAATACCCTGAATAATTTTTATATTTTAGTTTTATATTTTAGTTTTTACATCAGTGTTGATCACCAGCCGTTGAGTTTCTGTAACGTAAAAAGAAAAACCCACATCTCGGTTCCCTCAGGCCATCGGATCAGTTCCACATTAAACCTTTTTCTTTGGTTTAACTGACAGGATGTCGAATAATAAAAAAGATTTTTTTTACTTTTTGTCACGCGGTCTACTATGGAAAAGTTGCTCTATGTTCAAATCAATACTTGATTGCATTAAAACAAGTATTTTTTAGATGTTCAAAACAAAATGTTTTCAATTTTAAATGAAAGACTTTCAAGCATTAATCTCATTAATTAATTAATTAGATATCAATGGTATTTTGCAGCTGCTTGTAGCCAACAAAAAATACGTAACAAGAATAACAGAGATAGATAAATACGGGAACAATCGATTTGATGACATTCAGTTAGGTGAGAAAAGCTTTTCTTTTCTTTTCTTTTCCGGGCAGAAAAGCCAGAGATCGGCCTGAACTTGCAGCATATTTGTGTTCCAGGCTTGAATTTGGATGACTGTTGATGAAATGGCTGAATGTAACACGAGACAATTTCATGCTCTGCAAAGCTTCAACATCTCTGACAGCGGCGAGTTCCACGGTGTGAGTTCACCTCTGTACCAAGAATCCCGCAGTTCCACTCAGCAGGACCGATGATCCGAGACCCCACGCTGCCTGCCACTAAAGGGACAGCAGCATTTCAGTTTCATCCGCTGGGGTTATTGGGGTCAATGTGGGAATATTTGATGGGGTAGAAAAGAGTTTATTTTGAAAGGTGCAGCCTGAGATCGTTCCCTCTGCCTCCTGACTCTCTTCTCTCTCAGTACCAGTCTTACTGATCCGAACTTCCACTTAAACTGAATACACAAAATAGTTTATAGCAATAACCGTCGCTTATCTTGTAACATAACGTTTTTAAACAAAATATTAAAAATATTTAATTACAAACCGTATAAACATGACATTTTCTACATTTTTTATTTAATTCGTAATATTTGTGCTTACGAACAACATTTACGGAACATTTGACCGTATTTATCGAGACTCTTGCTGCCCTACAAAAACTGAAATGTCTCGTAGCATTGAAGAGCAACACAACTCAGGACTAATGACGTTCTTTTAGCTTATTTATTCAGCAGTTCATCGTTGCATTTACACTTGGAAGAAATTTGTTGGGCTAATCAGAACTTTACGTTTTTTCATTTACCAACAATCAGAACTGTGTGGCGAAGCGCAGCAGACAAACTTCACATCTGGAGACCCGCGGCTCCTAGCTGAAGGAATGTGAGTCTAAATTTTCCAAACATCCTCTGTTGTTGCTCCGTGGTGGACAATTTGAGGAGCAGTAGTAGTACTAGTGGTAGTACTAGCAGTAGTACTAGTGGTCGTATTATTGTCCTGGTTTCGGCAGAACCTGAAGTTGAATATCCAACTTTGATTGATCGTTCAGCTTTCCGTTGAAAATCTTTGGTAGTCTTTTGTTTCCTCTTTATCGGTCCAGTTGAGAAAAGTAACTGAACTGGACGAGTAGCTGGTTTCACTCTGCAGCCAACACTTGGACCCTCCCACCGACCCGGGATGCGGTGTTCGGGTCCAGCTCAGCTCTCAGTCGCTGTCCTCTTTGTCCTGCTGTGTAGTTGTGGTTGAATGGTTGTAGAGTCCCTGGGCCATCAGCTGCAGCGCCAACCCGTTCTTAAAGCCACTGGCCTTTTTAATCTTGGCCCTTTTGTTCTGAAACCAGATTTTGATCTGAGACTCGTTGATGTTCAGCTCCCGGGCCAAAGACAGCCGCCGCTGCTCCGTGATGTAGCGGCTCACCTGGAACTCGGTCTTCAGCCTCTGGAGCTGCTCTGCAGTGAAGGCCGTGCGCGGCCGCTTGTCTTCTTTGCAGCTTTTACATTTTTTCAATTTCCGCGTCCTTGGGCCTGCAGTAAGAGCAAGTGACAGCAAAGCGAAAATATGAATATACAGCGCATCCAAATCACATAAGAATCAGAGAAAATACCTTTTTGCACCTTCTGCGTTCAATAGGTTTTTCAGTTTCAGCATTGAACGCACCTCTGAACTGAACCCATTCAGAACTGAACAGAACTGAACCGCATTAGAAACCCGAAGCGGATCGGAGCTAAAACTATAGAGGCCTTGGACTAAACATGGTTCTGTCTCGAGTTCAAAGGTCACACATATGATGGTGGAACAAAACAAAACAAACTCATTCATCTCTTTAAATGTTATAAAACGGGTTTAAATAGATGCCGCTCATTCTATAATTAATCTCTAACTTACTGGATGAAATAATCACACTATTATTATTATTATTATTATTATTATTATTATTATTATTATTATTATTATTGAATTTAGTGATTCATCTGAAAGGTGTGTCCTAAGACCAGCGGCATAAAAAAGCAATTCATTTAGATTTTTATGGTTGCAAAACTCAGGGAAGAAATATGTCCACTGAGTCATTTCTACCCGTTTGACCATTTAAACTTTAGCTGTCAGTCGCACTAGGCTTTTTTCTTTTTTGCTTTATTTTAGTCGTTGTTACTCGTTTTCACATCTGACCCAAGATTAGCAACACTGAGGGAAACACGCAAGAAAAGCAGGCAGTGAGTCAGAAACAGCATCGACACCTGAGTCACGAACCACACTGAGAAAAACCCTCTGCACGTATACACGGCATTATTATTATTATTATTATTATTATTATTATTATTATTATTATTATTATTATTATTATTATTATTATTACATTTAAGGGTCAAATTAGGTGAAGTTCAGTTAATAAATTTAACCGAACACGATCATGAATCCATTCCATGTTTTCTAAATTGGAAGTTGTTGAAAGCTGATTTATTCACTTTGTGTCTGTTCCTAACGAATAAAATAAAATTAAAATAAGATGACATTACACATCTTAATGTGTAATGTCATCTTATGACAAACAAACGCTGACAAACAAAATCCGTTTGTCAGCGGAATCGCTGACAAACGGATTTTTAAAACACAATATAACACTTGGACAAAAACAAACAGAAGATTCAGGTTTGACGAAAAGCTGTTTTAAAGAACATTTACTGTAATTAAAGTGTTACTTTGTAGCTTGTTTTTCGTCTTAATTTATTTTATTTTATTTAAGTCTCTTCCAAATTCTAACTGAGCTGTAATTTTAGAGTATAAATAAGCAAAAATAGTTTATTTTAGAATATAATAAAAAATATATTTTTGTTTTATGGACACAAAGGTAAAATAAAATGGAACTGTGTGAAGCAGGGTTATTGTAAAGTTGGATCTTTCAGGGAAAATGTATATTAAAAAATCTAATGTATTTTTTGGAAAGTCTGTGCGAATGGATATGGTTTGTTTGATCAAAATTAAATATCTATAATCGATATCCTGTTGTAACATATTTTACATCAATGAACCCGTTCGGCTTGAATCTGTTTGTGAATCCATCGTCTTACCAGAAGAAGGCCTGTCAGAGTACCGGGTACAGTAGACCCAAGCGGGCCAGAGCAGGGCCTGGCCCTCCGGTGCGGGGGTCCCGGTCCCGGTTCCGGTCCCGTTCATCACCACCAGCGAGGAGGCAGAATGTTCCTCGTCCTTCTCCTCGTATTTTAACCCTTCGCTGGTCTCGTCAGAGCCCGCGGTGGCTGTCAGTCTCTCGCTGCTGCACTTCGTGGTACTGGCCCCAGAAACGGTGCTGTCGCTGCTGCAGCTGGAGTCCAGGCCCGGTGTCCTGGAAAACGGTCTACCAAGAACCGGGTGAAGCCGCTCCAGACCAGAGCTCTGTGCCTTCTCTCTCGGACTCAGATCGAATTCCCTCTTGCATCCGAAATCCGGCCGTAAAATGTTGTCAATGAAGAAGTTTGTTGTTCTGTGGTTCTGTGGGCCGGCCTGCAGAGGGGAACCGCTTTCTCCCTCGCTGCTGTCCGGGCTGTTTAGGTCCCGCTGTTCTTCCATCAATGCCTCTGATGAAAGTGTGTTCTTCCTACACTTATAAAAATACATCTGTGTCCAAATATGTCAACAGAGAGAATTACAACATGATATTTATATTTTTGTTTAAAGACATGGTGAAAACGTGGATATTCAACCTGCCTAAAAGACGTCCAGCGCGCGTCAGTGACCCAAAGATTGACTGTGCTTGCTACGCACAGCTCTGACACACTGACGGATTTTCACCATTCTTTTCTTAAGTCTGCACGGCAGATCTCCACACTCACCATCCGCCAGTGCATCGCCAACATCCAGGACGGCCAATCACTGCTCGTGACACTCTCAAACCCAGAATGACGATGTCCAATTAGGCCAAGCGTCTCTGATCCAAAAGTAAAAGAGAAGAAGCACCTCCTTCAGATCAGAGGGAAGCAAAGCAGAGCAACAGAGCAACAGAGTCTGCAGCCACTAGCTCCAGAAAAAACCCTCACTTATATATATATAAGTATAAGTATATATATAAGTGAGGTTTTTTGTACATATTTTACAGTGAGTGTTATTTTTGGAGGTGATGTTTAAAAGTCTTATCAGTTATTGTTAACAGTTTTTTTTCTTGACAGCATTTTTTTATTTTGCATTGTGAATATAGTTGATCTTTTTTTACTAAATTAATATTTAAGTAGGCATGACACGTCCTAGGGTGAGTTTTGGTAGAGGAACAACGTAATCCACAACATCACCGCCTCGCCTAAGTTATTTGGTTTCTCCAGGTTATAGCAGGGAAATTCCTAGTAACATTCATGAGGGTGGGGCTGATCTGTTTGTTGATCACAGCGTTCAAACTCCTCAGACCTCTTCCCCTGTAGAAAGATAGAAAATTCAGTCACAGAAAGGTTACAGGCAGATAAACTAACCAGTGCAGAGAATACAATGTGCACTAAATTTGTGGCACTGCAATAGACCTCACACAACTCACCATGGTGATGCCAAAAAA
This sequence comes from Xiphophorus maculatus, assembly GCF_002775205.1. Taxonomy (NCBI): domain Eukaryota; kingdom Metazoa; phylum Chordata; class Actinopteri; order Cyprinodontiformes; family Poeciliidae; genus Xiphophorus; species Xiphophorus maculatus. The sequence continues at coordinate 244,787 of NC_036449.1, read as the reverse complement.
AAAACTATTTTAAGTTACTGACAAATGCTCTGTTCTTGAATGGGTCAAGCTGATGTCAATGTATTTGAAAAAGAAGAATGTTAATATTACAGATCAGCCTGGTGAGGAAGAGCCAGAGCTGTAGTGAAAATAGACATATGCAGCTCAGTGTTGAAAAGCAGCCTGAAGCAATTTATGCTATTCTCAAACAACACTTCAGTGACATCACATACTCATGCACTGACTTAGAAGTCCCAGTCTACTGGGAAGTGTGCAGTAGACTGCACACTTCCCAGAGCTAAACGTCTACCGTTTCTTTGTTGTTTTTCTTTCTTTTTTTTTTTAATCTAAAGGATTATATTTGTCAGTGAAACTGTTTCTGAATGTTTTCCTGAGTCTAATCCAAGTTCAGTGCTTGCACATGTTATTCATTCTGATTGTGGTTGGAGCTGTCCTGTTCGGATCCTGACCACTGTTCCCTCCTATGAAGCAACAAAAGCACCTCTACCAAGGTGTTTCCTATGTCACCAGGCTGGGCACATGAAACATCCATGTCCTGACATATTGTCCTCAGTGAGTCGGTCTGCTACTATCCCTCCTCCCTATCAGGAAAACTAGAAGGCCACATTTTGAGGTCAAATTTTGCTCAGCGCTTTGACCCCTTCAAAGCTCTGTGTGAAAGCAAGTCTGACCGACAGAATTCCTGGACCAAACCAGCAGCTGAATGGACCTTTTGTCCTGTTTTATCTATTTCCCATTTCAGATGTCTGTTTTAGTGTTTTTGATTATAACTGTTTCATAATTTAACATCAACCTGTTAAAAGGAAATAAATTAATTTGTTTTCTTACTTTTTTAAATCACCATCATCCCATTTATATTAGAAATAAATTGATTGATTAGATATGACCCTTTTTCCCTCAAAGAACTATAGAATATTTTTTGGTTCTACAAGTCTAAACAAAAAGACTGGATAAATGAAATGATCATTTTTCACTGATAAATGAAATGATGGCCATGAGGAATAACAGTATAAGAAATGAAACCGGTTTCACCTGTTTGGTCTTCGTGCCAAGTCACATATTCAGAGATGGTCCTGAGTGCCACATGCCATGAATGGGCAACTTGTTCTCCCACCATGTTCAGGGCACAACTGAGGCAACACAGAACATGTGTCCAAGAAATAATTGCTTGTCTATAGGCTCTATTCTCCTAATGAAACATCCACTATCAGAGGACATTTTTCTCTGTTATGTCCAACACTGGGCTGGGATTTACGGCGCTCCTTTCACAAAGAAGAAACATGCAGTAAGATTTAGGTAGATACTATTGGTGAACTTTTTCATTGTCACTTGGCAAAATAATAAAATTAGTCCAGTTTCATAATTTATTTTCTATCAAAAGTGAAATTACAAGAAAGCTTAAAAACAAGTAGAATATTTAAATACAGAAAATTTTATTCATCAGTTTCGGAAACTTTGAGAAGCTAAACTCACCTTCGTAGACACACAGTGTAGCAGAGATTCACAATGAACACTTGGCAACTTCAAACTACAGTAACTATGAGAATAAAGCTGGAAAAGAGAGACACCTGCTGGCTGAACGAGAGGAGTGCATTTTTTTATGGCTGTCAGTTTTTTTCTAATTAGCCTAAACAGTAATAAGAAAAGTAAATGTTCATTGTTATTAATTTCTATATTATTTTTCACTGATCTTAAAGAACTTCTCAAATCATGCAATTTCTTAAAAAAGGGTTGAAATACTTTTTACACAATTTTTTTATAATATACTTTCATTTTTTATTTATAATTGCTTTTCTCTCCCTCTGATTCCAGGAAAAATCAGAGGGAAAAAAAAGCAATCATGAAAGCATGATTACCACACAGATGGGATTCATAAATCATGCACAGAGCAAGAAGGATAATAAGTTCAAAATGAAGCTGACTGGAAAAGCCCCATTGTGTCTTTTACTGACAAGAATGAACTTCTGCTGCAGATCAGTACTGCTTTGATTAGCTGATTGTAGTTTGATTTATCATTTTTTCAATATCAACAATACTTACCTAAACTTTTAGGCATTCACACTTGACAAATGAACTTCTCTTTCTCATAGCACTGAGGAAAACTGGGCCAAGATAGAGCAGAACCTCGCAAAGAATGAGACTGTTGACTATTTTCTCCTTTCTACCCGTTCTTTAATTCCTCTTCTTTTAACTTAAGACAAAGATTAAAATTATGGTTTAGATTTTTAATAAGCAATCAAAAAGGCTCCTGAGAATTAAATAGACCTTTAAATCTGCAAATGTGGCATAATTTAGTGACTTTACTTAGCAAATTAGGCTTGCTTTATTTAGTTTAAGACACAAATGACTGGACAAGATTTTATTTCTTCTGATCTTTCCTAATGAGTTAAATTTCCAATGTTTATTTTCTGTCAAAAAATAGAAAACATGCATTTCCTAGTACAGCTTTTTGAAACAAATGGGAGGTTTAAGAATTCACCAATAAAATTAAACATGTTTTATTGATAAGTCAAGGCTGTGTTAACTTTGATAGCAAGTAAAATTAGTTGTTATAGAGATGAAAGTCATTCACAAATACCTATTGTTATTATATTTCTCATCAGCTGCTGTTTCCCAATGAAAATCATTGATGAACTTCATTAATGCATGTAAATGTTTTGGACAATACTATATAATTTGGATTCCCCAAATGCAGAAATATTACAGAATTTAACTGTCTTAGAATATTTCTGTAAATGACATTTACTTTTTGACTTAAATGTTCTGAGCAGTCAGGGATCTACAGTACATTCAAATATTTTTAACACAAATTGGCTGGAAACCGTCGGTACTTCAAGAGGCTTCGTGAGGACATATGCACATTTCAATCAGAGAAAAACAGCGACTAAAAAGTTTTATTGACATAAATGAATTAATGTTCTTCACCCTGGTGAGAAATAAATATAGGCTACTAAGTATGTTAAATTTTAACATACATACATAGCATACTTTAAGTCAGATTAATCATGAGTATACTTCAAGTTCACTTAGAATTAGTTAACTTAAAGTGTGACATTTTGGAACAACTAATTTTGGGCTTAGTGTATTTTAGTAGTATTTAAATTGTACTAAAGCACAATTTAAAGTGTACTAAGTGTACTTCAACAAACGTTTTTGGACAACTTAAGTTAAACTTAGTGTACTTTAAGTGTATTGCTTTTTATGTAATATAAACATGCATGTTTAGTATATTTTGAGTGTACTATTTTTGTTATTCAATTACATTTAAAATATACTTAGAATGTATTTTAAGTATATCGGCATTACATATTTTATGCATTAGTAATGTGATTACAGTATGCTACAATTACACTTTTGTTTTATTATAATTGCTGATGAAGTACACTTTTTAGTTACTTAATGTATTTTATTATTCTGCTTTGCCACTTTGTACATTACATGCTTCATACACACTGCAGCACTGCAAACACATCAGGATCAATTACAACACACTTTACAGGTGAAACTAATTACATTGTGCTTTCAATATATTACCATTTTGGTCACACTTTGTTTGATGAGGTGTGCATAGGTCTGACATAACACTGTCATCCAACTTTTAAAGCAACTTCTCATTAGAAGTGTCATTATTTACCGAATAACACTTCATAACACCTATTAGTATGTTCCTCACAGGTGTTATGTTTATGACAGTATCATGTCAGTCTTATGCACACCCTGTCAAATAAAGTCTTCCTCACATTTTTCAAGAATACATTGCCAATATGCTATCACAGAATTGTACAAATTGTCAATACATTTAAAGTTTACAGACAACATGCTTATGAAAATCAGCACAATAAAACAATAGATACACTTTAGAGGAAATGTGAAATATATTTCACCAAGGATAGAGTATTATTTTAATACAATGTCACAGTATTCCAGTATTATTCCAGACAAACTGACATTTCTCCGTCCTAAGAACAGTGAGGATCAACAACAGAAAATTCCTATTCACTGGACCACTGCGCTTTACAGAAACCTACGAAAAAGAACAGTAGAGCAGTTAAACAGAGAAAGTTCTTGTATTTTAAAGAGTACAGAAAAACGGCAAAGAAAAAAGTAAGACTTACAATTTTAAGACGTTGTGGATTCGCTTATGTATGTGACATCCTCAGAACTGGTTGGTGATCTGGTGGAGCCAGAGCCTCTTCTGAGACAGGAAAGTCTTTAGGCTTTCTAGTTCTTGTTCACCGACTTCCTCTTTCATCTTTATTTATTTAAACTGCAAAAATATGTTGAAGATAAAAACAATGATGAACGAGTTATAACAGCCACACAATATCAAAGTGTCTTTGGCATACTAAGTTTAATTAAAACCAGGTAAAGTTTATGAAGAAAACTATATCAAGTTGCAACAAACAGCCTCCATGCTGTTATAACATGAAGTGGAATGATTGTTATAATAACTATTTTTTAAAAATCACAATAAAACTGATAAAATATTTCTGAAACCAACGTAAATTTGTTTATATACACTGTAAAAAAAATTCTGTTGTTTTTACAAAAACAAACTGGCAGCTGTGGTTGCCAGAATAATTCTGTAGAAAACACAGTGAACATGTAAACTGTTTTACTGACCAAACAGTAATTACAACAGTGTTAAATTGTGAAATGAACAGATTTTCACATAGTTTTGCACAAATTTTACTGTGATTTGAAAAGTGTTATTTTTGTAATAAAACAGTTTTATCAAGTAATTTTAACCAACTTTTTCTGATGAATTATCATAATAATGCTGTTATTTTACACTTTTTTCCAGTAAGATTTACCCAGTTTTTGTTTGTTGTACAAAAAAACTTCATTTAGTCCTACTGATAAAATACCTTTAAATAACAGATTAAAACTGTTAAAATGTCAATTTAAAACATTTTATTAATACTTTCTGAAAAACAGAAATTTGCTCTAAATTTTTTTCTTTTTACTAATAATTATATTTTTAAATATCTATAAGCATCAAATTTCAACAAACATTTCCCACTTAAAGGAAACTTTAAAACACAAGGAAGCCCAATATAAATTGTATCTATGATAATCTTAAAAAAATAAACATATACTTACATGCCTTTGAAATATTTATTTTCAATGAAGTTCTCATTTGTCTTTTCTGAACATCATGAAGCACATGAAGCAAATGCACCTGCTGAATAGATATAAATTTCTTCAACCTTTTTAACTTTATCAGAAACAGTATGAGAACCAACTTTCACCCCATTTTTTTTGGAGGGGGGGCTTGAAGATTATAACATACAATAAATTTCTATTACCAGTATACATTTTAATAATAATGTTTGTTTGCTTCAAAAGTTTTTCTTTTTTAGAAACAATTCTATTTTCAAATATCTATAAACATCAAATTTCAACAAACATTTACCAGTTAAATGCAAATTTAAAACACAAGGAAGCCCAATATAAACTGTATCTATAATGATAATTCACATTTTTTTTTAGAAACAAATAAACATTTTAATTGAAAACATATTTTCAACGAAATTCTCATTTGTCCTTTCTGACATTGAGCAAAATTCAGCCACTGAACAAATATAAATATGTCTTTTCAACTTTTTTAACTTCAGCAGACACGGTGTGAGATGCAACATATATTTACAAATCTATTCACCTCTGTTAAGATTAAACACTGTCTTGATAACTCACTGACTTTAGTCCTTTCTCAAACATCACGCCACTCATGATCCGAAAGTTCCTGGATCAAGTTGAGTACACGGGGGTTCACACGCAGTCTGGGTTTATGGGTTTCTTCCACCTTACTGCCCTTGTCTGGGTTGATTGAGAAGAAACACCTTAAGATAAAGAGGACAAACAGAAAACTACATCAAAATGTGCTTCACAAAGAAATAAACATTTTTATTCAAGATATAAAAGTTGTCAAAAGTCAAATTTAACTCCCTACAATTAAAAAAAACAAAAAAAACAACTCATACCTCTGCAGAAACTCCAGTGTAGACGCCAGCCCCGATGGATAATGTATGTTAAAACAATATTAGCTCCCAAACATCATGCAGAGGGCAGAAATAAAACAGGAGATGTTGTTGTTTCCAATCTGTTGATCCACACTCAGCATGAATCGTTTAGCATGGAAGCAGGATTGACCTAAGGAGAAAGAACAAACAAATTTAGACTCCTGATACAACAAAACAATGACATTTATATGAAAAATAACAAATTAAGTAAAAAGTACAAAAAGCATAAGAAAATAATTGAAAAAAAAACAAAAAAAAAACAAATAAGTTATCAGAACTGAATATGAATATCAGTGTTTAACGGTTGATTTTTGCTTTTCTACAATTTTACTTACATCTGAATTTCCAAGCAGCAAGTGCCTTTCTGGCTTGAATTGGTCTTAATGCTGACAGCAAGTCTTCCTCAACAATGAACTGGAAGTCATCATATGTTTCTACTCCAATTGACTGTAAAGTCTCCTGGAGAATGTCTTTTGAAGTCTCTGCAAGATCGGGCAACACTTCACTGATAGCGCTGCGTAAAAATGTTTGCTCAGCCATTTCTGGAATAAAATCAGACAAAATAATGGTAAAAAAAACAAGATCACCGTAATATAACATGTATTCAACTATGTACAAATTAAAGAGACTCATACTTAGTGTCAAACAAAATATCGTGCCTGATTCACACTTTTTAGTCATGTACATCCTTAAATTTTTAGTCAAACTTCTTTCCCTGTTTTTTCTTTATTATTTTTGTACACATCAACATATCTGTTTTAAGTGGACTTTCCATCATGGTATATAAAGACATTTTTATTTTGAAAACACACTGTGTTTCAGAGGAACAACTTGTTGTCCATTTACCTGATAAGAGGTCAAAGGGTAAAAGTCAACCAAGTCATTTATGTTAATACACAAAGTGCTTGAAGTCTGTTTTGTCACTGAATACAGATGGTAATCAGGATGATAGACAGCTGTTTGTACATCCATAACACAATACACATCAGTTTCATTTTGAATCAGAATTAAAACCAACACTCCAAACTCCATATACTCATCATTCTTTGAAACCAAGAAATGCCCCTTTTTATACACTGTTCCCTTATATTGTATCTCTGTGGAAATACTTGTGTCTTTTCAGAAAATCCCAGGTATTTTACTGCATGTTTTATTTCATCACTGTAGAGGCTTGAGTAAAAAACACAACTGTCCTTGACCAGCAGCAGCTGATTGCATCTAGGGCCAGCTGAGATGTAAGCCTGAAACATCTGGTGTCTTTCTGATAGTGTCAAGCATATGTTTTTAAAATTTTTTAAATGCCTTGCACATCTTTTAAAGAAGACATGTTTACTCTCAAAACGCATTGTCCACAACCTAATCAAAGGTCCAAATTTCAAAATTAGGGCTGGATAGTGCCGCAAGAAATGATGTTTTGGTTTAAGTGAAGTTTCAGGAAATAAAGATTTTCTTGATTCCAAATATTCTTGGATTATTATTTCGAGAAAGGCAACCTGTGGCAAAGAAATCTTTTGTGCACAAATCAAATCCACAATGTCTTTGAGCTGAAGAGTTATCTGCCAAACATCATCTTGTGGATTTTGTATCTTGTCACCAATAATCACTGGCAACAATCTCAGCAAGTTCCAGTTTTGAACAGCTTGACCTGAAAGCCTGATTGCCTCAGAGTTGACAGGGCATGGCTTTGTGAGAGCATCTGATCCTTTGTACTTGAATTGCTTGATTCTACGGTTGAACTGGGAATATGTAAACCATTTCTTTGTTTTAACGAAATATTTCAAGTATAGTGCAAGATCATAGGATACGACACCCTCAAATAAGTCATGGCCTAAGCAAGGTGGAAGACCAGGTTGGCAAACATGAAAAGACTTTAGTGAGTTGAAGTCAGAGTTTACCTTGACACCTTTGATGTCTTGATTGCTTCCAATCTCTCGATGATGGACAGCCAAGTTGTAAGCTTCAGGGGTTCGCTGTGGACCACAAGCATTTGGATCATTAAGAAAGTATTTTCTTGTGATTTCACAGTACCTACAAAAGTACTGAGAAGTACTAAAGTTTTCAGTAAACCCACCAATGATGTGTGATCCTAAATTGTCACCAGCAATACAGAACAGTGCCCCTTTGACTGTTTCTTCACCTGCAATAATGCCATGTTCCTCTAAATCTCTCAAATCCATGAGAAGTTCAGAGCAAACCTTTGCAGTTCCAAACTGTTTTAAATCGTTCTCGGAACACAATGAAACTAGAGACATGTGATCAGTGCTTGACCGCACATGAGCAGGTAAGTTAGCCACAGATAGATAAATAGCGACAACTTTGTGTTTCTTCTTTGCTGAACCAAGGGGGTTAACAATTTCAAAGGAATCTTGGTAGAGAATAAGCTTCAGGCACCCAGGATTTTCAATGAAGAACTGGTTGCACTTGAAGTTTTGGCCATCACTTAAAACATCCGGGTGTGAGTCATTGGACTGTTCCAACACTGAATTCTTCCATAAATCTGATTCTAAAAGTGCACTTAGTGTCTGTTTAATGGGTATGTAGTAAGAAAATCTCTGGGTCATGTTTTCATCACTTCCTAAAGATATTTGCTTTGGTTCTGTGTATTTTAACATTTTTTTAAAGTCTGAGTTCTTGAATATGTCAGTGGCCCATGATGACAAACAGAAAATAAATCTGAATCTCTTACACAATCACAGATTTTAGCAACAGCATCATCTGCAAGACACATGTCATCTTTTAAAAGTGACTTTACTTTAGTCAAAGTGTAGTCCATTCCCAGCTCATGCACATTTTGCATCTCTTCAACGATGTTCTGTATTGTGGAAGTTGGAAGATGCAGCTGTCCTTGAAGTTTCAGGTAGAAAAGACACAAGTTTCTGAGATAATCCTTGTTGAAATTTGGAGATAATTCGTGACTTTCATTAGTCAGAGCATCATTAAAGCTCTCAGAAGGCCCATCGTTTTCTGACAGACTAACGATCTTACTTGTAGTTTCCTTGTACAAAACATCAATGTTATCCACAGAAAAATCTCTATGCTTACGGGACATATGAGCTGTGAATGATGATTTGACGTTGAAAACTTTTTTGCAGGCTTTTACTGGACATGCTACAGGCCGCCCCTCCATTATATGCTCCTTTAAATGAGCAACGACTTCTTTCACAGTTTGGCTTCGGTGCCCACACAATGAAATGGTGCATTTCAATTTAGCAACAATGGCTTTGGCTGATTCGGGTTGTGAAGCCACGTTGTGTACTCGGTAAAAATGAGTTTTAAACGCTGCATATGTACAAAATGTCCGCTTACATTCTGTGCTGAGGCATTTGAATACACAACTGGGCTCGTTTCTGTGCACTCTGCAATGCAACACATAGCCCCTCAATGATTCTAGTTAGGCCTGTCACGATAGCAAATTTTGCTGAGCGATTAATTGTCTCAAAAAATTATTGCGATAAACAATAATATTGTCTGAAGACCTTTTTACACTGATTTAATGGAAATGACGTAATAATGCATGTGATTTCCTGCCAAAGATAGATACACTTTATTTTCAAAAGAATATTTAACACTGGAACTGATAAACAAAATAAACAAAACAACCAAAAACAAAATGGATTCTCAGTCTCCATTAACAAAAAATGTACTTGATAAAAACTAAACAACATAAAGCCAAAGTGGAAATAAATACTGCATTCAACCAAAAGAGTGCAGATTATGAAGTCTGTATATTATGTTGCCCTTCAGTAATAATTAGATTTAAATAGAGAAGACGGGCACATCAACTACCTGATGCAATAGTTCACACTACATGATTTTTGCTCCTATTTTTCCCCTTATGACAATCTTAGAACGTTGGTCTTTCTAAGATTGTGTGGTGTGTTACGGTAGATCGTCGTTGCCGCTCCGATCTAAATCAGAGGTTTTCCCCACTGGGACCTTAAGGCAGCCTGTTGAATGTGACAGGTAGCCAATCAGAAAGCGCGGATTCTCCTCAGTGTTTTCTGAGGGGAAATTACGTCGGGGAATCCCAAACAGCTGATACGGCGCAACCCGAAGTCCAGCCGACGTGGAAACAACATTAATGTTTATTCAACATGCAAAGAATATAGAAATGACAAGAGGAGGAGTTGGAGCGAAATTGCTACCGCAGTTGATAAACCCGGTAACTTTTCAGCTGTTCTTCGTTAACGTGACCTAAATAGGTTCTAATGATTTTCATTCAGTCAGGACTTTACGCTGACACTAGCCACATGCATTGCAGGTAGATTGTAGTAAAGCATTGATTAATGCCTGGTTTTAAAATTAGTTCACTGAACTTGCAGCCATTATTTTGTGCCCATTGTTGGACACCACATGGCAGGAACGAACCCGATCAAACCGTTATACCTAGGATTTCTGTCGGCTAATGTGTGGTCTGTCAGGTTTTGGAAATGGACCGACAATCGGCCGACAGCTCTAAGATCGTGTAGTGAGCGCTGGGCTTTACACTAAGGAAATGAGGAAGGGAGGGTCAGTGGAGAGCACCGGAGTTGAGCCTTTTTTCATCTTTCTGTCATTAACAGAAAGAGAAAAAGGCCGAAAGAGACGATAATGCCGATAATTGAAATGACGTCGATAGTTTTAATTTATCGTACGATTAATCGATTTATCGTTTGACAGGCCTAATTCTAGTGTTTTACAGCAAAACGTACATGTAATCATGTTTAAACAATTTCAACCTACCCAACAAGTTACACGTGTTGCAGGTGTAACAAAAAATGATTCGACTGTATATTGTTCAGAGAAGCAATATGACGCCTTAAAAACAAAATTTAATCTCCCCAGAAACACAAATTACCGTGCCTTTTACGTTTGAAGAAAATAAAGCTTAACTTACATTTGCTGAAAGCTGACAAGGTCCAAACAGAGTTCTTTTCTTTGTCAGGTTTGAGCACAATTCAGCTTCTTCTGAGATGAGAACCGTTGTACGAACTTGTTCAAAACAGCTTTCAGGCGCCAGGTAAGCGGACCAATTAGAGAGCAGAACAGACCGCGCTGTCCAGCGAATGGGAGAAGTTGAGCACAAAGCGGTGATCTCCGTCTTTCTTGCAGTAGCCAAACTTTGAGCTTATAATGGCAACGGTGAAGGTAAAAACTCCAGTGTTAGCAAAAATAAATAAATAAAAATAAAATACATGTATAAGCAAGTACATGACTTCCTTGTTGATTCAGGTGTTTCCTCCACGTTAGTCGTGAAATATGAAGAAATGATCCAATCAAAATTGACAAAGAATAAGTAAATGAATTAAAGAGGAAATGACAATCTAAAGAAGTGGGAAAACACAAGTGAATATAAATAGATAACTAGTAAACAAAATTGGAAGTAAACAATGTGGAATCATAATTATGTAATTCCACATTAATTTCCAAATCTATTAATTTATTCATTTATTTCATTGTCCATCCATCTTCCACTTATCTGGAGTTGGGGCAACAGCTTAAAGAGGGAAGCCCAAACTTACTTCTCCCTAGCAAAAAAAATGGTAAGCTAGCTTCCAATTCATTTGGATTTAATAATCACAGAATGTAAATGTTAGTTTTTCACTGCTGAAATGTAAAAATGTTGTGAAGGATACAACTTTTTCCATTAAACATACAAAATGTGTGTTTTCCACAACAAAATAGAGTATTATTTGCAATTTTCTATTTTAAAATTTACAATAATTTTCAGTTCTACATTATACAACATCATACTGTTAAATGAACAAAATATCATTGTGTTTTTCTTTACAAAATTTTTCTGTCATGATTTCACAGATTTTTACTGTTTATTTTACAGACTTTTTTACAGTGTATGTACTGCACTATTTATAATTAATCGGAGATAATTAGCATTTTGAAGCAAACTTACCACCAACTAGCAACACGTTAGCAGCCTTCGTCCCTTCGGGCTCCTTTGGTGACACATATTTCACTTCCATCCGGTTCTTGTCTAGTTGTGTTGTCGTCTAACTCGGAGTATGATGTCACCAGCTTGAATTTACCAAAACTACTTATCATCAAGGCCCTCTCTACTTTTAAGGCAATATTATGCGAGTAAAAATGACAAATTTGAACATTTCTTGGTTTATCAGGTTGTTGCTTCCTATAATAGACAAAATTTTCTTGCAGGTCTTTCAGTAACGTCTGTTTTTGTTTGAAGATGAATCACTCACACCAGAGCCTTTTTATCTGGAAAAATTTTAAAGTATATTTTACAAAAAATATACTTTTAGATAGTGTACAAAAAATACATTTTTAACAAGAGTACAAAAGTTTCTAAAAGTATATTTATTTCACATTTTTAATATAATCTTAGTAAGTATATTTACTTGATAACATACTAAAAATATATTTCGGAAAAATACGGTATACAGTATTTAAAATATGTTTAATGTAGGAGCTATTTCTCTATTTACAGTTAAATCTTAGAATTTAGATTATTTAGTTTATTTTTATTTGCTTATTTTCTGGTTGATTTAGAATTAGAATTTTTGTTCAAGTTTAGTTATTTAGAATAAGCTTTTTGGCTAGCAATTCACTTAATTAGTTACTTTCAGTTTGGGACGTGGATGTTTCACAGTATAAATAGGCAGGTTTAGGCAGCTCATTATGGAAGTGTGAGAGACGGAAGGTGGAAGAAGAAGTGAGAGAATGTACCAAACAAACGAAGGCAGTAGGATTTGATTTGGTGGATCGCATAAACTGTACATTGACTGTAGCAACATGGCTTCTACATCAGGAGGAAATAGTGGAAATGAGATGGAATGGATGATATCAAGATCAGCAAGAATGAAGAGAGCAATTAGGAAGAGACAAGAAAGGACGAGAAGTTGGTCGGAAGAAAGTGAGGCTAGAGCAGAAGTTAGCAAAAGGACAAAAACAAACCAACGGGCGAGTTCATGAGAACAGGATGACTTTAACATAGAAGTAGAATTCAAAGTAATGGTGGAATTCAAGCAAGATGGGGGATATATTCACCCAATAAAACTGACCAAAGCAATAGAGGAAGAAATAGGGAAAATTAAAACGGCTAGAATCATGAATAACAGAAGAGTGCTAATACATGCTTTCAGTGAATCTCAACAACAGAAGATAATCAAAATGAAAACCCTGATGGGGAAAGAATTAAAACATATATTCCAGGATCTTTAGCAAGGCTGAGAGGAGTAATTTAAGGAGTTCCACTTGAAATGACAATGGAGGATGTGAGAAAAGAAATCAAAGGAGGGAAAATGACAGATGCCACCAGGATTAAAAATAAAAGAGATGGAGAACTTAAAGACTCTATGGCAGTGATTCTACAATTTGAAAATATTATGCCAGAAAATGTCCAGCTGGGATACATAAATTACAGAGTTAGAGATTACATCCCGAAACTCCTGAGATGTTTTACTTTCCAAAGAATGGGACACATTGCAACGGAATGTAAAGGAAAAGTTAGGTGTGCAAGATGTGGAGGTCCACATGAATTTGGAAAATGTGATAAAGATGCTCAAATCAAATGTAACTGTGGAGGAGAACACAGAGCAGCATATGGTGGATGTAAAGTACAAAGGGAAGCCAGAGAAGCCCAAAGAATCAAAATAACAGAAAGAGTTTCATATGCTGAAGCTTTAAAAAGAGTAAGGAAAGATAGTGCAAGAGGAATGAGGTTGGGAGAAACAAGTCAAAGAAACACAGCTTGGAATACAAATCAAGGGCAGAATTATCAGAGACAAATCTTGGTACCAACAACAAATATGCAAAATGCATGTTTACATAAATGTAGAGTGGATGAAAATACAACGGTGGTGAAAAAAGAAAACTTTGTAGCATATATGTGCCATATTATTAATGTTGCAGTACAAATGAAGACGAAAAGTGATAAAATAAAAGCAATTGTAACATCAGCTGGAAGGTTTTTAGATATGAAAGAAATCCAAGCAGAACAGATTCATATCATTTTGAGTGAAACAACAGAAAATGTTCAGGATTAGGATCCAAGCTTTTCTAATGGTTCTACATATTCTTCAATGGAATGCCAGAAGTTTAATAGCCAATGGACAAGAATTTTAAAAGTTTGTTTATGAATTAGAAATAATGTGTTCAAGAAACATAGTTAAAACCTAACCTAGATTTTAAAATTCCTGGATAAAGCATAGAAAGAAAGGATAGACGTAATGTGCCACTTTAATTAAAGATGGAATAGCTTATAAGAAAAACCTAATGAATAAAGAATTAGAATGTGTTATTATAGAAATATTTTAATTTAAGAAAATATGGAAATATTAAAATGATTATAATCCATGTAAAAATATTGATAGTGAAATGTTTAAAGAAATAGCAGGGAAACTACATAGAAGAGAATTATGGTGTGGTGATTTTAATGCCCACAATAGTCTTTGGGGAAGCAGGAAGACAAATCATGATGGTAACATAGTTGAAGAAATAATGAGTGAAAGGTCATAAGTTTGTCTCAATAATGGAAAAGTTACAAGAGTAAATGTACAGTTTCATGTCTTGATATTACATTAATATCTGGTTATCTTGTTAGTTCATGTGAATGGGATGTTAACTGGGAGTCTACTTAGGGAGTGATCACTTACCAGTGAGTACAATAATTAATGACAATATAAACAGGCAAGATGATTTCATATTAACAAGATGGTGCTTCAATAAAACTAATTGGCATAAATTTAAAATAAATTGTGAGAAAACCAGTCATTTGGTTACATTAAAAGGCAACATTGAAGAATGTACAAGTCAAATAACAGACCATATTTAAATGCTGCAAATTCTTGCATATCAAAAATAAAAGTAAAAGGTAAGAAAAAAGTAGTTCCTTGGTGGAATGATGAATGTAGTAGAGCAGTTAAAGTTCGTAACAAGGCATTTAAAATATTACAGAAACATTTTACATCTGAAAACCTTATTGAATATTAAAGGAAAAGAGCAAAGGCTTGAAAAACTATTAAGGAAGCAAAAAAGAAAACATGGAGAGAATATTGTTTCTCAATAGATTCAGAAATAAAATTACAGAATGTTTGGTCAATGTTTAGGAAAATGTCTGGGAAAAGGAATGATATTAAAATACCATCCTTAGTTAGAGGTCAGGGGATATTAGTTTTACATAAAGATAAGGCAGATTTATTAGGTGACCACTATGCTGCAGTTCATAGTGGTGAACATCTTACAGACATTCATAGACGGCAGATGATTCAAAAACTTGGAAATCATAAAAATATATGTCAACATTAGACATGAATATAACCATGAAAGAACTTAAGACAGTATTGAAAGGGACAGAATATTCAGCTCCAAGGGAGGATCAATTATGCTATGCTATGTTTCGACAGATTCTGGAAGTAACTTTGAAATTAATATTAAAATTGTTTAATAAAATATGGAAAGAAGGTTTAATACCAAATAGCTGGAAAAGGGCAACAATACTATGGTTTAATAAATCAGGGAAAGATCCTATCAGTCCAAATAACTATAGACCAATAGCTTTAACTTCTCATTTAAGTAAATGGACGGAGAAAATAATGGTCAACAGATTAGGATTTGTTCTTGAGCATAAGAAATTAATTAATGGATATCAGTGTGGCTTTAGAACAGGGAGATCAACAATGGATGTTCTAACTAGAGTCAGTAAAATGACATAGGGAAAGCTTTAAAAATGAAGGAAATAACGATTGTAGTATTTTTTGACATAGAAAAAGCATATGATTCATTATGGAGAGAAGGGCTACTTATAAAAATTAATCAGATGGGAATAGGTGGGACGATGTATAAATGGATAGCAATTTTTTTGCTGGACAGAAAAATAAGAGTGAAGCTTGGGAATGATTATTCAAAAGAATTTAATGTGGAAAATGGAATACCTCAAGGTAGTGCAATTAGCCCAATTTGATTTAATATCATGATTAATGATATTTTTTCTGATACTGATAAATGTATAAAATCTGCACTATATGCATATGATGGGGCCATATGGATGAGGGGAAAGAATATAAAACATGTAGGAAATATTAAGAAAGCAATTAATAAAGTAGAAAAATGGTCTTATGAATGGGGCTTTAAATGATCAGCAAGCAAGTCTTGTTTTATGATTGTTACCAATATTGATGTAGGAACAATAACATTATATGGACGGCCTTTAGAAAGGGTAGCAGAATTTAAATATCTAGGTTGGATAATTCTTATACATGGAAAACACATATAGATAACTTGGAAACTAAATGTAAGAAAGTTATAAATCTACTAAAGGCTGTGGCTGGAAATAACTGGGGTGCAGATAGACAGTCATTATTAAACATATATAGGGCTCTTATGAGATCAATAACAGATTATGGCAGTTTTATATATGGAGCAACAGCTACAACACTACATAAGATAAATAGATTAAAGAGTAGGGCTTTACGTACAGTACAGACCAAAAGTTTGGACACACTTTCTCATTGAATTCAATGAGAAGGTGTGTCCAAACTTTTGGTCTGTACTGTAGACAGACATCACTTATTAATGCTCTTTTAATAGAGACTGGAGAAACTCCACTGGAAATAAGAATAACATTAACTCTAGTATATTGGATGAAAATTAAGAGTAGTAAGGAAGAAAATGTAACTTCAACAATTTTACATAATTGTTGGGAATATTCAAAGTTCCAGAGTAATGGATTTGGATGGATTGTAAGCAAACTGATTAAAATGTATAGATTAGAAGATAAGAAAATAGCTCAGTTTAATGCAATAATTGTTATTCCTCCATGGCTATTTCCTGAGGTAAATGTAGATATGAGACTTCTTAAAATGAAAAATGAGTGGAATTTAAATGAAATAGGGATAAAGACTGATATACGTATATTTAAGAAACTCGTATTATAATTACCTTAAAATATATTCAGATGGTTCTAAGAATCTAAAAGGATGTGTGGGAATAGGAATAAATATACCAGAGTTTAAAAAATATATTACTAAAAGAATTTCAGATCAACTATCTGTTTTCACAGCAGAAATGGTGGCAGTTATACTAAGCTTACAGTGGGTGGAGGAGGTTTGACCAGACAGGGTGGTGGTGTGCACAGATTCCAAAGCAGTTTTAGAAAGTATTCAGGGAGAAGGAAATAATAGGAAAGATTTAGTATTATAAAGTCAGCACAGTCTATTTAGATTATATAGGGGTGGCATTGATATTTGGTTCTGTTGAGTGCCAGCACATGAAGGTGTTAAAGGCAATGAAAAGGCAGATAAATTAGCTAAAAGGGCTTTAGATAGATAATAACGATTACAATTCCTTTTGGGAAAGGGGAAGGGAACTTACACTTATTAAGAGTAAAGAAATGGAAAAATGGTAAAAAAGGTGAAATGAAGATAAGAAAGGAAGAAGATTATATGAAATACAAAAGTCAGTATTAATTAGAAATATTATTGACAGAAACAGTAGGGAAGAAATAATAATATTAGATTAAGGGTAGGTCATAACTATTTAAATGACATTTTATATTTAATAGGAAGGAAAAATAATGATAAATGTGAAAGATGTGGAGAGAAAGAAAATGTAGAACATGTATTGATGAACTGTAAGACACATGAACCTGAAAGGGAGAAATTGAGAAGAATGGTTGGAAGGACAGGTCAAGAATGGAGTCTTAAAGGAATATTGGGAAATGAAGGAAACATAATGGATATTTACAAATTAAGGAAAGCATTATTTATTTATCTTCAGAATACAACATTAAAAAATAGAATTTGATAGATGTAAAGTAATGTTGCTACACACTTGTGTACAGTAGGTGGCGGTATGCACCTTAAAGTTGCTTGCGATCCGCTATAATAGAATAGAAGAAGAAACTGCTCATTATGGACGTGGGTGGTCACATGTTTTTATTGTTTTTACCAGTCTACAGTCAGTCTACAGTCAGTCTACAGTCAGTCAGTGAGTGAATCAATCAAGCCGTCAGACAGTAATCAGAGCAGGAGAAGCAGCAGAATCCTGTAACTTGTTTGCCTGAATATGGAAGAAAGCAACAAAGAACTGCATTTTTGACTTTTGGTATTTCTGGAACTGCGTAAGCCAGAAACCTGCGACACATCAAGTGGCTATTTGAGTTGAATTCACTTCTTGCTTTTGTTATAGTTCAGTCAAGCCGAAGGGCAATAAACAACCAGAACGAAGTTAATTATTAACAACATTTATTGGTACACACATAAAAGGGATTCCCCGTTAACTTTATCCGCCGATAATGTTCGACCCGAACTTAACCACTTCAGGCGGACAAACCCGCATAAACCACAACAATGTTCATTGCAAACCTAAGATGCACTGGATTCACTGCAAACATGATCACATGCAATTCAAACCGAGATCACACCAACAGGATCAGGTCTCAACTATTTCAGATTAACAGTGACACAGGATATAGATATTCAGGGAAGTGACCCAGAAACAAACGGAGGACAAAACAAACAAAATAAATGAAAAGTTGTTAGCCTGACCTCACAAGTATAGAAGAAACAAACAATCCTAACTGGGCGGACTAACAGAAAACCAAACTCTAAAAGGACAGCAGGAAGCAGTGCCAACACTGTAAAAACAAACACACAAAAATTACTAAATACTTATTAAATAATTTTAATCAAGTTAATTTAAAACACATTAAAAAACACTGCATACCTGCATCGTATTAACCAGCACTCTGAGATCAACCTTGGTGTAGCAGATCTGGTGCAAACCTACCAGATAAAAACAATATAAAAAACATACAATTCATTCTGATTAAGAGACTAATGTTTAAACCTACCGGCGGCGTCGAACAACCACACGCCCAGGTAACGCTACGCTGCCACCGGAACGTCATTAATAATGCAGCCCTGTATAAAAACGCCAAATCAGCACAACTTACTTAAAATATACAAAGTATGAATGTGTGCTTTCATAACAGAACAATTAAGGAAGTATAAGCCTAGGCTTCTTGTATAGGAAACATTGACTGCAAAATGATTTATCATGCAAAACATTCATATTTGCCAAGTTATGGTAAAATATGAGACTGCAGATGATAATAAGAGCCATTTGGGAGCCGAATGAGCTGTCTCTTCTGAAAAGAGCCCAAAGTCCCTCTACTCTGCGCCAAATCCATGAATGTGTGCAGAGGTCATTTGGGGCGGACACAGGAGTAAAATAAACTTAAACAGTAATGAGTCACACTTGCCATGTCATCTTGAACTTTGAGGAGATTTTGTGTTTCTTGTCTTTAAACACCAGAAACACAAAAAAAGTTTTGATCATATTTAGCTCTAAATTACATCTATTCTGAGCTCAGGAGAAACACTGAAGAAAATAAGCATTTTATATTAAAAAGTATGAATTTATTATTGACACAAAATGTATTCAGATTTCTAATTTATTGTAACACATCACTACTTTTTTCTGTAACACAAACTATAGTAACTATTGTAGTCACTGACTGTTGGTTGAAAGGTCAGTAAGAAAATCCCTTTAGCTTCTCTATTTTTTCCACCATAAATGATCAAAGTAAAAAAGAGAAAAAACTATTACAGATCACTTTATTGGGGAGGTCAATGAACTGTCTACAAATATTACCCAGAAAGAGCCTGATCCTAGAGCACCCTCCATGAGCAAAGCTTCAGGGGCACCGCTGTGTGAGATACTGTAAAAAAGTTTTATGTACCTTAAAGATCATTACCATCTTAGGATCATTCTTTTTAAATATCTCAGTCTCCTTTAGCAAACTTTAATTTGCAGTTCGATCTGAACTGGTGTTTCTATTTTAGGATATGCTGAAAAACTCAGTTTTACTTTTACCAAAAGGCTAAATGAAAAACCCAAAAATAATAATACCTTCCCTCAATCCCCCCAAAAGTAAAAGTGTATGTTGATCAAAAGGTGTGTGTGTGTTTTAAACATTTTAAACTCCTTCTGATTGAAATAGTACATGGGCTTCATTTTTATTTTTTAAAAACAACAGCAAAACAAAAAGAATAAACATAAGGACAGACAGATAAGCTCATCATAACAGACAGGTGTGTAAGGTTGAGCCTACAAGGCTGCAAATGTATGAACAGATGTAAATGGAATACATCAGATCAAGAATCCTGAGTCCATCAGATTCTATCCTTCAAGTTCCTTGTTGGTCAGGAAAGCAAGACTACAGGTTATTACAGGACATCTAGTTTACTGGTATTCTTCCCCTTTCTTGAAGACATATGACAGAGAAAATGGAATTTGCTCCGTGCTATAAATTTTCCAGATCATTTTTTCCATTTGCTGATTAGTGGAGGTTCTGAAATCTTTCTCAGATTTCACCTTCCAAAGCATAAGATTTTGGAAGATGTTGTATGGCATTGTGCCACACTGTGCGACTTCTGCATTCTGATTTAAAAGAAAACGAGTCATGCTTGGACATTTTGTACTTTTGAAAAATCAAATTGGCATATCAGCATTTTCTTCCCAGCTTGATTAAAGAAAGAAAAATCAAGGCAGATACCAATGAGTTGATGAGGGAAAAACCCCACTGCATTTTAAAAGTATTTAATACAACATTCTCAGAAAAGAAGAGCTGGGCTTATTTCTGTCTCTGTATCGTAGACACAGGGTGTTATTACATTTGTAATAATATCCTGTACCTATAATGCCCAATGCTGCCCCACAATACCCCACAATACCCCAGCCCTTCAACACACACAGAGTCAAAATCAAAGTTTTTCCACTTCCCCTCTTTGTGCTCATCTATGCAGTTTCATGAGTCTTATGTTGCAATCCTGAGAGGAGTTATTTTCCCAACATCAAGAACTACTTAAGCAAGAGGAAGGCAGACATTAAACTGTAGTGAGAATGGAGATAGCAGTGGACAAGACAATGGACCAGGTCACACATTATAATCCACTGTTCGACATGTCGCTGAGCAGGAGCGAGCGCTACAGCTTCCAGCATGATGGTGAGCACCAGTGAGAACCTCTCACAACAGATTAATGGAGAACTTCTAGATATTGGGAAATTACACACAAAAAACTACTGGTGTTAGCTAACCGTGGATATTTCCATACAGTGGACACAACTGAAGGCTGTCATTTTACTCTGACCAGTTTTACTTTGCCAAAATGTTTGCTTTTGACTGTAGTTATGACAGGAAATTTGCAGATTTCCAAAAAACCAAATATGAGTATAACTAGATTTAGTTTCACATACTGTACAATATAACTTGTGCAGCTTGTTAAAATTTTCACCTGAAATCCAATAGAAAACAAATGCCAACATTTATATGAACAGCTGAAAGCAGGAAAGAAACACAAAGAACTGTTTTTTTTTTTTTACTATTTTCAATTAATTGATTTTGTGGGGTTACACTTTCAAAAAGTACAATAAAAATCAGCATCACCACCTCACTGTCACACTACACAAATTTTAAATTTCAGCAAAAATGTTCATTAATTGCTCTTTATGTGGAGAACTTTGTCAGTCTGAATGCACAACAAGGACTACTTACCTAAATCACATAGTTTAATGAAAAGATTCAAATCTTTAAAATGGAACCGTGTAAAAAGAGCAGTGAACACATAAACTGGTATATGGCTTAATTTAGCAAAAAAGAATAAGAATGTTGCAGCTTGACTGAGTCCTTCTTCAGTTAATACCTGATTGGTTACAGCATTGGCTCAAGGCATGTAAGACCTTCTACCAGTTAATATGTTCAGTTTATTTATATTGCTAGAGGCTGAAACATTTCCTCTGCATTTGTAAATGTGTAAGACTATAATAACTAATGTAGCTCAACATTTCAGTTACATAAACTTGTCTGATAATTAAGTGGCACGCCCAAATATATCTTACTTTAAAACAAGGAGAATTTCTTTCTATTTGATGATCTGCACTATAAATGTCTTCCTACAGCGAACAAAGCAATAACTCTCTCCTGCTTCACAGAGATCAACATCTGTCAATGTACATTTTTTCTTTGTGTTTCAGATCTGAAACCAGCCCCCTCCAGAAGACACTGGAGTTTTACTGTGATAATTATCTGGGTCATCTTACAGACAGCGCTTGATGCCTTTCTCATTTATAAAGGTACAAATATTTAGACAAAAAATCTGGACTAAAATCACAGTTCGGATTTAAGATAGTTTTAATTCAGATACAACAATTAAAGAAAATTGTAAATATGATGTAACTTATGTTAGTCCTGAAAACCCTAAATCTTTTAATGAAAGAAGTGCTATTTTATTTCTTTTTTATTTCTGGCTGTAGTTGTGTTGGGAGTGAGCCCTGAGCCACAGAGCCCAACGTCTCATCATAGCGCCCTCAGCAACAACGACCTTGACCTCAACCTTCTAATCCACAACAACAGCCAAGAAGCCAACAATCTGAGGAGCCACTTACGGGTTTTGCAAAATCAGGTTCACATACATTTGTATATTTCACAGAAAATTCACAGCTGCTGGTTCTGAGTTTTGTTTTCAGAGGTGCAGACTTGAGTCACAAAAACAATAATTTCAAAAACTCAAAATATAAATGTGTCTTCCAATAAGTTAGAACTTATAATGACCAATGTAAGTATTTTAATTAGGCTATATGTAACATGTTATTGATTATTAACATGTAAACCATTTGTATATCTTTTGGTTACCATGATAACAGGTCAAGAGTCTGTGTGGTGAGGAAGGTCAGCTACAAAGATTACGGGCTGACCTGAACTTGCTCAATACCAGCAACCACAACCTGGAAAACAAACTAACAAACATTCAAATCAAAACAGGTACATATATATGCATGGTTGAGTACATTTGTTAAAAATTTACATCATAGTTACATACAGTAACATTTGTGTTGAGAAACCAATCTGAGGTCAAATATATCTCTTGAATAACTTTATTTTGTGCTTTTAGGCCCACCAGGTACAAACGGAGTACCCGGACTACAAGGTCCGAAAGGAGAGAGAGGCCCAAAAGGTGAGTCCATCTCAACTGGACATTACTAACATGAATGGGAAGAGTCACATTCAGATTTTTGAGTGCATCTCTCAGAACAAGTGTCTTGTTTGGCCACACTCTTACTGCTCACATTTGGTTTTTGGCATGTTGTTAACAAAAAAAAAAAACTATTTCAAGGGGTTTTACACTGCAGCAGTGGTTGATATGTGGTTTAATTTGGTCTTTGGACAATTAGAAGTATAGTTTGAATACAGTAATTACAGTTAGTCTCACATAACATAACCTGTGAGAATTATGATTAGTTAAAATATGTGATCACTCCAGCCTTAGAACCCTGCTTTTGCTGCTGGTATGCCAAGGATGCAACCACTTAAGAGAGAGTTTGTCTTGTTACATGACTAATAAGAACCGATTTTAAAAGTTTATTGGCGTTTGTTATAGTTGCTTTGCTCTTGATTTGATTTCACAAAAAATATGGACATGGAGATTTACTCTCTTGGACAGAATCCAGATCAATTTGTTTCACAGGTGGCCTTGTGCTAAAATATATTTTTTCCATTTATTAATAAATGAATCCATGTTTTCATCCTAAGTGCTTAAATAGCCACAAGTGAACTTGTTTCTTGATGATGTTTCATCTAAAAGGCTCCTTTAGTTCTGGACATGAACTGGAACTAAAAAAATTACAATATTGTGTGAAACTGCAATATTGTTTACCATTCACCTCAGAAAGTGAAATGGATATTTTATTGAAATTCATTAATTGTGGAGTGAAATATCTGAAGCTTTTGTGTTTTGCATTGTTTATGAATATAGTGTACAAGTAAAGAAAACCAAAAGCTAAGGTCAGAAAATTATAATATCCGCTATCAAAGACAGACGTTTTAACACAAATGTCCAGTATGAACATTTCTTGATTACTTGGTCTTGCATGAAATACTGCATCAATGTGGCGTGGCATGGAGGCAACCTGTCTGTTGCACTGCACAGATGGGATGGAAGCCCATACAGCTTATGGCTGACTTCAGGTCATATCTGTCAAGTCTTCTGTTTTGGCTGGGAAACTACCGTATTTACCCCTCTTTCCTGCCATGCTCCCATATTAGTGTTTTTCCATAAATTTCCTGTATCACGGTAGCCATTTTGGCCGCTTCTCCTTGGCCTCTCCATGGGCTGCCACCTTATCGTGGTGGAGGGGTTTGAGTGTCCATATGATCTGAGGAGCTATGCTGTCTGGGGCTTTATGCCGCTGGCAGGGTCACCCAAGGCACGAGGTCCTAGGTGAATAACCAGACCAAGCGCAGCCTTATGATGACTAATAACAATGGATCTAGTTCCCTCTAGTTCCCTCACCCAGACGCAGGTCACCAGGGCGCCACTCTGGAGCCAGGCCTGGAGGTGGAGCACAATGACGAGTGCCTGGTGGCCGGGCTTTTACCCATGGAGCCTGGCCGGGCTCAGCCCGAAGAGGAGACATTGGTCCCCCCTCCCATGAGCCCATGAACCTTTGCTTTCATTAACAGCAAAGGTTCTGTTTGACCCGGTTTATGTGGGCCTTCAGAACCACGGTGGATGAGGCGTTCAGGAACCGGGTTCAGCTCAACCCAATGACCTGGTTCAATGAAATGGAGGCCAACAGTAGGCTGTACTCAGCCAAAGGGGTTGAGTGCAGTGTGGGATAGGTGCTGGCCGAGGGAAGGGGCCCTGGCGGTCCGATCCTCGGTTGCAGAAGCTGGTCATTGAACCAGCTTTTGATATCTTTGGCAGCTACCAATTTCTGCTGGAAAATAAAATCAGCATCTCCATCCAGATTGTCAGCAGAAATGAGCATGAAGTGCTTTAGCATGTCCTTTGAGTGTGGACTTCAGAGAACCCAGTGGACCAGACCTGTATTCACCTGTGTTTGGTGGATTTTATGGAATAGATTTCACTTGATAATCCTCTCATAGCTCCAGTTCTCCCTGTTGCATCTTTTCCTACCACACTTCTTCCTTTCACTCAATTTTATAGTAATATCCTTAGATACAGAAATCTGTGAATAACCAGCTTCTTCATCAATGGTCTCTTTGTGTCTTCTCCTCCTTGTGAAGGCCATCAATGATTGTCTTCTGGACAGCAGTCTTCCCCTAATTGTGAAGCTGACTGACCCACAGTGAGAGTCTATTTAAACATTAAAGGCTCAGGAAACCATTGCAGTTGTTTTGAGTTAATTAGCTGATGAGGATGTGACTCCATAAATTTCCATTAATCTCATTTTCCAGACTGTTTTCATTTTCTGAGATACAAACTTTTGGCTTCTCATTTATATCTGATAAATATATTAATCAAAATTACAGGAACAAAAAGTTTGGAATATACTCCATGTATGATGATTCTATATATTACACAAGTTTCACTTTCTGAGATGAGAGGAAAGAAATATTACTCTTTTGCATAATATTCTAATTAGAATATTAAGCAAGAAACATCCTTGTTAAAAATAACACAAAGGTCCTTTAATACCCTCTAGATGTGTAATTGACAGACTAAGTTTCTTTTCCATAAAAAAGAAACTTAGTCTGTTTTAAACGTTTGTTTTGTCTGAAAGTTATCCAAATGTCTACGTTCTGAAAACATGTCTAAAGTTTGTGTATCATGAGTAAAACAGTGGAATTGTACTCCTTTTATCTGATCATTTTACCAAATGGAAGTATATACAGGATGCTGATAGGTACAGAGGTGTGCGTTGAGCATGCGTTGAGAATATTTCTTTGTGAACAAAGCATTACAAA
This sequence comes from Xiphophorus maculatus, assembly GCF_002775205.1. Classification (NCBI taxonomy): domain Eukaryota; kingdom Metazoa; phylum Chordata; class Actinopteri; order Cyprinodontiformes; family Poeciliidae; genus Xiphophorus; species Xiphophorus maculatus. The sequence goes on along the minus strand of NC_036449.1, from coordinate 219,044 downwards.
GCATGCGGCGTGTGCATTTGCATCTCAACACTCTGTCTCTCTCTGCATTGATAAAGTCTGAATTCCTGGTTAGCCGGTGCATTATTGCCCGGTGGTTCAGACCGTGGAGGAGCTTTCGCGCTCGCCTCGTGACAGCTGGTTTATTTTTATGTCAGTTTCTTTTTTGTGGCAACATGATGTATATCAAATGCTTTGTCTACTTAACTCAGGTAGAGTTGCTGCGCAGCCGCGCGAAGCTCAGTGCAGCTTGTTCCATGAAGGTTGGGCAACCAAAACAATCTCTGTGGTGCTTATTAAAAACTCAATAGACACAAAATGAAAGAGCTACTAAAGCCACAAAAATTAAATCTCCGGTTTGTCCCTCTACATCCAGCAGCAGAGATGCGCTGTGCTGCAGGTCTAGCTCATCATGTAGGGCCAGTTCAATGCTGAATGAGGCCTTGAGCAGAATTTGATTTAGGGGCCCCTCTTGCTGCAAACATCAGCACCACTAATGTGCTAATCCACTAATCCATACCCTAACCCATTTCACCTTGGATTTAGTGAAATCTGGAAGTTTAATTGACTGAGCAGTCAAATGTAATTGTTGTTTACTAAGATGCATTAAGGAACAGCTAAAACTCAAAGATTAAACTCAGAGCATCATCTGGTGCTATGTTACCATAGCAACAATCTTGTTGCTATGGTAACATACTTTTGTTGTGAAATTATAAAAAGAGCAAAGAGAGAGAAATCCCTAGACTCCCTGTAATGATGCTAACTAGCTTGTCATTGAACACAAGCTAGTTGCTCACCTTTTTTCACTGGTACAGGGGTTAAAGGTTAAAGGTTATGCTGGTATCGGGCTCAGAGCTGCTACTGATTGACTCACCTGTTAAGAAGGTATAGGTGCAAGTTAAATATATGAATATGGTGGTAGATTTGTTCCTTCATTCATTAAATGAAATGGAGGCCAACAGTAGTCTGTAGCTAAGCTAACTGTGCTAAATGGTTGATAATCTCTCACAGTCTATGTACTCACCTTTGTTGGAGAAAAACTGTGTTACAAATTTTGGAAACCTGACTTTACAGTTTTCCTTAGCAGTATAGTAACTGCCACAGTTGTTTTTGTTTTCTTCTCTACTCCTCCCTCCTCAAGCGCTTGGAGGTTTACATTGGGACTGTAAATTTCCGAACCAAATACTCCTGTAAATAAATGCCTTGTGACCAACTGATATAAAAAAGTGGTAATTCATGCTATTACACCAGGCACACTATCCTCTATTAAAATTTTAAGTGACAGACTGGCGACCTCTCCAGGGTGACCCCGCCGCTCATCCGGAACATTAGCTGGAGAGGCACCAGCACCTCCCGGTGATGAGATAGCCACGAACAGAGATAGTATCTCATTATAATGAGATGGTATCTCAAAATACCATCTCATTACTATCTCATTACTAATGAGATAGTAATGAGATTACTAGTAATGATTAGTAATGATTACTATCTCATTACTAATGAGATAGTAATGAGATAGTATCTCAAAAATAATGAGATAGTTTCTCATTATTTTGAGATTATTTATTTATTTATTTTAACAGAGTGGCGGAAATGGGCTTCCATAGTAATAGAGAGCAACTTGCCACTGGAAAGTGTCGTAAGATGCTTTCATTTCATGTGATGCGTTGTACACAACAGAAAAGGGTTGTATGTAGTGCTTCTTTTTGACAGGTGACAGTGGGGTTCCTGGCCATTCTGGTCAAAAGGGTGAAACAGGACTTAAAGGGGGAAAAGGAGAACAGGGAGCTGCTGGTGAAGTTGGTGAGTTTTAGTTTTCAGTTACACTAATGATGTATGTATGGAAAGTGGTCAAAGAAATTTGCAAATTGAAATTGGCATAATCTTTGTTATGGCTGACATATAGAACCATCTTCTCTGTTGGTACTTTTCTATGTCCCAGTCCCAGTCAGCTGGGATCTATGTCTAGAGATCAGTGGGTAAAAAGCGGAATTCACACTCCATCACAGGACAGTGTGAGGAAACAGTCCTGTTTACCCTTACTGTCATAAGGGAAAACGGAACTAAAACTGGAGTTCAGTGAACCAAAATTAAAAGCAAATTAAACTTATCTCTTGCTTTACATGCTTAATAAGGATAGATATATGAACTCCTTTAACTCCTGAACAGAAAATGTGTCAGCAGATTGTTGTTATGAAATATTGAAGTGTCTCTTCCCCCTTTAATCTGATGATCATCAGTAATATTGCTGACATGCTGCTATTTAAAGGGAAGACAGAACATATTTTCACAGATGGCATATTGGTCAAACAAAAAAATCTTGAAAAATATCAAACAGCTGGTCTTGGTGTGTGTATTTTTTTATGCGTGCGCATGTGTGTGTGTGTGCCACTGTAGGTCCCACAGGTTCAGCAGGGAATCCAGGAGCACCAGGCAATAAGGGGGAGCCAGGGGACCCAGGAGCCCCAGGTAAGGTTGTAGGTTAGGGGTTAGGGTATTCTTATGAATGGTAGTTCATAAGAATGAATACACACCGACCTTGCCTGTCAGCATGTAAAGTTTTTTTTTTTGTTTCTTTCATAAATTATTGTCCCTCTGGTTTAGCAGTAGATAATTTCCTTACAGTTTTTGTCTTGTGTTATCTATTTTTATGACTATAGGCCCTCGTGGAGAAAAAGGTGACTCTGGAATGTCTGGACAGAAAGGTATCCAAAATTGTGTTAATGCATTGATGCCCAAAGAGGGTCCTGGAGGGCCGACATCCTGTTTTAGTTTTCTCCCTGGTGGTAATAACAACCTTCTCAGCAGGTCAGTGTTCTTCTTAGGCCTTCTAATGAGCCATCATTGGATCCAGGTGCGTTAAACCAGGGAGAGACTAAAACACGCGGGATGCCGGCCCTCGAGGACCCACTTTGAGCACCACTGTGTTAATGTCTTCCTGTTACCACCTCCTAACAGCCATCTTCCTAACAGGTAGCCCTTTAACAAGGGGTTCATAATCAGAGCAGAAATCATCAATATTATGATCTGATTTCTCCAGAGGAGACATTAGCATAAAGCAAATCCAAAATCTTGCTTCAAGAGTGGAGCAACTGACAAACTGGTGAAATGTTGGCAGTGTTGAAGAGAGTGAGGCATGATTAAAATCACCAGATATTGTCACAAATGCATTGGGGTGTTGTGTCTGTATCCTAGCAACAACAGAATGTTTGTAAAGGCGTATGTATTTACGCAATACATTTTGTTCTTCATTTCTGCAGGGGAGTCTGGATTGCCTGGTTCACCTGGATTAAAAGGACAAAAAGGAGACCCTGGAAGTGTTGGCCCTCGGGGACCCCCAGGTCATCTGCTTGTTCACATTCCACAATATATAGTTGCAGAGCATTTAAGTCATAGTTTGTTTATTGACAGGATTTAGAAGTGACAGAAAACAAGTGCATATAATACAATCTGTTTACAGATATACAGACTCTACAGTAATGTATAAAATGATTCAATCACTTTATTCCTTACCATATTTTTGGTCAGTTAGGACTACTGCATTTATCAATATTTGCTAACTGCGACAATAATGGGAGAAAGAAAAAATGTCATGTTGTGGAAGTCAGCAGAAAAAGACGTAAATATAATTCTCCAGATCGACTGTTACCAAACTGTCCATCTGAGGGGGACAAACCAGCTGGAAAGGGAGGACCTAGAAGAGTGGGTAAAGAAACTGGGGGACGACCACGGCAAGGTGGCTGAGCCAACTCAACTGGGTCCCCTGGTAACACATGAGCTGGCTTCAAACGGTCCACTGAAATATTCTCCTGATTATCCCCCAACTCCACCAAAAAATCCTTAGGTCCCCTCTCCAAAACATGGAATGGACCATCGTATGAAGTGGTGAGTGGTGGGAGTCACGGCAAATAAATACATACTCGGCAGGCATTAGGTCCTTTGGCACAAACACCTGTGGAAGGCAGTGATGTGCTGCCAACAGGGCAAAAGATCTAGATTCCCCAATTAGAACTGTTCTACTCCCCTGGGAATCAACCGAACCCGCTGGACCTGGAAGAAATTCCCCTGGTACCCTCAAAGGCTGGCCCTGGACCAACTCAGCTAAACACAACCGCAGGTACTCTTTTGGAGCTGAACTCAGGCCCAATAGAACCCAAGGCAGGCGATCTATCCAGCTGTTATCCACCAACGAGCCCTGCAATGCAGCCTTCATTGTACAGTGGAACTTCTCACAAAGACCATTGGCCTGCGGATGGTAGGCAGCTGTACGGTGGAGTAAAACCAAAAGGCTCTCTGCCACTGCAGTCCACAACTCTGAAGGGAACTGGGGACCTCTGTCAGAGGTCAAGTCCAATGGCACACCAAAGGAGGAGATAAATGCCCGAGCCAGGCCATTGTGAGCAATGGGTCTGACCCATTGCTCACAATGGCCCCAACTGCATAATCAGAGGCATCAGTTATCAGAGCCACGGGAGGCACTGGAGATGGATAGGCCAAAAGCCTTTTTGGCATCATCAAATGCATGCACCCTCTCGGGGGTCCACTCTATCTGCTGGTCCAATTTTTTGTCTCTAAGTGCTTCATACAATGGGTGCACGAGGTTAGCTGACCGTGGGATGAAACGGTTATAAAAGTTTACCATCCCCAAAAACTACTGCAGGGGCTTCACTGAGGAAGGGCGTGGAATAGCAGAAACTGTTTCAACCTTTGCAGGTAGGGGAATCGCCCGTTGAGAAAGACATTTTGTGTCCCAGGAACTCAACAACAGGCAGACCAAACTGGCATTTAGCTGGGTTCACAATCAGGCCATGTTCACCGAGTCTAATAAACAGCTGACCAAGGTGCATCATGTGTTCTTCCGCAGAGGGACTAGCCACCAATATGTCGTCCAAATAGACGAACAAAAACGGAATACCCTGCAGGACCAAATCCATAAGCCACTGGAAAGTCTGCGCTGCGCCTTTAAGATCGAAGGGCATCCGTAAAAACTCATAAAGACCAAAAGGCGTGATAACTGCGGTTTTGAGTAAATCTAAAGGATGCACTGGCACCTGATGGTAACTTTGCGCCAAGTCCACCTTAGAGAAATGGTTGCTCCAGCCAGGCGGGCAGAAAAGTCCTGAATGTGAGGAATTGGGTACCTGTCATTACTGGTTGCGTTGTTAAGGCGCCAAAAATCCCCACAGGATTGCCAAACCTTGTCTGCTTTGGGAACCATGTGCAATGAGATGTCCATGGACTTTTGGGGCGCTGTACAATGCCAAGACGCTCCATGTTTGCAAACTCCTCTTTCGCTATTGCTAACGTAGCGGTGTCTAGGCGGCGCGCTCGCACAAAAACCGGTCGACCGACCATAGGTGTACAATGTTCAACCCCATGCTTTGCCACGGTAGCAGAAAATGTGGGAACCGTTAAAGATGGGAACTCTGCTAACAGACGCTGATACTCATCACCTGTGGCAAGCGTGTTGGCGAGGGGTCGATGGCCGCCAAGTTTACAGGGGTATGTATCAAAAGATACAGCATCTACTAAGCAGCTATTAGCAACATGTACTAATAACCTAAAAGCACACAAAAAGTCCGCACACAAAATTGGTAAAGACACAGAAGTTATTACAAAGTCCCACTGAAACTGACGTCTGTTGAAACAGACAGTCACCAACCTCTACCCTTCCTCTACTCCCTCTTCATCTACGACTGCAGACCTGTCCATGGCTCTAACGCCATCATCAAGTTTGCAGACGACATCACGGTGATCGGCCTCATCAGAGATAATGACGAGGCCGCTTACAAGGAGGAGGTAGACCGTCTGGCTGAGTGGTGCGACAAAAACAACCTGCAGCTGAACACCGAGAAGACCAAGGAGCTTATCGTGGACTTCAGGAGGAACGCTGACCCACATCCACCCATCCACATTAAGGGGACAGTGGTGGAGCGTGTGGACACCTTTAAGTTCCTGGGAGTACACATCTCCGAGGACCTGACTTGGACAACCAGCTGCTCCAAACTCATTAAGAAGGCGCATCAGCGCCTCTTCTTCATGAGGACCCTGAGGAAGAACCACCTGTCCTCAGAGATCCTCACGAACTTCTACCACTGCACCATTAAGAGCATCCTCACCAACTGTATTACAGCTTGGTACGGGAACTGCTCTGTCTCCGACCGGCAGGCGCTGCAGAGGGTGGTGAAAACTGCCCAGTATATCGCCGGGGCAACGCTCCCTGCCATCAAGGACATCTACAGGAAGCAGTGTTTGAAAAGGGCCGGGAAAATCACAAAGGACTCCACTCACCCAGCACACACACTCTTTTCCCTCCTGCCCTCTGGGAGGCGTTACAGAAGCCTACGGACCAGAACCACCAGGCACCGGAACAGCTTCTTTCCCACAGCTGTCACGCTTTTGAACGCCTCCTGACATAAAACATAAACTATAAGGACTGTACTCCCCTATCCTCTCATACAACAATAACACATGGACTATCCTCACACACACACACATCACGGACTGTTTTCTTCACACACACATACAACTTGTAAATTTTACCTGCCATTATTTATCTATAATCCATTCCCTAACATTCTTGTATATTCTGTATAATTTGTGCATATAGCTCCCATATTTATATTTATACACAATATCTATATCTCTTGCTATAACCCCTTATAGTCCATACATACATAGTCTTGTACATCTGTAAATGAATATTTATATCTCGTAGAGCACTTCTGGATAGATGCAAACTACATCTCGTTGCTTGTAGTTGTGACAGTGCAATGACAATAAAGTTGAATTCTATTCTATTCTATTCTATTCTATTCTATTCTATTCTATTCTATTCTATTCTATTCTATTCTATTCTTTGACTGACCCATGTAAGACCAAATCTTCACAAAGCATGTCCACCTCCAGAACACTGCAACAGTCTTCTTCCTGATTGGACAGATTGACAGCTGATCATTCCCAGGCTGTTTCTTTGCATACCCTTTGATCAGATAAACATTGAGCATGGTGCTGTCAAGCATCTAGAAATTGTCCCCAAGTATAAACTAGACCTTAGGAGATCCAGTTATTTTTATCAAGAATTAGTTCTAAATGTAATTCAATATTCATGCTCATAGCTGACTACCTAAATTTTATGAACCATGCTTAGAGCTCCAATTTGAAGTACCTCTCTCTTTTTTATGTTGTCTTAAATAAAGTTTTAAAAAATATAGGTCAATGACAAGTATGCAGATGGATTCTGCCATTGTCAGACAATGCTTAGCATTTTACAGACATTAAATCAAAGTTGAGATTTTTGGTCATAAGGGAGTTAGCCCACAATGATGTTCCTCCTCAACAAAGCACAAATTCTATTAAAACACACTGACAATTTTTTTTTATGTGAATGAAATAGACCTATGTGGTTCTTTCGGTTAGTTTCCTACAGAATGGCAAACAAAAGAGTTCAAAACTGCCTCATCTCTGCATGTCTTTTCTTTATCTTCCATTCATGGACCAAATATTGGGTAGCAAAAACCATTTAGTGTCATCTGTTTCAAGCGATGGAGCTGGCAGCATCAGTTGTTATCCTGAAAGCAAAACCAACATAGTCAAACTTAGTGGAGGGATACAATAAGGCATAAATTACCCATTTAGTTCCTCACAAAGCTGGTTCTATGCCTAGATGGAACAGAACAAGTGTTTCTATAAAAGACAAGTAATTCACTAATGAATTAAATGTTTGAAGTGACAGAGGCTCACAGAACCATGTCATTATCACAAGGACTTTTCCATGTTGTTTAAGGGTATAATCATCTTAATGTTTGTAACCTTCTGACTTGAAAGAAAATTATGAAAAATTATGAATCTTTCTCTCAACTGTCTGGCTTTCAGCAAAGTTTTTTTTTACAATGCTTGAAAAGATGTGTTTTTAAAAAAATCCCAACAGCTTTTGTTTCAATGTATTGTTTCTGCTTTGTATTGTTTTACCAGGTGCAAGAGGACCTATTGGATTTAATGGGACTCAGGGTATGTACATACTTAGTCAAACCCTAAGATTAATTTTGTTGTGAACTTTTACCAACTATTTAATCAACTGAATTAGCTGTAATATTTTTTCCTCCACTCCCTCAAACCCACAGGTCAACCTGGACTGCAAGGAGAAAAGGGCGAGTCAGGAAAACAGAGTAAGTAACTTATAGCAGAGAGCACAGTTTAAACACAGCAGCTACGAAAAACAAAAAGACGTTTGACATAATTGATCTGTTGATGTAAATATCAACTAAACCAAATTAATGGGGTAAGAAATCATAGTTACTATTTTGGAGAGTAGGAGAAAGTGGTAATTAGTAAAAGTATGGGAAAGTGTGGTTCAGAACAGTCCTGCAATCTGTGTGGTCTCCATTCCAGCTTCCTTCCTCCTGCCACATGCTCACGTTACCCCAAGTGGTCCAGCGATTAGAGCATCAGCGAGTGCAGCCAGATGAATCAGGCTCTAGCAACAGCTGCTTTCATTTGTTGCCATAGATGGAAAAGCGGCATGTACATTCTTATCATTTGAAACTATAGTTGGAGACATATGAGCTGTATAGTACATATCCTGGCTGAAGGAATGATTTGATGTACAGAATGAAAACAAACTAAATCCAACAAATGGATTTGTATGATTTAACTGTAATAACTTGTTAGATTACTGACAAAACTGTAATCATTATTACTTTATAGGTATGTTACTCCCTTTATTACACTTAAAGTGGATAGAATTATTAAGTGATTAGCCATTAATAAATCATTGCTTGACACAGGTTTTTTTTCTACATACAACTGTTTTATACTGGTGAAAATGTTAAATAGTTGTCTTGCAGTTACCCTGCACTCTGTCAGTTGCTTCTAGTTTTTCTTTTTATACATCTTTCCATTCCTCCAACATATGTGAAATATGGCCAATCAGAATTCAGACATTACAATGCTTCTTTATCTGATACTGGCTAGTATGTCTTTTCTTTTACAGTTAGTCATTTCTATTAGTGTTAATTCACATCCAAATGACTTTAAATCTTAAACTTTGTGCCTCCCCAGTCAAAGTGCGTCTAGTGCCTGGAAAAAACAGAGGACGAGTGGAAGTCATGCACAGTAACATCTGGGGCACCATTTGTGATGACAGCTTTGGAACTTTAGATGGGAGAGTGATCTGTAAGATGCTAGGGTTCCAGTCTGTTGTTTCCACCTTCACTGCTACCCCAGGTAAGCAAGCATGCTCAGCCTATTTTTCAGTCAAAGATCTTAATTCTCCATTTTTGGGGGCCCTATGGCAGCAGTGGCTGAGGAGGTAGGGCTTTATCCTATAACTGGGGGGTTGCTGGTTCGTCCGTCTGTCATTGTGCCCTTGTGCAAGACACTTCACCTGCCTTACCTGCTGGTGGTGAGAAGGCCTGGTGGCTGAGACTGAATGGCAGACTCACCATCACTCAGTATAGGACAGCTGTAGCTACACTGTAGCTTGTCACCATTATTGTGTAAATATGTGTATACTTTGGATGCTTTTTCACTCAGATGTGGAAAAAAATTTTGTAAAATGGAAATACAAATACAAGTAGTTAAGAAGCAGAACAAACATCGGCTGACTTTCATTTCAGAAGTAAAGTAGTACCCTAGTAGAGAAGTAGAAAATGATCAAAAAGCCAATTGACTGATCTGAGAGATGCAGCACTCTTCAGTACACACAGAGAGGCCTTCATCAAAATCTTTTCTTAATACTTTTTGGGAATCACCATTCTCCTGATATTTTCTGAGATAATATAGTTCAAATCAAAATAAATTGTGCCATAAGTAGAACATAAATAGAAGAGAACGAACGAAGAGAACGAACAAAATACCGTCCTATGTACCTGGCTATATATTAGCCAGGTACTTAAATAAAGATTTCTTTAAAGAAGTGTCTCATTAATGCATGTCTGTTTTTAGGTACCGGTAGGATCTTGTTGGATGAGCTGCAATGCACAGGAGCAGAGTCTGACATCTTTGACTGTCCACACAGTGAAGTTGGTGTTCATAACTGTAGTCATGATGAGGATGTGGGAGTACAATGTACATAGACGCAGAAGAGAGATTAAACTGTGCAAAACTTAACTTTGTAGTCCTTATGTTAGACTGAAATTTATCACATTATTCCATGTTTTCCTTTCCAGTCATATCGCTTGAGTTATACACTATTGGACCATAACTTTAGAGGCACTATTTTCTCGGAGTAGGTCCCATATTATGAATGAAAAACCTTCCCTGCAATTGGCTTAACTTAACATCTGACCTTCTTGGGTGTATTTGGCATTGATCATTCCACAGATGATACATTACACCAGGGCCAGCCCAAAGCATAAGCAAACTAAGCAGCCACTTAGGGCGCCGGGGCGCTAGGGGGCCCCCTAAGTGGAATATATATATATATTTTTTTAGTAATGATTTCCGTGTGATTATATTAACAAAAACACATAAATTCATGATAAAGTTGTGATTTTTTTAACAATAATATATGTTTGATAATAATATGTAGAAATCTTTCTTATATAGGCAAAAATAAAAATAAATAAATTGCTCTTGGGGCCCCCTGGAGCGCGCGGTAGGTACCGCACTGAACGGTAATATGAGCTGCTGTGCAGAGCGCATCCAAACCTCCAAAGCATCAGCAGAAGATAAGTTATCAAAACAATGTCACAAAAAATGATTTATCCTTCAGGGAAAGAGAAAAGAAAGAGGAAGACTGGAGAAAAAGTCAAGGTAAAAGTATGTTTTAATGTGTGTTGGTAATGTAATGTTTATCAGGAAGATTTGTGGAAGTGCTAATTGAAAATTAGCTTGATAGCACAAATGTTTGTATTTGTGTGAAGCTAAGTTTGAACTTTAAATGACTTGATTCTCGTGGTTGACCCTGGATATTCCTGAGATTATTTGCCTTCAAAACATTTTTGATAACGTTTGATATCAATAATTAAAACTTCTCAATGTTTGATATTGTCTAGCAAACCATCAGGCTACATGGCTAGTGCATTAATAAATCGATGAGCTACTCTAAGCTGTAGTTGATGATATGTTGTTTGGTGCTGATAATTTATGCATCTAAAACAAACTGTATTTTTACATCAACTCATGAGTTATGTGAAACTTCTGCAATTAAAATAGTTTGAAGACAGAATCAACCCAGTACTGATCCACATTCTCAAGAGAGAATGACTCAGCTGGTATAAATACAATTTTTATCTATTGTAATTACACCTAAGAGTAATTAATTTAATCAAAGAATGTCATGAATATGTGCATATGTATTCCATCTTAAGTTGGGCTGCACCGACTGCAGTTTTCTGGCCGATCCCTGGTTACTGATCTTTAAAAAGCCTGACCTGCCGATTTTGATTTTGGCTGATATGAATTTTTTTTGTCTAAAATGTTGCTAAATATACCAAGAAAGTCGGTGAGTCGGCAACAGTGGGGTGAATGTTGTTAACTACAAAGGTGCAGACCTGACCTGGAGGAACCGGTCTGTCAGTCAAACCTCTCAATGCAGAGCAGAAGAGGACAGAGGCTGATTTATAAACCTTTGCTGATGAAGATAAGATCAGCAATAGGGTTAGGGTTAGTAACCCCTTTACTGATCATGTAAGTATAAGCCGATCACCAATCCCATATGAGATGGTTCCATATGAGGCGGCATGCACTTCGCAGGAGAGCCTCCATCTTCACAGAAATGATGTCCAATGTGTACAGACGTCAAACAAGGTACAAGATATAAATAACGTCATTAGTATTGTTGCTCAAGAACATGGCAATAAATGTATAATCAAAATTAAATAAATCAACTATCCAACATCCAACAATACAAATAACATTGAACAAAAAGGTCAAATGTGACCTCCTCTTATATGTTTCCTCAAATAGAAAGTACTTTAACTCTATTGAATAGTTGACCAAACTTTAACATTTAATAATTACATTAAAATTTGTCTAAGTACTGCATTTGGAACAGTCTCTAGTCAGGTTGCATTCAGACAGGTTTTCTACCGTTTTAAGAGTTCACTTCAACCAGACAGAGACCGAGGTTTTTAGACGGATCAGAGTTTGCTTTTTAAGTCCGTTTTGGAATTCAAATTTGCATTTTGACCTCCCCCCCAAAAAATCGGACTTTCTAGACAAATGGATTAGAGTCTGATTCAGGACTCTTGTCCTGGGTTGGTCTGAATGCAGCCTCAGACAGGCCCTGCATGATGAGTTGAATTCGCTGCACTGTAGATCTTTGCTGGATACCGAGGGACAAACAAAGATTTAATTTATGTGAATTTAGTAGCTCTTCCATTTTGTGTCTGTTGAACGTTTAATGGCCACAAAAACTAATTTGGATGCCCAAGTTTTATAGGACAAGTATTTCTGATATGGACACACAACCACATGCATTAACTCTGGCTGACTAAGTGGACAAAGCATTTGATACAGAAAAATAATAGTAAAAAAATGATCAAATTAAACCAGCATATCTACAAGGTGAACACGAACGCTCCTCCACAGGCTGAACCGCTTAACCACTAACGCACCGGCCAACTGGTACCAATACATACATTTGATCAGTGCAGACACAGAGCCAAGTGCTGGCAATGTGTTGAGATGTAAACGCCGCACATAATTCTTTGTTCACAAAGACAAATTATTCTCACCGCTCATTCAACGCGCACCTCTGAAAGCGCGACAGGTTATATACCTGGATTAACATAAAGCTGCATAACCAGAGATAATGTGGTGGGTTTTAAACTCGACTCCTTCCTACCTTGATGAAAAATTCTGCAAAGAAACATAAGTTCTCACAAGGGGTTCATATAGATATCCATACCGGTCAGCCTGTGTCCAGTTTGACACAGGCTGACCTGTGTCAAACTGGAGACGTGTGTGATCCTCACTGAGGTACACTTCAGACATCAAACAGCGACAGGGCGCGAGACAACACACAGAGACGCCAGTGGTGTGATTGGTCCTCTCCCGGCTTTGTGTCCTAGTAAATACGTCAACTATAAACTATCTTATAGGAATAATTCTGCTCCGCCAGTGAAACGCTCAGTGCAACAGAGACACTTGCAATCCGGCTTATTTAAAAAAATATATTAAGAGATTTTTACTTATTTATTTTCTAAAACAACCAACACTTGGCACAGGGTGCAGGTAAGGCATGTGGGGCCACCAGGCTTATAATACACTGAGGGAAACCCTGATAAAGGAGACTCCTGTTGGCCCACCTGAATAAGCAGACAAGCACATATCAGGAACCCTGCAGTTTGCTTATCGCCATGGAGTTGGAGTTGATGACGTCATCATACAATTGCTTCAACAAACCCACTGTCACCTGGACACAGCAGGCAGGACTGTGAGGATCATGTTATCAATTTGATGAATAAACTGAACTTGACAACAATTTATATTAATTAGGATTGATTTGGAATGCAATGTCCTTGACTTGGACTCTGTATGATGGACTGACTTGATTCAGTCTTGTACAATTATTGCAGTTGTAAAACAATTAAACAGTGGCAGTTCAATCTCAGTATCCATCCAAAAACAATGTCTTTCAACAGCACTAAATTGTGGTTCCACAATATAGCAGGACCTCAAGGAAGACACCAATAGATCTTTAACCCAATAAACACATTTTCATGTTCAAATGAACATGAAAATAATAACTTAGCAGTCATATTACATTGTAGTATATTGTAGTTCTTTCCCTCTTGCTCTCGGTAAAGGCAGACGCTTTTTTTCTCTGCTCCCTCCTTTCCCTGCTTGCTCTGTTTTTGTCCTGTCTTTTTCTATATTTTTGGAGCCTTTCTTTGCACATCCTCCAAATCTACAAATTATGGATCTGTTCAACTGGTCTCTCAATGCAAATTTTCTCGGCGAGAAGAGTGGGCACAGGGGACACACCTGGCAGGAAACACCCTGGATTTATTCATGATAACAGGGTTTCTGCTGTTACCTGCGGATACCTGGCTTATCGACAAATTTGTGACGAACTTGGCTGAACTAGCAGACACTCAGACACGTTGGTGTGGACAGAGACGCAAGTTGGATGTGAGTTGGATGCGAGTCCTCAGCTGGGCTGAGGACTCTAAAACTCACTAATGGAAAGGAATACATCTTGGAGAAGTTGCTAGTTTCGGTTCAGTGGAACAACCAAACTAATTTGGATGATTGGGAACTGAGATGTATCGGAGAGACTTTAGGGAAGATTGAAATTTATAATCTACCCGACCTAAGACATTCTGTATCTGAATTGGCTTTCCCCTGTTGCCTTGGAAGGGCTGCATATTTCCAATCTCCTTGAAGATATGTAAACATTACGCTCCTTCACATCTCACCCCCTTCTGTTATCCATGCAGCTGTGGAGCTGAGCGCTCCCAAGGACATTCCTTGAAAACAACATCTTATCGGACTTCTGCTGGGAGGCTGAGCAACGTGGTTTCAAGGCTCCGTGATGTCACTGCCTTCACTCATGTCTTTGTTTTGTCTGAATGTTGCTATGTGCCATAATGTGTCCTTTCCTCTTTTTACTTTATTCCCCTTTATTATTTAGAAACTGTGGAGTATTCACTTTTAACCCAAAAAAGGAATTAGTCGCCCTTTAGCTTATTTTTTTTATAAATTGTAGACTACTCATTATTTAGACCAAAATTATACTTCTTAGAAGTAATAATAATAGTAAAATTTAGTATGCTCTAAATTTTACAAATTTAGAGGATACTTAGAAAGTCCAGAGGATACTTACTTACCAGTGACGTGCGGTCAGGGGAGGCAGGTGAGGCAGTGCCTCACCAGCCATCATGGAAAGAAAGAAAATATATAATCATAAAGTAATTTAAATTGTTATATTCATCCGGTGGTTTGTACTAAAAAATATTTATTTTTCATGTAGCTTCACCAATTTCGATTTTTATTTGTTCAAAATCACTGAATTTTCTTATTTTCCCATTCAAATGCTTGGAAGCGATGCCGGTGAGGCAGCAGCGAGCTCTGCCTCACCTTGGATTGCGCAACCCCTGGCTCTGTGCTGGCTGCTAAGCGGAGGGAGCATGTTGCTGTACGGCGTCAATAAAATGGTTTAAACAAATTTAATATGTGAACTTATTTCCAATAATTTAGCTTATGTATATAATGTACAGTGCTTTTTGTCACCAACTGTGTTTGTGTAACGTGTTTCGTGTAATGAGCGATTATAAACGGCAGAGAACAGGTTCGAGGTGAGGCAGGCAGTTCTCTTGCCTCATGGCAGGGGGTGCTCAAGATCCCAGACGTTCGTCTTGTTCACTCCTCAACTGCCGAGTAAGTGACAGCGAGCTAGTCTAAACGATTCGGGAAGCAAGTCAAGTGCAGCGATAGATTTTGTGAGCTACAGTTTGTATGTGTAAGGATGCAGAAGTGAAACATAACCTGTAAACTGCTGTCAATCTATGCATCTATTTGCAAATCTGATTCTGATGACGTCAGTGCCTCACCAGCTATGAACCTCACCGCACGTCACTGTTACTTACACTTATTTAGCAACCCAGAACAGTTATTAGAGCAAACTTAGAATCCAGAAAAACTACCTGAGCAACTATGTTTTAGACTCCTATTCTTCCATCCCAGAAAAGGAATTAAACCAGAGGATATTTAGCAACCCTGAACAGGAACACCTAGTTTACATACTTTAGATCAACATTAGACTATTTTTCTTCTTTTGCTCTTTTTTTGGTTTATTATTTTGTTTGCATTTCCTTTTAATTCATGTAAAGCACTTTGTATTGCCTTGTTGCTGAAAATGTGCTACATAAATAAAATTACCTTTACCTTTATTGTGTTATTACTGTTACACAGTAATGAAGAACAGTTATTCAAAGTTTATTAACATATTAGTAAAACTAATCACAACATATACATTTCAATGGTAACATGTATCAGAGACATACCATATTAATAAAGGGACATAATAGGTCAGTGTTATACTGTTCCTTCAACTAAAATAAAAAAATAAAATAAAATAAAAACACCCACATTTTTACATCAAAATGGAAGTCCTGGTTGTTGTGATTCTGGCAGTGGTTCCAGGAAGAACCAAGCTGAAATTCTCCACTGTTTGCTCACCATTTTGATTTGGGGTTTGCTTTATAGAAAACATAATCTTCTTTTCTGAAGAATCCCACTTCTGTTTCATTAGCTGGAGAGAAAAAAAGTCAAATATTTAGATTAAACTGACCGGCTTGTTCTGGTAATTTATGTAGCATTTATTATTGCCATATAAAATTACATTACTGTACAATTATTAAAGAGCTCAGTATCATTTATTGTCTTACCAGCCATCTGTTAGGAATTATTTTCTTTTCCCCCTGAATGATCAATGATCAATCAAGCTGCATAAACTTTAATGGGGTTTTAAGCATTGCCTGTTATGTTAATTTGTGTAATGAGGGCCTAATCAGATCAATGTCTTGTATCAAGCTATGCATAGAAATCAGGCAGCTTTTCTTTCTTAGGCAATATGTTCCAGAAAAGTTTTCAACCAACTCAGAAGTCAAAATGCACTCTTAAAAATGAAGGCTATCGGTGCGTGAGCATACAACCATGACTCATTTTGTTGCAAATAGTCAACAAGACCGTGCTGAAGTCCTGCTTAGGCCTGTCACGATAACAAATTTTGCTGAGCGATTGTCTCAAAAATTATTGCGGTAAACGATAATCTTGTTTGACGACCATTTTAAACTGATGTAATAGTAATGGCATAATAATGCAAATGATATCCTGCAAAAAATAAATACACTTTATTTTCAAAAGAACATTTAGCACTGGAACTGGTAAACTAAATAAACAAAACAACCAAAAATAAAATGGACTCAGTCTCCATTAACAAAGAATGCACTTGAATAAAAACTAAACAACATAAAACCAAAGTACAAATAGAAACTACATTCAACCAAAAGAGTACAGATTCTAAAGTCTGTCTGATGCAATAGTTCACTCCTCCCTTTAGCCCAGTTCACACTACACATTTTTTTGCCCTGATTTTTCCCTTACAATAATCTTAGAACATCCAGCGTTCTTAGATGCGATAATCGTAACCGATCATCCTGTAGTGTGTTACGACTAATCGGGTTCAGTCGGTAGAGCCTCGTGGCCGCTCCGCTCTACATCAGGCATGTTCAACATGTTGGATTGTCTTGGCCAGTTTATCACTACAGCGAATGGTTTTCCATGACTGGGAGCGAGAACGTAGCCTGTTGAATGTGACCGGTAGCCAATCAGAAAGCGTGGATTCCCCTACGTGTTTTCTGAGGGGAAAGCATGAAAGGGAATCCCAAACAGCTGACACGGCGCAACCTAAAATCCGGTGGACATCGGAGATGATATGTAGAAACAAATTTAATGTTTATTCAACATTTTGTGCAAAGAATACAGAAATGACAAGGAGAGGAGTTGGAGCGAAACTGGTACTGCAGTTCATATACCTGATAATTTTTCAGCTGTTCATTGTTAACGTGACATACTGTAAATAGGTTATAATGATAGGGTTATTCATACAGTCAGGACTTTATGCTGACACTAGGCATTGCAGGTAGATTCTAGTAAAATATTGATTGTCCAAAGCCTTTTCTTTTTGTTACATCTTTTATCACTTAAAATAAGCTCACAAACTATCGCTATTGGGTCTACGTCATCAGCCGTGTTTCTAAATTCACGTGTGTTATAGTGGCTTTTACAGGATTTTCTGTCTGAAATCTGAATGTTGGTGAGAGAAATCGATTTGTGTGTGGTGTGTTACTCTTGCCCTGTGGCTGAACGCCACACAGCACGATCGTTATACCTAGGATTTTTTTTTGTCGGCTAATATGTGGTCTCTCCGATTTTGAAAATGGCCTCGCGATCGGCAGACAATTCCAAGATCATGTAATGTGCGCTGGGCATTACACTAAGGACATGAGGAAGGGAGGGGTCAGTGGAGAGCACCAGAGTTAAGTCTTTTTTCATTCAGTGTCATCAACAGAAAGAGAAATAGGCCGGAAGAAATGATAAAGCCGATAAATTAAAATGAGGTGAATAACTTTAATTTATCGTACGATTAATTGATTTATTATTTATCTCGACAGGCCTAGTCCTGCTCAATGTGATCCAAAAATGTAAATTGACTGTGCCTTTGAGAAGAATGAAACATGACATTTCTGCTCCAATGTTGTCATATTCCAGAAGAACAGTCAACCTGGGGAGTCGTCTTCTTCTCTTCCTTTCATCTTTTTCCCTTTAGGATCGCCACAGCGAGTCATCTGTCTCCATGTATTCTATTTTCCCCGTCTTTTTCTCTCACGCCAACTACAGACCTTTTCTAAAAAATTAGAATATCATGGAAAAGTTGTTTATTTCCCATAATTCCATTCTAAAAGTTAAACTCTCATAGATATAGACTCAGGGCCCACAGTTCAAACGATTTCAAGTATTTGTTTGTTTATCGTTACATAATTTGGGCTTCCAGTTAGTCATGATTTGGGACGCATTGTCTGCTGCAGGTGTTGGTGAACTCTGCTTTCTTAAGTCCAAGGTCACTGCAACAGTCTACCAGAATGTTTTAGAGCAGTGGTCCCCAACCCCCGGGCCGGTACCGGTCCGTGGACCAGTTGGTACCAGGCCGCGCAAGAAATAATTAAATATTTCCGTTTTATGTATTATTTGAGTCTGGAGGATCTTTTATTTTGAAAGTCCACAAGCAGCAAAATGAGTAAGAAACTGTAAGAGTGGAAATACTCTTTATGGAGTTGTTTTTTACTGAGGAAATCTGGTGCCGTTAAAGGTCAGTTTGACCTAAATAACTTGGAACTCCCTTTCCTTTTCTTGCTTTCAAAGCACAAAATTGGACCGAATTGCGATGGGAGGAAAGCTGTTAAGACTGATAAGAACAACATATGAGTGATGGAGTGATGAGTGATGGAGTGGCTTGTTTTGCACTTTTGAAACGGAGCAGATGTTGGAGGTCAATATGTCTGAATATTCCCAAAGAAACTCCAATACACACTCATTTAAAAGCTGATGGAATTCCTACGTAAGGACACAAGTCAAACACGGGCAGTAATGCTATTGGTCGAAACTTACCAACTTACACCAATGAAAATGAGATTCTATAAAACAGACTGACTCTAAGAATACGATGAGATTTTGGGGAGATTTGACTTTGTACTGTAAGATGATCTGTGGAACAGTGTAATAAATCTCCACCCGCCGTGGCCTGCAACAAAAGGACTCATCTCTGAGTATTATTTCTTATCTATAAATATAATTAAGAGTTTAAGACCTTTTTTGATCCTACAAAAAAGATAAGATTCTTTGGAAAGTTTCTTTATGAAGGAAAAAGGCCCAGAGAAGAGACAGGAGAATGGATTTATCCCGGTAAGTGATTACCGCCTTTCCAAGCTCGCTCTGCATAATATGGTGACCGGCTCGTTAATGAGGCAATGAAGCCTTTAAATTGCTTCTCCACTAGAGACCAAGAACCCTGAGCATCAGCAACACTTCTGGTGTTATTTTTCTTTCATCACTCCCAGATGGACCGTCTGGTTGCATGCAGAGAAACAAGCTCAGGGCTCCATTAGTCGTTATTGTGAGTTAAAATTTTCACAAAAATAACATATTCGTTTTTGTGGCGCATCTGTATCTTATGTTGAAGGGATATGTAAACGTTATCATAGCAACCAGAGTCGGAGAGCGTTAGGGCAGTGGTCGAGACGAGATGAGAGGAGTAGAGTTTATGAGTCTTAAGTCTGGTTCACACAGCACGATTTAAGGATTGTCGGCTGATTTTCCAAACCTCTGTGACCAAAGAGATGATAAAAGTCCAACAGGTTCAGTCGGTTCGTGTGTCCAGCTACACGGCAGGAGCAACACACCACACGAACCGATTCCACTCACCAACATCCCGATTCCACAAGAAAATCCAGTAAAACCCCCAACATACCATACATGAATTTAGAATAATCAAACCCGGATGATGATGTAGAAGCAGCAGGGTTAGTTTATGGATTCATTTTAAGCAATAAAAGATGAAACAAAAAGAAAAGGCGTTTGATAAAAGACAGCGGGAGCAGCCGCTCTATTTGCTGCACTATGATTGGGAGGTGAGTTATGTTTGTTCATGGTTAACATTTTTAACTGATTAAACATAACCACATATAGTAAACATATATAAAAATGATCTTCACATATAGTAATAAACATTTCCACATATCACCTCTGATGTCCACTGGACTCTCAGTTGCCATGTCAACTGTTTGGGATTCCTCGCCGTGCTTACGTCACCACGCTTTCTGATTGGCTACCTGTCACATTCAACAGGTTGCGTTCTCGCTCCCAGTCAGTAAAAGCCCCACAGGCTGGATAATCGCGCCAAGACAATGTTGGAATATGCCAGATTTTAGATCGGGCATATTCAACATACCACCACATAACACACCACACACTGCAGGATGTTGTAAGATTATCGTAAAGGAAAAATTGGGGCAAAAAAACCCAAAAGGCTTTAGCGGGAACACCAACATGAAAAAGCGTTATCTTACCCTAACCCAGGGGTGGGCACTCCTGGTCCTCGAGGGCCGGTGTCCTGCAACTTTTAGATGCATCTCTACTTCAACACACCTGAGTCAAATAATGAGGTCGTTAACAGGACTCTGGAGAACTTGACTGCACTTAGGAGGAGATTCAGCTGTTGGATTCAGGTGTGTTGGACCAGGGAGACATCTAAGAGTTGCAGGACACCGGCCCTCGAGGACCAGGAGTGCCCACCCCTGCCCTAACCCTAACGCTCAAGGACTCACTCTTGATTATTCCACCTTTATTAGAGACTTTCTTTGGGAGAACAGGCTCTGAGACACATGGGCTAATCTGCAAGCAGGTCACAGTTACAGACAAACACACACTCCCTGACCTCAAGGTCTTTGCCAGCATGTTTCTGTCTTACTATATGTGCCATATCCTACCCAATGTTGTCTTTTCATCCTACTTATTTTTATTTGTATTCAATTACTTTTTAGATTACTTTTGAGATTATTATAATTAGAACAAACTTAGAATCCAGAAAAACTACTTCCAGGAACAGGAACATTTAGTTTTTATTTTTACTTAGAAATTGTGGAGTACTCACTACTTTTACAAATTTAGAACATACTTAGAAAGCCCATAGAACACTTGCTTTACTGTTTAGATTATGTTTTTACATTGCTATGCAGAGAGACTCTTATTTTGCTGCCCAGAAAAGGAATTAGAACACACTTAGAATCCAGGAAAACTACTTCCAGAACAGGAACATTTAGTTTTTATTACTACTTAGAAATTGTTAAGTACTTGTTACTTTACAAAATTAGAACATAATTAGAACGTCCAGAGAATACATACTCACTTGTACTTTAGCAACCCAGAACAGGGATTAGAAAAAAACTTACAATCCAGAAATAATACCCTGGCAACTCAACAGGAATGGATTATCAATATTAATAGATTCTCTTTCTTTTGCCCTTTCCTTTGGTAATTTGTTTTGTTTGTATTTCCTTTTTAATTTATGCAAAGCACTTTGAACTGCATTGTTGCTGATAATGTGCTATATAAATAAAATTACCTTACAACAAAGGAAACACTGGCTTCCATAACGCGCAAGCATTGCCACATCGCACCGAGACAGTGATAAAGGCAAAGGGATTCCCAACAAAGTATTGAAGATTGACGTATTGGTTTTAAACAATATGTTTAAAAACAATATTAATCTTTTTTCTGCAAAAACTGAGAAGTAGCTTAGGCTGATTTCTTCAGAGTATTCTCATTTTTTGAATTCCTATTTTTGTGGGTTTGATGAGCTGGAAGCCCAAATTATGTAACAATGAACAAATACTTGAAATCGCTTAAACCAGTGGTCCCCAACTACCAGTCCACGGACCAATTGGTACCGGGCCGCGCAAGAAATAATGAACTACTTCCGGATGTTTTATTTTGAAAATCCTAACCCGGATTTTACAGGTTACGTCTTGCGTGTCAAAATTGAGCCAACTTACAGCAGAATGAGTAACAAGACAACATCAGAGTACTGCGCGCGTACTAGGGGGTTAACCCTAACCTCCCCACCCCCGAACAACAGCATCGGACTCGATTCTTCCCTCCCCCCCGGTCCGCTGACCGGTCCGCGCGACTAAAAAGGTTGGGGACCATTGGCTTAAACTGTGGGCCCTGAATCTACAACTTATGAAAGTTTAACTTGTGGAAGTAGAAGAATCCATGACAGAGGTGAAATATGAAACATCTGAGTTTTGACAACATAGCTGAGGGTCAGAGGTCAGGGATGTCTGTATGGCTGGGAACAGGAGAGGATGATAATGACCTCGTTCCTGAACTAAACCTGTTGAAAAATGTGTTCAGCTCATTTGCTCTGTCCAGAGTTCCATCTGTCTACTTCACCTTTTGCTTGAAGCCTGTATCTTCTTCATCCCTGACCACAGATCTCTGATTCTGTTCCTCTGCAGTTTATTCTCCAGTTTCTTCCTGTACTTCTCCTTGTTGTCTCTAATCTTGACTTTTAGCTGTTTCTGTATACTCCTCAATAACTCCCTGTCTCGTTCCCTAAGGACTCTATTCTTCTTGTTTTACAGTTCCTTTAGTTCACTGGTGATCCAGGATTTGTTATTAGGGAAGAATCTCACTGTTCTGGTGAGGATGATGTCCAGTGTGGCAGAGCTTTACTATGACCACCGTAGTAATTCTATAGATGGTGTTTATTGTGTTTATTGTGTGAAAAAAATGGAGAAGTTATATAATATACACTCTCTTTATTAGGTACACCTGTCCAACTGCTCATTAATGCAAATTTTGAATCAGTCAATCACATGGCAGCAACTCAATGCATTTAGGCCAAGATGATCTGCTGCAGTTCAATCTGAGCATCAGAATGAGGAAGAAAGGTGAATTAAGAGACTTTGAACATGGCATGGTTGTTGGTGCCAGATGGACTGGTCTGAGTGTTTCAGAAACTGCTGATCTACTGGGATTTTCACACACAACCATCTCTAGGGATTACAGAGAATGTTCCGAAACATGACAATATCCAATAAACTGCTGTTCTGTGGGTGCAAATGCCTTGTTGATGTCAGAGCTCAGAGGAGAATGGCCAGATTGGTTGGAGCTGATAGAACGGGAACAGTAACTCAAATAACCACTTGTTACAACCGAGATATGCAGAAGAGCAACTTGAATGCACAACATGTCGAACCTCGAGGCGGATGGGCTACAGCAGCAGAAGACCACACCGGGTGCCACTCCTGTCAGCTAAGAACAGGAAACTGAGGCTACAGTTTGCACAGGCTCACCAAAATTGAGACAACAGAAGATTGGAAAAACATTGCCTGGTCTGATGACTCTCGATTTCTGCTGCGACATTCAGATGGTAGGGTCAGAATTTGGTGTCAACAACATGAGAGCACGGATCCATCCTGCGTTGTATCAATGGTTCTGGCTGATTTTGGTGGTGCAATGATGTGGGGGATATTTTCCTGGCATACTTTGGGTCCATTAGTACCAACTGAGCATCTTGTCAACGCCACATCCTACTTGAGTATTGTTGCTGACCATGTCCACCCCTTTATGACCACAGTGTAAGATCTTCTGATGGTTACTTCCAGCACGATAACGCACCATGTCATAATGCGCAAATAATCTCAGACTGGTTTCTTGAACACAACAATGAGTTCATTGAACTCAAATGGCCTCCACACTCACCAGATCTCAATCCAACAGAGCATTTTTGGGATGCTCAAAGTCAAGATTAGAGTCATGGACCCTTCTTCCACAAGTTTGTCTTCAACCAAATCAGGAGATGCTGCTGCTCTCTTTGCCTCCCCCTCCCACTTTTCTGTATCTAGAAGTCAGGTGAAGAGGCAGCTGGAGAGACTGAACAAGAACATGGCTGCAGGTCCAGCTCTGAGGGATTCTGCAACATCTCTTCAACCTTAGCCTGTCCCAAGAGAAGGTTCCACTGTTATGGAAGACATCCTGTGTAGTTCTGGTACCAAAGAAAACTCTCCCTTTAGTAATCATTGACTGTAGACCTGTTGCCCTGACAACCCACATTATGAAGGCTCTGGAGAGACTCCTGTTGGTCCACCTGAATTAGAAGACAAACCCGTATCAGGACCCCCTGCAGTTAGCTTATCGCCATGGAGTTGGAGTTGATGACATCATCATACACCTGCTTCAACAAACCCACTGTCATCTGGACACAGAAGGCAGGACTGTGAGGATCATGTTATTTGATTTCTCCAGTGAATTTAATACAATTCAGCCTGATTTGCTCTGTGAGAAACTCCAGAAGACAAAGATGGAGGCTTCAACAATCACCTGGATCTATAACTACCTGACAAACAGACCACAGTTTGTGAGACTGAAGGACTGTATGTCTAACCAGGTGATCAGCAACACAGGAGCACCACAGGGGACTGTACTCTCACTATTCCTTTTCTCTCTCTACACTTCAGACTTCCAGCATAAGTCCGGCTTCTGTCATCTACAGAAATACTCAGATTACTCTGCAGTTGTTAGGTTTATCAGAGATGGACAAGAGGTTGAGTACAGAGAGCTGGTGGACCGCTTGGTGGCATGCTGAGGGAACAATCATCTCAAAAATGAGCAAAACAAAGGAGACGATTGTAGACTTCAGGAGAAACAGGGTTAAATCAAATCCTATTCCCATCATGAGAGTAGAAGTGTAGGTGGTTGAGAAATATAAATACCTCTGTGTTCATTTGTACAACAGACTGGAATGAAGACACAACAGTGAAGCAACAGCCCTTCTTAAGGAAGCTAAGATCCTTCAAGGTTTGCAGAAAGATGCTGCAGATCTTCTATAAGTCTGTTGTTGAAAGTGTTATCTCTTCTGCTGTCATCTCTTGGGGCAGTAGCATCAGAACCAGGGACCTAAAAAGACTCAACAGTCTGATAAAGAAGGCTGGTTCTGTTCTGGGGACGACTATGGAGATTATTATGCAAAGAAGGATTCTTCATAGGATCAAGACAATTATGGACAACACTGACAAACCTCTTCACAATGCTATCTTGGGAAGGCAGAACATCATCTGTTAGAGGCTTCTTCAGATTCAGTGTTGTACAGTCTGCTGTAGAAGATCTTTCCTGCCAACAGCTATCACCATCTTCAATAACTCTGAAGAATATAAATTGATGAGTTACAACATTTAATTTCCCTTTTTGATTAATAAAGTATTTTTGAATTGAATTTGATTTGAATGTGGTGGAATGGTGAGATTCGCCTCATGGATGTGCAGCCGACAAATCTGCAGCAACTGCATGATGCTATCATGTCAATATGAAACAGACTCTCTGATGAATGTTTCCAGTACCTTGTTGAATCTATGCCACGAAAGATTAAGGTAGTACTGAAAGCAAAAGGATGTCCTACCCAGTAGTTGCAAGATGTACTTAATAAAGTGGCCAGTGAGTGTACCGTATTTTCCGCACTATAAGGCACACCTAAAGACCTTCAATTTTCTCAAAAGCCGACAGTGCGCCTTATAATCCGGTGCGCCTTATATATGGACAAATATTGAGCCACAACAGGTCTCGCAACTACGGTAAGCAGCCGCCGACTTCATTTTCCCCCGTAGAAGAAGAAGCGCGTGGTGCACGCTGGGTTTTGTGTAAAGACCCCAAAATGGCTCCTTTTAAGAGACACGCTTATGATGCAGAGTTTTGTAGGATCAAAAAAGGTCTTAAACTCTTAATTATATTTTATAGATAAGAAATAATACTCAGAGATGAGTCCTTTTGCTGCAGGCCACGCCAGGTGGACATTTATTACACTGATCCACAGATTATCTTACAGCTTCATTAGTATAAAGTCAAAATCTCAAAAATCTCCCCAAACTCTCCCCAAAATCTCAAACTCTTCTTGGAGTCAACCTGTTTTTATATAATCTCACTTTCACTGGTCTGAACTGGCAAGTTTTAACCAATAATGTTACTGCTCGTGTCTTGCGTATGTTTGACGTAGACTTCTTGGTTGCCCATGTACTGAATGTGTATTGGGCTTTTTCTGGAAGTATTCAACCTTTCTCTCATCTGCCACCGTAGCATCAGAAGTGCCAAACAACAATTATTATTCTTATCTACCCAACCAGTTTATTTCCCAGATATTCTTTCAGTCACACTTCGGCTTCGCACGCAAGGAAAAGTTGGGAGGCTAAGTCAAATTGACCTTTTATGGCGCCAGATTTCCTCAGTAAAAAACAACTCCATAAGAAGTATTTCCGCTCTTACAGTTTAAGCTCAAGGCGATCAGTGACGCAGTAGAACACAGGAATAGAGCAGCAGCGAGAGAATTTAACATGAACGAATCAATGGTGCAGAACTGGATATATTGTGATTGCACTAACGTTTGATTTACCGTAACAGTATCAGACTGTTTTTTACGTGTTTATTGAATCGAGGAAAAGTTCCCCTCCACTATATGTTATACCTTGCTGTTGTTAAAAGATAAACTGTGTCATGAAAATACCACGACACTTACTTTACCTCGGGGAAAATAATAAAACAGTTGTTTATTCATTTTGGGAATGAACAGAGTTTTCAGAACGCTGGTTTATAATCTATTAATAAAGTTTGACTGACCTATCTGACTGTTTTGTTGACATTCCCTTTAGCGCAGTTCCATCTAATGGATGCATAACGTAACCCCAGCCTCTACTGGAGCGTCTATTCTATACGCCTTATAATGTGGTGCGCCTTATATATGAAAAAAGTTTTAAAATAGGCCATTCATTGAAGGTGCGCCTTATAATGTGGTGCGCCTTATAGTGCGGAAAATACGGTACATTAGACGTCCATGCCAGTTAAAAGCAGACAAAAATAGCAATACCTCCATAGCATCTCAAAAGTTCAGCACCTTCTGTTTGACCTCTTGGTACTGAGCCCTCTGTTAAGACCACAGGCTCTTGTTCAAGAGTGGCTTGACAAGAAGAATGTCAGCTGAAAACCACGTTTTGCATCCGTCTGCGGTTCTTGAAGCACTGACTCCAGCTGCAGTCCACTCTGTGAATCTCTGTCACGTTTTCAAATGGGTCTTGCTTCACAATCCTCTCCAGGGTGTGGCTACCTCTATTTCCTGTACACTTTTTCTACCACATATTTTCCTTCCCTTCACTTCTCTATGAATGTGCTCAGACACAGAACTCTGTGCAGTCAGTCTCTTTACCTTTGTGACTTGCCCTCCTTCTGCAAGGTGTCAACGGTCATCTTTTGGACAAATGTCAAGTCAGCAGTCATCCCCGTGATTATGTAGCCTACAGAACTTGTCTGAGAGACCATTTAAAGGCTTTTGCAGGTGTTTTGAGTTAATTAGCTGATTAGTCTGTGGCACCAGTAGTCTTCAATATTGAACCTTTTCACAATATTCTGATTTCTGAGTCTGTATGTAATGAATGAATACTATATACAAGCTTCAGGTTTTGAATGGAATTACTGATTTAAATGAATGTTTTCATGATATTCTAATTTTATGACCAGCAGCTATAAATAACTGACAGCCTAAATTGAGCTCTAGAGAAAAACGGAGACTAAAATTATATATGCTACAGCTGGCTTCAAATTTGGCTATAAAAACGTGACAAACCTCTAACCTAAGATTGATTTTCTCAGATTTACGCATTATAAAGTTCTTTACAGTGCATTTGTCGTCCACAATTTTCAAATAAATTAAAATTAATGATAACACTTTATTTGACGGTGTGTGAATAAGACTGACATGACGCAGTCATAAACATGACATAACACCTGCTATGAACATGAGTAAGTCTTCATGAATATTTATGACTGTTGTCATAAAGTGTCATTCGGTAAATCATGACACTTTTAATACAAAGTTGACATTATTCAAAATGTCTGTTATGACAACTTGACATTAACCTAGAATCATCATATGTCAGAAATATGTCATAGGCATAGGCGTAATAATGTCATTAAGTGTTATTATGCTGTCAAAAGCTTGAAAGAAATAGTATAAATAAAATATTTCCCCCTACCTGAAATAAAGTGGAACAAGCTTAATGAAATAAAGATTTCACTGTTTATTACACTGTCAAATATTTTAATAACAGAGTCATTAATAATTCCTCTTACATCAAGTGGAACAAGTAGCACCAGTTATGGACATGTCATTAAGTGTTATTACAATGTCATTAATGTTAACTCTTACCTCAAGTAAAGTGAAACAAGTAGCAACAGTTATAAAGATTTCATTAATTGTCATTACAGTGTCAAGTCCTATATTAACAGTCATTAATACTAAGTTTTACCTCAAGTGAAGTGGAAAACACTAGACTATTTATAACTACCATCAAAGCTGAAGAACAAACTCTTTGTACATTGGAATTAAACAAAGCATTACTTGTTCTTCAAACAGAAGGTTTAACTTCTGGTCAGTATATTGTAACTCTGAAATACTGATTGAAAAACAAACAGAATTACATTATTCTTTAACTTAAGAAAATAGGTTCTTTAAACAGTCCTAACATTTTTTGCTTTAATTGTGTCAGCCATCTCCTTTGTTATAGCCTTCCTGTAACGCTCTGAAAACAGGGAGATCTTCTTCTTGTCTTAATTTCCTGGAAGCAGCACTTTAAAGGTGTCTGGAAATGCTCGAAATTATAGCTGTTCTTGCTATGGTTGTGGTCAATGTTAATCATGGTGAAAGCCTTTTCATGAATTCAAACTTGGTGAATCTCTTCTGGACATTTTTATAGTGGGTGATGACTCAATCCACTATGGTCACTTCAAAAAAGGAACAAAAACAAATAAACAAAAATGCAATGTGATCTTTTTCAGCATTTATTTAAATATCATGCCAATAATGTACCTTGCTGCTCACTGTCAGAATACTAGACTGGCAGACAAAGTCTACAGTAGTTAACTTGACTGGTTGCCATAAAGTCCAATACAATTATTTCTTAATACAAGGAGCATAATGACTGATGACTATAACTGAACAAAATTATTCTGATCAAATATTTGTTTGGCAGAAATTCATACAGCCTATTGTTATTCAGAATGCATCATTTAATGTATAGTATTAGGCACATGAGTGTACCTTTTCACTTAAGCATTCAAAATTATTTCCAACCAGATACTCTGGCTTATAGCTTAAGAAGTTTATTAATAAATAAATAGATTTAACACCAGTGTTTAGTTGTCTAAAACGTAACGTAATTAACTCAGCTGATGGATGTTGATTCCTGCTCCCCCTTCCCGACTTATCTGTCCCGTCCCATCCCACTTCACCTGAAGAAAATAGTAACACAAAAATGACTTACCTAATTTTCTTGGAGAATATTTCATCTGCTTCTTTCTCTTCGGTCAAACAGGGACTTCTTTCTCCGGTGGCTGGTCCTCATTATCATCCTCCACACCTGTAGCATGTCTTCATTAGCCAACGTTGACCCCCCCACCCCTACTCCCAACCATGTGTCCTTAGGCTAAAATGTAGCTAAAGTTGTCAAAGCAATGAACACAAGCACCATGTCACATCAGCCAAGTTGCAAAATAATGCACATAAAGGATAACTTTGGCTAACATATTAGCTTTTAATTTGCTACAATAAATTGGAGGGTAAAAACCTATTTGCCTGCCTTTAAAGTATGTTTAATATTAAGGGCTAATGTTACAGTAATGGAGTTTAATAACTTTAGCTAACAACTTACAGCAAGGTAGGATTGACTTGAATTGCTCATAGCAAACATTATAAAGAAAGAGATCATAGTCAATGTTATTTTCTCAAAGAAAATTTTAAGTTAATAAGACACATACCTCATATGTATTAGGTGACATACTTCGACTTCTTTTTAAACAGGATGTCCGACCGTTATAAGTTGTGTTAGGTTGGCCCCACAAGAGAGAAAGACCTCGCTGCAACAAACAGAAAGGGGCGGGGACAGACCACTCTCAGTCGCATACCTTATTTGGAAATGAGATCATTGCACTCCGGAAGTGAAGGGGGCGCTATTTCCTATATTATCCGCGGTCTCCCGTTTTTATTTTCTTTTGAAATCTGTGATATAGCTTCATCTTTAGGAAGGAGTTTCACTCTCAGCATGTACTTGAACTTCTCTCTTTTATTGACTGCAGCGCAGCTCACACTTTTTAACAAATACCGTAGCTTTCTGTGTACTTCTAAATCTGCTTCTTAGTCTTCATCTTTTCGGGCCTGCTACTGCCTATAGTGGCGTGGGGGTGGTAACACAACTAATATAATTATATTACTAAATCAGAATACCACAACGTCTTTATTATTTATTATTAATTCTGGCATTACTGGAACTGTAAAAGATAAATTTGATCACAAAACGCCATACCTTTTCGTTTCCTTTAGGAAGTAGAGCTAATTAAATGACATAAACAAGACCTGAAAGTGGTTTCAGTTTCACTCCTGTTGAAACTGTGGCAAATTCTGTCATTCCTGGACAGTCAGCTCAATTTTGCTGAAAACACTGGCTATATTTTTAAGAACTGTTTTCAGAGACTCTATCTTTTAAGAAGACTGTGGAATAAAATAATTATTCAGTGTGTTTACTTTTATTAAATAGTTAAACCATTAAACCATTTACAGGATTATTTTTACTTATATGTTTGTTTTCTGCTAATGCTGTCTGCGTCTCTCTGCAGACAGAAACTGCAGCTCTCTACAGGAAACGGTTAAAACAGGAAAAGGCCAAACCAGAGGCCTCAGTAAACTCAACCTGCCAGACTACTGCTTCAAAGCTTCTTGCTGTGCATCAGAGGCCTGACAACACACAAAGAATAAATAATTATCACACTTTGACAGGGAAACAGAAAAGAGGATGTAGCTGTTCTTAATTATAGATCCACCCTGTGTAGCTGATGCTGTCTGTGTTTGTTATATTGCATCTTTGTACATGTGCTAATCTTGAAAGCCTCTTGGGTATGTGTTAACGCCCTCTGATATGTCCCTCGGATTTGTGAAGCGGTGTATAAGGATAGGGAATCACGATGTCTAGTTCAGAGTTTCTCTGACAATGTTACTGATCAGTGCTCTCCACTTGCAAGTGTAATAAAGCTGTTTTTGTTCTCTAACTTTGACTCTTGGTTTTCCAGAAATTTTCAGACTTGACAAGACTCAGTGATCTTGGGGTTACCCAACTAGAGGTAGTGTACAACCTCTAGTTAGGTAGAGGTTGTTGAGTTAAAATGTTAAAACGTAACATTTTAACTTGATTTTTAACTCAGCTCAAGTTTTAACTGTTGGGTGTTTTAACTTTTCATCTTTTCAGCTGGTTTGGTCACATGAGCTGCAGACTAACAGACAATCTTTGAAATAATTTTAATGGCAGGTAAAATAGTAGGTAATAGTTTGAGCTCATGAAGACATTATTGTGTTCCTCTGGTAACTATAGATCATTTATTAGAAGTGATTTATTGACAGTGCAATAATTATTCTTAGCCAAACTAAATAATAGCATTTACCTATAGCATCCAAAGTGTTTTACTCGATGCACAAATTGTTGATATCGTCATTATATGAATGAGTTTTATTTTATCATTTTAGAGTCTAAGAAAAATTTCCACCTTGGAAGACTAAATAGTTTAACCATATTTTTTCCTATATATAAGACTCTACCAACAGAAAGTCTCAAAATAATATATATGGCACAGTAAAAATAATGTGAATTATTGCTTGTATCTGTTTAACAACCCTGGTTATTCGTCTGTGAACCTAATTAATGTGTTCATTATTGACTTTTGCTCAATTAAATTTCTTATGTATACATTGTAAATGGTACTTTTATTATAGTTAATCATGTTGTTTTTCATGTCCTATTTCTTTTGTTCCTCCTATAATTGATGGAGATACTCAGATATTATTTATAATGTATAAAGGTATTATTTATGTCACTTAATTAGCTCTATATCCTGAAGAAAATGGAAAAATATGATGTTTTAGAAGACAATTTATCTTTTACGTTGCCAGTAATTAATAGTAAATAATAAAGACTGTGTGGTATTCTAGTTTAGTGACGCAATTCTGGTATATTAGATGTGTTACCACCCCCACACCACTAGAGGCAGTAGCAGGCCCGAAAAGATGCAACTAAGAAGCAGATTTAGAAGTTCACAGAAAGCTACGAAATTTGTAAAAAACGGTGAGCTGCGCTGAAGTAAATAAAAGAGTACATGCTGAGAGTGAAACTCCTTCCTAAAGATGAAGCTATATCACAGATTTCAAAAGAAAATAAAAACGGGAGACTGCGGATAATATAGGAAATAGCGCCCCCTTCACTTCCGGAGTGCAATGGTCCCATTTCCAAATGAGGTATGAGACTGACAGTGGTCGTCCCCGCCCCTTTCCGTTTGCTGCAGCGAGGTTTGCTGTAGTTGAGGTGTACTTGGGTGTACTTGCCACAAGATGGAAGATTTCTTCTTCACCAACACACTGCACACCTCTTCGTGCACTGCTGCCTCTCACTGGTAGAGATGGTGTATTGCAATACTAAAAACAGCCTTAAATAATGTTTCACATGCAAAGTTCATAATTGCTTTGTAGACATCTTGCTGTAAAACTTCAGATCAATTAGATCAATTAGAAATTTAAGACTAAACAAAATGGCAGGGCAATATAATATTACCAGATAAAGCTACATAATTTTAAAGTTTATCAGTAATATTTTTCTAACAAATTTATGACAGATCACAATTTCTTTGTTAATGTCAAGTTGTCATAAAGACATTTTGAATAATGTCAACTTTGTATTAAAAGTGTCATGATTTACCAAATGACACTTTATGACAACAGTAATAAATATTCATGAAGACTTACTCATGTTCATGACAGGTGTTACGTCATGTTTATGACAGTGTCGTGTCAGTCTTATTCACACACCGTCAAATAAAGTGTTACCAAATTAATTATAATTACAACATTCCATTTCACTTGGTGTTCAGGGTAAAAAATACTAATGACAATTCAAAAGGGATAGCAATTAAAAGTTCTTACCAACTCCAGCAGCTTTGAGGGTTTGGTCATCTTGTAAAATTAACTTTTCATCATCATCCAAACTCATTACCAACTCACTTGTCTGAAATAATAGAACCAAATGTGTATAGTTTATAAGTATAACTTTAAAATAAATATTTCCTGTTAAATCAGTAGTTGAAGAAGCAGTTTTGGGTAAAAATTCATACTATGCACATCTTGATTTTTGTATAAGTTTATCTTGTGCAAAACAGATTTGTTTGTCATAAAGAAAGTCTGGCTAGCTGAAACCCGACATGGTGTACTCTGAAAGAATAACCTGTCACAGGTTTAATACAAACCATACCTTACACTGTCAAACTGCTTAGTTAAGTGATATCAGCAAAAATAGATGTAACCACAGTTTACCAGCCTTCAACAGGTTTTTGAAAGCTGGTTTGCTGCAGATCCTGGATTTATTTGATCACTCCATTTTTCAGACAGTCTGTAAATGTTGCAGCTTTCCCTAATTACTCTAATTACTGAACAGAGAGTAGATACACACCAGTGACATTCTCAGCTCTGGAATACATGTGTACACACTATCAAATTTTACTCTGTATTCACCAAGTCATAAATATTTGAACAGCCAAGTATCTCCTGCAACAACTTTGGAAATCTAAAATACCTATACTGTACATTTAAAATCAATTCCTTGTTATAGCTGTACTTTTTAGTAACATTTTTGATGTCAAAATTACAACCCAGAGGCGTCCTGCCCGAATTCTCACATTTTTGAAGGTTTGTAATCCTCTGTGCACTTATGAAATGTGCTCATAGTGTGTACTCTTTGAAGTACACATTTATAGAGTACTTCACAGAGTACTCTATGAAGTACTTATCAAGAAAACCCAAAATCAGCCCATTTCCCCATGCTGGAGATTTTAGCGTAGCAGTAACAATACATGAAGTTAATTTTAAATTTAATCACACAAAGTAACACCTAGACCCAACAGTAGACTCAAATTTCAATAAAATCAGGTTGTTTTTGTTGTTTTGTCTCATGCAACTTTAATTCTATTTCTTTTTGTATTTAATCATAAGAAATCATAGTCAGGCAGAAAGAGAGTCATGAAACAGGAACAACAGGCTTCCTGAAAAAAGATTAAGTTTCCAGCTTGCGGATTTATAAAAACCATGATCATCATGTTTTTATCAGCCTTACAGATTAAAATACAAGAATATATGTCAGAAAATCATTCAGTGTTTAAATGTGCACATATATATTCATTTATAATTATACTTAAATCAACTCATAGATTACGTATTTCCCCCACGCCTTTATGCTCTGGTTTCTGCGTGTACCTGGAAAGATCTCACAACCCTATGCCAGTTTTCACGACAACATGTATTTGTTTATTTCATTTAAAACCCCTTAACCCGCGTGCCGTTTATCCATTGTATTTTCCGGGGGTGAGATTTACGGATTTAAACTCTGCTGGTGTCCATTGTGACGCTTTTATTGGGCAGCCTAGAGCCCCTCTTCTCCCCCCTCTTTTGATTGACACACATTCGACCAATAATGTTATGAAATGGCCTTTTCCGAGCCAATAATATCCAGAGAGCGACTTGAGCTCGTTTTGACATGCCTGTATTCTTTCTGGAATATTTCTGACTGGTCAACTCGGAGACTAAATCTAAAGCCACTGATGTGTAGCCAACACTTGTCCTGTCATAAGGATATAAGGCAGGGGTCTCAAACTCCAGTCCTCGAGGGCCGCTGTCCTGCAACTTTTAGATGTGCCTCTGCTATTTTGACACCTGAATAGAATAATTAGGTAATTAAGGTTGTGGAGAACTGATCTACACAAGGAGGAGGTAATTAAGACATTTCATTCCAGCGTTTTGTACCTGTGGAACATCTAAAAACTGCAGGACAGCGGCCCTCGAGGACTGGAGTTTGAGACCCCTGATATAAGGCATTTTGGGGTTTGTTTTGACATGAATCCACCAGCTGCATGCGTAACCATGAGTAATCTGTGCGCCCTTGCTGCGTCAAAGTCAGGCTCTGTGCGCCCTCATGCGTAACAGTGTTTACAGGACTTATTCTCACCAATGGAGAGACACGTTGTCAGAACGTGTCAAAACTGGATATATTTCTTCATCAGAACTTCAACACAACTCACGGGAGTGGATGATTATGGCTGTAAGAGTGCTGCTAAGTTTTGGATTTGAGAATACTGGAAACTTTTAGTCGTCCGCTGCTACAGTCAGAGCCAGGGGGTAGAGTGTACCAAAGAGTGAGATTGGGGGGCCGATGGAATGGGGCGGGTTGGAAGAATGAAGAAGAAGGAGATAAGATAGGGGGATAAGATAGGGGGAGGGCCCACCCTCCCCCTATCTTATCTGGGGGACTGGGGGGGTGAGCGTACCATTGGGAGGGCGAAGAAGGAGGGGGGCCAGGGGAGGGTGGTCGAAGGACCACCTCAATCCACAGTGGATTGAGGTGGTCCTTCACCACCTCAATGAAGGTGGTCCTTCATTGAGGGAGGGGCTAGCGTACCGTTTGAGTGCTGGGGGGTGGGCTGGCCGGATGGGGGCAGGGATGGACAGCGTATTGCAAGAAGGGGGAGGAGGTCTGACTGTATGCTAACCTCCTCTGCCCCCCCAGATATGCTATTTTATTTATATAATTATAAGTAATTTCCACTATCAGTAATGTTGAAAGATAATGACCAGAGGATGCCTCTGGTCATTATCTTTCATTAGAGCAGTGCTTCTCAATTCCAGTCCTCAGGCCCCCCTGCTCTGCATGTTTTAGATGTGCCTCTATACCAGAACAGCTGATTCAAATGATTGCATGACGTCTTCTGCAGCCACAAAGTACTGCAGAAGCCTGTTAATCACCCAAAGATTCAATCCAGGTGTGTGGCAGAAGGGAAACATCTAAAACGTGCAGGGCAGGAGGGCCTGAGGACCGGAATTGAGAAACACTGCATTAGAGCCTCATTGATGACTGTATGTTGAAGCACTGAGGAGTTACAGTCATTTGAAGTTTGTATACAGATGTTGTCCAAGTGTCACATTTGGAGTCTCCAAATGGAGTCTCTAAATGGCACACTTGGACAACACATGAACATCCTCTAAAATAAGCATGTCCAAAATGACATTTCTTTTTGGGCTATTTTGATCAATCTTGAAATCCACGAGCAGAATACTTTATTCTACAGATTTATTGTATTTTCCGGTCCATACATTCAACACTCAATGTGCATTTACAAGAAATAAAAATGAAAAATCTGGGTGAAGCAAAATTTTCAATTTTCTTTGTGTTACAAACATAATAGATACAAACTACTTACAGCTAAAGTATGTTTGACTGCTAAAATAGAAAATGTATCTTGTCATCTTCATAGAGAGACTAAGCTTTTGCATGTACTCCAAAGTGTTCAAAAACAGCAGCTGATTTAATTTGGGTGTACCTTCTCAGCTGTTTTTGGTGATTTTGGGGGAGCGAGGGTTAAGGGGTTAAGCAACATAATTCAACACTATCTCTATAAATCTTAATCTGAGAAGTCTTTTTTTATTTAGAAACAAACCATTTTGATGTTGCATTGCGTGACTTTCCAACAGACAAATACCTTTGAACTGTGAGCTTGATGAATAATCTTCATAGTGTCTGAAAATACAAAATAACAGAATTAGAGCTATGTTGAGTTTTAACAGAATACTAAACAAAATCATGCCGATCTCTTAGGTTGTTTTAAAGTGAAACCTGGAGATGTAGGTCAGATTCATTTAGTGCTATGAAATGGGAAAAATAACTCAAAACCACTCATTCTTCTTTCTCGCTGTCCGTGTCAACTTTACGCTACACGTTGCCATAGCAACTGACAACGCAACTTTATGTATCAGGATTCAGCACAAAAAACACTCAAACATTTCCCCTACATAGAGCAGAACATTCAGGTACAGTTTTGGGTTTTTAGGCTTGATGTGTATTTTGCGATTATTAATAAGTGATTGCTGTGGTAGATTAGCCACAGTAATAAAAAGCTGCTATTATTAGCCAACCTAGTTGATTAGCTAAATTAAACACCTGCTCTACTGATGTCAGTTTGTGTGTAGGTCACCTTTTTTATTTTTAAGCTGAACCAAAACACCTTATTCCACAGCACATCCAAGTTAAGTTTGTCAAAGTCAAGCAAGTAACTGACCTACTTTCCTCTCTCTCGCTATTTTTTTCTTAATTAAGACTTTTTTCTGACCTTGTTATTGAGTCATAGTGTAGACAATTCATAGCAAACTACTGCATCCCTTTTTATTTCATATGTCAAGCAGAGAAATGAGGGCGGGAACTTGCGTGGGTGACATCCTGCTGCAAGGGGTCTATAGTTTAAAATAACATCAAATTTACATTGTCAAATAAATGTAAATACACCACTTATTCTGTGACTGAGAGTCTGAAAAGGAGTATGACGAAGTTTAACTTATATAATCATATTCCTTTTCCATCCATTAATTCATAGAATAGTCTTCCTGTTTCCAGTATCCTTTCCAAAAAATAAAACAATAATATTTCCTGAACCAGATGAAAGTCATACACCCATCCATATATATACATATGCATTTACCTGCATATATACATGAATAATATATACTGTACCTATTTACACACCCACATACATTTACACACACATACAAAAACCTGCACCCAATTGCCCAAGTCATCCACAGTGCTGTAATTCCCAGCCAAATTCATCACCCCTGTTCATCCTTATACTTTTGAATAGGAACCATTTTGAGTCTTTTCTTAAAATACCTCATGCAACTTCTTCAAAGTAGAATGAATATATTTATATTTTTGGAATCTTTCTTTGCACATCCTCCAAATCTACAAATTATGGTTCCATGTTTCATAAGCGAGCAGAGTCCGAGCATAGAGTAAGTGTGAGCATTGATGTGAGACGTTTTGAGAAGAAAGACATAAAGTCCTGCTTTCAAAATGAAAATGTAAGCAAAAGCATTAAAAATTTTAAGAACAAAATACATAAAATCCTGTTTTCAAACTGAAAATGTGGAATCTTGCATTATGACAGAACACTACTGACAATCAATTACACTTTGTTTCAGAAACTTATTGTGAAAATAATAAAACAAACATACCGTATCCATACTTTCTGAAAGGAGGAGGAAGTCCGTCCCTTGTGGCAATATCTAGAAGAAATGTATGTCTCAACTTAAAGTGTTGTGTTTAAGGTTAGTAATAAAAAGTCCTGGATGCTCCCATCTATTAAATAGAAATAAACCATGGAAGTAATAGAGTGCACAAATAGAAGATGTTGAAAGGCTAAAATAATTAAGCAGTTTTTATATTGAAATTTGACACACAACAAAAGACAAAAAAATTGTCAAGATATATTTTTCTTCCAAGTTTTTTAAGTCTTTCTGGGTAATATGTATATAAGGCACATTTATATGGAGTTACATTTGGTTCACAATTATTCACTCAAAAAAACCTAATCTATATTTAGAAAAATAAAACTGTGATCAAAACTTTTGGAACTGTAATGATTTTTTATAACAAAGAAAATTGTTTAAATAACTTTTTTGTCTCATGAAGTGAAAAAGTTATTTGCAAAACAAACTTTTATTTGTGCATGTCAGAAATCTTTGGTGTCAATTTTCTAATTTTTGGTTGCGCTTCTCAAACTTTTGCTTGCGAATCTTACATGAACATTCTGGGCAGGGCTTAAAGACGAACGATGTAAGATGTGTTCCTATTGGTTAGCGCTGACTCAAGTGAAGACTCTGACTCTCCCCCACCTCAGAACTCTGTCCCAAACTGCAGGGCTTGCTGCTTTGCTTCAGTGACGGGACACAGAATGTGAATGGTAAGTAATCGTTACAAAATTACACCGTTAACAGCTACTAAAGTGTCCACCCTGTTTCAAAGAAGAAATTTTACACAACTTATGACGACAGTCTTGTCTGCCGTGGTCCCTGTTATCATATTAGGTTAGCTAATGTTAGCATTAGGTAAAGTGAATATACTAGGCTTGTGTAATATTTGCCTGTCTTTATGTTGAATTCATTAACCATCACTCTTTTGTTGAGTTGCAAAATACCAAATGTATCTGGAGGAAATATGTGTTAAAAAACTGACAGATTATTTATTTACCAAGCACATAATCAGTGCTGTGGATGAGGAGAGACAATGTAACTCTTAAATATATATTTTCTTCCATTTGCAAAACTAAAATCCAAGCTGGTAGATCACAGGCCGAGGAAGAATATTCACATAATTTCTGCCTTTTTTCAGTGTTAATTGGTGTGTCTGTGAAAACTAATTCACTTTTGAAAACTAATTCAAAAGTTTTCTTTTGAATTATATGTAATATGCCTTTTGCTGTGTTATGTTATGAAATTAAGTTGGTGTTCTCCTAATTCCCTATTCCAGAACAACCAGCAGAGTGCAGAGAAGCGCAACCAAAAATGAGAAAATTGACACCAAAGATTTCTGACATGCACAAATAAGTTTGTTTTGCATATAACGTTTTCACTTCATGAGACAAAAAATAGTCATTTTAATAAAAAAAAATCTAAGAAAAAAAAAGAGATAGAGCAGAAAGAAAAACAGAAAGGTTGGTATTGCCTTTATTTCTGACTATAATCAACGTAGAGCCTTTAAATCCACAAAATAAAATTTGGATATTTTTCCAGAAAAACCTTGGTACTTTGAGCATTATCTTTAAGTTATGATACTTCCCAGATATTCATTCTTTCTATCTACTTGTTGGTTCTCAGCCATCCAGGACATGAGAAAACCAAAAAAGGTTTAAAATTAAAGCAACTTAAGAAGTTATAATTTAAATAGCCCATAACTTGTATTGAGAGCCACTACAATAAATTAATATTCATGAGGAATTTCATTAAATAGTCACTCATTAAAGCTTTTTATTTAGAGCCTTACATTTGTGTAAAGGTGTAGCAGAGATTAGATCAGTGACACTGAACCAAACTCGTATCTGAACAACATTTAAACCTTAGTTTGACTTCTGTGGGTCTCAGAAGTTTGTTTATTGAGAAAAACATGTTTAATGCGCATTACCTCTTCCTAGTCATTTTTGGGCCTGCAGGTTGAACACATTAAAAACTTTTTACACCAAATTTTATGTTACATTTCACTGTAACTTGGCCGAGCCCCAATAATGAGATCTGATTTCCTCCCTTGAACTGATGCGCTTAAATTTGTAAAACAACCAGTTTCATCTACAAATGATTTCTGGTTCTGAGAATAGGGGAATTACTTCGAAATTGATTTTAAAAATAACCAAAAACATGCTAAGTATCTGTTTCATTTGCACTGGAAATAGATTTTAAAGTTGGAGCTGGAACTGAGCCAGAAATGGGATATTCCGACGAGTCAAGTGTCTCTCTCTCAACTCCCCCGACTCACCGTCTCTCACCCAGCGCATGAAGTCCTGCACGGTCTGGTTAAGGCTGACCTCCTGGAACACCACAGGCTTGAAGTTTCTTTGTTCAAATGACCTGATGAGGCGAACTGTGACCACAGCTGGAACGTTCAAGTCCTCCGGATGAGATAATCTTTCACCGGCCATCCGTCTAGAAGAGCACACACAAAAATGTGTTTAAAAGTATAAAAACAAGCCTCTACTCATGTGGAAAACAGAAACTATAAGTTTAAGACCAGACGAATCGATCCATGATCCCTTCCACCTTGTCGAGTGGATTCATACTCTTAAGTGTCTCCACCTGGCGGTGTGGAGGACGTCCTCAGTCAACAGGACCTCTATTGACATAACAATATGCAGCGATACGTGGCAAACATCTCAGGTGTGTTTAATGAATTAATATACTTTATTAATCTTAAAGGGAATTTTACAAATAAAGCATAGTGTCAGTGAAACATTACAGAGTATAAGGATAAAATTCCCTTTTATATCCTGATTTGAGGTTTTTATTTTATGTTTGTCATGTTGGATTGAAGTTTGTTGAACCTCATGCAGGGACACAGGAAAGAGATCTTGTGTGAAATTCTGTTCCTCCTGTTGCCGCCAGAGAGGATCCGTTCATTTCTTGGCGCTTCTGGTCGATTTCTCGGTAAAACAAGTCACATAATCATGTCAGGGTTGTAACTTTCAGTTTAATCGGCAGCTGCTGTTTAAAAAAGAAGCAATAACAAAATTGTAAAATAAATAAATAAACGGGGTCTTCTTACACTGTTTTGTGTTGTTTTTTTTAAATCGCAAAGAGAATCGGTCTTTTTCCTACTTTTATCACTTAAGCCTGACGAATAAAGGTCAGTAACCAAACACAGTTTCCCAACACATTCTATGTATTTACAATTTTTTTTTGCTAATATAAGAGGAGGGATGCTAGCTGACAGCAGGGCACAAAGATTACTTCCTGAAAAGATGAGTGTAGGATTTTTGGAAAATCCCGTACAATGTAAAATTTTCTGGATAAAAGACAGTTCTAGTTGTTCGTTTTTACTGGCTCAATCATACTATACTATAGTAACTATAGCAATCATTGAGATTTTGAAAACATTTGCTCATTATCATTTGCCAAAGTAAAAGTGGGGGCAGGAGGAATTTCAGCTGCCTGAAATAATCGGTTCCCCCTCCATTTTATAGGATTAAATTAATTTAACTGTGCTTATTCCTCTCGATGAACAACAAATCCTGCAAGTTTGAAAACATTTGCTCATTATTTGCCAGATTTATCAGGGGAGAACAACATATTTTAGCTGCCTGAAATAAGCCGTTCCCTCTCCATTTCATAGGAACAAATTGATTTGCCAGCAAGTCTTTAACTGCTTATTCCTTCTCTTCATCAACCAGAAATCTTTAGGATTTGCTCTTTATTTGCCAAAGTTATGAAGGGGGAACCAAATATTTCAACTGCCTTAAATAACCTGTCCCCCCTCCAAAGAGCTTTGAACAGGGGAACCAATTATTTCAGGCAGCTAAAATATTTGGTTCCCACCTCATAACATTGGCAAATATTGAGCAAATGTTTTCAAACTTGCAGGATTTATTGTTGATGAAGACAGGAATAAACACAGTTCAAGACTTGCTGGTAAAGTAATTTGTTCCTATGAAATGGAGGGGGAACAGATTACTTCAGGCAGCTGAAATATCTGGTTCCCCCCTCATAACTCTGGCAAATAATGAGCAAACATGACCAAAATCACAGGATTTATTGTTGATGATGAGACTGTGGTGGGGAAATTATTATTTAACATCTGCTGATCATGTTATATTGTGCCAAACATCCAATAAAAGTTCAATCAATGAGTGACTACTGC
Organism: Xiphophorus maculatus; assembly: GCF_002775205.1. NCBI lineage: Eukaryota > Metazoa > Chordata > Actinopteri > Cyprinodontiformes > Poeciliidae > Xiphophorus > Xiphophorus maculatus. The sequence continues at coordinate 176,688 of NC_036449.1, read as the reverse complement.
TGCACTGGGGGGAAGTTTCATATTCAAGCAAAAGAAGTCAAATGTTCAAAATTTGAAGGTTGCTTTATATTGTTCATTTTCAACAGTTTGGCAAGCAAATAACAAAATTCAAACTTTTCATTGTTTTCCTGCTGCCTCTCCTGCTCTGGTAACAAACCATAGGCCCCAAACCCAATGCATGCTGGTCCTATGCCAATCTCTATACTGCTAGAAAAAATGGACCCGCAGCTCTTCCTGTCTTACTTAGAAAAACAAATAACAAAAATAATGAAACAAAAAATAAATAAAATCAACAATTATTAACCTACAAATAAACTCTGTAAATAATACAAAATATATAAGGTAAACCAAGAACAAACTGGCAAAATTCAAATTGATAAAGAAGTAACGGATAAATAGCTCCAACACTACGGCCCCTAATTGTGAATACTGTCACAATTACTTTAACAAGGAAAAGAGGCTATTTCCTCAAACATGTTCTTAATTCTTCAGGAGGATGCTTCCAGTAGCAAAAGAAGTTTGGTCACAGGTCGTTCCAAAACACTGGTCTTTGTTTGTATCGTACAGAACGCACCAAGCCCTTTGCATCCTGGTTTACACTCAAGACTTTGGCCATCATCCATGATCCTCTTGGAGCTGTGGAGTCTGTAATTAAGACAATATCTCCAGGAATAAGACATTTGTTAGTCCTTTATGCCCATTTTTGTCTTTCCTGCATCAGAGGTAAGTACTCAGAAAGCCATCTTTTCCAGAAAAGCTCTTCCATGTATTGCACTTGTTTCCACCTTTTCCTGACATAAAGATCCTTTTGGTTGAACAATCCTGGTGGCAAAACTGGTTTGTTTTTCAGCAACAACAAATGTTTGGGTGTGAGTACCTCACAATCATTTGAGTCATCTGAAACTTTGGTAATGGGTCTGTCGTTTAATATGGCTTCAACTTCACAAAAGATAGTTTGAAGTCCTTTAGCATCCAAAACTTGCTCTTTAAGAAGTGAGACTAAAATACTTCTTATGGAATGAATCAGACACTACCAAACTCCACCTTGATGAGAGGCTGCTGGGATGTTAAAGTTCCATTTGAATCTGTCCTGGACAAAAGCATTTTGAATTTTAGCATGGCTCAGTTCAGCCAAATTCTCGTTCAGCTCTCGATTTGCAGCAACAAAATTTGTGGTATAATCAGATCTGATAGTGGAAACTGGGCCTCTTCTACAGATGAACCTCCATGATGAGGAATGTACCACAGTTGTCCATCACCTTTCTGTAGCTCATCTGCTAGTACAGCTTCAGCATATCCTTGTTGCAGCATGCTGTTTACACATGCAGTGTATTCCTCCTTGTAGTGAAAATCCTTTTCAAATCTCTTCCTGATGCTCTGGAGCAGGGGTCTCAAACTCCAGTCCTCGAGGGCCACAGTCCTGCAACTTTTAGATGTGCCTCTGCTGCACCACACCTGAACAGAATAATTAGGTCATTAAGGCTCTGGAGAACTGATCTACACAAGGAGGAGGTCATTAAATCATTTTATTCCAGTGTTTTGTACCTGTGGCACATCTAAAAACTGCAGGACTGCAGCCCTTGAGGCCTGGAGTTTGAGACCCCTGCTCTGGAGGCACTGCTCTGCAACTTTTACTCTGCTCTTTTTACATCGTCACCTTTAATTGGTGTCCAACTCATTATCTGAATATATGTAGAAGCAATTATATTTTCATTTCCAAAATGTTCTTCAAGAAGATAACTGACCTTGAATAACCTTGCTCAGGAGATAAATGCTGACAACTATGCACCAGATCGTGGGTGCTCAAGTCCAGTCCTCGAGATTGACCATCCTGCAACTTTCAGATGCTTCCCTGCTCCAACACACCTGATTCAAATGAATGGCTCATTAGCAGGTATGTTCAGAGCTGATCCTGGTCTCTTTAGATCAGGATCAGCCAAACCAGATCTTTAGGCTGCCCCCTAGTGATCTGCTCTAAGAAGTGCAAACAGTCGCTCCAGTTGTCAGTTTTAGCTTCCACTCCGTTTTCTAAGGCATTCATAAATGATCTGTACTGCAGGGGGTCCCCATCAAACACAGGGATGTTTCTGGATGGGAGAACAGACGATAAGTTTTGTTTTACAAGTAAGGCAGTGATGTCATTTTGTCTTTGCATGATGTTCACAATATCATTTTGACAGTCCTCAGTCAAACTGAAATTGAGTTTGCTGTGTTGCTTGAGCTGAAACATCAACTTTTACTCTCATCTGATCCATTTGAAGTTGTTTCTGCCTTTCCTTAGGTCTGACGACAGGAGAGTGAGATGAAGGATTTGCAACAGAGTGAACTCTTTCTTTTAGAACAAACTCGCCAGGATATAGCAGGGGGGAGTCCTTTACTATTTACTAGCTATTTACTCTTTCAAAATAAGAGTTCATTCCATCAGATCGTTTAGAACCAGAAATGAATTTATTTTTAAAACATGAAGCTTTGTATTAGTTACTGCCAACTCTTTTTCCAAGGGTAATTTTTCCTTTTCTCAGGTTTTCCTCTTGAGCTTCGATCAGATGTTTTTTGTTCCATGAGCGCTCTGCCTTTTCAGCCGCAGCTTTAATACGTGCAGAAGAGGTGGATGAAGTCCGAGACTGCTGTGAACATGTGTTTGAACGTGGCTTTACACTTGAAATATTAGAGACACTGTCTTCAGGATTTATTTAATCCATATCTACAACAATTTGATCATCATCAACATTATTTTTCTGTTCAGTATATGGATCGCTTGCTTCATGCAACCAAAACATTAGATTATCCATAAAATCAGAGAATGCCGTTACCAGGGCCGGATTTAGGAGGATGTGGGCCCCTGGACTTGAGACAAGGTGCGGGCCCTTCTTAATTATGGTTAATTATAGTGCACATTAACATGCACACATACTGTATATAAATCACTGTGACTGTCCACCATGAGAGAAGGTTGATGGACGGTCCCACCCACCAGGTCATCTCCCTGTGCAATCACCTACCTCATGGATGACAACTCCATCCATTTTCTGTACCTAGTGGGGTCAGGAGGGGTGCTGGTACCTATATCCAGTGAACTTTTCAGGCGAGATGGTTGCCAACTTAGTGACCTTTTCGCTACATTTTGTACACACACAAAAAAAATCAGCAAGTCAGGTTTTTTAAAGATCGGTGATCACCCAGAAAATTGCAATCGGTGTACCGCTGCTTTCTTTCTTTCTTTTTTTTTACTTTTATTCAGATTTTCCAGTGTGAGTCATATTACATACATCATACATATAATATGTTTTACAAACTACATGTACAACCTCACATATTGTGCTCCATAAGAGGCTTTGTTTGTCCACAGTCTTAAAAAAAACCCAAAAAACAAGTGAGAATCTCTTTATCAATGTAATCTCCATCAGCTGTGGTTTGAAATGAGTGTTTGAATTGGGGACCATTTTTTTAAGAAGATGTCACTTTCCATCTGTAGTTTAGCTGTAATTTGTTCCATGTGGTACACCTCCCTCCCTCCCTCCCTCACTCTATTCTTCCACCGACAGATTGTTGGGGGCTGAAGTTTCAGCCATGAGACTGTGATCATTTTCTTTGCGGGAACAAAGAAATTTATGTCTTTAAGACATAAATCTTACTGTAATCTTAACTTTTTTTCTGGAATATACCTATTATTGTTAAAGATGGCTCTAAAGGCATTATAATGCCCAGGCACGTAGTCATTTCCTTTTGTATCCCTTTCCAATAGGTTGATAGTTTTTGCTGCTTTCTTTTTAAAATTGTGATCTGTCTGTAGAACAGTTGTTTACTGTAATGAATGTAAAGACCGTTACTACAACTAAATATATTTAGTAGTTATTAAAGAAATACTTGAACATCTTGAATTATGTCTGTTCAACAGAGCATTTCTTGGGGAGGAGGAGCAAAGGGGGAAAAGTTGTTATATTTTATTATGTGTAAAATAATAACTTCCAAAATTACAAGAAATAAAGCTTAATTTCTTATGTGCAATAAATCGATATAATATATGAATTCCCTTCTTTGAAATGAATGGGAACAAATTTGTCATGCTGAGGTCTAACTTCTTAGCCCACATGCAGAACAACACCAGAAGCCGAGATTGATTAAAGAGATTTATTACAACCAAAGGGAAGGGGGGAAAAAAACAGATAAACAATCCGGGAGCGCTTGGGACTGGATCTCAGGTCAGCTAGGGAAGAAACAGACGGTAAGTTTGGGGTCGAGGAAATTTGGAGATGGCGCTGACTGAGAGCTTACCTCCGATCGGGAGGAGAAAGGACTGGGGGGAAAAACCTGGGAAATCCGGAGTCTGTTTTGAGGCGCAGAGGGCTGCGGGCTGCGGCGGCGTTGGAGGACGGACAGGTAAGTCTGAACTGTTCTGCCAGAAGCTGGCTGCCGAGCTGTAGGTTCGGAGGGGTCCTGGGCTGGATCTATCTTCAGCACGTCTCAGGTCAATCAGCTGAAAAAGGTCAGAGACACAGATGGATCAGAATTCAGGAAGCAAACAGGAAGAGTAGAGCTGGAGTGAGCCGGTACCATAACTAGCTAACAATCTGGCAGGGAAGTGTCAGCAGCCTCCTCCAGTTATACAGCTCCTGATGGCAGAATGGTTTCAGGTGCGTGGTTCAGGAGACGCCCTCAGATGGAACAAGGCCTCCAGCGCCCTCTGGTGGATGAACAGCTCCGGATCCCAACAAAATTAAGATTTTCAATTTATTTGACGTATTTATTTGCAACTACGAAATAGTAACATCAAGCATTAAACTCTTGTCGGTCAGGTGATTTTTTTATTATTATTAAACACGTTTCATACATGCTTAATCTTTCATGCTTAGATGTCAGTGTAAAACAGCTGCATCAAGTTTTGCAAACGAATGTTGTAACAATAAAGTTAAATTAAAAAAATAGTGCTCGGAAAGGCGTGTCTAAACTTTGAACTGTGGTCCCAATGAAAGAAGGACGGAGCGCCGAGCTAACCCTCCATTGTCGGCTGGTTGCACGTCGTCAGTAGATTCATACAGCAGTTGAGGATCGTGACTGAAAATGACAGACTTACAAGTGAGTATGAATACACTGACTAAAGTGTGAAGCGTATTCTAGCACATTAAACTAGTGGGGAGTTTAGTTCAGTGGTGTTTAGCTTCTTCACACGGAAACAAATCCCATTTAAATAGTAAATTTTAAAATAACTAAAAGGGAGCTGTTAACGGGAAGAGTGTTTTTCTGGTGGCACGGGCTTAAAAATGATCGTTGGTGTACTAAATGTTCATCAGGTTTTATATCTGCCGCTGGCCGTAACAAAGAGCAAGTGTTATCAAGCCACCACCTATTAACCTTGCTGCTACTGTGACTAACGGCACGTATAATCTTATTAATAAGTAGACCGGAAGTCTATTATGAAAAGTGTCCTTCAATTACGTCACCACAGACCTCTGATCATAGATCAGACACGTGTTCATATGTCTGGCTGATCGGTAGGCTGCTGTCCTGGAGGAATATGTTTTCGAACACTATAACAATAACATGATAACTATATTATACAAACTGGTGACAATGTTGTGGGTTAGGTGTTTGTCAAGATGCCTGATTAAAATACTTCAAAGCTAAACCATATGTGCATGGGAAAATATCCAAAGTCCTTTGGAGTCCTGCAAGGAATTACCATAGTTCCAACAGCTTACCTAAATTATTATCAATAATAATACGTAACAATAAAAGGTATTAACGTAATCAAACATTTCGGCAGGTGCAAGTATTTAGGACATTCCATATGTGGTGGGTGTCCTGGAGAGACTGCATGAAACACTAACTGATAGATATACTTGAGATGGAGAGCCTCTCTCCCACATACCCATGGGTGAGCAAGTGACAAAATTATGGGAGAATTTTTCTGCCATAATTCAAAAGTACACATTTTCAGTCTGAAAGCTTGTAATACTTTTGCTTGCATTTTAATTTTGATAGCAGGATTAGGTCTTTCTTCTCAAAACTTGTAATGTTTACTCAAACCTTTCTCCTGGCGCTCTTGCAGAACTCTCTGCTCACTTAAACTTTAGCTGTATCCAGGGACGGAGCTTCAGGGGGAGCTGGGGTGTGGCGGGTCCCTGGCCCGCCCGGGCCTAGAGGGGCCCGGATGGGAGGCAGAATATGACTTCAGGGATCCAAGCCTTTACCACGTCTGATGAGAGCTGGAGAAAGCGGGCCCTCTCCTGTTGAGTATGATGTATGTAGGATTATATAACATGGAGCCCCAGTAGATTATATAGTAGATTATATAGTAGGCTGCCCCAGTCATTGTTGACTCATGGTTGCTAAAAACTTTACAAGACCTAGTGGGTGTAAAATGTGACATAGTGGGTGTAAAATGTTGTGCTACATGACTGGCTTTATTTACATTTAACTTTAAAATAACTGGGTGCATGTTTTGTTCCTCGTCTTGGAGATGAACCGAACTTTTTTGTTGGCAGCGATTCAGACCCACCAAAACATCCAGCCCAGCGAAGGAGCCGGACTGGTTACAGGTAGCAACTCTGACATTATTCACAAAGTGTGAGTTAACTGTAGACTGATTGTAAACTGGATCAGCCCAGCCGTCTAGCTTACATCCTCTTTTCTCTCTGTCGGTGGTACAGCAGTGATGTCAGGGACTGAAGGCTGAGTTCTAGTCGCTTTCAACAGTTTGGGTTGAGCGTTTTTGAGTCAAGACAGCAGCATGGCGTTTATAGTTAATAGGCTTCAGGCTCTGAGCTGAAATTGATAAAGTTTTAAAAATGATCCGAATCCATCCGCGGTTCTGAATTGCTTTGAATTTGTGTCGTTTCATCATTAGTATGCTGATGTTTCTGCTGTTCTCTTGGTTTGTTGTACTTCATGTCAGATGGATTTCAGAATGACATAGTCGCTCTCAGTGGTGGTGAAACTTGTAAGCTCCGCTGTTGTGGGCATGTCTATGTTGTAAAGTTAAATGAGCTTTATTATTTGGGTTTAAAGGGCTCAGTCATTAGCCCCGCCCCCCGGGCCGACTGACTTGTTCCGCTTGTGGCCGTATCTGAATTCAGGGTCTGCAGCCTTCGAAGGACCTGATCTACCTAGGACGGGTCCTTCGCAGGCCACGGATAAATGAAGACCGGAAGAGAAAATCTGTGAATTCAAACAACTCTAGCCTTCAGCCAGCGAGAGAGCTGGACAAGATGGCGGGTTGTGCAGCCATGTTTTCTAGAGCTCACAGTGCAAGTCCTAAATTCTACTCTTCTTTTAAGTTAACTCTGCACCAAAATTACTGAAATTGCTTCCCATAACATTAATAAGTCACTCAAGTCTAGAACTCACCTGAAAAAGAAAGAAGCAACTTCTAAGACAGACCAGGGCTACGTCATGGACTTGTACCTCCCCTCAAAATAAAAGAGAACGAGGGCCAAGCAAGACACCTGGAGAAAAGCGACCCAGGTCAGTTGAAGAGGAAGAAGTGGAGGAAATATCTCTCAGAGATATAATGAACAGTATTATGACGCTAGGAGAAAAAGTGGGCAATATTGAACAACAGGTGACACACAGCAGTGTTTTGCTTGCTAACCTAGCCAAGTGGTGGAGTTCAATCCTAATGAAGTTAAAGAATGCATGTTAAAGGTTAAAGAGCTGGAAAAGCAAAATGGAAAAACTACATGAGGGGAATGCTGATCTTAAAAAGAGGCTTAGAGAACAAGAAAGATACAGAATGAGATGGAGCCTTCGCATAAAATGCTTGAAGGAGAAAGATGAAGACGTCAGGGCTTTAGTCATACAGACAGGTGTGTCTGTGTAGCTACCATCGATTGTAGCAATGTGCGCTGCCCACTGGATGTAGGGAGTTGGTTGGATGAACAGTACAAGTTTAAACAGTACAACTAACCAAAGGACGAAGAGTTACTGTACATCTGCCATGCACAGGGGATTATTGTTTGGCACCATTACACTGCTCCCTGGTATGTTGGTGTGATATTAAGTATGAAACAGAGTGGGCAGGTCAATACACTCACCACTTTATTAAATACAAGAGGACAGATATGTCTAAATAAACTTATTCCAGAGAACTTAGTACAAGTACTTCAAGAAAATCAGTGGCCCCTGACAGAATTCCCTAAAGCAGAATTAGTTCCCAGTGCTGCTTTCCCACATCTGTTTTTATTTCTGCTGTGACAGTAGTGCAATTCAAAAATTCAGTTTATATGGCGCTAATTCAAGATACGTCATATCAAGGAAATTAACAAAAGTCATTTTGATCCAGTCAATATAAATTTCAATTGGAACTAATTATCAAACAAAACAGTCATTTTCAGTTTAATTCAAATTGGTAAAAAAAATTTTTAAATTCTAAGGAATCCCAGTAGATAGCGTTGAGTCATTCATACCGATGCATGAAGCAACAATAGAGAGGAAAATCTTCCTGACTGGAGCTTTGAGAAGACAGAGCAGAATGCAAAAAAGAAGCAGATGAACTGATGAATAATTGCTTTCTATGTTAATGAAAAGTATAAAGTTGATGGCATGAGAAGTGAACACTTAACATGTGGAGCAATCAGATTTCTGTTGTATGACGGACCCTGATTATCAACAGCTTTATGTATGAGAAAGGGAATTTTTAATTTTATTCTGGATTTAAAAAGCCAATGACAAGAAATTAGAGAATCTCTCTTTTTAATGAGGTACACCAACTTTTTTTTTTATTATTTCTGTCCATTTAAATTTACAATGTTTTTCAAAATACTGTGTTCAATCAACTAAAAGTAATTAGTTTGATAATACCGAAAGTTGTTTGGGTCAGAGAAGGTCAACAGTTTGATGTTTGAAAAGAGCCTTCCTCTTTTTCCTGTAGGCTAACTTTGATGTGGCCGCAGCTGAAGTAAAGCAGCTGAAGGCGAAACCTTCTGATGATGAGATGTTGCTGCTCTATTCCTTGTTTAAGCAAGCCACCGTGGGAGATGTTAACACAGGTGAGACTGCCTCCTCACAGAGTGCATTCAAATTAAATGACATTCAAAAATACTTTATTGATCTCATCAAAGGGAAATTAAATTAAATTCACAATTCTTTAAATAGTTGTTATAGATACTGATGGCTGTTGGGAGGAAGGATCTCCTCTAGTGGTTGGTATCACAGTGATTTGCAGAAGCCTCTTCAAATCCCTGTGTTTTCCTCTATTTTCCCAGAACAGTCTCATGAAGAGGATGGTCAGAGTTGTTCATAATCTGTTTTATTTTATAAAGATTCCTTCTTTTCATCAGGTTCAGGTTCCACAGTCACCCCCAGAACAGAACCAGCCTTCTTTATCAGACTGTAGAGCCTTTTTAGGTCTCTTGCCCCAAGAGATGACAGCAGAAGAGATGATGCTCTCAACACACTTGTAGAAGATCTGCAGCATCTTGCTGAAGGATCTTAGCTTCCTGAAGAAGTACAGTCTGCTCTGTTCCTTCTTATAGATGCTTCACTGTTGTATCTCCAGTCCAGTCTGTTGTACAGATGAACACTGACGTATTTATATTCCTCAACCACCTCCACTTCTTCTCCCATGATGGAAATGGGGTTTGATCTAATCCTGTTTCTCCTGAAATCTATAATCATCTCCTTTGTTTGGTTTACATTCAAGATGAAATGATTGTTCCCTCAGCATGCCACCAAGCGGTCCACCAGCTCTCTGTACTCAACCTCTTGTCCATCTCTGATAAACCTAACAACTGCAGAGTAATCTGAGTATTTCTGTAGATGACAGAAGCCGGACTTATGCTGGAAGTCTGAAGTGTAGAGAGAGAAAAGGAATGGTGAGAGTACAGTCCCCTGTGGTGCTCCTGTGTTGCTGATCACCTGGTTAGACATACAGTCCTTCAGTCTCACAAACTGTGGTCTGTTTGTCAGGTAGTTATGGATCCAGGTGATTGTTGAAGCCTCCATCTTTGTCTTCTGGAGTTTCTCACAGAGCAAATCAGGCTGAATTGTATTAAATTCACTGGAGAAATTAAATAACATGATCCTCACAGTCCTGCCTTCTGTGTCCAGATGACAGTGGGTTTGTTGAAGCAGGTGTATGATGATGTCATCAACTCCAACTCCATGGCGATAAGCTAACTGCAGGGGGTCTTAATACGGATTTGTCTGCTTATTCAGGTGGACCAACAGGAGTCTCGCCAGAGCCTTCATAGTGTGGGTTGTCAGGGCAACAGGTCTACAGTCAATGATTACTAAAGGGAGAGTTTTCTTTGGTACCAGAACTACACAGGATGTCTTCCATAACAGTGGAACCTTCTCTTGGGACAGGCTAAGGTTGAAGAGATGTTGCAGAATCCCTCAGAGCTGGACCTGCAGCCATGTTCTTGTTCAGTCTCTCCAGCTGCCTCTTCACCTGACTTCTAGATACAGAAAAGTGGGAGGGGGAGGCAAAGAGAGCAGCAGCATCTCCTGATTTGGTTGAAGACAAACTTGTGAAAACAGAAGAGTCCATGACTCTAATCTTGACTTTGAGCATCCCAAAGATGATCCTCCTTTTGCTTAAAGCCTGTAATCTTCTTCATCCCTGACCACACATTTCTGATTCTGTTCCTCTGCAGTTTATTCTCCAGTTTCTTCCTGTACTTCTCCTTGTTGTCTCTAATCTTGACTTTGAGCTGTTTCTGTATACTCCTCAATATCTCCCTGTCTCATTCTCTAAGGACTCTTTTCTTGTTTAACAGTTCCATTAGTTCACTGGTGACCAAGGGTTTGTTACTAGGGAAGAATCTCACTGTTCTGGTGAGGATGATGTCATTCACCCAGACGTTTATATAGCCAGTCACACACCATTGTGGCTTTGATGTCCTCAATACACTAATCTACACTTCAATTACAGAGCACCTTGTTTTAGAAACAGACATTAAGGCTTCTGTTTTCATTGTACATCACTGAGTCAAGCATACTAGGAAATTCATTTAGTTGTGTGTTGCATGATGGTGCAACACACAAGGTCCTAAGTTCAAATCCTGGCCATTTCCAAGTGTGTTGCCTCAGTTCTCTGTTACTCTGGCTTCCTCCCACAGCCCTAACATGAATGTTAGGTAAGTTTGGTCACTCTCCCCCCCAATGCCCTGGCCTATGATTGCTGGTTAGCAATACTGAGCAATATCAAACAGCTAATAATAGTCTGCTAACATGACAGTCCAGGTTGAATTTCTAAGCAATGTAACTTTAAAAGCAGCACAAGTCATCTTACCATCATATCTCTATCATCTTTCTGAAGCTCGTCCTGGAATGCTTGATTTTACTGGAAAAGCTAAGTGGGACGCCTGGGAGAAGCAGAAAGGTATGTTGAATCACAGTGTACACCTCCATAACCTCCCAACATACAGTCTGGAATATAAATGGAAACTTAATATACTTTGATACAAAGTCAAGAATCCTCATGAAGTAAAATGATTGTGTCACATTTTCCTTTTTTGACAGAAGTTAAACAACTGAGTCAGTAATGAAATGAAATAAAATGGCGTCAGTCTTGAATAGCATGAAATCAGTCATTTTTATTCAGCACACATTCACATGCTGATGTTGGCAAGCTACTGGATTGTAGCTACAGCTGCCCTGGGATCAGTCCGGCAGATCACCAGCAGGCAAGGAGGGTAAAGTGTGTAGCCCAAGGACAACAGAGGTGGGCGTAGCGGGGATCGAACCAGCGACCCATCGATTGCAGGACAAACTCCTACCGCTATTTCTGTTTATGCCACTTTGCATGCAAAACTGGAGTCCTTGTGGAGACACAAGACATATTCAATGATTTATTCTCCTGAAAAAAGATGTTCTTTCATTCTTCTGTCAGGCAAAAGCAAAGAGGATTCCATGAATGAGTACATCAAGCTGGTAGAAGAGCTAAAGCAGAAGCATGGAATCTAATCACTGCCAATGAGTCAGGACGGCTGCTGCACAGATTTGGACTTTGTCCAATAATTTCTTCCAATGAACCTGTTTAAACACTATTTTAATAAAGCCGAGGATCCTCTACTTATAATGGCTATAATCGGTGGCATGAAGTTCTCCTAATGTTGCAGTGCTAGTTAGAAATTGCCTTCAACTTGCTTTTTAGTGTTATTATAATGTCCATTGTCATTTCAAAGTAAAATAGCTGCTCTTAAAACATGTGTTGTGTACACCCAAACTCCTAATGTTTCTACTGTCCAGGACAGCTGCCTGGACCTGAAAAAGATTATTTTCTATGGGTTCCCACCACTGCATTCTACTACTAATATACAAATAAATCTGGATTTCTCAATTAAAGACATGGCTGGTAATAAAGCTGAGGATCCTCTTCTCATAATGGTTATCAATGGCATGAAGTTCTCCTAATGTTGCAGTGCTAGTTAGAAATTTGCTTTTTACTATCATAATGTCCATTGTAATTTCAAAATAAAATAACTCCTTAAAACAAGTGTGTTGTTCTCACTGACTGTCCTCATGTCTTCTTCCCTCTCCGGTCTGATTACATTATATTTTGGGGGAGAGAAGAGGTAGAGATTTGAGTTTGCAAACTGTAAAGACAAATGTATTTTTTTTGAAAAAAGAAAGAAGATCAACAGCGGACACACTACAAAGACAAAATATTTGTCAAAGTATTAGATTGTCATATAGAGGTCATGACATTTATGAATAATTTAACACTTTTGCTATACTTATTTCAGACTCTTTCCATTGTCAATAAGATAAATCAACCATGTAATAAAGCAATAGAATTCATAAACTACATTATATTTCTGGCAGAAATGCACAGTTTAAGTTAGCCAAAGCTGTTCATCATTTCATAAGTTTACTCCTGCAAAATAGGGTTAGATTAATGGCAATGTGATTATTAGACCACCACTTTCATATTAATATTTTTTTCACAACATCAAAACATAAACTAGCATGTATACCAATATATTGATATATAATTCTACCTTCAGACAGATATAGATATACATGGAAAGAGAGAACAGTGCACATAAAGGTTATATAAATTGATTTGTAAACAGACAATATTTGACATTACATAGGAAATATAAGCAATCAGTCAAGTAATATATGTATATTTAAACAGCACTTACTTTAATAGCAAACACACCACATGAAATCACATCTTGCTGGATGGCATGTTGTACTGTTTCACATTTCCACCTTGACACTTTCATGCCCTTGTTGAGAGGATAAAATGTTAAATTAACATTCTAGTTATCCAATTATGCCATTTTTTATTATAATAAACAATAATTGTTCTTGTTTTTCTCACCTTGTTGCTTCCAAGCAATTTGTCACATATTTTTGGGACTCGCAAGTGAATTAAGGAAAACTGTCCTATTGTTATGAATATTCTTTTGTTGAAATTAAAAAAGTGATTTAATTTTTATGTTAAACCAAAATAAAAATTGTTTGCGCATGCTTTACATTTAGCAAGGTTGCATTGTCAGATTTATTTCTTTCAGTATCCTTGCAATAGTGATAATAAAGAAATAAAATTTTCTATATAATCACATTTGTTCCCTTAACTGCTGGTATAAGTTTTATGTCAATAGGATAATATTTGAAGAAAATAGAGAGGGCATGCTGATATCGGCATGCTAATAATAGGCTTTGCCGTAAAATGCATCCCCTGCTAACATGGAGAAATAGAGTTAAGAGGGATTTTACCTTTTCTACATAATCAGAGTAGTTCTATGAACTACTGGCATAAGTTTTACATCAATAGGATAATATTTGAGGAAAATAGAGAGGGCATGCAGATATTGGCAGGCTAATTATAGCAGGGGGATGCCGTAAATGCATCCCCCTGCTAACATGGAGAAATAAAGAGTTAAGAGTGAAATGACCTTTTCTACATAATCACACTTGATCTATGAACTGCTGGAATAAGTTTTATATCAATTGGATAATATTTGGGGAAAATATATAAGGCCTGCATACATTGGCAAGCTAATAATTTGCTATGCCAAAAAATGCATCCCCCTGCTAACTTGAAGAAATGAAGCGTTAAGAGGGATTTCACCTTTTCCACGTAATGACACTTGTTCTCTGAGCTACTGCTATAAGTTTCATATCAACAGACGGGGGATACAAATATTGGCAGGCTCAGAAAATAAAATGAATCCCCCCTACATTAATAGACTAGACAGTTAAGGATGATATAAAATGTTCTACATAATGGGCTTCTGTTTTGTAATGCTTTAATCTATTTTGGTGTTAAAATAAAAATAAGGGAATTTCAAACCATCTGCGGAGAACATATTTATCAGACACTGACTGAAAAACGTTCGACTCATATGTCTCAATAAAGGTGTAAAAACCATATTTATTAATCTGCTAAATAAAACCCACCATTTTAGGGCTTACATGGTTAAGAAACATGATAATGTTACGAATATCTTTAAAAGTTTCCTATTCGGTCATATTTCAGTCCGTTTTCTCATCAATATGCGAGAGTTTAGAGCGATGCGCGCTCCCGCGACAGGGCATGCAACTCTCGGCATAACACCTGTTCGGTCGGGGCAGGGAGCCATTGACCCCCCCTCTCCTCCCCCCACACTTCACGGCCCTGCCCTGCTGGTCCCGCCAGACATTTTCACAGGCTGCACACAACTCTGGCAATCTGTGACTGACATCTCTGTGTTTGTATGCAGACAGAGGTACAGATAAAACCTCCAGCACAGAGATCTGGACCAAATCTAAGGCTCCAGATCATAACAGTCAAAGGTTTACACACATGCGGCAGCTTCGGGTCGGGTTGGGATCATGAACTGGTCTGACATCTGAAAAAAGGCTTGGACTCTGATCCGGTCCAGGTCTGAACCAATTTCTGTATTTGTCACCATTTATAGAACTGTGACAATGTTTTCTTTCTAATAGCATTGGGGTGAAAAAAAAAAAGAACATCGGGCCCATTTCCGTTTACGGTCCGGACCAAATGCTCACCCACACTTTGCCCAGAGCAGATCATTTTGGCTCAGGTCGAAAAATAATTGCTTGAGTCTATATTTTGTTTTGTTTTGTTTTGTTTTTTTCCTCTTTGCTCTTCCAAAAGCCAATCAGCCACCAGTAGCCATAAATATCGATGGCTGCTGATGGTTCTCAGGTCTCTGTTGGCTATTGAAATTTATTTTTGTCTGCTAAATAACAAACACATTAAAGTTCATCCATGGTGTTTCTCATTTTGTTTTTAATGCAAAAATATTGTCAGCAGTCTGGCTGGTTATCTGTCCCACTCAGACATCTCTTTCCTGCACAATTTGTGGAACATGCAGCAAATATAATCTGCGCTGCCTTTTGGTTTCAGACCCACGGCATCCAGATGTTGCTGCTGCTGCTGCGCTGTAACGTGATGATGCACTGGAACCATTAGGTTGTCCTGCTGCTCTAAACTGGTATTGCTGGAGATATTTGACATCTATTTTATCTTTGTTTTTGTTTTTTTAATGTTCCAAATATTTGACCAGTTGTGATTTTTGTCATTTCTATCTATCCTGTAGCTGTATTGTGTCTTTTTTGGACTTGTAATAAGTAGCTGAGCACAGGGCGCTTGCAGCTCTACGCATTGTGAGTACTTGAGATTTTCCTTTAAGTAAAACAGAAAAGAATAATTTTTGATTTTTTTTTAATCTAACCCTCTTTTTATTAACAACATTTAGGAGAAAAAAAAGATCTATTGTGTCAAATAATCTTGTGCTAGCGAGTCTGTGTGAGTCCTGGAGGTCCGCACAAAGCCTAAATGTTATTGGTCAGTTTACTTTTGTACATTTGGCGGCTTGGTGCTTTTTCTGTAAGATAAAAGCCACTTGCACATTGTCTGAAAAGAATGTACAACTGGCTTACATCCAAGTATATTATTGGATAATATTCAATAAGCATATTGGATAATATTCAATAAGCATATTGGATAATATTCAATAAGCATATTGGATAATATACTTATCCAAGCATATTTCCTGTCTTCTTCTTCTGCCCATTAGTAACATCCAGTTAGTGATCATGTGACTAGTGTGATGCGAAAAAAGTGTTTCCACTGCACGTTTGCAAAATACATCAATTTTGATATGACTGAAAAACCACTCTATTAGGAAAAAAACTTTTTTATCAAAAACATGATTTTTTTTTTTTTTTTAATTGGCAAGATTCCATTAAGCAAATTTATTTTATAATTTTAATTTTTGCCATTTTATGGTCAGTGGAAACAGCTAAAGTCAGAAAATCAGAAAAGCTCCAAGGCCTGATGGTGTGCCCTCCTGGCTGAGCTGAGCTGAGCTGAGCTGAGCTGAGCTGAGCTGAGCTGAGCTGAGCTGAGTTGAGCTGAGCTGAGCTGAGCTGACTGCCTAGCCCAGATCTTCAATCTGATCTACAACCTGTCTAACGACCTGTGAGGTTATCTCTGCTCCTTCATCTTCCCTGACCTCAGGAAAAGAACCATCACTGGACGAAATGACTGCAGACATATTGCCTTGACATGTGTGGTCATGAAATCCTTTGAGCAACTTCAAAGCATCTGACAGACATAACAGACCCTCCTTCCATTTCCTGACCACTTTGATTTTTATCTGACTTTTACCTTCAGGTTGGAACAATAAAGCACTTCATGCTAAAACTCTGATGAACCCTCATAAATCAAAGGGCTCAGTTACTCTTCTGGCAATCAATAAGGAATTTTATGTGTATTCAGGGCCAGCCCAAGGCATAGCAAACTGAGTGCCTGCTTAGGGCTGATTTCTTTTTTTTTAGTAATGATTTCCGTGTGATTATATTAACAAAACACATAAATTCAGGATAAAGTTGTGATTTTTTTAACAATAATATATATTTGATAATGTATGTAGAAATCTTTCTTATATGGACAAAAAGAAAAATAAATAAATTGCTCTTGGGGCCCCCTGGAGGCCGCGGTAGGTACCGCACTGAGCGGTAATATGAGCTGCTGTGCAGAGCGCATCCAAACCTCCAAAGCATCAGCAGAAGATAAGTTATCAAAACAATGTCACAAAAAATGATTTATCCTTCAGGGAAAGAGAAAAGAAAGAGGAAGACTGGAGAAAAAGTCAAGATAAAAGTATGTTTTAATGTGTGTTGGTAATGTAATGTTTATCAGGAAGATTTGTGGAAGTGCTAATTGAAAATTAGCATATTATAATTATAATAAATATATATTTATAATAATAAAAATGATAATTTATGCATCTAAAACAAACTGTATTTTTACATCAACTCATGAGTTATGTGAAACTTCTGCAATTAAAATAGTTTGAAGACAGAATCAACCCAGTACTGATCCACATTCTCAAGAGAGAATGACTCAGCTGGTATAAATACAATTTTTATCTATTGTAATTACACCTAAGAGTAATTAATTTAATCAAAGAATGTCATGAATATGTACATATGTATTCCATCTTAAGTTGGGCTGCACCGACTGCAGTTTTCTGGCCGATCCCTGGTTACTGATCTTTAAAAAGCCTGACCTGCCGATTTTGATTTTGGCTGATATGAATTTTTTTTTGTCTAAAATGTTGCTAAATATACCAAGAAAATCGATGAGTTGGCAACAGTGGGGTGAATGTTGTTAACTACAAAGGTGCAGACCTGATGAAGATAAGATCAGCAATAGGGTTAGGGTTAGTAACCCCTTTACTGATCATGTAAGTATAAGCCGATCACCAATCCCCCAAAGTTAAGAAAACTGGCGGCAATAAATTGGCCAATAAATGTAAAATGTATCCTGTATATATATATATAGTCATCTCTGAATCATGCTCAAAGTGTTCGCTGTTTAAATAAGTGCATCACATTTAATAGTGAGGTTTTGTGTTAAACTGGAATCGGTCAAAAATTTGTTTTTGAGAATGCAGTGCTTTACCTTTAAATTCACTAATGGCCTGTTTTTGTCTCTTCTTTCTCCATCAGGTTGGGACAAACCTGCTGGCATTCTGCAGAATGTGACAACATAGAAGCCGTAAGGCAAAAAGGCTTAAGTGTTGATAAAAAATCTCCTTGTTTAATGGCTGAAATTTTTCCTGATAGTTTTAGAGAAACTATCAGGAAGACTTTTTACATGAAATGTTTTCTAATGTGGAGTAACAGATACTTCTGAAGTTGTAGCCAAATAATGACTTGAAGTGATTTAAGGATACACTTTTCAAAAAACGTAACTTATATGTTTTGTAACTTTTGTAAATGAATTCTGATGGCTCTATATATTTATCACATGGAAATAAAAGAAACTTTAAATTAAGATTGTTTTTAATCCTATGTCTATATGGTGAAATTTAAAATCTTTAATTTAAAAAGTCTTTTTTTAACCAAATATAGTGGTATAATAACCCTTGTGTTGGGTTATGAGTTTTAATCCAGTTTTTGGTCAATTTAACTCAAACTTTGGTTAGCTGCCATAACCCAATGTGTTGGGTCAAATCATCAACCCAACCCATAACCCAGCTTTGGGTCGACCCATATTTGGCCCAGCATTGAGTTACAAATTGGGTTGTTTTTAACCCAGCAGTTTTTACTGTGTAGTATTTTGTTGTTGGTTACTGTGTGATAATTTACCAAAAGAAAGTGAAAGTGAACTGAATATCTCTAGATTTGAGTTGTCTGGAAAGCAGCATAATCTTGTCGATTAATATGTTGTTACTTTTGGGTAATTCAGTGAAATGCTTAGGATTTAAAGCCAAACATAAAGAGCAGGGTGTAGTTGACCAGCTGCCCTCCTGACTCTATTCCTCCTTCCCTTCTGCAACCAGAGAAGTTAAGTAAATGTTAAGAGAAGTACAGAAGTGAGTAACTCCGATGTTTTGGTGACTCTTAAAGCCTAGCAGATGTGGAGTTGTGGATACAGGTGAACAAAACTACTGCTCCGAAAGATGATAGTACTTTTTAAAAGTTCTTTTTCTTTTTGCTCTACTCTAGTGGCCTTTTTTGAGAGTGGTTGTTAGACAGGAAATTAGGTAATTACCCCTGAGCAACCACAACACCCACTCAGTAAAAACAAATTAATCAAGATTTTAAAAATGTAAATATTAAGTTTAAATTATCATTTTTCTTGAGATTCACGTTAAGCCTCTGCTGGTGAGCCTATTTGCTCACCTGCAGCATGTGGAGGCTGTTCTGGAATTGGTAGCAGTAGTGATGTAAATATATTTTTTTGTTTTAGTACCTTTAGTCTTTTTCTTACATCATGATTCAATAATGATTCAGTGAACCTGGGATTCAGTTCAAATAAAATTCTTGCTATTATTCTTTCTCAGTGGGTGTTTATAGTGAGTTATCAGCCCATCTTATTCATGCCAATATAAATAAAAACAAACATAGTAAAAAAAACAGTGACTTTTACCATGTCAAAACAATGTTTTACAGTAATAGTTTGAGGAGAATGGGGAACTTCGTGTGTGTATGTGTGTGGGGGAGGGAGACGGGGTTTGGGGCGAGGCTCAGTTCTCCTAAATACTGTCATACCCGTTAACTTCCTTGTCTGACAGCACATCTATCTGCCTACACCAGAAAAGCACCATCTTGTTAGCGGTAAGTTTGCTTTCACATATTTTTTGTAAGTAACCACTTTTGTTGTCTCGTGTTTTTTTCCCCTTTGCTGTGCAGGTTTCTGAAAACAGTAGGAGTGATCTAGAGCTTAAAAATGATTTAGGCCCTTTAAAGCACTAAATTTGAGGGCTTAAAAACCCCATATTTGAAAAGGTCTGAAACACCCTTCAATTTATTGGAATTTTGGATTTTAATCTAAAATTTTATTAATTGTCTTGATTACACCAGTGTCCTCGTCGACATGTTGACTTGCAAAAAGTTTCCAGTATTTTCACCGGTACATATGTGCAAGCATACAGAAAATGGAACATTTTTTGAGGCAAGCCATCACTGCTGTCACTGCTGCCATCACTCTTTATTGTTAATTTTACAGCTTACTTATATTTGCTTGTCATAAGCAATTTATGTAACTTTATGGCCACATTTTACATCTAATTGTTTACCAAAATAAATGCGTGGAAGGTATAATGACTGAAACAAAAGCTTTTTTAGAAGATGTTAACACATCTTGCTAATAAAGGAGTGAGTTGCTTGGCTAAATCAGAAAGAGGAAGTTCACCGATGAGCTGACGCTATTGTCAGCTTTTTCCTTTTATGGTGTAAACTTAACAAGTTGCAATATGATCTCTCTGAATTTATTATTTGTCAATTTAACACAGAACTTTGATGCCATGATGCTGCAAGAACCATTATATTTTATATTGTAGCTTTAATTTTTGTGTTGTTAAAGAGATTTACTAGTTGTGTCTAGTACAATGTTTTAGTGTAATCTTGGAGTTAATTATCTTTTGTATGTTTTCTGTCATCAGAGTATGGACTGGTGTAAGCTTTCACTTCTGCTCCTTATGCTGGGCAAACATGGTAGGTTTGAATAATTAGAAAAAATTATTGCATGAATAAGTTTTATGGTATGTTTTTCCATGAGGGCAACAAATTAATTTAAAAAAGAAAGGTCTCCATCTGAACAATATGTTATTACTTAGTTTTGTTTGTAGTAAGGCAGGAAGCCTCAGAGTTCGCAAAGGTGTTTTATAATATAAACACAGAAAATTATGCAGATAAAAATATTTTCCATTCTACAGGCATTACCCACATTTTACTAATATATTAAATATCTGTAGAAGGCTGGAACAAAACATTAAAAGTTCTTATGAAACATTTTGGTTCCACACCATGTTACATTTCTTACATGTACTTTGTGGTTTCTTTGAAGGGCTGTGTCTGCAAGAGGAAGTTTGCTCAAAGTCAGTGATCACTTCGTGTAAAGACTGCATCACATCTGGGCCATTCTGTTCATGGTGTAAGCAGCTGGTGAGAAACAGTTATTGTATCAGTAGTTTAATGAAAGTGGCTGGATGTATTAACATTACTTATATGCCTTTATGGATCTTTATATTTACTGTACTACAGGCAGTCAGCAGTAATGTGTTAATGATTACAAAGGTTGGTAACTGTTGCAATAACATATAAATGCATTCCTGGCATATTTACTTTAACTGTCACTCAAAAAGCTTACATGTTAGTCAATGGGTCCACCAGTGGACACCAGTGTCAACACGCCAGTTAAAGGCTTAAAATGTATTTACCCCAGTGCACAATTCTTTTCCCAGATTTAATATGATTAATATTAGCCACCCCAAACACATATCCTTGTTAAGTTTCATAGTAACGGCTACCTCTGCAAGGTTTTAAATTGTCCTATTGCTGACATAGACACATTTAGTTTGTTTGCACCACAAATGTTTCCATGTCATAACACTTCACTCATCAGCACATATATGGTAATCTGCAAACATCATTTGAGCAGCACTGGTAACAGGAAGTGAGCTGTTTTTCTGGTGAATATTCCACTTTTAAATATATCACCATTGAACTGAGTCATATAACAGATAAGTTGGTGTTGAACAATCTCACCCTTATACTCACTCTATTTTTACTTGTCCTTTCATCGCCACTTCTTCGTCACCAAACAGGAAGTTTGTGCAACTCTGAGTTAAGGCCCTATTTTACCCAACCTTTTTTCCTGTTTCACAATAGACCTTGGTTTCATGCAACTGACTATAATTTTCCAGGCTCACAGCTCCATTATGCACTATGCACTAAAAAGGCCAATATGGTAATATTCAAAGCTCCCAACTGTATATCCAGGCAGAATATGTTCTGGCTGGATAGGTGGGAGGGAAAAACTTCTTGCAGTTTAATTTTGAAAAATGTTTTCTTTTTTGAACATGTAGAAGGTTGTCATCAGTGTTACTTTATTGAAGTCATACTTCCATTAGTTAAAGTAGCTATGCAGCTGGTTTCATATGATTTTAAACTAACCCTAACACACTAAAAAAACTAAAAACATTCCTCCTCCATCTGGTTTAAATAATTCACAGACTACAGTCTCCATATTTTATGGACGTTTCAACTGTCGAATCAGAGACATCAACCAAGAAAATAATACACCTTAGCTAAACATTTAAAATTATTTTTCATGTTGTTGAGCAAAGCATGTATTTCCTTCTTTCACATAACAGGACACCACTTGAAGGGAGATCCTTTGCTGTCCAACACAACTAATTCTTATTGTTTTTTCTGTGCTACAGCTTTGAAACCAGAGGTTTAAAGACCCAACCACACAGGAGTATTTTCTTTTAAAATGGAAAAGTTTTAACTGTTTGTGGAAGCACATAGAAATGGTGTTTTATTGGCCCTAAAACATGTTTTTTTTTTCTCAAAGTGAATATTTGGGGGTAGAGTATTGCACAGTTGTTTACCACCGTTTGCAGAGACTGTCAGCTACTAATGATTTCCATGCTAATGTTTGCTCTTTAGTTTGAAAGATAATTTCTGATATTTTGTTGTTTGGCTTTCATATAGAATTTTACCAAAGCTGGTGAACAGGAAGCAGTCCGCTGTGACTCTCGAGCAAAGCTGATTGCAAGAGGCTGCGAGAGAGAACAGATTATTTCTCCTCAGAACAAAGAGGACATTAAGCAAAAAGATCCTTTATCCCAATCGTTTGACAGTAAAGAACCTGTCCAAATGACTCCACAAAAAATCAACCTGATATTGCGACCTGGTGAGTACAGTCAGTTGTTACTGTCCATATATTCTTTTTTTTTTCTCCCCTCCAGGGGGTCTTTTGTGGGCTCTAGTGTTCCTTATATGAGAGTAGGCTGACAGGAAAGGGGGAAAGACATGTGCAAATATCACTGGGTCCGGGAATTGAACCCGCGACGGCCGCATCGAGGACTCAAGGCCTCCAAACGTGGGTCGCGCTAACCACTACGCCACCACAGCACGCCCCTGAACATATATTCTAACATATATATTAGAATATATATGTTAGAAAAATTTTGTGCTTATTACATTGAGGAGTAAATGTTATCATCCTTCAGAAAGCTCATCTCTTATTTTATAGATTGCACTAACTGTCATTGTATGGTTATTGTGGTGCCCATAACCTACTTATTGGTTATGGGAACCACAATAACCAATAAGTAGGTGGGTCCATGCATACAGCAGATTGTAGCAGAGCAGGAGCTTCTCAGTGATGACTGTCAGGGTTCTTTCTCTAACTGAATTCTTTATGAGCACTGAAATGGAACTAATTGTATCTTGTCTTTGCTTCCAGGGCTTCCACACAAATTCAATGTGTCCTTTAAAAGGGCTGAAGGTTACCCTGTGGATCTTTACTACTTGATGGATCTCTCCTACTCCATGAAGGATGATCTGGCTAATGTAAAAAAACTGGGAGGAAATCTTTTTGATGCTTTGAATAAAATTACTAAACATGCTAAAATAGGTAATGCATTCTTAAAGCATTTCTCATCAAATGCACAGAAAATTTCTCAAATTGTTTCTCAATACTAGTAAACAAAGTCACAAACCAAAAAACTGAGATTCTAATTCAGTTCTTCTGCTGAATTGAATCTTTTGGAATAAGCAGCTGACGCCCTACCCATTTGGAAAACAATCAAATGGGATACTTAACAAAAAGAAATACTTTGGGAACCACAGACACGAGAAAGTTTGATAATTTACATATAGTAGAGGAAATTCAATGTTCGGAAATTCCACACATTACATACAACATATAATCATATTTAAATATTTGTGAACATATGAAAATACTCTGAAGCAGTCTTTTGACTCATGTTACCCTGAACCATTCCAGGAGTCTTTTCACTTTCATGTGTGTTCACATGACAAAATGTCTGTCACTGGTCAGAAAAAAACTGACAAAATGGCAAGAAAAGGTCCTGAAGGTTATACAGATTTTTTCACAAGTTAAAGTGTGTGTTAAAGTCATTAGGCACCTCTCAACAAACAGTCACCATGCAGCAACAAGTCTTCATTCTTTCCTTCTTGAAGTCAGTTTCTAATGATCCAGTACCAGGGGATTCTGGTTGCTTTCATTTTTGTGCCACCATTGTTGATACTGTAACTGTTTAATATGCATTTTTTGCTGTTCTCTGCAGCCACCGATGTGGTTCAATGTTGATGTGAATTTTAGCAGGAGTCACTTTTCCACAGTTTAGAGTGATTGAGGTTACACTTTAGAGCAGTGGTGCTCAAAGTGGGTCCTGGAGGGCCGGGATCCTGCATGTTTTAGTCTCTCCCTGGTTTAACGCACCTGAATCCAATGATGGCTCGTTAAAGGCCTATGAAAAACATTGACATGCTGAGAAGGTTGTTCCTACCACCAGGGAGAGAACTAAAACATGCAGGATGCCGGCCCTCCAGGACCCACTTTGGGCACCCCTGCTTTAGAGTATAACTATAATGAAAGAATGACATGAACACTTGTTGATAACCATTTAAAATGTCAAAACAAAATAGTAAAACGTCTGTTCCTGCAAAATTCCTCCTAGCCCAAAATGAGACATTTATTTGTTTGTTTATTTTCATGTTTTTCTGCTGCTGCTTTGTGTGAAATAATGAAAAATATTTTAGACTTTACTTCAATGTGAGATTTGTACGCACAAAGATCAACAGGACCTTATCTAAATGACTCTTTTTCACTTTTTTGAACTATAGCTAAAGTTCTTTTCTACAACTTTCAACAAGTTTGGCTGACAAAGTTCTCATCACAGTACATTTTATTTGACTCTATACTTTTACTAGACTTCTTTATTTACATCTGTGTAATTACAGGATTTGGGGCCTTTGTTGATAAGACGGTCCTTCCTTACACCAACACCAATGAGGAGAAACTCAAGAAACCATGTGATGAAAATGAGAGTCAATGTCAGGCTGCCTTTGGCTACAGACATGTGCTTAGTATGACACCGAGTCGGGAGACGTTCACACAGAAGGTGACAGAGCAGTTTATCTCTGGGAACTTAGACTCTCCTGAAGGAAGTCTTGATGCCATGATGCAGGCTGCTGTTTGTGAGGTAAGGACTCCATCAAAGTGTGCCCAGTCATTTACATTCTGATAATCAGTGAAACTGCATAAGAACAATTGTTAAGGCTTGTTTCCATGTAAGTGAAAATACTCCAGATGTAATGTAATTGCAGAACCACTGTGGTAGAAGTTCCATATGATTTAAGCAGCAAGTTTACGGTTTTATTCACAAACCAGTATTGGTTGAAAAAAAAAAAGATTGCCCATAATTTGGTAGCTAGAAGGGGCAATTAAACCCTCATTCCTCCTTACCATAGGCCTGGTAAGGAGGCCCATGGCAAGTGGGCCTCCTTACCATGGGCTCCCCTTACCAAGGGGCCCACGGTAAGGAGCTCCCCTTACCATGGGTCTTAACCCATGGTAAGACCCATGGAGTCTTAACAACAAGGAGACTTAGACTTAGACTTGTACTTTATTGATCCCTTGGGAAGACTCCCTCAGGAAATTGAAGGCAGACGCATTGAGAATCCGTTCAGTCATTTTTAGACCGAGGGCAGCCAGACTAATGTATTTTCCTAAATTGTTTTTGTTAGGGCCCTCCAACAGCATTTTTTGCTGCTTGTGCCCCTCTAAATAAAAAATAAACTAAATTATTGATCAAAAAACTCAAAAAAGGGCAATTGGGGCATCCAAGGGGCATTTCTGACAAATGCCGTTACACTAACTGATGGCGCTGTTTGTTTCATTCATCATCAGTGCAAGTATCTTATTAGTTGTACTCACCGTCATTGCACATTTTCCAATGAAGATGGAAGTTTATGGTTGTAAGACATTGTTCCCTGTCTGACACACTTTACAGGATAAAATAGGCTGGAGGAACAACAGCACTCGGTTGATTGTACTCGCCACGGATGCTGGATTCCACATGGCTGGGGATGGAAAACTAGCGGGCATTCTAGAACCCAATGATGAACTGTGCCACATGAAAGACAACCTTTATGTAAAAAGTAATGAGATGGTATGTATGAATTTGTGTTTTATTTCGGACAAAGAGAAATTAAGCAATGAATTTAAGGATGAACAGTTTTGTCTTATTGTTTTAAGTATGTCCTGACACGATCCATGAGGGGTAATTGGGTAAATGACAAAAACTAAATACTGAAATGGCTGCTGACATTTCCCTTCTTTTTAAATTTTTCCTTGCTTCACAAAGACACTACTTTATTAAAGTATTTTAATTCTAATTAACAAATTCTTCAATTCTCCTGTGCAGGACTACCCATCTGTTGGACAATTAGCTATGCAGCTGGAACAAAACAATATTCAGCCAATATTTGCTGTAACAGAAAACGTGAAGAATGTTTACATGGTAATGTTGAACACTTCTTTTAATGCTGAAAGTTTTAACAGAAAAAATGTCAACTTAATCTAAAATCTGTTCATTCCATTCTTTTTTTAGGAACTCACTAAAATGATTCCAAAGTCAGTGGTGGGAGTCTTATCATCAGATTCAAATAATGTTGTTCAGCTAATTGAAAATGCCTACAAAGTAAGTCTGTTGTTTGTTATCTTGTACATTTTCTATGCACACGTCAAAGAGACTTAGGCTGCATTCAGACCAACCCAGGATTAGAGTTCTGAATCAGACTCTAATTCGTTTGTCTAGAAAGTCAGATTTTCTTGGGAGGTGAGAATGCAAATTTGAATTCCAAAACAGACTTAAAAAGCAAACTCTGATCTGCCTAAAAACCTTGGTCTCGGTCTGGTTGAAGTGAACTCTAACACGGTAGAAAACCTGCTGAAGTTAGCAACAGCAGGAAGTTAGCTACAGTGCAGGACATTCTGGTCATATATTACTCTCTGCTCTGCGGGTTAACGAAGATGTGTAGGTTGTCATATCAACGAGTTTGCGCTTAACACTAAGCAAGGAAAAGCAGAATATAAATGGCTTGAAGATGTTTTACAACTTTTTGTCAGCTTATTGTTCCGTTGTCGTGGCGCTCTGCAGCTGCTGTAAATTTTAAACCTTTAATAAATGACAAAAACTGAAATAACTGCCTCGTTTGTTTAAACATAATCATCAAATAGGATGGAGGAATTTGCTTAGTCCTCTCTTGCATCTTGATAGAAATCAAACTGTTTATATCAAGGGAGAAAACTTACAAACATCAGCAATGTCCTCAGCTTTAATTTAAGCCATGTTTATAAGAAATAAAGGCGCTGCGATCATTTTTTGATTCCTGCTCATCCCGCATTGGAACAGCCTGGTTTAGTGAACAGACTCATCGCGTAGTAACGGCGCCTGCAGGAGCGTCGCTAGCGTTAGCGGCTAACAGGCGATGTCCAAACCAGTAATGTAGATTGATGAAGAAATCCTACAACCGCTAAAATCTGACACTGCTCCAATTTTGTGTACTTTTTGTGAAGAAGAAAGTTGCGCTGGTCTTCTTCTGAGGTTTTGTGTCAATTTCTTCAGTAGTTCTTGGGGCAGCGCCCCCACAGGTGACAGGGGGAACACGTTTTTCAGTTAGTTTTAGTCTTTTGACTCAGTTCAGTGTGAATGCGAACTAGAGTTCTGAAAATGTAACAAATGTTGCAATTTTAGTCCCCTATCGAACCGAGTCTAGCGGACTATCCGGTGTGAATGCACCCTTAAAGTTGAGAGCAGAAATGAGCGGCCCTCGCACCTTGGCACTGCTCCAGCCTTGTGGCAACCATGGGAGCTCCATCAACGCCAACCTGTTGTCATCCTGCTGCCATTTTGTTTCCGTCCTGCTGCCATCTTGTCACCATCTGCCAACCTGAATGCTCTCATGCCGTTCAAATGCGCATTTGGGTAATTTCGAAAATATTCAGGTCTGTAAACTTATACCAGAAACCAACCTTCCAACCAAGAGTTATTGTCCCTTCCTGTTTTGTGACAACTGATTATTGAGGACTTTTAAACAAGTCATGTATGGTTGTCAACGGGTAGTGGATACTATTTCAATCCTGTATCATACACAGGGAGAAACTGGAGGACACAATAAATAATTTACTGCCTGATGACCTACAAAAAATCAGGTGATGCATCATGAGATATAAGTCTTGCAATAACCTATGGGGCGCACTGAGTCAAATTCCAATATAATCCGATTGGGCTCGTCAGAGGTTAACCAAAGTCATTCAGATTCAGTTTGGTTCAAATCAAATGATGCATGTTTGATTTAGAGCCACCCATATGTAAACAGCGAGGGATTGAAATTCACTATAGCACCACACTCACATGTTCTAGTCACAAGTCCATCTTAAGAGAAGCATTCAGCATCATGTTGGTCTACGTCATTAGACAGGTTTAAATCTGTATGAATCAAAAAAGTACGGTGGCCGACAGGTGCAAATGCGCAGCAAAAGAGAAAACATGCAAACAAAAAAGAAGACACCCCCGAATGAAATGCAGCAAACAAAAAGAGAGACGCAAACACCCCCGAATGAAATGCAGCAAATAAAAAGAGAGACGCAAACACCCCCGAATGAAATGCAGCAAACAAAAAGAGAGACGCAAACACCCCCGAATGAAATGCAGCAAACAAAAAGAGAGACGCAAACACCCCCGAATGAAATGCAGCAAACAAAAAGTGTTGAAAACGGAAGTGCTCCAGACCACTAGGGGGAGTCAAAGAAAATAGTATTCATTTCTATGGGACCAGATGCAAGATGCTTCTTCTTCTTCTTCTTGGTATTTATTGGCGGTTGGCAACAAACTTACAGTAGCATTACCGCCACTTACCAGTATGGAGTGTGGTTCGAGATGGTCTATAAACTTTCACTTTCTACCTTTTCCCTCCATTAACTCCTGATTAAACATACCCTCACACATACACACCTGCTTATATTATCCAACTTGCTTATAACTTTATATACCCCTCTTTGATATTCTTTACACATTCACACCCAACTTGCTCTACTCATATCCTATGAAATAGCTTTGTTTTTTTAAGATACCGAATAATTATTTGAATATGTCTACTCCCGAAATCTCTCCTCAAAAATTCTATTAAATTAAACCTTTCTTTAATACCTACACACTCTCTCAGCATGCATCTTCTCTCTTCTTCATACTTACAACACTTTAAAATAACATGCTCTATTGTTTCAGACTTCTCACAATAATCACACTTTCCAGATGCAAGATTCAGAGAGATACCTTTACTTTCTTTCAAATTTCTTTCTCTGAATCTTGCATCTGGTCCCATAGAAATGAATACTATTTTCTTTGACTCCCCCTAGTGGTCTGGAGCACTTCCGTTTTCAACACTTTTTGTTTGCTGCATTTCATTCGGGGGTGTCTTCTTTTTTGTTTGCATGTTTTCTCTTTTGCTGCGCATTTGCACCTGTCGGCCACCGTAAAAAAGGCATACAGAATCTAACAACATTATTTCCTGTTTAAAGTCATTTCTGCACCTCGAAGGGGATGCTAGGTCCCACCTGGCTTTGATGATGTCAGCATTTGACCACATATGATGGTTGGACACCTGAGAAAGATCGTTCACACCAAGTTTTGTGTATTTCAGCACATGTGGAAGTTACAGAGTTTCAAAGTTTTTATGCGAAAGCCAGCTTTGAAGCCTGGCCCCATCCATTTAGTATGCATGAAAACTCAAGCTTTTGATAACTTTCAAGCCCCTTTGCTTTAAGGGCATATTGACCAAGTATGGGACCAAGTATACTTGCCGAAATCCCTCTGAGAAATTTGTTAAAGTTCAACATGCATGAAAAGTGAAAAACTCTCAAAAAATATTTGATTCAAAATGGTCAACTCCTTGTAGGGTTTAGTGTATACTGTCAAAAGACATTTTTCTTGTTTGAGTGGGTTCTACCTATGTACAACATTTCAGCTTTCTGTAATTTACCAGGTGGCCTATCTCACATTAGGAGGTTCTGTACAGCAGCTTGGTCACACCCATTAAATTCAATACAATTAAGATATTTTAAAATATTCAATATGTTAAAATTTTGGGTACAGTTTCTAGAATTTGTAAGCTTCCAAAGGGATTTTTTTTTGTCTGAGAATCTTTCTAATAAACATTACACAGGCCTTCACAGTGCTTTTGCTACTTGAGACTAATAATTGTTTGCTGGTTTTGCAAAAAAATTACAAATATGCCTAATCAGTATATTGTTGCAGAACCTGACATCTAAAGTCACAGTGACTCATGACATTCTTCCTGACAACGTAAGAGTTGAGTACCTGGCACTGTGTGATCACCGAATAAATGACAGCCCCAATAAAGGCATCTGCGATCAAGTGCAAGCGGAACAAGAGGTCAGTGTTTAGAGATTCTTTTATTCTGTCATAATCCAGTGAAAATGAACCTTTTCAGATCTTTGAACCTGGTTTATAACATCAGATAAAAGATGTGATAAACTTTTATCTGGCAGCAGATTTTAGTGCAATCTGCAGCCAATCACAGATTTGTTATACATTTTTTACAACTGTTGACACAGATTAAATGATTAACTACTGTAGATTTTGTTACCCAATAAACCGTTTGCGTTTAGCTTTCTTAGCCCTTTATGTTATATAGGTGTATGAAACATGTTATGGAACTGTAGTCATTTTCCAACCTTTCCAACCTGCTAATACTGGAGTAGGAAGGGAAATCTAGATTTTCTTTTGCAGCCCTCACTACATCTAACAAAACTCATTATTTGCTGGCTTGTTTGTGCCATATTTAGAACTCTGTTACTTTATGTTACTGTTACTTTGAAGCTGTTACTGTGGTTACAGCGTGAGCGCTGTGTGTCCGGTTCTGGGGGGAAACTGTTGGAGCTGCTATCTGTTAGTGTGTGTGTGTTTTCCAACTGTCAATAAAGCTGAGTTATAAAAGACAAAACTAAAGCTTGTTTTAGTGTGTATGTAAATATACCTAAGTGTTGTGTTGCTAAGTTTTGTGGGAACACTAAAACAATAATGTTAGTGGTTCCATTCTGGCTTAAGCTCAGAGATGCTGCACAAAGTAATTGCAGACAGAAAAATGTTCTGTAAGTGCACTTGCTGTTGTTGTAAAACATCAATGTCTTACTCTTGGAACAACCATAAAATAGAAAGGGACAAAGTGGTAATGTTAGGCATTAACTGGGCTGGAGCTCTAAAATTCTTTGGTACAGTGGCATTTTACACATTTAATTTTGAACTGGAGATGTACCATGGGAAGTAGTGCTTTAGGTAGCTTGTTAGCTCTGACAGATGCTTTGCTCTCTTTACAGATATCTTTTGAGGTTACTGTGACTGCGGACACATGTATGATGGAAAAGTCCTTCACCATCAGCCCACTGGGAATTAAAGACAAACTGACGGTAACCATTTCTACCAACTGTGAGTGCCAATGTAATGACATTGAAGGCAACAATCGTCACTGTAACAATACAGGAAGCATCACCTGTGGTATTTGTAGGTAAGTTTTCTTCCTTAAAGTCCCTCTTTTAATATTTTAGTCACATATTGATGTCTAATGGAAAAATTTGTTTTCAGTAAAACATAAGTATTTATTCAGTATTGCCATAGGAGTGAGACATGTAGTGGGAGGCCCAGATGGTAAGTTACCCCTAACCCTAGGCATTTGAGATCTTTGCTGATTGTTTTAAAGCCTAGTTCAAAAAGCACGATTTTGGAATAGTTGGCCAATTTTCAAAATCTGAGAAGCCACACACGAACCGATTAAAAATCTTAAGTATATCAGGTTTGATCATACCATGTGTGGTGTCCAGCCACAGGGCAGGAGCAACATACCAAACACAAACCGATTTTACTCACGAACATTCGAATTCCAGATAGAAAATCCCATGAAACCCTACCATCCTATACATGAATTTAAAGTAAGCAAACGATTTCATCATTTCTTTTTTCTGTTCATCTTTGCCACAGGCAAAGTATCATCATAGAACCTCGCTTCAGTATTGTCACAATTTGGGCAAATGTGAATGGATCCATTTGTATTGATTTTGATAAAAATGAGTAGCTTAAATAACTTTTTTGTCATATAGATTATATCGAGATATTATTTTGACAACACTATAACCTACTGACAGTTTTTTTAAGCAGGTAATTTGTAATCGTCTAAGTCAGGGGTGGGCACTCCTGGTCCTCGAGGGCCGGTGTCCTGCAACTCTTAGATGTCTCCCTGGTCCAACACACCTGAATCCAACAGCTGAATCTCCTCCTAAGTGCAGTCAAGTTCTCCAGAGTCCTGTTAACGACCTCATTATTTGACTCAGGTGTGTTGAAGTAGAGATGCATCTAAAAGTTGCAGGACACCGGCCCTCGAGGACCAGGAGTGCCCACCCCTGGTCTAAGTAGTTAGTACATTGCATCTGGATTTTCTATCAGACTAGTGAGGTGAGCCTCAGCCCCTCACCTTGAACAGGTTTACCTGGCCAAATGGATGAATATAATGTATGGAATAAATATTTTTATGAAATAGGTAAAGACTGTTAAAAACAAAGCCAACTGTAATTAATTCTAATTTTGATCTGGTTGTTATATTATTTTTAATATTTCGTTTTGCAGCTGCAATCAAGGTTTTGTGGGTCAGTTCTGCAACTGTTCTGTTGGGAATAAAGATGAAGGCTCTATTCGAGCATCCTGTCGGAGGCAGAATGGGACAGAGTGTGAGGGTCGAGGAGATTGTGTATGTGGCAGATGCCAGTGCCACACTACAGAGCAAGGAAGCTCTTACCATGGAGACTACTGCGAGTGTGATGATGAACACTGTGAGAAGTATGAGAACAAGCTATGTGCAGGTAAAGTATTTTTTAACAGTTTTTTTTAAAGTAAATCATATGTTTTTATAACAAAGTATTTCTCAACCAAAGACTTCCAAATAGATATGGGACCTTTAATATACAAAGCAAATTCAAAGTGGAAGTCATAAAGGTCATTTATAAACCAAAGAAAACATTTACAGCAAACACTTGCAAAAATAATTATATTTGCAGTTTGGTCTTGCAAGTATTACTATTAAGCATTTTTTGAGCTTAACATAACATTTCAAAATATATTTATTTTGTGTTTAAATACAACCATCTAAATGCTTTTAAAACCCAACATGTCTTTACATTCCATCCTGCTGCTCTCCAGCTTAATGAATGTCATTTGTGCTCATCCTGGCCAACAGGATCTGTACTGTTGTTTCTGTTCCCAGATGCTGGTTAAGGCCAGAGACAGCAGGCATAAATTAAGCACTCTGGGCCTGAAGGTTCACTTTAACCATCCTTAGTTCCTATTAGAAAACATAACCAGCAGAAAGTATATACGTATATATACTGTATATATCACCTGAAACCTGACAATAAGTCATATACACCCACATCAACGCATGAGTAAACCTCCTTGGTCTGAATGCTTCATCCAGAAGGTCTGGGCTCTCTGCTTTTGAGAAACAATTGCTTCCTGGAGGTGGGGACTCTGTTGAAGTTTTACATTTTATGAAATCACTAACATTTGGCCATGATGTATGCCATGCGCCAGTTCAACTCTGTGTTGCTGCAAGGAATAAAAAACTTTTAACAAAGACAGTTAAGACAGTTCTTCTGATTCTTGAGCTTTATGGCTTGCTGCAACAATTAGAACAGTACATCATGCACTCTATGCAAGGCTCTGAACAATTTGAGTTTCACAGTCTTTTATCAGTTTTTAAACTCAATCACAAATCACACAATGTCTAATACACATCAATTTAAAACATTCAGGAAACTCATAACCCTGTGATAAAAAATCTATTATGTCTGGTCTGACAACTCAAACTAAATAGCTCCCTTAGCAAATTCCTCTTTCCGGACATACAGAATCTAGTGGAATTGCGTAGGAAGGCAAATAGACAGGCTACCTTTAGCCTAACTTAAATATCATTTTATCAAAGTTTTCTCACCATAAATTTCCTCTCACTGAATGATCAAGGCCCCAGGGGTGGATGAGATTCCTCTGGAGTTCTTTAAGGATCTGGATGTTGTTGGGTTGTGTTGGTTGACATGACTCTGCAATATTGCAGTCTGCCAATTTCCGGTCCCCCTATTCAGAAAGCGGAGGCCACATAGTGTGCATAGGAGTACCCACGTCCAGTACTCAAAAGTTACCATCCCTCAAGTTCTAGATGTATTCCCTCTTCAACTCACTGGAGTCAAATGGCTGAATTCCACCTTCAGCATCAGTCATTCAGCTTTGCAGAGGCATTTTAAAACAGCTGCAGTCCTTCTCAGGAGAGGAGGATTGGACTTTGACACCTCTCAGTCCAGCTCCTTTTGGGCCTGCCAAAGCCACAATGGTCCTACTTTGAGTGTGTGACTGGGGAGAGGGATGTCAAGGGTTTTCTCTTTCCTGCTACCTGTGCACTTGATCTAAAATAAACAAACATACTGTTGATGAAATAAATTTTAAAAATGAATACTGAAACTATTACTTTTAATGTAATACATTTAAAGTAATAGTTTAAAACACCTTAATCTCCACCCCTGGAAAATGCAATGGAAAAATTAAGAAATTTAAGAAGCCTCAAATGAAGGAGGTCATTATTAATGTTGATGAAAATTAAAGTGGAAAAAATATGACAACCTGTTGAATTCTCATTACTTTTAGGACATGGTAAATGCAACTGCGGAAAGTGCCAATGCGAAAAAGATTACCAAGGCACTGCTTGTGAGTGCAAAATTTCTGAGGATGGCTGTCGTACACCAGACAACTCTGTTTGCTACGGCAGAGGGAATTGCATATGTAACCACTGTGTATGCAAAGGGGGATATCAGCGTCCATACTGCAAGGAATGCAGTGGCTGCACTTCTGTATGCCTGACGAAACTGTAAGAAGATTAAAGTTACTACTTTATTTTAAGTTACTTCCAGAATGTTAATGGTTCCTGTGAAAATTCTATGCCTTATCTTATTTATCTGTTGTATTTTAACCTGTTCTATTTATGCTATTCTCAGGAGTTGCATTAGTTGCCTTGGCTTGAGTCAGTCGAGAGAGAACTGCAACAATGTTTGCAACAATAGTATTTCAAAATATGAGAAGGTTGAAAAATTCAACTTGCAGAGCAAAGAATGCCACCAGAAGGACAGTGAGGGGTGCTGGATCAAATTCAAGCTGGAGCAGTTAACTGGAGAGGATAACTACAGTGCTGAAATTCTGAAAAAGAGAGGTATGTCACTGATTGTCAGGTTGTTTTTTTGGTTTTGTTTTTTTACCTATTTGAATAATAAACTGCATTGTTAAAGAGGGGTGGCCTGGGAGTCCAACCTCTCTCATTGAAAGGTGTTAGACACTCTTCCACTCTAGTGAGAGGCCCCAGGCAGGAGTGGCCATACTTGTTGCTACCATCTTGGCACCTGTACATTGGGGGGACGGGTTCTGACTGTTGTTTGTGTTTACTCGCCAAACAACAGTTCAAATTACCCACTGTTTTTGGAGTCCTTAGAGGGGGTACTGGAGAGTGCCCCTCCTGGGGACTTCCTTGTCTGCTGGGGGATTTCAATGCTCACGTAGGCGATGACAATGAGACCTGGAGGGGTGTAGTTGGGAGGAACGGCTCCCCTCGTTCTGAACCCGAGTAGTGTTCTGTTGTTGGACTTATGTACTTGTCACAGATTGCCCATAACAATCAGGCATAACAAAAAAAAAATAACAAAGACAATCAGGCCTAGGGTGTCCTGGTGCTCTTGGCACCAGGACACCCTAGGCCGCCATTTGTTGTAGTGCCATTGGATTTGTGGCCACATGTCTTGGACACTAGGGTGAAGAGAGGTGCAGAGCTGTCCACTGACCACTACCTGGTGGTGAGTTGGCTCTGATGGTGGGGGAGGATGCAATATTGCCTGGACATTGGGAGCAATCCCCCTGGATTGACAGACTGGGGTCTCCCTATTCCAGGGGTCTGCAACCCGCGGCTCCAGAGCTGCATGCGGCTCTTTAGCGCTGCTCTAGTGGCTCTCTGGAGTTTTTTCAAAAATGTTTGAAAATGGAAAAAGATGGGGGGGGAAATATATTTTTGTTTTAATATGGTTGCTGTAGGAGGACAAACATGACACAAACATTCTTAACATTTTCCAATGCTATAAAAATGTGCAGAATAAATATTAAATTTCAAAATTTCTGTCAACAAAGATTTGCGTCTTAGCCTGCAACGCACGTTTCTTCCAGCTGGGCGGGGCGCGAGGCAGGTGGATGTTGTAAACAAACTGACGGGTGTGTGTTGGGCCATGGAGAGCAAAGAGGAAAGGAGAAAAATAGCCGAGGAAAGACTCTACAATTCTTGGACTGAATCATTTGCATTCATTGCCAATGCGGAAGGTTTACCTGAATGTTTGCTCTGTAGTGAGAAGTTGTCAAATAACTAAAAGAGTACCGTACTTTCCAGACTATAGAGTGCACTTTACTATAAGCCTCACCTACAATTTTTTTTAAATAACTGGAAACGTACATAAGTCGCACCGGGCTATAAGCCGCATGGTTCAAAGCATGGGGACAAAGTAGCGGTTTATAGTCTGAAAAATATGGTAATGTGGAAAGACATTTCCAGGGAAGGTACATTAGCTGCTGCATCAAGATTAAAGTTACATCTTACAAGCCCGATGTAGAGAAGCTGTCCAGTGATGTCCATGAACAGAAGTCACATTAAACACGTAAGAACACAATCTTACCATAGGCACATATATTAAGTAACAAAGTGGTTGTTTTTATAAATTGATTAATGATTTTTGTCAGTATATATTTAGAATGACACTTAGCGATATTATTGTGTTTTGTTGCTCAATTCCGAGGATGGTTGCGTGTCAAAAGAGAAGAGGATGCTGCTATGTCTTACCATTGCACTGACTTGATTGGCATTTGCACAGAAATCAAACTTAAACTGTATTAATTTAATTTTATGTACTTTCCCTTTTCAAAAGGCTGATGTTTTATTTTATAACTGCAGGTTGCATTTTATTGCGTTTGTTACCGAGATAAGCGGCACGTTCCGTTTAGTTGTTTTTTCAATCACACACTTTACAGTGATTATTTACAATGCGCGATTGTCGTTATGAAAACTGCATTATGAAGGAGATTTTCTGAGTTCCAAAAGGAAAAAAAAAGACCCTTTCCTTGTCGATCGTCATAATAAAAATGACATCAAAAATCAGATTTCCTTAGGGTGTGATAAAATTGCATTTCTTTAATTTTATCAATTCAACAAAACACAATACATTAATATTGTAACGGAAGCACTTAAAGCACTATCGTACAACAGAGTCACGTGGTGCTTCATTCCCTGCTGTTCGTCCAGGACGCACAGCAGGGAAAATAAACATTTAATTATGAATGGTAATTATGTATACTCTTAGTTATTTTGATAACAGGCTAACATAGCTAATAAAAACACTTAAAGCTTGTTTTGCATTCATTATAAACCTTATATAAGACTTTTAACTTTTTGCGGCTCCAGACAGATTTGTTTTTTTGGTCCAAAATGGCTCTTTCAACATGTTGGGTTGCCGACCTCTGCCCTATTTAAACAGAAAAACCACAGAGTGTGCTTCAACTACAGATGGGTCACACTCTTAAGTCCTGGAGAAGAGGATCCGTTTTTTGAACTTCGGATTAAGGAAGAGCAGTGTGGTTTTCGTCCTGGTTGTAGAACATTGGATCATCTGGAGGGTGCATGGGAGTTCACCCAACCAATGTACATGTGTTTGGTGGACTTGGAGAAGATGTTGGACCATATCTATTAGGGAGTACTGTGGGGGTGCTTTGGGAGTATGGGGTACCACACTCTTTGATAGGGGCTGTTAGGTCCCTGTATGACTGGTGTCAAAGTCTGGTCTGCATTACCAGCAGTAAGTCGGGCTCGTTTCCAGTGAGAGTTGGATTCCACCAAGGCTGCCCTTTATCTCCAATGCTGTTCATTACTTTTATGGACAGAATTTCTAGGTGCAGCCAAGGTGTTGAGGTGATCAGTTTTGGTGGCTTTTCTGCTTTTTGCAGATGATGTGGTCCAACTGGCTCCATTAGGTCTTAATCTACAACTTTCATTGCCCGGAACGGTTTGCTCATTGGAGCGGTTTGCAGCCAAATGTGAAGCGGCCGGGATGAGGATCAGTGCCTCCAAATCCGAGGCCATGGTCTTGAGCCAGAAAACTTTAGCGTGCCTTCACTAACCTGCCCCACCTGCCTGGGAATGTCCTGCCCCAAGTGGAGGAGTTTAAGTATATCAGGATTTTGTTCACTAATGAGGGAAAAGTGGAGCAGGAGATCGACAGCTGAATTGGCACAGAATCTGCAGTAAAGAGGGCGCTGTGCCGGTCCATTGTGGTGAAGAGAGTCTCAGAGTAGAGACGGAGAGGAGGGAGCTGGAAGCATAGTCCACTGGAGGGGAACGCTGGCCTGGGAACGCCTTGGGATTCCCCTGGAGGAACTGGCCCAGGTGGATGGGGACAGGGAAGTCTTTGCCTCCTTAGTTAGGCTGTCGACTCTGGATAAGCGGAAGAAGATGGATGGATGGTTTCAACAGTAATAAAATATTTAATTTAGGATTTAATTAGGAAGTAAAAGTGCAAAGAACCATCTTCATAGTAACATGGCTACAATATGATGCTATTGATAAGTTTGATATGACTTGGGGGAAAAGATCCTTATCTGCATTACTGAATGTAACCTTACTGAGGCCTCTCCCTACCATGTGTATTTCCTCATGTCCTCCTTTGAGCAACTATTGGAAGGAAATATTTGGTACACTATCTCATATATTCAAAGTCAAATTAGAACCAAACCAATTAGCAGCCTTTTTTGGGGTTCTGGAAGTTAAATCTACTTTAACCAGTGTTAGGCGCTCTATAGATTTTGGATTGCTTCTGGATATCACAGTTTATTTGAAGAGCATTTTTCACACATATAGAAATACAAAGTATTTTACATAAAATAAAAGGAGGGTTAGGGTATCCAAAGTTTTTATGTCTATGTCTTCAGTTTTCATGAAAGTGGTTTTGCAGAAAATGAGTCTTTAAATACCAAATGTCTTCTAGAAAGCAGGCATATAAGAATTGCTAGTTTATTAAGTGCCAGTACTAAGATAAATAAATGTATTAATATGTAATAATTACAAAATATAGACAAGGATAAGTTATCAAGGAATTTTATACCTATAGTTTAGTTATTTTTGTAAGACAAGTTAATTCAATTCAATTGATCTAAATAGTACAATTTACAATAAATATCCCAAGATATTTCACAAAAAAAAAACACAAATATATCCATTCATTGTACACCATGCATTTCAGCATATGTTGTCTAGAATGGGCATTGGGCACAATACATGTATATGTATTACATTAGATGGGTTTGGGAACTTATGGACCATGTTGTCATGGATATTTTATGAACTGTATATTGTTAATAGGTTGATTCTAATCTTACAGAATGCCCTGAACCACCCAACGTCATAGCTATCATAGGAGGTACGCTTGCAGCTGTGGCTGTAATTGGGATTCTGCTCCTGATGCTGGTCAAGTTACTGATCCACATGAAGGACCTGAAGGAGTTCAAGAAATTTGAGAATGAAAAAAAGAAATCCAAGTGGGCAAATGTAAGTTGTTTTTATAATTAATATTCTGTTTGTCTGTCTGCATATGTGTTTGTGTGTAGCGTTACTCTAACAGTACCACTTTTTCAGTAACGAGTGATCTAACGCATTACTATTTCAAATCCAGTAATCAGATTAAAGTTACTTATCCAGATCATTGTGCGTTACTATTTTCTCTTGTACGGTAATTCAATCTGAAGAGACTCAGACGGAGAAAAGGGAAACAATTAGAAAAGTTTATTAACAGCATGAATTAAATCTTTGGCGCTCGGGCCCTGGCTGAGGACATTGATTATCGCAAACTTTGCGATGGGCTCCATATGCTGTTAGGAACGTCATCCCCCGGGATCCGGCACTGGTGGTGGAGGCGGTGAAGGATGCTGCCGGATAGCCGAGCGAGTGGGGGTAAAGGGGTGGAGGTGGGTTGAGCTCTGCTGGAAAGCACGAGACGCCATGGATGGTGGTCCTTATCAGCTGGGGCTCATACGGTGATTGGACCTGACGAGTCTTGGACCAGCGTCGATCAATCAACGGTGATGAGCCGGAAGCTCCCGTTGGATGATGCAGGTGGGGCTAAAAGAGTCTTCCAGTTTGAATTTGCGCCTAGGCTTCATTTTAATTTAATTTCCTCTGTGCGTCTTGGGGAGTGACCGCCGTTTCTGTGCGACAGCAGCAGCTGAACACATCATGACAGAAATGTTAACAGTGGAGGGAGGAGAGAAATGCGCTGGAAAGACAGGAACTATTTTCAGTTTCTGTCGTCAAGTCCGATTATTATCCGGGAGTATGGGGTACCGGGCCCTTTGATACAGGCTGTCAGGTCCCTGTATGACTGGTGTCAGAGTCTAGTCAGCATTGCCGGCAGTAAGTCGGGCTCGTTTCCGGTGAGAGTTGGACTCCGCCAGGGCTGCCCTTTGTCACTGATTCTGTTCATTACTTTCATGGACAGAATTTCTAGGCACAGCCAAGGTGATGAGGGGATCCGATTTGGTGGCTTTGGATCGCATCTCTGCTTTTTGAGGATGATGTGGTTCTGTTGGCTTCATCAGGTCTTGATCTACACCTTTCGCTGGAGAGGTTTGCAGCCGAGTGTGAAGCGGCCGGGATGAGGATCAGTGCCTCCAAATCCGAGGCCATGGTCTTGAGCCGGAAAAGGGTAGAGTGCTTTCTACCCTCTTTTCCGGCTGCCCCAAGATACCCGGAGGGGGTGTACTGTCCCAAGTGGGGCGTTCAAGTATCTTTGGATCTTGTTCACGAATGAGGGAAGAAGGGAGCGGGAGATCGACAGGCGGATTGGCGCAGCGTCTGCTGTTAAGCGGGCGCTGTACTGGTCCGTCGTGGTGAAGAGAGAGCCGAGCCAAAAAGCGAAGCTCTCGATTTACGATATACATATATGTATGTATATATACACTGCTCAAAAAAATAAAGGGAACACTTAAACAACACAATATAACTCCAAGTAAATCAAACTTCTGTGAAATCAAACTGTCCACTTAGGAAGCAACACTGATTGACAATCAATTTCACCTGCTGTTGTGCAAATGGAATAGACAACAGGTGGAAATTATTGGCAATTAGCAAGACACACTCAATGAAGGAGTGGTTCTGCAGTTGAGACCACAGACCACTTCTCAGTACCTATGCTGTCTGGCTGATGTTTTGGTCAGTTTTGAATGTTGGTGGTGCTTTCACACTCGTGGTAGCATGAGACGGACTCCACAACCCACACAAGTGGCTCAGGTAGTGCAGCTCATCCAGGATGGCACATCAATGCGAGCTGTGGCAAGAAGGTTTGCTGTGTCTGTCAGCATAGTGTCCAGAGGCTGGAGGCACTACCAGGAGACAGGCCAGTACACCAGGAGACGTGGAGGAGGCCGTAGGAGGGCAACAACCCAGCAGCAGGACCGCTACCTCCGCCTTTGTGCAAGAAGGAACAGGAGGAGCACTGCCAGAGCCCTGCAAAATGACCTCCAGCAGGCCACAAATGTGCATGTGTCTGCACAAACGGTTAGAAACCGACTCCATGAGGATGGTATGAGGGCCCGACGTCCACAGATGGGGGTTGTGCTCACAGCCCAACACCGTGGAGGACGCTTGGCATGTGCCAGAGAACACCAGGATTGGCAAATTCGCCACTAGCGCCTTGTGCTCTTCACAGATGAAAGCAGGTTCACACTGAGCACATGTGACAGACGTGACAGAGTCTGGAGACGCCGTGGAGAGCGGTCTGCTGCCTGCAACATCCTTCAGCATGACCGGTTTGGCAGTGGGTCAGTAATGGTGTGGGGTGTCATTTCTTTGGAGGGCCGCACAGCCCTCCATGTGCTCACCAGAGGTAGCCTGACTGCCATTAGGTACCGAGATGAGATCCTCAGACCCCTTGTGAGACCATATGCTGGTGCGGTTGGCCTTGGGTTCCTCCTAATGCAGGACAATGCTAGACCTCATGTGGCTGGAGTGTGTCAGCAGTTCCTGCAAGATGAAGGCATTGAAGCTATGGACTGGCCAGCCCGTTCCCCAGACCTGAATCCGATTGAGCACATCTGGGACATCATGTCTCGCTCCATCCACCAACGTCACGTTGCACCACAGACTGTCCAGGAGTTGGCGGATGCTTTAGTCCAGGTCTGGGAGGAGATCCCTCAGGAGACCATCCGCCACCTCATCAGGAGCATGCCCAGGCGTTGTAGGGAGGTCATACAGGCACGTGGAGGCCACACACAATACTGAGCCTCATTTTGACTTGTTTTAAGGACATTACATTAAAGTTGGATCAGCATGTAGTGTTATTTCACTTTAATTTTGTGTGTGGCTCCAAATCCAGGCCTCCATTGGTTAATAAATTTGATTTCCATTGATGATTTTTGTGTGATTTTGTTGTCAGCACATTCAACTTTGTACAGAACAAAGTATTCAATGAGAATATTTCTTTCATTCAGATCTAGGATGTGTTATTTGAGTGTTCCCTTTATTTCTTTGAGCAGTGTATGTATGTTAATCATTTTGTTGAATATTTAAACCTACTCTGTGAACACTTTACTATATATTTTAAAACCATCAGATTATGTTAAACTGCATAGATTCAGGTACTTGCTGATAGAGATGCCAGTTTAAAAGGTTGGTTCTTATATTTCACACAGGAACTTTTGAAGACAAATTGATTTTATTTAGAAAAGGTTGGCTCTTTTTCTCTGACTGTTTTAACAAATCACATATGGAGCCATACAGATTGCTTAGTCTTCCAATGCTTTATCAAATTAATGACTAAAAGATGCATTTTTGCTAGAATTTAGATCTGTAGCCCATCCCAAAATCTGGTCTGGGTCGGATCAGAATTATTTGCCTGATGGTGACGTTGCATTTAATGAGTTTGCAGCACACAGACAAAACCTAAAGAGAATATGCGATCAAGTTGTGTTGATCTATTGTAGTTTAAATAGAGGAGTTGCAGCTGACTGTTGAGAGAGGAAAGACAGAAATTAAAGTGCAGAAGTCCATTAGACAGAAACAAGCGCAGCGTGCTGGACAATAAATGCACATAAATGCTTCACCGTTACGCTCCAATTGATCACACATCAAATGCTCCAATTAATCACACATCAAATGACAAACGACAAAATATACAATATATAGTTATTCTGCTTACATTAATGGTGGTCAAAAAACAAAACCGGTTAAAACCTCACTGAAGCAATATGTCAGATCCCCTCCTCACCCTCGTCTTGATAAGTACAGAGAGCAGTCCGTTGGTTTCGTATCCAGACTGTGATAAAGCGCAACTGACCACTTGGTACCCTCACCCCCTCTGGCTCCGCTCCTGGATGTACAGACAGGAGGAACATGCTCTCATATAATGGCAGCCAGCGCTGTTAGTGAGAGGTTGGGCAATCCAAGGTGAGGCTCAGCTCGCTGCTGCCTCACCAGCTTCACTTCCGAGCATTTGAATGGGAAATTGAGAAAATTCAGAAGTACATAACTGGATAAGACCCAACAGTAAATTGTGATGATCATTCACGTTGTCTGTCTGAGCTAATAAAGATTATGACTGCAATCAATATCGCCCAATATTGCATTCTTTATTCTAGTTCAGTCCATAGAATGTGCCGTTTTCACAAGACTGAAACACAAAGAAATGTAACTAATGGTAAACTTTCTTTATTACCAGGCTGACAATCCGCTGTTCAAGAATCCCACCACTACTGTGGCTAACCCTCTGTTTACTGGAGAGTGAAGACCCTCTACTACATATTGACATTTATTCAAAGCTTTTCTTGAAACATATAATGCTTTGAGTGCTTTCATTTATTTGATTTATGTGATTTTATGATTATGTTGTATTAAAATCTACTTAACTTTGTAAAATGTGTATTTTTGAGGATGGAGTATAGTTGGTTTGTGGAGCTCATATAACCTATTTGCTAATATTATAACATCTAGCTGTTTATGGAGGCTGTACAGTTTTTCTACGTTAACAATCAACAGTTTGGAGAATTGCACCATTTATTTTCATGAAACTGTAAAATCTTAGTACAAATAAACTCATCAGAATATGACCACTTGCCTTAAACTGAGTTTATCTTTCTTTTGTCATGATTATTAAGACATAAACAAAAAACTTCAAGAATTTTTCTTTTGTTTTAATAGGTAAAAACTGAAAAATTAGTTTGAAAAATTTTGTTCATGTCTCTCATTGTGTCCCTGATAATGTTCTTGATAATTGATTTAGCTTTTTATATAATGCTTTACATCCATCCATCCATCCATTTTCTGTTCGCCCTTGTTCCTAATGG
The DNA here is from genome assembly GCF_002775205.1 of Xiphophorus maculatus. NCBI lineage: Eukaryota > Metazoa > Chordata > Actinopteri > Cyprinodontiformes > Poeciliidae > Xiphophorus > Xiphophorus maculatus. The sequence goes on along the minus strand of NC_036449.1, from coordinate 132,421 downwards.
GGTCGGGAGGGTTGCTGGTGCCTCTCCAGCTACGTTCCGGGCAAGAGGCGGGGTTCACCCTGGACAGGTCGGCAGTCTGTCGCAGGGCAACACAGAGACATACAGGACAAACAACCATGCACACACACTCACACCTAGGGAGAATTTAGAGACCAATTAACCCGACAGTCATGTTTTTGGACTGTGGGAGGAAGCCGGAGAACCGGAGAGAACCCACGCATGCACAGGGAGAACATGCAAACTCCGGCCGGGAATCGAACCCAGGACCTTCTTGCTGCAAGGCAACAGTGCTACCAACTGCACCACTGTGCAGCCCTTTATGCTCATATGCTTTACATGTCTGTTAAAATCTCATCTTTTGTCAATATTCTTTGATCCATAGTCAAAAGACTATGGGTCAGAAATGACCTGAAATAAAAGGAAGATTAGCTGCACTATTACCACACACCATGTGGAGAATGGAACAGGTAATGACAAAATACAGTGCCTATAAAAAGTGATTTTTAATATGTTCCATTTACAAAAGAAAAAAACTTAAACAACAAAGTGAAAACTGATTTTTACAAAATACTGACAGGTAAACAAAAACATCTAACATAAATTAGTTGATTGCATGAATCTTCACCCCCTTAATTCAAAGTAGAAAGAATGGAGATAACCTGAGTGCTTTAAGTGAGTCTCAACTAGTTGTATATAAAGACACTGGGTCTGGAACCAGTACGAAGACAAAAGTACACTCTAGACAATTAATAGAAAATGTTATAGAAAAGTATAAGTTTAGGGGGTGGAAACAAAAACACTAAATAACTGAACAACCTCTGGAGCTCGGTTAAAGCCATCAAGAAATGGAAGGAATCTGGTCAATGTGTCAGGTTGTGTCCTCATAATCTGAGTGACTGAAGAAGGTCACCAGGCTACTATGGCTGTGCTGAAGGAGTTCCAAGTTTCAGCTGTTGAGATAGCACTATACATCACCACAAACACACCATTCCCACTATGAAGCATAGTGCTAGAAGCATCATGCTGTGAGGTTGTTTCTCAGTAGAAGGTCCTGGAGGGCAAGGGACCTGAAAGTTACCAGAGAAAAAATCCAACTGTAAGCACACATTCAATCCTTTCAGGAGCTAGCTGATACTTCCGATTTGTAAAAATCAAATGAGTCGTGTTTTCAGTATTGAAACATGCAACGTGTTTTACCTGAGTTTTTCTTTCAAGCTAAGGTAACTAATTTGAGATTAGCACTCTGGTTCTGGGACCAGAGATTATATTTGGGCAATCAACTTGTGGCCAAAGTTTGCTGGTCTTGGACCAGCAGTGCAAACTCCTACATCAACTCCCCACAATGTGCAAAAGTTCTTTGATGACTGCCATAATACCACTCAGAGTACAGAGAGTAGACTCAGGACTTTGTGAACTGGTGCCAGCTGAACTACCTCCTCAACAACAGAGGAAGGAAGGATCTGAACAGATTCTACCTGCTGAGGAGGCTGAAGTTTCTAGGAGTGCAGGGGGCGCTCCTGAAGACCTTCTTTGACTCTGAGGTGGCATCAGCCATCTTCTAAGGTATTGTATGTTGAAGCAGCAGATTATCTGCAGCTGAGAAGAAGTGGCTAGATAAACTCATCAGACAGGCCAACTCTTTGATAGGATGCCTCCGCGACCCAGTGCAGGTAATGGAGAGAAACAGGACTTTAACTAAGATACTGTAACATCACTGATGAACAATTTGTCCCACCATTCATGAAACTGTTGCTGAACTGCAGAGCTCCTTCAACAACAGACTGCTGCATCCTAAATGCACAAGTGTTATGGGATTCTTCCTCCAAGCAGCTGTTAAGACTTTATAAACATCACTCCTCCCAACAAATTCAGTGTTTACATCTCTGCTGGCTTTTGCATAATCATTTGAACTGTTTTTCTAATTTGTATTATACATCTGTTATGCACTGTTATATACTTCATACTGTATTGCGTCTTTTTTAATGTTCAATACACACATCTGGAAAAGTGATCCAACATACTTGCAAATCCCTTGGATTGCGAGTCTGACATGCCTATTTCTGCTATACAGTATATAATTATTATTAAACTTTAGACTTTTAGCCTGCATTGTTCCCAAAGTTCAACATAAAATGGTATACTCATGAAAAGCACTTTGATCTGCATCGTTACGGAATTGTGCAATGCAAATAAACTTGACAACTGTATATAAAATTATCAGTGCATAAATGACTGATCAAGTCAGCTTGTTTTGAAAACATTTTATTACTTTAATTGTGGGGAAAAAATTCAGCTTTTCATATTTTAGAAAAAAAAACATGCTGTCATACCAAACAGTACACAATGGATGTTTATTCCTTTCTTCAGCTAGCTCATACACTTCTGATTTGCAATAGTCAAATGAAAAACATTTTCAGTACAATTTCTAATTCCAATGGAAATCCAGGGTTGAAGGTCTTTTCTGGGCTGCTCATCGTTTGCTTCACCCACCCTGCCTGCTGGTGTTCGTGCCGAACACCAGCAGGCAGGGTGGGTGGGGCTAAAATTTGCAGTTTCGCTTCTGTGAGCCTGCTGTAATCAGCATGTGAATGAGCCCTTTGAGATTTCAATTGGAGATATAAAGGGCATTTTAAATAAATTTGATGATTATTATTATTAGAAAGAATTAGGTACCAGACACAATAAGGTCCCCATGATTGGTTAAAATTTGTTTATTGAATTTACTAGATCAGTAATGAGCACAAAAACAGAAATAGTGGCTTCACACAATCAAAATGATCCATTCAATCATGTTAAATTCACAAATATTTTACTCATGTCAAGGTCAAATGGGACTAAATTTACATCAACATGCAGACAAAGTGCAGGAACGTAACTGCTAAAATGGAGAAAGAAGAGCAGGAAAAAACAAAAACTAAATCAGAATTTAAAGCGGGGATTTGGGGGTGCAGCAGCTTTATGTCACCCAGGGTACTACATTTGTTGGGTCGAGTTCCCATTCCAGGTATTGTTATCCTCATCATCGTCTTCTTCTGTCCGAAGTCTGCAGATTTTCCCTTCTTTTTTGAAATCCTTTGGCCGGATCTCCAAATTTTGTTTGGTGGGAGTTTCTCTGAACACAAACAGAAGCAAAAGTTAAGAACAAAACAATGTTAAAAAAAATACAGCCCTGTATATTTACATAACAGCTTTTGCTAACAACTATTAGTATATACAAGAATATTTTGTATACATTCAAATGAGCGTTTTCCAAAACTGATACAAGATAAAGAAAACAATTTTTCTTGATGAAAACCAAGATTTATGCCTATTGCATCTCTTATTGTAAAGGATAAATACCATGTCTTCTGTGGTATTTTCCACAGTAATTAAAGAAAATACAAAAAGTTTTATGTCCGGCAAGGACATAAAACTACAATCTGTTTATAGATTTATACCCAGAGAAAATATGTGTGAATTGTGAGAGTTATTTTTTGTTTTTAAGCATATGCACTGACTGATGGCACTTTTTAAATTTCGTTGTTCTTGTGACAATGACAATAAAGATTTATCTTATCTTATCTATTTTACATATCAAAACATCAGCAATTTTCTCAGCTTTAATTTAAGCAATATTTTATGGAAATCTAAGACCATGTTTGTGGTCAGCACAGTCTGGTTTTGCAGACATGACTCAATCCAGAGTAATGGTGCCTGCAGGAGTGTCACTAGCTGCAGCAGCTGACAGGCAATGTCCAAACCAATAAAGTATATCAAAGGAGAAATCCTACAACCACTACAACCAAAATCTAATGCCACTTCATTTTTATTTTACATTTAGGGAAGAAGTTCTTTTAGTAGTTCCTGGTACAGACGAAAAGGTGTATGTGTGTGTGTGTGGGGGGGGGGGGGGTGGGGTGGGGGGGTAACAGGTTTTTCAATTCTTTTGGGTTGTTTGACTCAGTGCAGTGTGAAAGCAAACTGCACCAGCTGAAAATGTAACAAATGTTGAAATTTTGGTTCCCAGACTATCAGGTGTGAAAACAGCCCACCTCTCAGTAGAACTGCAGCTGTTCTAGAGGCTCCAAAGCAGGGCTAGGTTAATAAACAATATCCCAAGCTTTTAACTTTTCAGAGATTCAATCCATCATCCAAAAATGGAAGTGGCATGGTACATTTTTTTGTTTCTCACCTCTTAGCTTGGTTTGAGGAGACTTTGGAGCTGCTCGCAGGGCTGCTGTGCATTCCGTGGACTCTGGATGCTGATGATGAATAAGGTGTAGTAAAGAGAAAGGAGCTGAGAAACCTCCATACAGCAAGCAGAGGGTAAAGGAGTGTACCCAGAGCTGTCCAAATGCCAAATCCAGAAGACCGGGTTACTGTGTTAGCAGGCCTTCGAGACTGAACGGAAAGACAAGGTCCAATTAATTCTCACACACAGAGGTCATTTAAAAATGAATCAATCTTTGTTGTACAGTAACAAGTCAAAATAGACAGTTCCAAAAAATAAACAAAAATTTAGAATTCAAGTCTTGCATACAGACATATAAGACATGAATGTAATATTAACTTCTAACTTTTGACTTATGTGAACCTTTCTTTCCACACTTGAGGAAAATGTACAACTTTAAGGATTTAAAAATCAATGAGTGAACAAGTTTAGATTCATTGTTGATGAACTGAAATGACGCACTGATAGAAATTCAGAGACACCAATATTTATTTATTTATTTTTTTACCCCTCCAGGGGGTCTTTTGTGGGCTCTAGTGTCCCTTATATGATAGTAGGCTGACAGGAAACAGGGAAGGAGAGGGGGGAAGACATGCGGCAAATATCGTCGGGTCCGGGAGTCGAACCCGCGACGGCCACGTCGAGGACTCAAGGCCTCCAAATATGGGTCGCGCTAACCCCTACGCCACCACGACACACCCGAGACACCAATATTTAATTCAAATTCAAACATAATTTATTAATCCCAAAGGGAAATTAAATGTTGTCTGACTCATTAATTCTTCAAAGAGTTATTGTAGATTGTAGGGTTAGCTGCTGGTATGAAAGATCTCCTGTAGCGGTCTGTGTTACAGTAAATCTGAAGAAGCCTCTGCCTGAAGATACTCTGCCTTCCCAAGACATTCTCATGAAGAGGATGTTCAGGGTTGTTCATAATCTTCTTGATTTTATGAGGAATTTTTCTTTACATAATCATCTCCAGAGGTTTCACAGTCGTCCCCAGAACAGCCTTCTTTATCAGGCTGTTGAGCCTTTTTAGGTCTCTGGTTCTGATGCTGCTGCCCCAAGAGATGATCAATGAAGAGATGACGCTCTCAACAACACTTATAGAAGTTCTGAAGCATCTTGGTGCAAACCTTGAAGGATCTTAGCTTCCTCAAGAAGTGTTGCTGTAAAATTCTTCTAGATGCTTCACTGTTGCATCTCTGGTCCAGTCTATCGTCAAGGCTAACACCAAAGTATTTGTATTCCTCAACCACCTCCACTTCTTCTCCCATTATGAAAATAGGAGCTGTGTCCGAGTTCAGGGGTTTCATCTTTCAAAGGACACGGTCTACGAAGGACAGGTTCTTCCAAGGCTGTGGATAAACGACGACCGGAAGAGAGAAGCTGTGAATTTGGACAGGTTCAGCCTTCACCAACTGTCCCCGCCCCCACCTCAGTGAAACTCATGTTGCCTAGCAACCGTGACAGCTTGAAGCACAGAGGGGCGAAGGAAAGAAAAACTGAGACGAAGTTTGTTTTTAGTCATGTATTACTTGTGATTTCTGTATTATTCTTCACCTTTTATAGTAAAGGTTCATAGTAAAAAATAAATCTGTTAGTTTGATTCTAAAATGTTCAAATGTTTATAGCACATATGAGGAATAAATATAAGCAAATTATTCATTTACAAATGTAATACTCTCCAGCTCTCACAGTTAAGTAAAACTATGTTTGAAGGCTTAACTTTAATCAGTGAAACCGATTTGCTCAGAAAAAAATTAAATACTTTTGGTAAACCAAGCATTTTACTGCTTACTTCCACTCATTTGGGGAAAGCTAGAGGAAGTTTTTAAAACAATGTGCCAGGAGTCAGGCGTTCTCTCCTGGTAAACTGAACCTGGAGCGAAGGGAGATGGCTGTAGATGCAGTGGGAGAGGACATCTGTGAAAATGTTGGCGCAATGTTGCAATTAGGTGGCGTGTTGAGGAACCGAGCATATACTTGAAATTTACACAACCACGCCTAAAAACATAATAAAAAATCATGTTGTGTCACTTAAATTGTAATATAGCAAAATAATTTGCCGCTCTTCACCGCCATTGCCGCTTTGCCTGAATGCCAGGTTTGGACCCATAAAGAATTATGGGATATGGTGGGCCATGAAGGATACACCACAGACATCCTTCAAATCTGGGGAAAAGAGGGACACATTTGTCGGCCACATTTGAAGAAGTCTTCAAATTCAGATAGTCTTTATTGCCACGCTATGACGTAGCTGGCCTACAAATCGGGCCTTTGAAGAATGTAGCCCCTGAATTTGGGCACAGCTAGAGTTTGATCTAACCCTGTTCCTCTGGAAATTTACAGTCAGCTCCTTTGTTTTGTTCACATTTAAGATGAGATGACTGTTTCCACACCATGACACAAAGTGGTCCACCAGATCTCTGATCTCCCACTCATGCATCGCCTCACAAAATGCCACCCTGGGCAGTTTCCCATGTAGGCCGTTTCAGAAACCGCCACTGTCTCCGTTGCTTATTATAACAGATGGAGAGATAGTTTGAACTTCCTCCTTCTCTCTTCTTTTTTGCTCCTGATCTGTATCCACAACGCCTCCTTCTCAACTCCACTGGTATTTTTGGCTTCAGCTGTGGGATTATTTCAGCTTATCTGATGGTGATCAGCTGCTCCCTGTTGTAAACTACCCTTTTACTATGGTTAAGCATCATAACAAAATAGGAAAAATACAAAAAAAAATTGCCAAATCATTAATCCAACCACACAGAATGCAAAACAAGGGACAACTATCCGAAAAGCCATTTCCCTCCAAAAAAGCGGAAATCAATGTTTGATTAAAAGAAAAGATTTCAATTAAAGGACAGAGCTACTCCAACATGCTGCCACCCTCAGTGGCGCAATTCTTGAAATTACATAGTTAAGCATCTCTTAGCAAGACATTCATTTTAATTCTAAAATACCTTAAATCCAAAGGTAAATATTGTAATTTCCATCATCCAAATTTCTTCAGTTGTTGAAATTAGGAAACAAGGAGCGGTGAGATGTGCAGAAGAAATTGTGAAAAAACAATTAGGGAGGGAAAGAACATCTACGGAAAAATAGATAAAAAATAGAGAATCAGCTGCAGCAGAGAAACATAAGTGGGGATTAGAAGAACCTGAAGACGATTTCAAGGCACTAACCAAGTCCCCAGGAGGTAGGAGCCTGACAAATCGTGCTTCTCCATCTGGCAATCTGATGGCCAAGTTTGGATTTGGCGGTTGCCAGGAGAACGGTACTTGTCTGACTGCATTGTGCCAAATGTAAAGTTTGGTGGAGGGTTGTTTGTCAGGAGCTGGGCCTGGCCCCTTTGTGCCAATGAAAGGAACTCTGAATGCTTCAGCATGCCAAGACATTTTGGACAATTCCATGCTCCCAACTTTGTGGCAACAGTTTGGAGCTGGCCCCTTCCTCTTCTGACATGACTTTGCACCAGTAAACAAAACAAGGTTCATAAAGACATGGATGGCAGAGTCTGGTGTGGATGAACTTGACTGGCCAGCACAGAATCCTGACCTCAACTCAACAGAACACCTTTGGGATGAATTAGAGCAGAGACTAGGAGCCAGACCTTCTCGTCCAACATCAGTATGTGATCTCATTATTGCGTTTCTGCAAGAATTGTCCAAAATTCCCATAAACACACCCCCAAACCTTGTGGACAGTCTTGTGGACCAACATTATATTGAACCCTATGGATTTGGAATGGGATGTCACTTAAGCTCAAATGTGAGTTAATGCAGGTGAGCGAATTCTTTTGGCATTATAGTGAATATACCCATTTTGGTGCAATTGGTGGAGGCTGTTGGGAGGGGTAAAGGTTTTAGTGTTCACTGAACTGGGGAAAAAGGTGTTATACAATGTATTATGGTTTTGTTGAACTTATCAATAAGAAACTGAAAAATACATAACAGTATTAAGTTCTTTTATAATGATTATTGTGCTGTGGTGGCGCAGGGGGTTAGCACGCCCCATGTTTGGAGGCCTTAGTCCTCGACGCGGACGTCGCGGGTTCGACTCCCGGTCCCGGCGACCTTTGCCGCATGTCTTCCCCCCCTCTCCTCGCCCACTTTCCTGTCTGCCTACTGTTGCAAAAAATACGAGCCACTAGCGCCGCAAAAACTCTTTGGAGAAAAAAATAAAAATAGAAATGAGAAACTAATTTAAACAGAAAATGAAGGCATAATAAACAGAAGATGTGTAGATCAGACTCTGGACTACTCACAGGGAGGACAACAATGGAAGCACTTGGAACCAATTCCAGCTCCAGCAGGGTCTTGTTTAGGTCTTCACTGGTGAACTCTCGTCGAGGATACATGGTTGCTAAGGAGAAGTTACCATACAGATTTCCTATTTCCTGAAACAGAAGCAACACTGCTATTAGATGCATTAGCCAAGCTATATTTCTCAGATGAAAGTTCAAAGCATACATCAGGAAGAAAACATGTTTTATGAGTCATAGTGATAAAGTCATTTGAACATATACCACAAGAATGTTTCACTCTGCGCTCATTCACATAGTCGGTTAATTTCTCTCGACATTTGTTTTAGGAATTTTTTTTCTAGGACTGAGAGAGTGTCAAAGACAAAATTCCGAGCAGTCCGTAAGAGAATCTGTGGAAAGACCTAAGATTAAATAATTTCCCTGCTGGGATGAATATAGTAATTCTATTCTATTCTATTCTATTCTATAGAGTGACAGTGGGAAGACATTTCTAACTGAAAGGAATGGACCTCACAATCATAGATAAATCATCCAAATAGCAGTGGAAACATGCAAGGCTGCTAAATAGTTATGAGGATTTGATGTTTGTAATCCATATAAAGATTTTTTTTAATGTGATATTCCTTCCAAAATAAGATGCCTGTCTCATTTCCTCTCAGAAAAAAATGTCTCTTATTTATTTTTACTACATGTTTATATTGAGTTCTGCACTCAAAGCATGTTTTATTGTACGTCTAACAGTTTGACCATGTTTCAGAAAGAAACTGCAGATGAGCAGTTTATATGTGGCAAAACATATTTACAAAAACAGATAAAGAATGAATATGGGGAGGACATACAGAATAAGCATATGATTAAGTCAGACAGACCTCAAAAGCAAAATCCCAAGCCTCCTGCAGTCTGGCCTGTGAGAGAAACTGGTTGGTGAAGGACGAACCATCAGGAAGTCGAAACTGTATCCTTGAATTGGTACTGATCACACACATACAAACACAATGAAGATGCACAGAATTAAAACATCATTCAAAGAAGCAAAGATAGTTGCAGTTTTAGTCTTGTTTTGGATTCACAGTTTAAATCTGTTCTTCTAACAATCAACTCCACATCTATGCATCTTTTATACTAAAGAAAAGGAAAACATCTGTAAGATACTGAAAACATTTTCAATATCATACAGATACACGTCCTAATTCAATGGTGCTTAAAATGCCTAAACACATTTCAAAGGCTACATTCACACAACAAGCAAATGTGACATAAATCTTTTTTTGCTCAAATGCAAATCATATCCAACTTATCATCGCAGTCTGAGCGGCCCAATCCCGAGCTTTTTATCCCCCCAAAAATCTGATTTGATCCACTTCCATATATGGTCCTAATTCACATCTCTGATTGGTATTAAAGTGTCTGCAGTCTGCACAGTCACATCGTATTTTATCTGGCATCTATATTGTTGGCATGACACATACTGTACATGATAATTATGGGACAGAAGAAACTAGATCAGACATAAATAATGGCTGAAATGTACAAATTTTGGAGGAATCGCAAGTGGGCGTGGTGTGACGGCTCCATAGGGCCCTAACGTGAGATAGGAGAAACCGTAAGTTGTAGAGATCTGAAACTTGGTACATAGGTAGAGGCTCCCAAATAAAAAAAAAGTCTCTTGGCGGTACCCCCTAAAATAAACAGGAGATCGTCCGTTTTGGATCAAAGGTCAAATTTTGCTGATTTTTCTTTTTTACTCATGTCGAACTTTAACAAACTCCTCCTAGGGATTTCGACCTATCGGCTTCATTCTTGGTCAGGATGCAGATAAGGCATGGGGCTTTAAAGTTATCATAAAAAGACTTTTTGTACATGTTGAGGGGGCTTTACAGGGCGCCAAAGTTGGCGTACTCGCCAAAGAAAACAAAACACTACAACTTTCACATAAAATCTCAATTGGCATCAAACTTGGCATGAGTGATCCTGATTGGATGCCTCACAATCCTATGTCGTCAGGGTCTGCCACCACCTAAGCCCCTCAGAACAGGAAGTGACATTTTTTACTTGGAAAGCTCAGTCTCTGACCCCCTTGAACTAATCAAGCTGATCTTGTGTCAGAAGACAGATAACTAGTTGGTCTCACTTATCATTATTTTATTTAATTATATACATTGATATTTATTTAATTAGCAAATAAATAAAACACAAGAATGAAAGAACACGTAGAATATGCGCATTGCTCTTTGATTGTTTTTGTTCAAAGTGGCAGCTGTAATGTCTGCCATGATGGCAGACATTACAACATTGTGCTGCCTGGCTTCATGCAGTGGGAGAGAGGGTGAGAACAGTCATGGTGTGCACCTTGTGCTTGGTTACTTCTTGCTTGTTGCTCTTTGGTCAATGTTCTTAGTTGAGCGTTGTTTACCATCAGGGCATTGCCTCAATTGCTGTTTAATGGTGCAGAGGGGTGGTTTCTGACATGAATGATTTGCGCAAATGCCCAGGGCGTTATCTTTTTAGGGATGGCGTGAGACCACCGCGGATTGAAGCACAGAGATGGAAGCAAAGCAATATTAAAAGCAGAACAAAGACCCTACCCTAACCCTAACAAACAAAGAGTTTGTTCTGCTTTTAATATTGATTAAATTTATGTCAGCTCTAGGTGTTTCAGATCAATTTGAGAAGCAATTTTGATCATATTTCACATTTTGTCATGTCATGTAGCGCGGGACACTGGTCTTGGTCTTGACTCGGTCTCAACTTCCCTCGGTGGTGGTCTTGGTTCCAAATACCAGTCAGTGTTGTCACAAAACCTTCTGTTAGAAAGCTAAAGATGAAGAGGAACTTCATCTTTCATAATGATGACCCAAAACACACATCAAACAACAAAAGAATGGCTACACCATAATAAGATTGAGGCTTTGGAATGGCCCAGCCAGAGTTAGCCGTAACCCTAATCCCATCAAATATCTGTGGGGCTGTGCACAGGCGATGCACTTACAATCTGTCAGATTTGGAGCACTTCTGCAAAGAAGATGAGCAAACATTGCCACATCAAGATCTGCCACGTCGATAGGCTCCTACCCAAAAAGACTGAGTGCTGTAATAAAAGCCAAAGGTGTTGCAACTATTATGCAAGTATTAGTTTACAGATGTGCACATTTATGCACTCAGGTCTTCTAAGTTTTTGATTTTATATGTTTCTCCTTTAAAGGTTTCAGTTTGTTTTTCAATTGCATTGTACAGAATATAGGTCACACTAAAGGAAAAAGTTGTAGAATTATTTGTCTTGCTGTCAATTTTTTAACTTTATGAAAACCTGGCAATTGAACAAGGGTGTGTAGACTTTTTATATCCACTGTAAATACTGGTAAATTATAAACAAACATTACTTTATGTCACATTGCAAGTCACCAAAGTTTGTAAAGTTCTTTTTTGATGCAATATTTGCCACATTAATTAAGTCAGCCATTTGTTTATTTGTATTAAATAAACAACTGACTAATGGAGGATCAGTCCTACATGCCTTAGTCTTCACACTTAACTTGCGTATCTTCAGAAGTTTTTAACATACACTCCAGTCAATCTGTGCATGAATGGCTAAATGACTGAATACGGGTTGGAGTCCTCACATTTGATAAAGCGCTATATAACAGCAGGTCATGTACCATTTCTAAATGAATCTGCCTGCCATTTTTAGTTCGCTGCTGCTGAATGAGAAACATCTGAGCCACAGAGTGAAGGTGATATTTTTTAGAGTCTGATAAAAAAGATATTTGGTTAATATTCCCCCCCTCCCCCCCTTTACTTCATTTGGTAAGTTTACACATTAAAGACATTTTCATTAGCGCTCTGTCAAAAGAATCCAACAGCTGTTGGTTTGAAAACAAGAGTTGGACAGCGGATGGAGTTCACACTAAAGAGAGAAGTGATGGAAGTCGTCTACTTCATCTCGCCGATGCAAGCGTCATGTTATCACACATTACTGTCATTTTATGCGGGAGTTTCCCGCATTACAAATGCCTGCAATCCTCCAGTGAATTTTCAAGGCCCGAGCTAGAGGGAAACAGATACACACTGTTGTTCCCTCCCGTTCACAATGTGACACTGATAGACTTTCACAGCTAAATTAGACAGTTAAAATACATTAAAAGTTGAAAACTTACCATTGTTGTTGTTGGCACTCAGTCTTACAACATTACCAGTCGCTCTCTGCCAGGGAGGACATGGCAATGCATACGCTCATGTGAACACAGGAATGGCTACTTAATGCGCTAATGCATCAGCGAATACATGTACATATTGCTGATGCCGATACAAGAAGAGAACAAATATTGACCCAAAATATCGGTTGACCTATGTATCAATAGACCTCTAATAAGAGTCTATAGAATAAATATGCTTTAAGAATCTACAGTTGCCACTTTTAAGAATCTCTGTGAGCTTATGTGAAGAGTTAAGCTGAATTAATGATGTTAAACACTGATTATGTAGTAGTCTTCATTTAAAGCAATCTGTTTAATCATTTACCTCCTCTCTCTGATTAGAGTCTCCCTCTTGGCCTCCTGGTCTGCCTGCCGGGCCTGTAGAAGGTTCTGCTTGGCATCCTTCTCATCCTGACGTATCTTGGCATAACTGGCAGCTCTCTCTGCTCGGTCCTACAACAACCACAATTTCCTCAAGTCAGGAGAAGAAATTTCATACAATGACAGCAACCTTCAAATTTAAGATAGGAAAAAGACCAGATTACCATAGCGATCTGTTGCTTCACTCGTTCTCTGGCAGCCTTCTCTTCTGCCTTTTCTCTGTTCCTTTCTTCTAGGAGTTGCTTGGTTTTCTCTTGATCCTGCTTTCTCTTAAATTCTTGGTTTTGCTTCCCCATCTTCCTGCGCTCAATTTCTTTTCTGACATCATTCTGAAAAACATGCAAGTAAATTAATAATGACTGAGAAGCCCCTCAGTCATTATTAGTGACTGAGGGGAAGAATGGTTTTAAAGAACCATTCTTCTTTAAAAAGAATGGTTAAATATAAACAAGTGTTTCTTTTTATATATTAAATTACAAAACTTAGTAAGTTATCTGTTTAAAAGAAATGGGATATAAAATGCATTTCACTAACTTGGTTGCTTAAAAAATAATAACAAATGCACAATAATTTATCTCAATCTTAAAAAGGGAATAAAATGGTTTTACAGCATAAAATGCTTTTTGAAAGTTTATGTACTTAAGTGTGTTTTTCTCTTAAAACAACGATCCTAAATTCAAATATTGTTGCCAAGAATGAGATATTAAGGGTTTAAAACTGTTTATTTGTCCCTGGATTCTGATGGAAGTAAGAGAGATTACACAAATCACCAGCATTACTGCCTGTAAACCAAGACCTAAGAATATATTATGTTATCTGCAAACTGGCTAAAGTGTTCTGTACAGTGTAATTTCTCAGTGATAACAATGATAAACGACGAGCATGATCTCTGAAAAAGCTACATGGGAGGATTACAGATCCCTGACAAAGTAAAACTGACACCTAGCCTGGAATGGTGACAAACCTTAGTCACGAGCCATCAACACATATACGAAGAATGAAAATTTATTCCCTTGAATGATCTTGACCATTTCCCAAAGGACTTCCAGCCATCAGTGCCTCTGAAGGCCTTCAAACAAGCTTAGCATTTAGACCTTTGGAAATGTTCTTTCTCTACTCATATTAGACATGAGCAAATAGAAGGTGACAGTGTGACTCTCCATTCATTTAAGGTATTCAGATAATGTCATGACAATTTGAAAGAGGCAAAAAAGAAAGTTATTTGGTAAATCAAAGAGGAGCAGAAGAGCCAAAATCAATGCTGAAGCCTCCAGACCCTAGTTTGGAGGCTTCAGCAGAAGGAACAATATCTTCTGCTGTCAGGTTGCTCAACAACTAGCTGGATGAGCAACAAGGACAGAATGGAGAGACAGGTGAGCAGCTTTATCCTGGTAACATGAAACATAAGCCTGCAGCAACAGGTGGAGGTGATGAGGCTGTTCTGAGCTAACACAACAGAAGCCAACGTGGGTAAAAACTGTCGGCTATACACCAACAAAGGCTGATCTGTAATGTCTGCATCCACCATTCAACACCACTCTCTGATACTGGACACATTCTTTACGTAAAGTATGACTGCTGTGAAGCAGCCAGCAGGATTGGGGACCTCTGCAACACAGAAAGCAGACTAATGTGGCATGGAGTCCTTTCTCTTCCAGACAAAATCCAATATCTTTTTGATGTTGTAGGCATGAAATCCAATAACCTAGGAAAGAATTGGGGCCTAGTGTATAAACTGTGCGTACGCCCAAAAAATGTGTGGCGTAAATATATGCAAACTTTTGACCTGCCGTGAAAATGTGTGGCAACGCAAACATTTTCTGAGGACAATAACAAACTACAAAGCACCAAAACTCACCTAAATACACTGAAACCTGAGTTCATTCAGTGTTATTTAGACCAAGAAGCACTGAAACAATGTTTATTCATGATTTCAATCTTTTATTGTATTTATATTGTATTTCATTTTATTGTATTGTAAACGATGAAACTGAACTACATTTATCCTCGGACAGTAACATAACACACAAAATTAATAAAATAAAAGGATGTGAAAACTTCACTTGAATGTAAATTGTAAATCTCCTCAGTTTTTGTCATGTAAAGATGCAACGCATCGGTCTGTGCGCCAAAGCGCATGAAGTACTTATTATCTGTGGGGTACTTTCATTCTCGCTGAAAAAGAAAACAGGGTTGGATCAGCAGATTAACTCCAAAACAGGTCAGGTTTGATCATTTTTAACCCTTTCATGAATTGTGGTCACTACAGTGGACAGCTATCTAAAAGCCATTTTCTTGTGCTTCCTGTGGATTTTTATGTTATAAATGCACACAGACCACTGAAGTGGACACTAATGCATCATAAAATATACCATCAACTACTGGCCATCAGCTGCAAATGCAAGAAATTATTATTGTTAAATACAATATGGCTGACAGACAAAAAAGCATGAGAACCGACCCGGTCCCTCCTTCTACTGTAGACGACTCTTGCAAGTAAAAAAAATATTGTGACATCAGATAACCCCTAAGGAACAATACTACTGATGTATTTTTCAAATAACTTTGTATTTGGACAAAATTACAATTGATCACATAAAAATAAAAAAAAAATAAAAAATTATTTTTACAAAAAAATTTTCCTACCTTTTTTATGCTTTAAGAAAAGAATTTTAAAAAATGGAAAAACAATTCTGACACAAAGGATCATAATTCATGCATGAGAGGGTTAAGGTGATCAAGGTGTGTAGACAATCACACTTATATAAGCAGCTGCACATAGGTGAGCTGCGTAATTGTGGAACCTTTTGGCTCTGATGGAAAACATCGGCAATAGAAAGATTTGGGGAGAGCATTTGATCAGAGATCATGTTGATCTGCTGTGAAAGGTTGATAATGGTGTATTAGCACTTAGATTACTTGAACTGATCATCCTGGAGCTCTGTGCAGAACTTAAAGGAGCTGTGTGTTAACAGTGCCGGTCCAGCTGGAGTTGTTGACAGATCGAGAGTCATTCTTCAGTCGAGCCATCCCAGCTTTCTGAATGCGCCTCTATGAATACAAGCATCTCTATTCTGTAAATGTGCAACTTATACACAATTCCTCTATTTAGAATAAATGTCCAGGTTCCCCACTCACCGCAAAGGACTCTGGGACGCTGTCTTTCTTTAAATCCTGGCTGAACGCTCTGCTGTTCAAACAAGCATTTGCACATGGATCTCTTTAGTTTCTTTTTTTTGATTTGGAATTATTTTGTTTACAATTTATTTTTATTTCTTGTGAGGTGACCTTATGTTCCCTGAAAGAACCTTTTAAAAAAATAGAAATTATTATAAATATTTATACTACTACAAGTAAGTACCGTTGCCATGGTTATTGCTTCAAGTGTTGGCAGCCTTCCAGGTATTTATACTAATTTACATATGTATTTATGAATATTTTGTGCACCCATTTGTCCAGATGCCTATTTTTAGTGTGAAAGCTGCACACTCTTTTATAAAGGAGGCCCCTGTTAGTTTTCATCACCAACCCCGGGAAAACAAAAGCTTAATGATATGTTACATATTCTAAATAATCTTAAATGGCAAGTGTCAAGCCATCATTCCCAGATGCCTCCATAAATATATGAGCAGCAAGACATCTGTATGCCTAAGTGTTACAGTAAGCATCTTAGCATGACAACCTTTCTTAAATTAGCAGTCGATATCAACATAGTAGAACTCAGTTATTAGAATGAGAACTCAATGCACAAAGGGAAGTTGAGCTTCTTAAGGGCTGGTGCAGAAAAAACATCCTGGCATCAGAAATTGAAAGAGATTAAATCGACTCCCTAAGGCAGGGGTGGGCACTCCCGGTCCTCGAGGGCCGGTGTCCTGCAACTCTTAGATGTCTCCCTGGTCCAACACACCTGAATCCAACAGCTGAATCTCCTCCTAAGTGCAGTCAAGTTCTCCAGAGTCCTGTTAACGACCTCATTATTTGACTCAGGTGTGTTGAAGTAGAGATGCATCTAAAAGTTGCAGGACACCGGCCCTCGAGGACCAGGAGTGCCCACCCCTGCCCTAAGGTCATAACTGAGGAACACACACCCGTTAGTGTTAGAAGCTGAGAGATTGGGCTACTTTCCATTTCTCTATGTACAGGCCACTAATGATCTCACCTGGTGCTAGGATGAGACTGTGAGTGTGAGACAGGTACAACAAAGACTGAAACACATACGAAACGATCTAGAGTCAATGCACAGCTTCAGCTAATACAACTAAAAACCAGCGATCAGGTCCAAAACCTGGGAGTAGTGATGGACTCTAACCTGAACCATCAGAGCCACATTGAGACAGTTACAAAGTCGGCCTTCTATCACCAGAAGAACATCTAGAGGATTAGAGGACTTATGTCTGCGAGATATAGAGAAACTCATCCATGCGTTTATCTTTAGTCACTGATTACTGCAACAGTGTCTTTACAGGTCTGTCCAACAAATCAATCAAACAGCTGCAGCTCATCCAGAAAGCTGCTGCTGGCATTCTCACTAAAACCAGGAAGATAGAGTCCCCCTACAGTCCCTCTTTCTACAGTAGGGACTGTAGAACCGGGGTTCTACAGTCCCTCCACTGGCTCCCTGTAGCTCAGAGAATAGACTTTAAAATACTGTTGTTAGTTTAGAAATCACTTAACAGCTTAGCACCACAATACATTAAAGATCTGCTGGTGTTTTATCAACTTTAAAGACCTCTCGGGTTCTGGTTCTGTTCTGCATCCCAAAAACCAGAACCAAACAAGGAGAAGCAGGATTCAGCTTCTATGCACCACAAATCACAGATCAGCTAAGGATATCCTCAGCTGATCTGAGGATATATATATATATATATATACAGTATATATATATATACATATATATATATATACACACACAAAGCTGCTTGAACGTTTGTGAACCACCCAAACATGTACCTTGTCGCACCTCCTTTTACAGCCATTACTTCAACCAAATGTCTTCTGTAACCACAAACGAGTGTGTCACATCTGCTTTTTGGGATTTTGTAAACTCCTCCTTGCAAAACTCTGCCAGTTGAGAGAGGTTGGAGGAACATCTGGCATCTACCACCTGTTTCAGATCTTGCCACAGTATTTCTATGGGATTGAAGGCCATACTTTGACTGGGCCAATCTAGAGAGTGAATCTTCTTTCCCTTAAGCCATTTCATGGTACTTTTGCTGGAATGTTTTGAATAATTGTCTTGTTGCATAATCAATTTCTGTCCCAGCTTCAACTCCCTGACTGATGGCAGGAGATTCTGGTCAAGAATTTGTTGACAGCCCTGGTAATTGATGGTTCCCTGGATTATACGGAGACGTCAGGGTCTGGAGGCAGAAAAGCAGGCCCAGACTTTCACATTTCCACCACCACGCTTGGGAGGAGCCTCTTCTCTTTAAATGCAGTGTCTTCTCTAAACATGGCACCTGTGATTATGGCCAAGAAATTAAATTTTTTACTCATCCGTCCAGAGAATAAACTTCTAGAAAGCTTCTGGTTTGTCCAAGTGCTCTCTGGCAAAGTTTAAATGGGCAACTTTGTTGCCCATTTAAGCCTCTGCTCTCATTCTTTCTTGAGAGCAGAGGCTTCTTTTTAGCAACTCTCCCATGAATGCCATGTCTATTGATATGTCGCCTGATTGTAGACACTGACACAGAGGTCTACAACTCTCTGGAAGTGATGCGCGGATTGACCGTTACCTGCATTATAATTTTTCTGGTGCTTATTTGTGTAAGTTTTGATGGCCATCCATTTCTGGGCAGAGTTGCGGTGATGCCTAATACCCTCCATTTGTAAATGATTTGTTTTACAGTGGATGGGTGAAGCTAGAATCCTTTGGAGATGGTCTTGCAGAAGGAAGAAGCTGTCACCACTTTCTTCCTGATGTCCCCAGATGTCTCCTTTCCTCTCAGCATTGTTGATCTGTTCTTCATGCCTTGACACAACAATGGTTTGGTTGGTTTCCCCTCTCTTTTAATCAGTGTGCCTCAAAACTTTCCCCAATGATGTCTCATTTGATTATATCTGAACCAAACAAATTAATCTTGGTCTCATCAGACCACAGGACCTGATTCCAGAAATCCATGTCCTTTATTGACATGTCTTCAGCAAACTGTTTGCGGGCTTTCTTGGTGCAGACTTCAGAAGACATGTCCTTCTGGAGTGACAGCCATGCAGACCAAGTTGATGTAGTGTGTGGCGTATGGTCTGAGCACTGAAGAGGGTGCTTAGACCCTCTTCTCTCACCTTTATTTTCTCAAGATAAACTGCCAACTCCTCTGTTTAGACTATAAATGGATGAACACAACATTGAAAACCCTTTAGTTTTCTCTGCTCTGTATGTAATGGAGACTGGAATTAAACGCGCCATTTCAACCAAAGGTTTGGAATGCGCTTCTGAACCAGTTGCGCTCTAAAGAGTCCAGTCCATAACTCAACACATGAGCTCCTGGTTAAAAAGACGCATTTAGTTCAGTGTCCATGAGATGATATTCAGAAATGATTTTTTTTATTAATTGATTTTAGTTGCCTCTGCGATGAACTTTTTGCATAAAGTCTAAAATGTCTGCCCATGTGCACCAGTCAAGGGTATTAATTATTACCCGTCAAAAAGAAGGACGGGCTTCAAAATTTCCCGTTGTTTTAAAAAATAACCAGTCAAATACGGAAAATATTCCATTAACGCGACCTCTGATCGGGACACCCTCTAATGGTCCATCGTAATTACATTTCCTGGATCCAGAGAAGTTCAAGTAAAACTATGTTTAGTCAATTTATTTCCTTACTTCTTTCTGTTCTTTGTTCCTTTGCTCTTGTCTCTCTTCCAGTTTCTTGGTCAATCTGTACAAAATTAAAAGAAAAAGAGGGGGGAAGAAAAATAAAATATAATTAGAATTATGCCTATAAGTGAAAAACAGACCGCTTTCCTTCTCTTGCCTGAAAGTTTGGTTGAAGTTGGAAAAAAGTTTAAAAGGTGTGCCTATAATCAAGTCAAACAGTTGAATGTAGGCCACAAGTCACAGATAAAAGAGCATGGTTGCTTCCATGGTCCTCCAACCTGTACACAGCACCCAAAAGGCTGTCTCCATGAAAATAAACAATCAAGATTTCATCACAGAAATGCTGTGCATGTTTGTAGTGACTACCTGTCCATGAAAATCAAAAATATTTTTAAAGGTGATAAAACAAAAAATTAATGTAACTTTGTGAGTATGAGTTTCTGGCTTATGCAGTTACAGAAAAAAATGAAAAATGCACCATTTTGGTTTATTCCAAAATTACAGGCAAACATGATACAGGTTCACAGAATCCCTTGCTGCTTCTCCTAATTTGGTTCCTGCATTGTTTGACTGCCTGATTGACTTACCCGCTCACCCACTGACTGAGTGGCAGACTGACTGGTGTTGACTAATTACTGCTGATTGGGTAACTGGTAAAAAAACACCAACTATATGACCACCCATGTGCATGCAGAGCTCCCTCAAGCCTAAATGAACTATTCAAACCACAACCTCAATTATATACTATATAAATACAAAGACATTAAGTGAGGACAATATCTCCAGAAGAGATGTTTCTTCCTGTCTTATCCACTTTTGTCTCTCCTGCATCAACGGCAAATACACGGAGACCCATCTTTTCCAAAATAGTCCAGCCATATTGTGAGGATTTGGCGTTTTCTTTGTGTTTTGAGTTCTCTGTGTATTTATTTTGAGTCTCCGTGTTGTCCTGTCTCCCCCTTGATTGTTCCCAGGTGTGTCTCGTTCTGTGATTACCCTCTGTGTATTTAACCCCACCTGTGTTCCTTGTTCCTCGTCGGGTCCTTGTCAGTTCTGCGTTGTTGTCGCACCAGTCTCTTTGTCCTATCGTTTAACCTGTTGCTACCAGTGCTGAGCCCTAGCTTCCGCTCTGCTGTGCTGCCAGTTTTATGGACTGTTCGGATTGTGCGTTGGACCGAGTCATTTTGGATATTTTCTTCATTAAACCATCATTTGCACGTCAACCTGGGTCTCAGCGTCTGCCTCACCTCCTCACCACACCACTTCATGACACCTATACTGTACTTGTTTCCATGGTCACCTGACGTACAGGTCAATTCAAATTCAATTCAAAAATCCTTTATTGAGCCCAAAGGAAAATTACATTTTTCTTGTCGTTGAAACAGTCCAGGTGACAAAGCAGGTTTGCTACTTATCAGGATGTGATTTGGGCTTCTAAATCATCTGGATCATCCAAGATAAAGAAATGGGCCTGTCATTCAAAATGGCTTCAGCCTCACAGAAAACAGTTTGCAACGTTTCATGAATTACAGGCAAACATGTAATTCATGATCTGCTGTTTTATAACTGAGGTCAGTACACTTCCGACTGATTGAATCAAGCACTCCCAGCACCTTGATGTGATGAGAACAAGGTTAGGATGGTTCGGGCAGAGCCTCTCTTTTGAGGTTTTCTGGGAAAACCCCCCTTTTGTTGGGGAAAGTCCATATCCAGGTTAAAAAAACATTTAAAAAATAACCTCTAAGCAGAAAGAAAAATATTTTCAAGTCAACATTTGTGCATTAAATGTGTTTTGTTGGTTTGACATAATACTCAACTCTTCTAAGAAATTAAATATGTTTTTGTTAGCATTAAGTAGAAAATCCTCATAAAAGTTTGCAAACATAACTTATCAAAATAAATTGGATGGATAATGGATTTTCTCTATTGAATAAAAACAGCCCAGTGATGGAGATGACATCAGTGCCATGACTGAGTTACAACACATTTAATTTCTCTTCAAGATTAATAAAGTATTTTGGAATTTGAAATTTTGAAATTGAAATTGAATTGAAAGCTCCAGATGTCTACATGGCCAGACAAAATGCTTGCTTCTAGGCCTGTCGCGATAAACGATAAATCAATTAATTGTACGATAAATTAAAACTATCCACGTCATTTTAATTATCGGCATTATCGTCTCTTCCAACCTTTTTCTCTTTCTGTTAATGACACTGAATGAAAAAAGGCTAAACTCCGGTGCTCTCCACTGACCCTCCCCTTTCTCATTTCCTTAGTGTAAAGCCCAGCGCACACTACACGATCTTAGAGCTGCCAGCCGATTGTCGGCCCATTTTCAAAACCTGAGATCACACATTAGCCGACAGAAATCCTAGGTATGACGGTTCGATCGGGTTCGATCCTGCCGTGTGGTGTCCAACAATGGGCACAAAATAATGGCTACAAGTCCAGTGAACTAATTTTAAAACCAGGCATTAATCAATGCTTTACTACAATCTACCTGCAATGCATGTGGCTAGTGTCAGCGTAAAGTCCTGACTGAATGAAAATCATTAGAACCTATTTAGGTCACGTTAATGAAGAACAGCTGAAAAGTTACCGGGTTTATCAACTGTGGTAGCAATTTCGCTCAAACTCCTCCCCTTGTCATTTCTATATTCTTTGCATGTTGAATAAACATTAATGTTGTTTCCACATATCATCTCCAATGTCCGCTGGACTTCGGGTCGCGCCGTGTCAGCTGTTTGGGATTCCCCTCCGTAATTTCCCCTCAGAAAGCACGGAGGGAATCCGCGCTTTCTGATTGGCTACCTGTCACATTCAACAGGTGTCGTTAAAGCTCCCAGTCGGGGAAAACCCCTGATTTAGATCGGAGCGGCCATGACGATCTACAGTAACACACCACACAATCTTACAGGATGACCAGTATGTGGGGTTGGGTGTATTTTGCTAATGCAACTCGTCTACTCTGATGCCTGATGAAACCTTGATTTAATAAAGTAAATAAAGCAATTTGGCTAAAATATCCAGATATCCTTCACATGGTCTGCCTGAGATGCCATGATAGGAAAGGTGGAGAACTAAAGCAGAGTACACATTGATTTAGTGGAACCAAAACATGTTTAGAAAGAAGGTGATCACGCAACAGGGATAGCTGCAGCCTTAAGAGGATTGTAAAGGAAATGTCATTTAATAGTTTATAAATTATACAACCAGAACACTTTAAAATGAAATGTTTTTAAATTAAAACATTACACAATGAAAATATTGCCAGACGTTAAGCAACCCAACAAGAACAAATTGCTAAATGACAAAACATTCTGAGTAACCCAAAGTTCTGCCTCTTTCTGTAGCTAGTTCTCTGCCATCACCTAATGGAAGCAGCAAGACATTACAGTTATACAATGGCCTTTTAGTACATTGTCCAAAATAATTGCTAGAATAAGACCAATTTTGTTTAAAGCTATTGAAAGCTTTCATTTTTGTTATTATCCATGTTGGCCACCTTTGACTTACAGTCATGCTTACAATACTTTTAGTTTTAGTTACAGTACTGACAAATGTTGCAGTAAAACAGACATATTTGCCTTTGAAAGGCCAAGCTGGTACATTTCGAAATGTGCAGCTCACTTGAAATTTTCTCCAGATGTTGGCAAAAACTTATCTAGTGCAAATAATAAAAACAAATCTGAGGCAAAGTTGTTCATAACTTAAGGTTCTAAAAATAAAATGGAATAACAAGGGCAAAAAAAAATATTGAACAAGTAAAGGAAGTTAAAGAACGGAATTAAAATTCATGACAGCAGCTGAATCATTAGTGTAATAATTTAGAAACCAATCCTGCCACTTAGTGCTTAGTACCATCAGCTGAATTAGTGCCTATGAAGTACCTAAGAACAGAGAAATGTGCTCTTTTACAGTTTTTGTTGTTAAACTGTCCATGGTTTGCATGTTTTAGGGGTACACTGATTTATTGGCCAGCCAATTTATCTGCGCCAATTTCCTTAATTTTGCGAGATGTGTGATCGGCCAATATAAAACTGATCTAATCCCCTAATTTTATCTACCACAGCAAAGGTCAAAAAATCCACCACTCTCCTCTATTTCTCAGCTGTGAGAGAGATTTGACTGACAGATTAACCCAACAGGTCATGTCTGCATGTTTGCAGTTTACAATATTCACCCTACTGCTAAAATCCAACTACTTTCTTGCTTTATTTAGCAACATTTTATTCAAAGACATTGGTGTTGGCCAAAATAGGAATTGGTTCGATTTTGGCAGGTTCGATTTTAAAGATTGGTACTCGGTGCTCAGCCAGAAAACTGCAATTAGTGCATCCCTAGTATATTTAGCTCAGGCCCACCTGAAATTTCCAACCAATGACAAAATATCTCTTACACACACAAAAAAGTTCTGCATAGAACTCCACAAGCTGCCCTTGTCTCTAGGATAGTCTTTCTCAAACTGCTGTCCTGGACCACAAGCTTCTGTGATCCAGAAGCTTGTGGTAGCTTCTGGACCACAAGTGGTCCAGGAGGTGCTGCATATGAACCACGGTTTATTTGCCGTGACGTGAGCTCAAAGTGTGACACTACGGTGGAAAGAAAACAACTCCAGGAACATTATATGATCAGAGGAAGCTAAGTTATAGCTGCTGAGTGTTGATGTGTTGTTCACTAGCGATTGGATTCCTTTGAACGGTTAGCAGTAGGAATTGCTCCAGTTAGTCAGCACTGTTCTTTGTTTTTTGTGACTTTGCTTGGTAATTAATGAAGTTCTGCTTTCTGGTCAACAGCTATTATTGTTTTTATTTAGTTAAACGTATTAAATTAAGTTAAACAAATACAATAAATAAATACAAACCCATAGAAATTGATTAATTATTCTTAGATTTAATGGTGCAGAAAAAGTTTTTTGTTTCTGTTAGAGCAACTGAAGTCTATTTTTCTTTAATCGTGCTTCTAAATTACAAATAGCCCTAAATGTTATTAATGCACATGACACTTGGTAAAAAAGAAAAACTTATTTTTTTATTTCTGTGTTTGGCATCATTGGAAAGCTTAGACTCCACACTTTCAGAATCTGATAACTCAAAATGCCCAACTGGACGTGTTCATGTCTTTGTCGTGAACAGGCCAATTTACCACTCTTCTCATTAGGATGAACAAAGAAAACAACAATACATGAGTTAAGAGACTAATATTTTTGTTTCAGGTTGCATCATATATTAAGATGCGTTATCGCAGGGGCTTTCAGGTTAGGTGGTCCGCGACTGTTCATTAAATGGGTTAAGTGGTCCGCGCCCTGAAATGTTTGAAAAACACTGCTTTAGGATGATGACCCCTTGTGAAGAGCTTCAAATTGTTCAACAAGTATAGGTGTTTCAAAGAAAAAGCACTAAAACGCTATGGTTGACATGGTTAATGACTTTGTACTTGCATAGCGCTTTATCAAGTCCAGAAGACTTCAAAGTGCTTCAAGCTAGTCATTAACCCATTCACACACACACTGATGGTAGCAAGCTACTGGATAGTAGCCACAGCAGCCCTGGGGCAGTCTGAGAGAAGTGAGGCTGCCATGCAGCCCTCTGACCCCCCTAGCAGGCAATGCGGGTGAAGTGTCTTGCCCAAGGACACAACGACAGAGCAGGTGGAGCGGGAATCAAACCAGGAACCCACTGAACTCAACCATCATTGCCCCATAAACACTACATTGTTTAAGAACAAGAGTACAATGCTACATTTATTAGGTTTAACTGCAAAACACCATAGCAACAGTAAAGTCTGGAGGTGGGAACTTCATAGTATGAGCCTTTTTTTCAGCATACAGAATTGGCTGTATGTATAACAACATATTAATAAAACATTTTTCTGCCATCTACCAAGTGGATGAAGAGATGAGACTCAGCAGGACAAACATACAGCTGAGATGCACAAATAGGATTTTCTGGAACATCTTTGAGTTGATCCAAAAATTCTTTTGCATTTTTCCATTTGTTTTTTCTAGTTACAGTGAAAGGTGTGTACATCAAGTATGATTACCAACTTGTGAGATCATATTTTACAGAACTCACCATCTTTCCTAGAAGTTTGATAACCTTAGTGCCAACAGTGCTGTCAAATCGCGCTTCCCCTATATTTACAATAATTAACTGCAGCGCTAAGTTATTTAGCTCAGCATCTAAGCAAAAACAAGAGTTTTCAACTGCAGTTAAGTTGTTGAGAATATTTCAGTTTTTAAGTCAATAATCCTGGATTTAACGTATGCATAGTAAACACCATTTTGGCAAATTGGGGAAGGGATTCACATTTGTAAACATCTTACAATATTGCAATAAAAGTTTGTTAGATACTCCCTGCCTGTACTATGCAGAAATGAATACAAATCCAAGTTGCTCTTACCTTTCTACTTTTGCATTCAGGTTTTCATTCTCAGAACAGGTAGCCTGACATAAAGAGGAATTCTCCATAGAGGGCTTTGCGCTGGAAACACCATCTCCATCTGCTGAACTCGAAAGGGGTTCTATAATGAAAAAGACCACAATCGATCAATTGAATTTATTTGTATAGCACATTTCAGCATCAAAGCAGTTCAAAATGCTTTACATCAGAAAAACACTAAGATATGAATTCATAAAAAAAACACCTTACAGTCAACAATTCATAAACCAGTAACAAACATAAAATTTTGGTGAGGGCCACCAAAATAATCAATGTACATCAAATATGCTGGTTGATGTTCCATTAATGATATTAAAAAGCAACTCGAAACAAGTGGGTTTAGCCTTGATTTAAAGGAGTAGACCATATTATTCCTGTTTAGGTCTAAAGATAATAACTTCAGTTTTGTTTCTGTTCAGCTGGAGTCGCTTAGAACATCTACAGTATCTGTTCTAAGCATCTGTTCAGTGATTGGATAGGTTCAGAGTCACCTGGTGACATCGTTGTGTAGAACTATGTGCGTTGCTGCGGTAACTAATCTTATGTCTTGTTATAACCTGAGCTAGTGGGAGCATATAGATATCAAATAAGAGGGGTCCTAGGATTAAACCTTGGGTTACACTACATGTGACTTCTGTCCGCTTCGATGAGAAGTTACTTATTGAAACAAAGAAATCTCTGTTCTTTATGTAAGATTTGAATCAGTTGGGGATTGGACCGGAGAGTCATACACAACTCACCAGTTGATTCAGTAATATGTCATGATCAACAGTGTCAAAAGCTGCACTGAGGTCCAACAAAACCAGCACTGTTTTTGTTGGACCTGTATTTATATGGATGTCACAGTCTGTATTTAGATGGATGTCACTGAACACTTTGATAAAGGCTGTCTCAGTACTATGGAAACTAGACTGATAGACATTAAAGCAGTTGGTTATCGTTAGGAAGCTATTTAACTATTAAAACCGATTTTTCAATAACAATGAATGGCACTTTAGAGTTTGTCCTGTAATTCTGCATCAGTGATTTGTCCAGATTGTTCTTTTTAATCAGTGGTTTAATCCTGCTGTTTTTAAAGCCTGAGGATTTCTCAGCATTTCTGCTGTGTGGGCATAGTATTGATATCAATGATAGTATTGATATTTAGTGTGCATGTGCACACTAAATGTGCACATGCACATTTAGTGTGTATGTGCAGATTAACCCTCTAATTTTTTGGAAGTTTTTCTGTAAAGAAGTTGGCAAATTCATTTAGTCACAGTCTCAAGGGGGTTTGTGATCCTGTCTACTGTTGCAAATAAAACTCGAGCATTTGCTTGAGTTAGAATGTCAATGTTTTTGTTTATGATTTCTGAAAGAACTTTCCTCTTGCATGTTTTAGTGTGGAGTGAAAAGAAAAGGTTGAGTCATTTATTGTTTAACATACATGTAGAATAAATCTAATAAATTGTAAAAGTTAAACTTGCACTAATATACAAATGAGGATAATTTGTATATTAGTGCAAATGATCCTCTAACATCATTTAGAGGATCATGATTATGAGGATCATCATAATCTATCTGGCAATCTATGCTTGTCAGATAGATTATCTGGCAAGCAAATAATCTACCCTAGCTTACGTGCAGTTGACACAAGTGATTGTCAGTGTAAGCTAATAAGCTCCTGATTTAACATGGTCAAAATCCTCACATTTCACCTGTGTCCTGGGCTGCACCACCTCTGGAAAAAAGCTCCCCCAATGATAATTTTTAAGCGCAAAACTATGCCGGAAACCAACTCCCAAAGGACACTGTGGTTAAAGTCAACCAGAAAGGATGGATGCTACAAAATCTAATGAAGGACTGGTTAATGGAGTGCTACAGAAAGCACCCAGGAGGATTTTTTCACCAGAAAAAAGTGCTGATTGTTTGGACAGTATGAGGGCCCACACCACCAATTCGGTGAAAGCAGTCATCAAGAGCACTAACTCAATTCCTGCTGTTATTCCTGGAGGTACAACAAAGTATTTGCAACCCCTAGACGTCAGTGTGAATCAAGCATTTATAGCAGCACTCAAGGGTGAATGGGAGGGTTGGTTTACTATCGCTGATAAATCCTTCACAAAAACTGGCAGCATGCAAAGAGCGACATTTTCTGAGGTTTGTTAGTGGAGCCTAACAACGTGGAGTAGAGTGAATGAATCCACCGTCACCGAAAGGCTGGACTGCTGCGTGAAGAGGGCACCACAGCTTCAAAGCCATCTTTACCCCGGGATGACAGCAACACGCACAGCAACACTGACACAGAGACAGAAAAGGTATGTGACAAAGCTGTTCTGAGGCTGTTCAACTCCAACACTGAAGAAGATGACTTCAATGGTTTCAGTATACAGGACAAAGATGAAAAAAACCAATCAATAGCTTTCATGTTTTGTTTGATCAGCACTTTTACTATGCTACAGGCACTGTTCAGAAACTAATCAGTTCAGTTATGTTCAGTTAAAGCTGAACTTGGCAACTTTGTCTTCTTTTTCAAGATTATTCCACAAGGATGCAGCAAAGGGCTGTGTCCTTGTGGAAAACCAGAAAACCGAGAGTGGCAGAGGTATCAGCGGCTTACAGCCCGGTTATAATGTACATTTCCAGTTTTTTAAAAAAACTTTGTGGGTTTGTGAGGTGTGCTCTATAGTCTGGAAAAAATGGTAATTATACAAACTTATTAAAAAAGCATATAAAGGAAATATTAAAAATATGTACAGTACAGACCAAAAGTTTGGACACACCTTCTAATTCAATGAGTTTTCTTTATTTTCATGACTATTTATAAGGCAAGAAATCCCACTTATTAACCTGACAGGGCAGGTTAACCTATGAAGTGAAAACCATTTCAGGTGACTACCTGTTGAAGCTCATCAAGAAAATGCAGAGTGTGTGCAAAGCAGTAATCACAGCAAAAGGTTGCTACTTTGAAGAAACTAGAATATAAGGGGTATTTTCAGTTGTTTTACACTTTTTTGTTTAGTGCATATTTCCACATGTGTTATTCATAGTTTTGATGCCTTCAGTGTGAATCTACAATGTCAATAGTTATGAAAATAAAGGAAACTCATTGAATTAAAAGGTGTGTCCAAACATTTGGTCTGTACTGTATGTGCTAACTACTCAACCCAAAAGAAACACTCAATAGATTTAAAAAGGCAGATTAGTAAACTGCTGCATAGCTTAGAGCATTTAGTAATGTTCTTCAGCATTTGTCATTGGAGCTGACTGCCTTCATGCTTAGAGAACAGATCATCAAATGGATAACTCCTGTATGCATAAACATAATCAATAGATAGGACGAACCAAAAAATAAATAAAAACTTTTCTAATACGCCTCTTTCATTATTCTGACACTTAACAAGTAGAAATTATTTAATAATGTCCTATGTGCTCACACCTCCGCTAACATAAGGCACTAGCATTACTATCATGACTGGCTATAATTGGGGTTTTAAAAAATTGTATCCTCAGTGTCCAGCTAAACTCTTTGCAGTTTTGACTACTAAGACATTTATGCCATTTACTCAAAGAATCTCCACAGTCAGTACCATTGATTAGGGCAGTGAGTTCCAATTCCCATTTATTTAATCTCTCCATCAACTTTTTTTCCATCTTGATCAGTGTGCAATTTCTGATGTGGAATCGAAATAATATTTTTAAAATTAAAATTAAAATTTTATCTTCTACCACATCAAACAAGCATTGTTCAAAATCTGTCAGTATTTTTACTTATCTAGTTTCTCATGATTCTGAAAATAATGCCTTATTTGGAAGCATCTGAATAGGTGACCATTATCCCCGTTATATTTGTTTCAAAGTTGAGAAAAAGTTTTGAGTGCTGTTCTTGCAAATAGTTTATTTATTGTAATCAAGCCGCTGTCTGCCCATTTACCAAAAAAATTCCCCCATCAAGTTTCGTAGGTACAAAATCAATTATGTCAGTTATTCCAGATGGTTGTGATAAATAAAACAGCAACCTTAATATCTTCCTGACCTTTTATGTTTCCTAGAGGAAACATAATCCATTTTTCAGTGTGTGTGCATGGTTGTGTGTCCTGTGTGTGCCCTACGACAGACTGGCGACCTGTCCAGGGTGAACCCCGCCTCTCGCCCAGAACGTTAGCTGGAGATAGGCACCAGCAGCCCTCCCGACCTCACTCGGGACAAGGATGTTAGAAAACGGATGGATGGATGGATGGATGGAAGTTTTCACCTTTTTTTTATCTTAAAAAAGATAAAGCTGCTACGGAACTGATGAATTTTCTACAGAGCATTGTTCCAGCTGTAACCATTTTTTTATTTATTTTTTTCCATTTTTTTTCTCCGAAGAGTTTTTGCGGCGCTAGTGGCTCGTATTTTTTCGACAGTAGGCAGACAGGAAGGAGGGTGAGGAGAGGGGGGAAGACATGCGGCGAAGGTCGTCGGGACCGGGAGTCGAACCCGCGACGTCCACGTCGAGGACTAAGGCCTCCAAACGTGGGGCGTGCTAACCCCCTGCGCCACCACGGCACGCCCCAACCATTTTGTATCTATCTAGAACTTGATCCATGAAACTAGAGCCATAAGCTACGCTGTCCAAAAATAACTCATAATATGTGGAAGGGCCAGAGCAACTAAGTCTTAAGAGGGACAAATAACTTTATCTCACTCTCAGGTGGTTGTTTTGCCAGATTAATTTAGATATTAGTCTGTCCAAAAGTTTAAAGGTGATGTTATTAACTACGACCTGGAGGGAGTTAAAGAGAAAAGGTAGCCATGGTAGCACATTCATCCTGATAGTTACCATGTTGCCCACTAGAAATAGGGGGACAATTTGCAATCCCTCCAAATCTTTTTTTAATCTGCGATAAAAGCTTGCTATAAATTGGTGTCATATAACTGTGACAAGTCAGTCAGTGTGACCCCCAAGTATCTCAAACCAACTTTTGCCTAAACTTTACCTCTTCTCCACTTCTGGCAGGAACAGAGTAAAGATGGCAACTCAGTAGAGAGGCTCCCGAGACAACCGGAGAAATGACTGAATTACTCCCATTCAGCTGATTGGGATTGTCTAACAAAAACCAGTTATTGTGGGTAAGACAGTAACGAAGCCCAAACGACAATATAATAATTAAGAGGGAGGACTTAAAGTTTCACAAACGGGTACAGCTAACATATTGTAGCTTTAAGCTAATGTCATCTAAGGACAGAATGGCAAGCCTGGAAGTGTTTTTAGAAGAACTGAGAGGGTTCCGTCAGGAATCCAAGGAACAACTTTCAACTAGTAAAGAGGAAATACGAATGGCGAATGTAAGGATTAATGAAGTAGAGGAGCAGCCGGAGAAGACGAAGGAGCGAACCCAGGAAGTGGTAGCAGAACTGGAGGATAAGCTGGTGGACCCGGAGAGCCAATCTAGGAGAGAGAATGTCAGGATGTATTGTATTCCAGAGAGGGCTGAAAAGGACTCTGAATCCATGGTTACATTTGTGGAAACTGAAAGAAGGGCCCGGTCTGGAAGACAGCAGGCCAGACATGCAGATTGAACGAGACCATTGGGCGCTGGGACCGCAGCCACCAGAGGGCACGCCACCGCGGTCAATCGTTGTGAGAATTCTGAGCTTCAAATGTAAAGAGTAGTTACTTCGCAAGGCTTGACAGCATAAGGAATTTGTCTGGTGTGAAAAACAAATAAATCTGGACCATGACTACCAGATTTACCAGCCATCCTCAGAAAGCGCTGAGAGTTCACCAAGGTTCGGAGGGTTATGAAACAGAACGGCGTTTCTTTTCAGACACTCTGCCCTGTGAGGCTGCAAGCGAGACACAAAGAAGGGTCCAAAACCTACAACACCATAGAGGAAGCCACCGAGGACCTGGCCAAAAGGGGCTACAAAGTAAAAGTCATCAGATCTCCAGCTTCCCTGAAGAACCTGGACAGCTGCTCCAGGTTGAGCAGCTGTCCTGGAGCAAAAAGGAGGGGGAGAAAACCGAAAGGCTCCTCCGGCTCTGAGAGAGGAGAAAATAATAAAAATAAATTATAAATTATAATTTATAAATTAATTATATAAATTAGATAACTATTAATTAATTAATTAATTAATTAATTAATTAGTCAATTAATTAATATATATAACCCTAACCCTTATAGAGATGTTTGTCTCCATGATACACCAAACACTTCATGGCTCACCAGACTGACAAGGCCAATCCTGTCTTATAAGTCTGGTGTAGTGTCTGGTAGGTGGGGTCCTAGCTACGGCAAGCTTCTTGACAACATAGCAGGACTGGTTCTCAGGAACTGTGCTAACCAGCTGGCCCACATCCTCACGGACACCTCGCTGAGCTATGCTGTTGTTCAAACCAGCTTCTAGGTTGCCACCATCATGCCAATACCCAAAAAACCCACAATTTCATCACTTAACTATCTCAAAACTCCCTCCTCTTTTGATCTGCTCCAGTTTGCATATCGCTCCACAGAGGACGCCATTTCTTCTACATTACAAGAAACACCTCAACTTACAAGCCATATTCTCAATAAAATTCAACCTAGTTTTGGGACATGGTTTCTCTGACATTGGACTTTAGAAGACCCAGTGGACCACAAGCAGCAGACAACATGGCATCACTGAGTGGAGACGTCATACTGGAACTCAAGCAACGTGGATTCTCTGCCTCTACACTCTCCAGGACAGACATCAAGAGAATAGCAGTAGGCCCCCTTAAATCTATCTGTCAAATTCCAGTTTGTTCAGGTAAATGATAAATCTTCTTCACACTCCGGTGTTACTTGTAGAATACCACAGGCTTGGGACAAATTATTTACTGTATAGAGTTTATGCTTCCAGTTGGGAAGTTTATCAGCACGTGATGAATTTCCACTGTTATACTGATGACACCCAGCTGTATCTGTCCTTAAATTCTTATGAATCCAATCAGGTCGGTAGGTTACAGACATGTGCTGAAGACAAAGCCGTTGGATGACCTAATTTCCCCCCTCAATCCCTTTTAAGTTTAGTAAAAACATAAGTTGACATCTTTGGAGCAGAAACTCTGAAAAAGGAACTTCTTAGACAATCACTGAATGAGTGAGCAATCATTCACACCTTTTGTTGCAGCTGGTGCCTCTCCAGGTTCATCACTGATCCTTTCCAGGGCTGGAACTGAGCTAGGATCCATAGCTGTGCTATCAGGTGGTCTGGTCTCTAAAGAATCCTGTGCATCTGTTGTAGCAGTATCTTCTATTCCTTGACAGTGCATCTATAAGAAAACAGGAAAATGCATACAACATTTTATAGATTCAGCTTCCTTAAAGGAAAATAGGTAAAGACAAGAGAAAAAAAGTTGTTCATATTTTTAGTTTTCATATTCGTGTTTCCCAAGTTAAATAAAATGCATACTGTATTAAATACTGTAAATGTTTTATTGTCTGGCGTTCTGTCCTATGTTAGTCGTTTTCATCGATTTCCATCTGCTAAAGCAGATAATTAGGTTTAGAAGGTTTGTGGCTCAACAAAGTCTACAAAACTTAGACCTGGCTAAATTTTGTTAGTGTCTGGTTTATTGAATCTACATTTGAAAGCCTAAGGTACACATCCACCAAGGATTACAGTTTAAATTGCTTTAATTTACTAAGAAGTTTGTTTCAGATAGGAAATTAGAGACCAATCTATCAATAAACCAATATAAAAACAGAAAAGTTTTCATTTACTTTTTTTTTTTATGCTGAACTTTTTTTTGAACAGTTACAGTGGAGAGACAACATATTTATATTCAGACACAATTGTTCATTATCAATGTCTATATTATCTGGTTTTGGGAATGGTGTCATCCTTGTTTGCAAAATCATTCCATTCTTTCAATTTTTCAATAAATTGGTCCTCTTGCACTCTTACTCTATATGTGAGTTTTTACATCACAGAAATCTCCTCCACAATGCTCTGCCACTGCTGCACAGTTGGTGGGTCCTCTTTGTACCATAATCTTGTGATGGCGTTTTGAGTTATACAAGGTATTCATCACCTTTTTAAATTATGCCATGTGCAACACACCCCAAATAGAGTGTCCTACATGATCTGGGTACTCCACATCCTATTCTTTTTTTAAAGTAAGAAACATGTTATCCCAGTATGCAGTTATTTTTTGACATGACTAGAATATGTGCATGTGACCTCCAGCCATCTGACCACAGAATGTCCACCACGGTTGTGGATTGGATCCCATACGCTTCCTACTATTTGGGTTATGAAACATCTAACTATTTTTTAAATTGAATTCTCTCCAAACATGGAAGCAGGTGGATGTGCATTGTGTTTTACAGATTTTAAGCCACTCTTCCTCACTTATATGGTTCTTCCATTCCTTTCACCACTTTTTAAATTATATATAGGCCAAATTTTGCCTGGCGAATAACTAACATATTGTCATTTTGAGACCATTGTTAACTAATTGCATAACAATGCAAATATACCCCCTCAGAGGTCAATAAATTAGTATCAAAAGAACATTTAAGGCTGGAACTGGAAGAGCTTTTATATTTAAAAAAATGATGAGGGGGACTTAGGAGGTTTGCATTAGGCATTGTTCACTTTCAATTGATGGCAGGGGGTAGGGGTTGGCTCCTCTCAAGATGCCGCATCGGGCGGTTTTCCATGTCGCCCCTATCAAAAACGGCACTGCACCTCAGTCATTGAGGAATGTCAATAGGATGGTCCCCAAGCAAAGAAGCCAGCATCGGCACATTTTAGGTGCAGATGTGCTCAGATGTGTATTGCTTAGTTGCTACTGCTTTATAACATAGCAGCTCCAAATCCTTTTGCCTTTTTATTTGCTTATTGCATCTTTGTGATTTTGTTCTAGTTTTATATATATATATATACTGTATATATATATATATATATATATATATATATATATATATATATATATATATATATATATATATATATATATATATGTAAATGATGTCCAAGAAATCATCTTCCCTCGTATTACTGCCTTCAGGGCATCCTATAGCATTAGTAGATCATCTTTACCAATATCATTTATCTCTATATGAAATTATTTTCTATTTTATTTCTTTAAATTTTTTATCAAAAAATTCAAACTTCTTTGCACCACTATGTACTGTATGTCTCTGTACTGTCCGAGGCTACGAGGAAAATGCAACCCAAATCAGACTTTTTTTAGCTAGCCCATATGCAACCTGTAATTGACTTTTTCATGACAATCTGAACGACCCAAATTTGATGTTTTCGAACCCCCAAAAGTCTGATCTGTTCCACTTCCTTATGTGGTACTAAATCAGATTGTTTTCAAAACGTTCACAGTCTAAATGGTGTAATGTAAAATTTTATGATCTGCTCCTCATCCCTCTTCTGCTTTAGGTTATCTGCATAGTCTTATGAGATTGGTCAAGCGGCTTTCACATAGACCTCTACAGTATCATATAACAGCAGGGAGAGGTTCTTGATCAAAGAACAATCCCATTTCCTTAACAATAGACAATTGGCAAAACCATCTGTATTGGGCTCCACAGAATCCTTATGAATTCGTCCAATCACATAGAGTGATTGGACGAAATATACGTGACATCAAGGATTCACATGTATAGTCCCTTCTCTGACCAGAACCTATAAAAGAAAGCCAAATCCACTTGCATACTTGACAGACTCCTTTGACTCTGTATTTCTGTTCTGACCTCGCAATGTTTTCATAAATTTCTTAAATCTTCTCATCCAGACTCTTGCTAAAGTAATGTTTTCCACGACAATGGTTATGTTGCATCTTATCTGACTGATAAGTTATTGACATTAGACATTCCTTACCGGAGAAAGAGCCAAATGTAAATAATGGCTGAAATTTAAAATTATGACATAATGAAAGTAGTCTATCAGTGAACCCCATCACATTCCAATCCCATTCTCCTGGTTTTGACGACACATCCAGACTTCTCTACTGAAGCTGCAGTCAAAACATCATCGCTATTAGTTGTGCTTTCTTTTTATCATCTTCCTTCATACTATGATCTTGTAACAATCCTGTCGGCTCTGAATAACGATAAATAAGTAATTTAAAGCTGATTCCTCAACAGCAGCATCCATTAATACTTCTGTACCAGAAATAAGGTGGCAGCCCTCCATGGGTGCAGTGTGAGATGAGAGGGGGGGGGGGGGGGGGGCTTAGCGATTTGATCTTACCGAAGCTGGCTCTCGGGACATGGAATGTTATCTCTTTGGTGAGAAAGGAGCCTGAGCTGGTGTGTGAGGTTGAGAGGTTCCGGCTAGAAATACTGTAGATCTCATCTGAACGCATGGCTCTGGTTCTCGAACCAGTCTACTTGAGAGGAACACTCTTCTACTCTGGATTTGTACCTGGTGAGAGGTGCTAGGCAGGAGTGGGCATACTTGTTGTCCCCCATCTGGGTGCCTGAATGTTGTGGTTTACCCCAGACAGGTTCTAAGTGTTGCTTGTGCTTATGCGCCAAATAGCCTACGAGTGGGGGGATGGGTGCTTTGTGCTTATGCGGCAAGTAACATTTCAGATTACCCACCCTTTTTGGAGTGTTTGGACGGGGTACTGGAGACTCCCTTGCTCTGCTGGGGAACTTCAATGCTCACGTGGGAAATGACAGTGAGACCTGGAAGGGTGTGGTTGGGAGGTACCCCCCGATCTTGGGTTTAAATCAGGGGGTTCAGATCCCCTGGGGTTTCCCTTATCCCCAACAACAGAACATGAGTGGTGTTCTGTTGTTGAACTTGTGCTCGTAATGGATTGTCCATAACAAAGACCATGTTCAAGGATGTCCGTATATGCTCTTGGCACCAGGACACCCTAGGCTGCAAGATTTCACTGATATCATTTATCTCTATATGAAAGGTTCACTGATCTGCGGCCACAGGTCTTGGACACTCAGGTGAAGAGGGGCGCAGAGCTGTCCACTAACCACTACCTGGTGGTGAGTTGGCTCCAGTGACGTGCGGTGAGATTCATAGCTGGTGAGGGACACGTAATCATAATCAGATTTACAAATATAGACCCCTGCATGTTATTGTTTACGCAAGGAAATTTTGTGCATGCAGACGCTGGAGGGCAAAAAGACTATTCTTTTCCATGTAATCCATAGCCGCGCTGCCGCCGTACAATAATTCTGTTAACTCAATCAAACTTGGACATGTAGATATTACTAATTTCGTGCTGTGCAGCAAAGGGAAAACCGTTAAAGTACAACTCGAAACCACTTCTTTCTCGCTCTCTGTATCAGCGCAGCTACGCGCAGACTTGTGGCCATAGCAAATGACAGCGCCACAAAAAAAAAACACTCGGATATTTCCCACACGAAGAGCAGAACATTCTGTTGCAGTAGTATGGTTTTAGGCTTAATGTTTATTTTGCGATTATTAATAAGTGATTGGTGAGGTAAGAGGAGAAAACTATAAATATATCGCTGGACTTGACTTTACTGTATGGCCAGTTCGCTGTTACTGTCTCTTACTCTGCAGTTGTGGAGTCATAATGTCTGGGATCATGAGCGCCCCCTGCCATGAGGCAAGAAAACTGCCTGCTTCACCTCTGCCGTTTCTGATCGCTCCTCAGCACACGAAACACTTTACACACACAGTTTGTGACAAAAAACACTGCACATTATATACATAAGCTAAATTATGGAAAATCAGTTCATACATTAAATGTTTTTTAGCCATTTTATTGGTGACGTACAGACAGGAGGAACATGCTCTCATAGAATGGCAGCCAGTGAAGTTAGCGAGACGTTGATCGATCCCAGGTGAGGCTCAGCTCGCTGCTGCCTCACCGAGCATTTGAATGGGAAAATGCGAAAATTCAGCGATTTTGAAAAATAATAATCAAAATTGGTTAATCTAAATGAAAAATAGGTACTTTATTGTACATTGAAAATAGCAATATAAATTATTTTATTATTATTTGTTATTTTCCCATGATGCGGTCAGGGTCTCCCCTGACCGCACGTCACTGGTTGACTATGATGGTGGGGGAGAGAATGCTGGTCAGACCTGGCAGACCTAAATGTATTATGAGGGTCTGCTGGGAACACCTGGCAGAGTCTCCCGTGAGAAGGAGCTTTAACTCCCACATTCTGAGAGAGGTGGGGGACATCGAGTCTGAGTGGACCATGTTTCACGCCTGTATTGTTGAGGCGGCTTATCGAAGCTGTGGTTGCAAGGTTGTTAGTGCCTGTCGCGGCAGCAACAATCAAAACAATCTGGTTTTTGCAGATGATGTTTGGCTTCATCAGGTCGTGATCTACAGCATTTGCTGGAGTGGTTCGCCATGTGAAGCAGCCAAGATGAGGAGCAGTGCCTCCAAATCCAAGGCCATGGTCTTGAGTCGGAAAAGGGTAGAGTGCCTTCTTCGGGTCAGGGAGGATGATCCCTCCCAAGTGGAGGAGTTTAAGCATCCCACTCCTGCCTTGCACCTCTCACCAGGTACAAATCCAGAGTAGAAGAGTGTTCACTAATGAGGGAAAAATAGAGCGGGAGATGGACAGACGGATTGGCGCAGTGTCTGCAGTATCAATCTGTCGGGGTGAAGAGAGAGCCGACTCAAAAAGTGAAGCACTTGATTAACCGGTCAATCTACATTCCTACCCTCATCTATGGTCATGAGCTTTAGGTCATGACCGAAAGAACGAGCTCACAGGTACAATAGGTTGATATGAGTTTTCTTAAGTCTGGGCTCTCCATTAGAGATAGAATGAGAAGCTCAGTCATCCGGGAGCGACTCAGAGTAGAGCCGCTGCTCCTTAGGTAAAGAGAAGCTAGTGGAGGTGGTTTGACATTTGGTTAGGACGCCTCCCTGGTGAGGTGTTCCAGACACGTCCCAGGACATGCTAGAGGGACTATGTTTCTCAGCTTGCCTGGGAACACCTTGGGATTCCCTTGGGGGAGCTAGCCAAAGTGGTTGGGAGAGGGAAGTCTGGGCCCTCTCCCAACGATTATGGGAGAGGGCCCATAATCTTAGGGACTAGGGACTAAGTAGTCCCTAGTCTACTACTAGGGACTACTTGACCAAGTAGGACTACTTGACTAAGTAGTCCTACTTGACTAAGTAGGAGTCCCTACTTAGTCTGCTATCCCTGCGACCCAACTCCGGAAAAACAGAAGAATATGGATGGATGCTGTCTGACATCTACGCTGTTGGTCTGCGCATGCTGCTTGCTTTGGAGTCGTAAATTATTCACATAAAAATATGATTACAGTCACGTTTAATTAATAGTATCAATGACCAGACAAAAAAAAGGAGAATTTCAGCAAAAAACAAACAAAAGTCGGAATTGAGCATCAAGACCTGCTGCATCAACTTAGCCATTAATCCTTTTTGTTTTAAGCTTTGTGTCGAACCTCCAGCTACCAAATACTCTACATTTGGTTTTAGTTAACCTATTTGTTTATTTTCATCAAGCCATCTTTTTAATATAATGTGTTGAAAAGATGCCAGTGCTACAGGAAGAATTTACCTTTTTTACTTTGTTGATTCTCTTCATCAGTTCATCAGGAGACACGCTTCCAGCAATGACCTCCAGAGGAATTCCAGTCACCCCAATGAAGAAGCTAGAGGGTATACATACTACGGGATCTATAACAGGCTAATGAAGGAACACAAGCTTTAACAAAGTCTTGTACTTAGACATAAATATAGTTACAATATATGTAAAACACATATACAGCAACAAAGGATACAGATCTGGGAAAACTGGACACAAGTGTCACTGGGAAGAGAAAGTGATACCATGAGGAATAAAATATACATTAAAGCATTTTGAATTTGTATGGACTGTTTAGTAACATCTATAGAGATAAAATAAAAAGCTTATACAACACACCAAGTTCAGCTCAAAGCCAATATTTTATGAACATGGCCAACTGAGGTAATTATTTTGCAAAATACAATAAATGGAGTGAAAAGTGAACTCGCAATGGTCATCAAAAAGTAAATGAATGTGAGGATCTTGCATGTTCTAAACCTGTTGGCTCCAGTTCCACTGCTGCACTTGCAAACTGGAAAATTACCCACCTACTAGATGTTTGAACCCAAAAAGACCAGGGGCCTCATGCATAAAAGAGTATGCAGTTTTCACACTAAAACTTGGCCTATGGAAAAATTTAGAAAAGTGCGGCGCACAAAAAAATTTGGATGTATAAAGCTGTGCGCACGCACCTTTCCTTTGTACATCCTAGTTTGCGGGAAATTGAGCGCAACTGCTGGTTCGTCTGTCGCCACCCATAAATACATTATGTAAATTAGTATAAATACCCGGTGTCAGACACCACATGAAGCAATAACCATGGCAACGTCCTTGTTTGTAGCAGTATAAATATTTATTATAATAATAACTATATATTTTATTTAAAAGGTGCTTTCAGGACACATAAGGCCACCTCACAAAAACAAAAATAATACATTTTAAAGAAAAAAAAAATCAAAATAAAAAAATAAAGAAAGAAAGAAATCGTGCCTGTTTGAACAGTAGCATTTTCAGCCGGGCAGACAGCGCATCAGAGTCATTTGAGTGAGAATGTGGACGTTTATTCTAAATAGTGGAATCATGTGCCTAAGTTATACATTTATAGAATAGAGATGCTTTCTGTTTAGAAAGGAGCATTCACAAAGCAGGCGGCTCGACTGAAGGATGACTGCAGCTGGACCAGTATCGGTACCTCACGGCTCTTTAAGTTTTGTTCAGAGCTCCAGGATGATCAGTCTGAGCAATGTAACGCTAATAAACCATCATCAACATTTCCCAGCAGATCAATATGATCAATCGCTCGCTCTGAATCCTTCCATTGGCGATGTTCTCCATCAGACCCAAAGCGCCCCACATTTACGCAGCATACCTTTGCACAGCTACTTGAATATGTGTGATTGCATACACACCTTGATCACTTTAAAAATAATCAAACCTATCTGGAGTTAATCTGCTGATCCAATCCTATTGTCTTTTTCAGTCAGAATGAAATTACCCCATAGATGTATTTCATGCGCACAGACAAATCTTTGAGGCAAAAACTGAGGAAAAGTACTATTTACATTTGAGTGAGGTTTTCACATCCTTCTATTTTTATTTTCTTTATTTTGTGTGCGCGTTATATTATTGCCTGAGGATAAATGCAGTTCAGTTTCATTGTTTACGTATAAACAATAAAATATTAAAATCATGAAAAAACATTGGGTTTGAAACTTCTTGGTCTAAATAACTGAATGGAGTCAGATTTCAGTGTATTTAGCTTTGTAGTTTGATATTGTTCACTGAAAAAGTTTGCCGTACTGCCGCACATTTTCACGGCAGCTAAATGTGCGTACATTTACGCAGACTTTGATACAAAGTTAATTTTTATACATGCCGGCTTGTGCGTAAAATACGACGCAGCACATTTTTGTGCGCACGCACGCTTTATGCACGAGACCCCAGGAGTCTAACTTTGGGCTATCAGAGTAGCTGAATAATTCGCACAAGAATTCCTCCCAAATATGGCTGAGCCCAAGTCATTTATGTTGACTGAGCTGTCGTTTGTGACCCATAAACAATTACATCATACTGCAGTGTTCAAAGTGCTTTTGTAGGCCAGACATTTGCTGTGACAATCAATTTTTTATTTTTACATAGCTGTTTTAACAAACTAACTGAAGCTGTACACACAGCAGAAAACTAATCTGTACCTCTTGGCATCAACCCTGATGGCCACAACGCAGTTCTGGGCAGCCTCCGAGACGCTGCCGTCTTCCCAACTGGACATCAGCTGCTTAGATTGTTCATCTTCCCCTGACAGAGAAAAATCACAGGCAGAATGGATTTAACACAGAACCTGTAAACATCTCACAGAAGGGTTAGCTGAAAAATAAGTTTACTAAATTGATTAAAAAGAATAATTTAAATCAGACATCTAATATCTTTACATGTAAACAATACTCTACATCATGAAGACACAGACTTGTTGTCCTCCTCAAATAGATACAACTGTGTTTTATATAAGTAACAACCAAACAGTTTGCTGCCTAGTAACTACAGTTGAGGGGAAAAAAGAATGTTACTGTTCTACATATCCAGTTATAGTAAGTCATCTGGCCTTTACTAGATCTGAAAATGACTTGAATTCAACCCTAAATCCAGAAGGTACATTCCATACTGTCTGTATTTATTACATAAAACAAGCTGCAGCGACCTTGGAAAGTCCTTTCCTGTATTACTTTAATAGTTCTATCACGTGTATGTGGCTAGACTTCGACCGGCTCTCTTTTTTTGAGATGCAACTCTTCAGTTTTAAGAGATCTGACTAGGGTATTGTTTTATCACATTGTGTTGTAGATTTTCTGATGTGTTTGGAATCATCTTCCTGTTTAACTGAATTCAAACTAGAACTGTTAGTCATATGGACTCATGTTTCACTTTGTTGAGGCAGCTGAATTAATAAAGCTTAAAAGAATTCTATTAAACTAAAATTAATTCACTTTTGCAGAACAGAATTGCTGTTTAGCTTGATCAGAGCCAATAGAAAAATGCAAAAAAGTTTGGAGGGTTTTTTTGCAAAAGACTAAAGGTCAACAAATCTAAACATACAACCATGCATCTAATTTTTCTTCATCTTCAAAATTAAGCTCTACCCTATGGTCGCCTATCACAAAAGATTCCAGTAAAATGCAAAAACATATTTAAAGCATTATTTTTGTAAAACAATTGTATAAACAGCATATTACAATGGTCGTCCCTAAACAGCTTTAATACAAGCATGCGACAAAAATGTGGGAAAAAATTCTGGTCGTAACACCAAAACTCAAGTACAGAGCTGGGAAAAGACCCCACTGGGTTCCTCTCTATGAAGTCTGTCAGTTTAAGAACCACAGCAATTCCAAATGTCTCAGTCACACAATGGAAGTAGAACACCACACTAAAAGCTTCGGCCAAGTTTTGTGTTTTCGTTATCTCAACATTAAAAAAATAAATGATTGAAATATCTCACTCCATCTGTTTCACTCTCTG
This sequence comes from Xiphophorus maculatus, assembly GCF_002775205.1. Taxonomy (NCBI): domain Eukaryota; kingdom Metazoa; phylum Chordata; class Actinopteri; order Cyprinodontiformes; family Poeciliidae; genus Xiphophorus; species Xiphophorus maculatus. The sequence goes on along the minus strand of NC_036449.1, from coordinate 89,105 downwards.
AATGAGTGACAAAATATGTTGAACTTTTTCATAATACTTAATTTTATGAGATGTTGCATTAAATTGCTCACACTTAAAGGACTGTACACCTTCCGTAAGGGAAAGTCTTCTACGGTGTTTGAAAGCCATAGTTCTTAAGAAATTTGTGGTTGGCGGCTTGCCTGGGTGTTGGATGGTAGCCATGTTTCCGAGTAAAATCAAAACAAGCAAAGCCAGCTGGTTCACCTGCTGCTTTAATAAGTTTAAGTTGGATTTGACGTCATCCTCGTGTCTAATTGATTTCCGAGGCAAACTAGAAACAGCATTAAAACGAACCGGTTCGAACAAACAACAGCGAAACGTTGGAACGAGTTTATCAAACACCGAGAGGTCGCTTGCTAATGCCGGAAGGCTCTAACATCAACGTCCGTTTAGAATTATTTTATCACAGTTACCTGCAATGACAACGACAAAGACCAAACTGCGTTGTTTAGCAGAGTTTATGGCCTCAGGAATGGATCCGTCAAACCAAAGCATCGCTGAATATTTAGTTTCTAGTGTCTACGTGTTCAATTTGCTGTGACATCAGCAATAATAGTAGCAGTAATAGTGTCGTCTTCTTCTGCTGCTGCTTTTTCTTGTTGGTTTTACTGGCGGTTGGCAACAAACTGTTAGTAGCATTACCGCCACTTACTGGTACGGAGTGTGCTGCTGCTTCTGCTGCTGCTGCTCATGCTGCTGCTGCTGCTGCTGCTGCTGCTTCTTCTTCTTTTCTATTATGGCGGATCACAAACAACTTTAAGGTGCATACCGCCACCTACTGTACATGAGTGTGTAGCAGCATTACTTCACATCTATTAAATTCTATTTTTTAATTTTGTAGTCTGAAGATAAATAAACAATGCTTTCCTTAATTTGTGAATATCTGTTATGTTTCCTTCATTTCCTAATATACCTTTAAGATTCCATTCATGCCCTATATTTCTAACTATTTTCTTTAATTCTTGCCTTTCGAGTTCATATGACTTACAGTTCATCAATATGTGTTCTACATTTTCTTTCTCTCCACATCTCTCACATTTATCATTATTTTTCCTCCCTATTGTATAAAGCATGTCATTTAAGTAGGTATGACCTACTCTTAATCTACTAATTATTATTTCTTCTCTTCTGTTTCTTTCATTAATGCTTCGAATTCGAACTGACTTTTGTACTTCATATAATCTTCTTCCTTTCTTATCTTCATTCCACATTTTTTGCCATTTCTCCATTTCTTTACTTTTAATAAGTGATTTCCCTTCCCCTTTCCCAAAAGGAATTGAAATTGTTATTTCCCCCTCTAAAGCCCTTTTAGCTAATTTATCTGCCTTTTCATTGCCTTTTACTCCTTCATGTGCTGGCACCCAACAAAACCAAACATCAATGCCACCCCTATATAATCTAAATAAAATATGATGAATTTCTAATACTAAATCTTTTCTATCGTTTCCTTCTCCCTTAATACTTTCTACTACTGCTTTGGAATCTGTGCACACCACCACCCTGTCTGGTCAAACCTCCTCAACCCATTGCAAGCTTAATATAACTGCCACCATTTCTGCTGTAAAAACCGACAATTGATCTGATATTCTTTTAGAAATAAATTTTTTAAACTCTGATATATATATTCCTATTCCCACATATCCTTTTAAATTCTTAGAACCATCTGTATAAATTTTAAGATAATTGTTATAATTACTTCTTAAATAAATATCAGTCTTGATCCCTATTTCATTTAAATTCCAATCATTTTTCATTGTATTAATTTTCAAATCTACATTAACCTCTGGTATTAACCATGGAGGAATAACGCTAATTGGATTAAAATGAGCTATTTCCTTGTCCTCTAATCTATACATTTTAATCCATTTCCTAACCATCCAAATCCATTACTTTGGAACTTCAAATATTCCCAACATTCATTTTAAAGCTTTCTCTATTTCATTACTGACTCTAGTTGGAGCATCCATTGGTGATCTTCCTGTTCTGAATCCACATTGATATCCGTTAATTAGATTATTCTTCTCAAGAAAATATCCTAGTCTATTTACTATTATTTTCTCCATCCATTTACTTAAATGAGAAGTTAGAGCAATTGGTCTGTAATTATTTGGACAGGTAGGATCTTTACCTGGCTTATTAAATGGTAATATTATTGCCCTTTTCCAACTATTTGGTATCGATCCTTCTTTTCATATTTTTGCTTCTGCTGCTGCTGCTGCTTCTTCTTCTTCTGGAAATGTATTGGCGGTTGGCAAGAAACGTTATGTCAGTATTACTGTCACCAACTGGTAAGGAGTGAGGACCACATGACAAAAAAAAAATTATATCCTATTATACAACTTACTCTGTTTCAGAAAATCAAATATAGCCTGATATCTTCTGCTTCCCGAGTCCTTTTGCAGTAAATCAACAATATCAAATTTCATTCTCATATTACTAAGATTCCTAATTAACTTGTTTTTCTGAATCAGATAATTCCTACAACTCATAATAACACGTTCCACTGTCTAATCTTCCCCGCAGTTACATGTCCCTGCCTGATGTTTCCCTATCAAAACTAGTGATCTATTCAATCCAGTGTGTCTGATTCTAAGTTGTGAAATAATTATCTCTTCTCTCCTGTTTCTTTCTGTTCTTCTCATTTGTCCAATTCTCTTTTGGATTTTATAAAACCCTTTCTTTTTTATTACCCATAACATTTGCCACCTCTCTTGTTTTTTATTTAATTATACCCTTTTTTTCTGTCATACTAAAACTAACATTAATATCTATCCTTACCTGATTGGTACTCTCCTCAGCCATTTCATTCCCCTTAATCCCGTGATGTGTTGGAACCCATACAAAATTTTACTGTTAGCCACATCAGTAAATTTTTACAGAATCATATTGATTCTGTACATTTTTTTGTATTTCATTTAATATATCTGGGCTTCTGTCTATCAATCCATCCATCCATCTTCTTCCACTTATCCGAGGTCGGGTCGCGGGGGTAGCAGCTTCAGAAGGGAGGCCCAGACTTCCCTCTCCCCAGCCACTTCTTCTAGCTCTTCCGGGGGAATCCTGAGGCGTTCCCAGGCCAGCCGAGAGACATAGTCCCTCCAGCGTGTCCTGGGTCTTCCCCGGGGCCTCCTCCCGGTGGGACGTGCCCGGAACACCTCACCAGGGAGGCGTCCAGGAGGCATCCTGACCAGATGCCCGAGCCACCTCAACTGGCTCCTCTCGATGTGAAGGAGCAGCGGCTCTACTCTGAGTCCCTCCCGGATGACTGAGCTTCTCACCCTATCTTTAAGGGAGAGCCCAGCCACCCTACGGAGGAAACCCATTTCGGCCGCTTGTATCCGCGATCTCGTTCTTTCGGTCATGACCCAAAGCTCATGACCATAGATGAGGGTGGGAACGTAGATCGACCGGTAAATCGAGAGCTTCGCTTTTTGGCTCAGCTCTTTCTTCACCACGACGGACCGGTACAACGCCCGCTTAACGGCAGACGCTGCACCAATCCGCCTGTCGACCTCCCGCTCCCTTCTTCCCCCATTCGTGAACAAGATCCCGAGATACTTAAACTCCTCCACTTGGGGCAGGACACCCCCCCTGACCTGGAGAAGGCACTCTACCCTTTTCCGGCTCAAGACCATGGCCTCGGATTTGGAGGCACTGATCCTCATCCCGGCCGCTTCATACTCGGCTGCGAACCGCTCCAGCGAGAGCTGCAGATCACGATCTGATGAAGCCAAAAGGACCACATCGTCTGCAAAAAGCAGAGACGAGATCCTAAGGCCACCAAATCGGATCCCCTCAACACCTTGGCTGCGCCTAGAAATTCGGTCCATGAAAGTGATGAACAGAATCGATGACAAAGGGCAGCCCTGGCGGAGTCCAACTCTCACCGGAAACGAGCCCGACTTACTGCCGGCAATGCGGACCAGACTCTGACACCGGTCATACAGGGACCTGACAGCCCGTATCAAAGGGCCCGGTACCCCATACTCCCGGAGAACCCCCCACAGGGCTCCCCGAGGGACACGGTCGAATGCCTTCTCCAAGTCCACAAAACACATGTAGACTGGTTGGGCGAACTCCCATGCACCCTCCAGGACCCTGCCGAGGGTGTAGAGCTGGTCCAGTGTTCCACGACCAGGACGAAAACCACACTGCTCTTCCTGAATCCGAGGTTCGACTATCCGACGGACCCTCCTCTCCAGGACCCCGGAATAGACCTTGCCAGGGAGGCTTAAGAGTGTGACCCCTCTATAATTGGAGCACACCCTCCGGTCCCCCTTTTTGAACAGGGGGACCACCACCCCAGTCTGCCAATCCAGGGGAACTGCCCCCGATGTCCATGCGATATTGCAGAGTCACGTCAACCAACACAACCCTACAACATCCAGAGCCTTAAGGAACTCCGGGCGGATCTCATCCACCCCCGGGGCCCTGCCACCGAGGAGCTTTTTAACCACCTCGGCGACCTCGTCCCCAGAGATTGGAGAGCCCAACCCAGATAGATAGATAGATAGATAGATAGCATTTATTGTCATTGAACAGAATTCAACGAAATTTCCATTGCAGCTCCCGTGCAAAAGGTCAAATATATACAGTATAAATTAGCAAACACACAATAATAATAATAACAATATATACAACTAAATTAACTAAAGGCACTCAACCACACCAAAGAAGTAGCAGCAGGTCCAATTATGGCAAAGTACAGATAATGTGACAGTGCAAAGTGCAGAACAATATGGCTGTGTGGGGGTGGGGGATATGTATGTGTGACTGCGAGGTTATGATATGTGTGGGAGGGGGGGGCGGCAGGGAGTAATGGCTCTGACGGCTGTGGGGAAGAAACTGTTTCTCAGTCTATTTGTTGTAGTCCGTATATTCCTGTACCGCTTGCCTGATGGCAGCGGCACAAACAGTCTGTGGCCCGGGTGGCTGGGATCCATGGCTATGGATCCAGCTCTCTTCTTGACCCGGTCTGTGTAAATGGAGTCCAGGTCTGGGAGGGGGCATCCCACAATGCCTTGTGCTGTTCTCACCACCCGTGTCAGTTGTTTCCTCTCCAGTGCTGTGCAGCTACCATACCACACAGTCATGTTGAGGCAGAGGATGCTCTCGATCATCGCCCTGTAAAAGTTCACGAGCAGCCGTGAGGAAAGTCCAGCCCGTCTCAGTTTCCTGAGGAAGAAGAGCCTTTGTTGTGCTTTCTTCACCAGGTGGGAGGTGTTTGTGTTCCAGGAGAGGTCAGAAGTGATGTGGAGGCCCAGGAACTTGTCTATCAATCAATCAGTCTATCAACCCAGAGTCCCCAGGCTCCGCTTCCTCAGTGGAAGGCATGTTGGTGGGATTGAGGAGGTCTTCGAAGTACTCTGCCCACCGGCCCACAACGTCCCGAGTAGAGGTCAGCAGCACACCATCCCCACTATAAACAGTGTTGGTGCTGCACCGCTTCCCCCCCCTGAGACGCCGGATGGTGGACCAGAATCGCCTCGAAGCCGTACGGAAGTCTTTCTCCATGGCCTCTCCAAACTCCTGTCTCCTCCTTCTGTCTGATTGATTATTTTGCTAACTGACTAATGAAGAACTAGAATCTGAGCAAATGATAGATTTTATTGATCTGACCTCTTCCACCCATTGAACTGTTAAAAGCAAAGCAAGCATTTCTCCTGTATACACCCAGAATCCATCTCTAATCCCTTTTCCTACTTTAATTTGAAACTGTGGCACAATAAATGCTATCGCTACCCTATTAGCTGTATTTTTTAAATTTAAGGACCAGGCAGAGCTGTGGCGACTTCAGGAGAGACGAACATAGGCATTGAGAGCCACGCTTGCTGACATAGCATAGCATGAGAGAGAGTCATAGGTGCAGGACCTGCAATGTCTCTGAGCATTCTGAAACTAATTTACTAGAATGGTATGGTGAACAGACACCTGCTGCGATAAGCCACATTAGGTGATGGATTTAAATGCCGTTTTACCCATTGTTCATCAAGGAATAGACATTTTTTATTTATATAGCACATTTCTGGCAACAAGGCAGTTTGAAGAGCTTTAGAAGAAAGTACGGAACCCAAAGCAAGGCAAAAGTAAAGTCCTAAGCTAAGTATTGATTCCTGAAAGAATTCCATAGTTCTTAAACTAATAGGGGATAGAGAATGTTGCCATTGAAGTGCCAGGGAGCTGGGTTAGGGACTTACTAAAGACCGGTGCTAGATCATGATATTCAGCAGGTAGAGTGGTTAGATCAGGAGGGTCTGCTTCTTGTAAATTTGCCAGGGATGGACCTGGAGGAACTACTGAACAGAGGCAAGTGAAGTGACAGTTGTGTGACCAAGATTCTATATGGAGTTCTGACCAGTTAATATTTGGGTTGTCTCTCTGAATTCAGTTGAAACCAAGGATAACTGATGAGTTAGCAGTAGGAAAATCATAGAACGAGATATGTTCACTGTGATTTCCAGAAATTATTAATTGTAATGGTTTTGTTTTGTCTGTGATCTGTGGCAGGGCTTTACCGTCCGGAGCAGAGACATGGAGATGTGAAGGAAGTGGGATGGTCTCAATGGAAGCCTGTTGAACAAAAAAAGGAGTTGATTAGATTTTGTTCGCAGCCCGAGTCTATCAATACGGAGAGGTTAACCGAGTCGTTATTGAAGATTAGGATGCCTGGAAGCAATGGGCGAGGAGATTTTGTTTTTTCTTTTGGACCCATCAAGCTCCTCACTCTTACTGATGGGCACGGGTTTTTGGCCGTATAGGACAGGCTGCAATGAAATGACCTACAGAACCACAAAACAGACACTGGTTTGAGCTCATTCTTCTTTGTCATTCTTCCAGGGTTAAACAGATGTGACCGTCCTGCATAGGCTCTGGCTCAGGTAAGCTTTGTGGGGAAGAAGAAAGAAATGTTGATGGAACCATAGCAGTCAAAAATCTGGATGAGGTGGCTCGTTTGGACTTCTCTTTATTTCACTCTCTCAAGCGGTTGTCTAATCTAGTGGCCAAGCATAATGAGTTTGTTCAGGGTCCCAGGTTCATCTAGAGTTGCTAACTTGTCTTTTAGCGTTTCACTAAGAGCCTGAAAGAACACACTCTTAAGAGCAGACTCGTTCCAACTAGATGCTGCTGCCTTTATTCTGAAATCTACAGCGAAGTCAGAAACTGGCCTTTGTCCTTGTTTTAAAGTCCATAGACTTCCAGATGTTGCCGTGTTGTCTGATCCTTGTTGAAAAATCTATTTAAACTCCCTTAAGAACTCCTCATATGTACATCCAAAGTCTGCAGGATTGGGAAACCTGGCCTCCGCCCACTCTAAGGCTCTGCCGGACAGAAGGGAGGTAACGTAAGCTATCTTGGCACCATCGTGAAAAAAGCTTTGAGGGGAATGGTTAAAGGCTAGTGAACACTGTAGAAGAAATCCTCCACAATGACTTACATCACCTGTGTATTTCTCAGAGGTAGGTGGATGAATCTCTGAATACCCAGGCCGGATTGGTGGAGTGGGAGCCGGAACAGGATCAGGGGCAGTGCCCAGCTCTATATTTATGGATAAATATAGCTGCGTCTTATTAGTAGAAAAGTGTTTATACCATCAGTATGTCATACAGAAGAACAGTATATTTCTCCCTCGTGATGCCTTAATCCAGCCAGAGCTTCAGCTCTATGTTCACCTGAGACACAGCAAGACTGAAGTATCCTCAGACCTGTTTCATTCCCTGTAGTCAATCCTATCCTAGTAGAAACTAGTACCTTGTACTTGGTTTAACCAGAAGGTTTGGGCTCTTGGCTGTTGAGAAACGATTGCTTCCTGGGGACATGATATGTGTTTATGTTTTAAATTTTACCCTATAGTTAATGTTTTCCTGTGACATACAGTACAGACTAAAAGTGTCGTGTTCTGTGTGTTAATTTTGAGTTTTCTTTGTCCTTGAGTCTCTTTGTTGTCCTGTCCTCCCCTTGATTGTTCCCAGGTGTGCCTCGTTCTGTGATTACCCGCTGTGTATTTAAATCCACCTGTGTTCCTTGTTCCTCGTCGGGTCCTTGTCGTCGTCAATGTCTAGTCTATTCGTGGCCAGTGTGTCGATGTGCCTGCTGCTCGTTGTTTGGACTGTGTTCCCGTCATTAAATACACCATTTACCTTACCTGGGTCTGCTGCGTCTGCCTCACCATCACCTACACCCCACCGTTCCATGACAAAAAGTTTGGAAACACCTTTTAATTCAATGAGTTTCCTTTATTTTCATAACTATTGACATTGTAGATTCACACTGAATGCATCAAAACTATGAATAACACATGTGGAAATATGCACTAAACAAAAAAAGTGTCAAACAACTGAAAATACCCCTTATATTCTAGTTTCTTCAAAGTAGCAACCTTTTGCTGTGATTACTGCTTTGCACACACTCTGCATTTTCTTGATGAGCTTCAAGAGGTAGTCACCTGAAATGGTTTTCACTTCATAGGTGTGCCCTGTCAGGTTAATAAGTGGGATTTCTTGCCTTATAAATAGTCATGAAAATAAAGAAAACCCATTGAATTAGAAAGGTGTGTCCAAACTTTTGGTCTGTACTGTATGTAATACGGCAAAAACTCTGCATGATACTTGTATAGACTACGATTTAAATTACCACCTTGATGCACTTCCCTTCTTTTGCATGAATGTCCTAAAACATTATGGATGCAAACAGTTGTTAAAAGTAATCTAAAATATGTGTCCTCTTGTGGTTTGGATACTAAATTAAGGACAGTCAGCTAATAGGTGGTTAAAGAAGTGTTCTTTTAGATGACAAGGAATGACCAGCCATTAAAAGAAAAAGAAAAAAATAGAGATCTTGAGAATTTTTGAACTCAAGCAAAGACAAAATGTACATTTGCTATGTCATTATAGGCTACCTATTTTTTTCTAGCAAATAGGACTATTATCATTTGAAGGAATGATAAGTCATTCCTTTAACTTTGAAGTCAAAAGTAAAAGACACACACAAAACCAATTCTACTGATGTAGTCTTTATATTTTAATAGGCATCATGAACAGGGCAGAAGAGACAATAACAAGTAGAAGCTTAAACCTTAGTGATAACCCAGGCAAAAAGTCTGATTTTTGCTTTTTACACAGTATGCAAAATATCTGTCATCCCTAATGAGGGTAATTTACCACCATATATTCATATAATACATAATTTATGCTTAAATTAGTGCTGAAGTATACTTTAAAAACTTTAGAAACTGGCTGCCAATACCTGTTATGTCATAAATTACATTAAGATCAATATTCCATAGATGTAATTTTAGCTCGTCAGGGTTGAGATGTCACATGGTTACTGAACATACGTAGTTTCTGTCTGGAAACCCAGTTCATATCTACAGATTGTGTAAGCATAGTAACTTATATATACTAAAATCAAACCTACACCCGCTTTTCCAGAACATAAAGAAAATATCACCGTAACCAAATAACATTTCCAAGTGTCAAAACTAAAATAATTTTCTGTTTTTACCACTGAACAGACCATGGAGTCAGGTTCTCCTCTCTTCCTGAAAACTCACATACTGCTGAAGATGACTACTTCCAACTAACTTTAGTTGGTTATGTCTATTTTGTCCTCACTGAAAAATGCCTGGAGAGACTTTCCCTTAGAAATATACTTGATGTTTTCAATTTCACCACCACTGTTGTTGGGCTTCTGAAAATGAATTTCCAGGTGGTCCTGCAGGTCCTCCTCATCCTCCACATCATCAATGCCTTCCAGAAGAACGGTTCGCCTTGATGAACCGCATGATGTCTGAAATGAATAACAGACATAAGATCAACTTGCATAATGATGTGGGACATATGGTGCCCAAGATTTTCAAAGCATTAATTGATTAGTGTTGTGGTTGTGGAGTGACATGGAGTAGGCAGCAATGGAGAGAGCAACATCTGGAGTAGGGCAGATGTTCTGTTTATGGGAATGAGTAAGATGCTGCACACAGTAATTATACAGACATAATTCAGACTTGATCCGTCAATTAATATTTAGAATTATTACCATGGCAAGACTTTTATTTTGAAGGCCAATTCTACTATAACAGGGAGTGGCATGTCCATGTGATTAGCTTGGAACATGAGTAATCAATAGCTGCTTTCCCACTGGGAATTCGCTCCCTAACCAGTTAATGTGCGGTTCGGTTCTAACCCAGGTAGTGAGCTTTTCCATGATTCTCTGTTCCTCACTATTGTTGATGGGATGTGAGCAGCAGCAGCTGTGCTCAACTCTCTGCTGATGTTTGCAGCAACACTCAGCAATGGAGAAACCTCCAGGTTCTGGTTCTGATGGACTCAAATAAACCCAGATAGGGAATAAATAAATCCAGCATAATGATAAATACTCAGATCAGCTGATTATTTTGCAATACATATAAATAAAATTACATTAATTAAATGTGCAACCTTTTTTATTTAGGTAAAGCAGTCAAAAGATGTAAACCAATATCCACACCTGAGCTTTATAATTGTTTTTTTTAAATCCAAAGGAAAAAATAAAATTCACATCACAAGCTAATATTATTTAGTTGAGGTGTTTCCCACTGTCTCCACTAAACTGCAGCTCTGACAGAAAGCTGACCACAACTGAACCGTTTCTCTTTTTATTACCGTCAGTTCTTCAGAGAGATGAGCTGCTAGCTGTGCTGCTAAATCAGTCATTCTGCTCCAAAATTTAAAGTGTTCCTGGTGCTGAGTGTGATTAAACTCATAATTACACTCCTCTATACTGAGCAGCTCTCTGGTAGCAGACAGCATGTCCACAGTCCACAGCTAAACTATAATGTTGTTTGGAGTTTTCAGTGAGGTAAATCACGAGCCAATCATGGACGAGGACCAAACCAATTGGAGGTGCTCTAGTGGAAAAGTGTGTAATGTGATTAAACATGGAGTGGGAATATAGAGCCACAGCTAAAACCGCAGGGTAATGCTCACTGCCACAAAGCAAACACTGTACAGAAATGGTTTGAGGAGAAAAATACCTTTCAACTTATCGAAGTACGTCTTGTAGACCAACTCCCAACTCAGAGGACTGTTTACTCACTTATCTGATACCAGAACCAGTGTCTGTCTCTGATTCTCCTGCAGTCTCTTCTCTCATGTTTACATTAGTATCTGTTTTAAAATGTTCTGCTGCCCATCTATGACCTGTTTATGAAGAGTTCACAGCTGGCTGGTTGTAGAGGCCAGTGTCCTTGCCTCTTCAGATGTCCTGTTGCATAAAGGCTTCACAGCCTTCAACTCATGCATCTCAATTATTAGTTTGTTCTGATGGGTGCATTAGCATCCAGGGACAGAGTAGTTCTATCAGCTTCCACTGCCCTCGAGATTAAGGTCAATTTGTCGCTGTTTGCAGCTACTATAACCAACAAGGAAGAACCAACTCCATCTGCTGTAAAGTTGATTCTGGTTGTGTTCATTAAGGTGTTAGAAAGCTACCAACACTGTCTTTCCTCCGTCTCCGGTTCGCATCGCAAAGACAACCTGTCACTGGTTAGCTACCTGTGTCGACTTTACATCCACTGTTTACTACTTCTGTTACATTTGATTCCTATTGCCACATCCACTGCCAGGCTTACCTATCAAGTCACTATTGACACCTCTCACAACTGTGTTTGTTGTTTTTTTTTAGAAATTTCTGATGGAACATTTAGGACAGTACAGAGGTCAAGAGCAGAGCAGAGGTGCGCCTCCAACTGGTTTGGTCCTGGTCTGCCCAGCCAGATTCAGTTTCCATTAGCAGATCCAGCGTGGCTCTGCCTTTTTGTATTGTGAGTTGGAGTCAGACTCAAGTCACAAACTGAATCGTCAATTTGCTAGGACTTGAGAAGTAAATGTTAATCTGACAAAAAAAACCTAAGACCATTTTGTTGGAAAACAGGACCGTTTTTATGCACACTTTTGCCCATGAAGAACAAATTCTTTGAGGAATGAATGATGGACAGAAATATTTATAAAGGATAAAATAAACAGAACTGTTTGTAGGACGAGTGTATTGTCTCTTACTTGAAACTTCTCCAACTTGTACTCATACGCTGGTCCAACCTTGACATTAACTTCAGATTCAAGATTTACTTTGTACACTCCTTTTCTGGCCAACCTCCAGGCAACTATACGCACACACACAAAGACAACATTTCAGCATGGAATTCATCATTAACTCAAAAATTTGATTTTATTATCTTTACACTAGTGTCCATTCAAAATGAATGGATTGTGGCCATTCAGACACAATCTATAGGCAATTTAATAAGTTTTGTTTTACTGATTAAAATAACTGGAGAGTACTTATGGCATGATCCGAGTCTCAAACTTCTAGCAATTTCGGGGTTCAAATAAGGTTAGGTTAAACTTTATTAATCCTGTAGGGAAAGTGAGGTTATCTGTTGTTCACACATTAATTCACATCCACACAGCATTAAAATCGTACAACTGGAGACATCCATAAAAGGTACAAGAATATAATAAATAAATACATTACCACTAAAAAGAGGTCTAGTAAAAGTGCTTAAATATGTTAACATACTAGTTATCCCGTCTCCCTCCCTTCACCGTCCCAAAGACAGCAGCATTATAAAGCCTAATGGCCTGTGGGACAAAGGAGTTTTTAATCCTCTCAGTTGAACAACCCAGTGAGAGGAACCTGTCACTGAAGGAGCTCCTCTGGTTGGAGAAAACAGTGTACAGAGGATGGCTAGTGTTCTCCAGGACTAGACTGAGTTTAGACAGTGTCCTCTGTTCCACCACCGTCTCCACAGACTCCAGGCTCACACCGACCACGGAGCCAGCTCTGCAGATGAGGCGGTTCAGTCTCTGTGTGTCTCTCTTTCTTGCATTGCCCCCCCAACAAACGATTGCACAGAATATAACAGTAGACATAATGGACTTATAAAACATGTACAGGAGCTTAGAGCACACATTGAAGGAGGACAATCTCCTCAAAAAGTACATTCTGCTTTCTTGTACACATTATCTACATTGGAGAACCAGTTCAGCTGATTGTCTAGTTGTTGGCCCAAGTATTTGTATGTGCTGACCACCTCCACCTCAAATACTTGCAAATAAAAAAGCATTTACCTTATAGCACTAAATTATTGTACAGGAATGATCTGTCAAGTTTTGGATCTATTTCAATCTTAGTATAAAGAAATTAATCCTTCATATTAAAATCTTGTAGTTTCTATATTTTTCCTTCCCTATTTCAAGTGCATTTCTTTGACAAAATAAACCTTTCAGACAGGTGTCTAAATGGTAAATGGTACTTACTGTACATAGCACTTCGAGGACTATAAAGCACTTCACTTTGTAGTGTTTTCACATACTGATGCTACTGGATAGCAGCCACAGCTTGAAATAAACCTAGAGCAATTACTAATAAAACACTTAGCTGAATCTAAGTAAATCTGTTGGGCCACACGTTGACACTCAGACAATAATTCTGAATGCCATACCTTATGACTTGCTACTATACCATGTCATGTAGACTTCAAGGTAAATGGGTAACAAAGGACACACGTAGGTTGTTTTGGCATTTTACTACATCTCAGTGTGTGTGACCCTGAGAGTAATACCTCCAGGTTTCAAAAATGTAATGGACCCAGTTCCAGTCTTGCCATCGTAATCCACACTTTCCACTTCTCCTCCTCCCCTGGTTGGTCTGGAAAAGCTGATCTCCAGACGGTCCTCCATTCTGTCCTCCGGCATGGCAGGGGGGATGTTGTATAGTTTCAGCTCTTTTCTGGACACATCCACATGGACCTCCACAGATAAAACAAAGGTATTGCAAAAAAGTTATTTCATAATGCAATGTTTGAGTGGTAATGACAATATTTACACTATGTTCACACTTTATATATTCTATGTAGTCAGACGTCAGTGTAACATGCGACCCTCAATGATGTTAGGTGTTGGTTGGCAAAATGAGCAAAGCAAAATGAATGAAATTTATCAAAAAGGGGAGAAGCAAGGGCAAAAACTCAGTGAGTGTGAATGATGCAATCCTGATTATATTCAACACCATCTATAATATCAGTGCACACCTTTGTCTATCTAACCATCTGTCTTTTTACGGCATAGCAAACCCTAAGAAAATGATTTAACCACCATCATAATAGCCCTTCCACTCAGTGTCTAAATGCCAGTTGTCAGTTTTTCTAAAAAGTGCAGCTGAACCAGAAGCATCTGAATTGACACAACATAAGTTATCTCTCGAGTGACCTCTAGATTCAACAATTACACAAAGAAGGAATGAGTTAGATTTGTTATGGACAGCTGTGAGCAAATATATCACTAAAATGTCTCCTTCAGGAAGTATTTGATTTTTTCTTTGCTGTGTTCTGACATATTAATGCATTATTTGTCCCAGCCTGTTTAAATTTAGTTTCCCAGTCAATATTTGTCTAAGTCCTTCACACTTAGAAATTCTCTGCAATTCAGCAACAGTCACACATTACGCTCACATACTGGTCGAAAGCAATCAGAGATTGTGAAGGGCAGGAGCAATCCCATCTGATTGACAATGATAATCTCACCCTCTCAAAACAATGTTAAAAAGTGGTGGAGTGATCACAGTGATGGTCACTGATTAATAAAAATAATTGGATTTTGTTGATATTTTCATTGTGATTTTAAAAAGAAACATTTGTTTTTCATGTTTGTTTAAAATCACTCAAGAAATGTGCAAAAATTTGAATAATCTATAATTCATCAGTGGTTCCGTTTTATTGGTAAATCTGGATTTTATTATATACCTCAAACTTCACAGATGTTCCCAAGGTAAGTCCTTTTGGTTTCACATTCAGGGTGGTGTCTTCACAGGACACACGGCAACCAGGGAGCTTCAGGATTTTTTGAGCCACTAGAGGACAGACAACATGACAGAAATACAGATCTTATAAAGAGCCAATGAGATGCGAGTCTGAGACGTTCTTAAATGAAACTCAGCAACTACTTATATGTGCAAAATGTCCTGCAGATCCACATATGTGTCAAGGAAAGACTGAAGGTGCAGTAATTTAGTTTTTTTTTTAGTTTTCCGCAAGTTTATTGGAATTACTAATGTGAAGAGAAAGAACCTTGTGATTTTTTGTTTTTTGCAGGCTTAACATATGATTGCTCTGAAGTGGAGGAACACAAAAAGACCAAAGATAAATGGATCAAACTATTGAGCAACAACCTAGCAAAGGAAAAACTAACTTATATAGCGAAAGGGAAGGTTGAAGACTTTAAAGATATTTAGTTACCCTTTCTACATCTTGTCAAACACTGTGACATGTAAACTTTTTTTTGTACAGAGTGAGCCCTGGGCTTTTTTGGGGGGTGGGTCGTGGAATTGCACTGTATGTTTTTAATCTTTATTTATTTTTCATGTTTTTATTATGTTTGTATAAGAGAAAATTCTGATAAAAATATTTGGGGGAATAAGATTCTATGAACACAGAGACACACAGGGGTTTAGAAGAATGCTCTGAAATTCTAGTTTAACCACCAAAAACAGAAAGTCAGTCACCACCAAAAACAGGAAGTCAGTCAACTGTACAATTTGCAAGGAATGATACCATAAAACTAGATAATGTGTTCATGGCCAACCCGTGCACGTTAAGCGTGTGCACTCCCACATGTTCACAACCCACGTTTGTATCAGAAGAATTAATATTGGGCCAATTCTAGACGTAGTTACTAAGGCATCACTGATTCCATATTGTTCCACCTTGTTGTCCGTTTATAACCATGTTGTTCATTAGAAAGATGAATGAGACTGTTCAGGCCATAATTAGGGCTCTCATTCTACAGGAGTGAGCAAACGGCTAATGTAGGACATGGCCGTTCGCCTGCTCCCAGTAGAGGAGGGAACCCTATTGTTTTTACTCAATTTTTCTATTCTTCTTCTTATGACGTTTTTCTGCTGAAACTGATACTGAAGCCTACCTCCCAAAATTTATTACAACTTTTCAGCCCCCGCCCCAGAAAAGCTTAGCAGGGTGGGGGGCATTGGCTTATTTTTTATTTTTTTGGAGGGGAGGGGGCAGGGTGAACGAGTTTTTACTTTAATGTAAATACATAAACAAACCTTTAAGTATGTAATCTTTCAAATAAAATAACCATGCTTATTAATATGAAATAAACAATAAGGATGTAAACAATGACATATATAAAATGTTCAGGAACTAATTTGCATAAACAGCTCATATTGCAGAAATCTAATAATCAACTATTTCCGATCTCTGAAGTCTATTTCTTTAAATGCAAAATCAATCTATACATAGCAATAATATTACTCAAGTAAAAGAAAAAGTACAGTGCAGTAAGGCAAATCTTATAAGTACCTTTTTTTTCTCCCAGAAGTTAGTCAACCAAGTATAACCAGTACTATCCACTTTTGAATATATGTAACCTGGTTGTGTTTCTCTTTTGCTATAATTACACAAAATGCCATTTTTTACGTTATTTGTATTGTTTCTTACCTGACTGAAACACATCTAGAAAAAACTGTCATTGTTTTAACCGTGTTACTTTAAGAGCGGAAGCCCCGCCTTTTTATTTCTTCTTCTGTGGTATTGTCTTTAAATTGTTTGCGCCCCTTACACCCTCCCCCTTTGTCATGTTGTCCTGTGGGAGAGGTATGTGCTGTTTATTTTTCATCTAAATACATCCAGTTATTTATAAATCTATTAAGTTAATTTTTGTTATGTACTTTTGTTTTGTGTAGGACTTGGAGCGGGCAGCCTATAACACGGTTGTTTTCTATATGTTGTTCTCGTCAGAATAAATCAAGAAACCATCCTTTTTAAAGACAAACCGTGTCACTGATTACTCAAAACCAGCAAGACGCAGAAAGGATCCGGTTACATACAGTATAGATAACAAAATAATTAGTAGCCTATACTTGTTAACAAGCTTAATGTGATATTAGCATTAGCTAGTCATCATTTAGCTAAAATTACCTGCATCCAACGACATTAATCAACTCAGTTAGCTTGGGGAGGAAAACTGTACAAAGTTCTTTGGTTTTTGCTGGTTTGCTGCGATGATTCTAACACACACCTGCACAAGGGAGTAAATCCCATCTCATTATTGGGGGGGACAATAAACAAAGAAATTTCTTAATTAAGCATAATTTGGGATTCAAATTCAAATGGGGGGGGTCAAAAAAGTTACAGTGAAATGTAACGTGGTTTAAAATTTTTTTAATGTGTTCAACCTGCAGGACCCAAAATGACTAGTAAGTGGTAATGTTCAACAAACGTGTGTTTTTCTCAGTAAACAAACTGTTGAGACCCACAGAAGTGAAGTTAAAATTTAAATGTTGTTTAGATATGAGTTTGGTTCAGTGTCACTGATCTAATCTCTGCTACACCTTTACATGCAAGACTCTAAATAAACAAGTTTTAATGAGTGACTCCACGTAATAAAATTCCTCATAAATATTAATTTATTGTAGTGGCTCTCAATACAATTTATGGGCTATTTAAATTTTAACTTAAGTTGCTTTATTTTTAAACCTTTTTTGGTTTTCTCGTGTCCTGGATGGCTGAGAACCAACAAGTAGATAGAAATAATGAATATCTGGGAAGTATCATAATTTAAAGTTAATGCTCAAAGTACCAAGGTTTTTCTGGAAAAATATCCAGATTTTATTGTGTGGTTTTAAACTGTCTACATTGAATATAGTAAGAAATAAAGGCATACTTTCTGTTTTCCTGTCAGCTGCTCTGCATTATCGCGCCTCTGCTCTGCTTCCACCGAGCTGTCGGCTGGCGGTAACGCACAGCCTCTCCCCCCCCCCCCCCCCCCCCCCCGTCCTAACTAATGAACTGCAAAAGATTTGAGAAGAATCACATTTGAAGCTACCAGGAATCCATTATCTTCCAGTGCTGTCATATTTCAGAACTGAAACCTACCTGGAGTTCCCAGAAGTACAATATGTTCAGAGCTCAGAGACATGGCCAAGGTAAGGAAGGCTGAAACCCGAGCACCGCTGAACAAGACCAATAAGTTGAAACATCAAGACTGGGCCAAGACATATCTGAAGATGTTTTTTTCAAAAGACTACATGGACTGACAAGAGTGACTCTTGACATACCAGATAGATGGGCCCGTGGCTATGGTCATTGTTTACTGGCTATGGTCATTCTTTACTGGCTATGGTCATTCTTATCTGGCTAGCCAGTAAAAGCTTTAAAGATGAAATAATAACAAAGTGTGCCCCTGCCTCACAAAACCTAAACCTCATTGAGAACTTGTGAGCCCTTCTTAAACAGGGGATTTAGGTGAAGGAAAACGGTACACATTTCTGGACAGTGTCTGGGAGGCTGTGGTTACTGCCACAGAAAAGTTGATAGTCAACAGATCAAGAAACTGATGGACTCCATGAATGAAAGGCTTATAACTGTTATTGAAAAGAAGAGTGGCTATATTCGTCACTGATTTATTTTTTAAATGTCACAAAAGTTTATTTGTCAATTTTGAGCTGTATGCTTATGATTCTGACTATGAATAAATTTGTCTGTATTATTGCTTTGAATTTTGTGAACCTGTAGACATTTGTTTGAATGGATGCTATGCAGTTAAATTAAATTGAATCTTTTTCATATCAACCACATTGCATAATGTGCAAACAGTACCACATATATAAGAAAACAACAATGAAGTCCTGTTTACCTTTCTCTTCCTCAAAAGTGATGAGAGCCTGCCCTCCTAGTAGGAGAACTGCAGCTCTCTGGCTGATGGTAAACACTCCTCTGACTGAATGACTGATGTCTTCTCCCTCCCCATTCTCCTCTCTGATAAGAGACAGAAACTGCACTTCTGTCTCAGGAATCTGGGCATAGATCTAGACAAGGAATACAGTTAGCCTTCATTTAAATTTATATGCTGTTATTGCCCCTGTGAATAATCAAATATCTATTTAAATCAAACATCTTTAATCTAAACAACTTTTATTATTTGGATGACTTTTTTTAGAACACCCAAATTCATATACTTTAGTAGAAAAGATAAACAAACAGGACAATTTATGCTTAAAAACCAGAAAAAATTACATTCTCACCTTGAATTTGTGCTTCAGTTTTGAAGCCTCGGTTCTCTTAGCCTCCAATTGAGCTTTACATCGCCTCAGTTTATCCAATATATCTTGTCTGTGTTTAGAAAGCTTCTGGATTTCATCCTTTATAAAAAGTGATTAAATATATATCATAACCATCTCCTTCCCAATAACCTGTAAGTGTAAACAAAGAGTCCGACATACCTTGACTTTTTCCAAATCTTGATTGAATTCCTTCTGGCAAGACTCCTGCTTTTCAGCTTTAGCCATCATTTCTTGTTTGGCATTCTCCTTTAATTCATCTTCGTCCAGTTTTTCCAGAATCATCCTGGCTTTCACGTCATCAGCTTTCTCAACTTTAATCTTTATATATACATACACAGACACACATGCATCAAAGAAAAGGAATACAATACTCTTTCTGATGTGCAGTATGTGTACATGGGACTTGTGGCAGAGATTTTTTTTCTCTTGTTCTGCTAAATTAGCTATACTCTGATTAATAAACCTATTTAAAGAGCTTAAATTCTATATGTAATTCCAAAAGCTGAGATGCTGCTTCTACAAGTGGGGAAGGTCAACAACTCCTGCAACTGTCTGAATGTCCCTTCTTCTCCATTCTGTCGCAGGCAGTGATGTCAGTAACGCGTTACCAACGGACCACTTTTTTCAGTAACGAGTAATTTAACGCGTTGCTATTTCAAATCCAGTAGTCAGACTACAGTTACTTATCGAAATCACTATTATCTTTTGTAATTAAATGTTCTTTCCTGTAAGCGTCTTGGAGAGTGACTGACGTTTCTGTGCGACATTATCAGCAGCAACAGAAATGTAAACAAGGGAGGGAGATGTGCATTTTGTTGCTTGAAACATAGAAACTATTTTGAGTTTCGGTAGCCAAGTCTGATTATTATAAGCAGCTTTGTGCTTGTTTTTTTGTAAAGTCGCTCGCAAATTTAATGAGTCGTGGGTTGCGCTTTTTGGGCTAGGAAATAAGCAGACATAAGCACCAGAATTTGTCTGACATCCAGTTAGTTTTAGTCAGACTCTCCCTGTCCATCATTTCCCGGATGATCCCTTCCACTGTGTCTTTGTTAATGTCAAGGTAATATGACGTCGAGCTTCGCATTGCTCTACGACAAACTGCAAACAATAAACGTGAAAACAGCCACGAATGAACGAGTTCGTAAAGTTGCGCAACTAAGAGGCATTATAATTATTAATATAATATTAAGATAAGTGTCACAAATCTGTGCAGCCATCTGAGTTGTGGAGCCGCAGGAGGAGCTCTGTGTGCTGCGCTCTGACACCAAACGCAGGGCCGTAACCCACAATCTGGAGGCTGGGGGGAGGGGAGAGGGCTCTATTTAGAGTTTTCCAGACAACAGTGGAACACACAATAATATGCACAAATTATTAAAGTTTTTTTTTTGTACTGTTGTAACCAGTAAACAATTTTCCCTTCAGTTCAACCGTATAAGGGGAGACACATTGTTGATGTTACCATTATAAAACAACTTACAATTAAGTATTGACAAAGCTCAATGTGATGTTCACAGGTGGCTGAGCGTTGTTGTTAGAAGCTGCTGAAAATAACTAAAAAAGCGAATATTTTAGTAATCGAGTAATCTCTCGATTATTCTTACGATTAATCGAATAAAAAAAGATAAAATAAAACATTGGTAAATCTAACATAACAGCAGCAGACTACCACATATCAACATCAGTCCAATTTTTCACAGTTGAGCTTCCCTAACAATAACTTTTCTTTAGAAAATTAACTCGTAACAATAATAGCTCACTTTCTAAGTTAACCTGAAGAAAAGTTATACAAAAATCTGAAATTATATTCAATTCAATAATAAAGAGGCAGGCTCACAAATACTAAAAACTGTCTATACTCCAGCTTTTCGTTCATGTATTCATTTTCAGTCAATTTAATAGATTAACTCTCACCTTGCCATGCCATTTATAGCTTTTGTGTTCATGTTAATGATGGGATTTGACACCTTTGTTCGTCACACAAAGAAAAACACATCAGTCGTGTGCCGCCACGACGTACTCCGCCACCGATTTGTTGAGACTGGGATGATATGAAATAAATTTTCCGGTACGTCTATAAAGCTACACTTACGTTAATTATCTAATGCACAGACGCCCACAGTGTACAGCCTATGCGCTCACTTGTATAAATATACAGTATCTGCAGCGCTCTTCCTTGCTGTTCGCTCTGAACCAGGCAGCAGCTCCGGGACAAGAAAAGACTACCGTACTCCAGGCATCACGCCAGTCATTTTAAGGATGCTTATTGGTCCCCCCAAAAACGACAAAGACCTGGACATTATCATGAATCAATAAAATCCTCCCAGGCTGAACTTGAAAACTGGACGTTATGCTGCTAACAGTTTTTGTCAACAACTCAGGCGGAAGTGAGAGCACTTATAAGTAATAACCCAGCCGGTGCCGGTGTTATTATTTAGCACGGTGCGCTAAATAATAAAATAGAAATTAACAAAGCTTCGAGGCAGATAAATTTTCCTCGAAGAATTTTAATAATCAAGGTACTCGAATCACTCGAGGAATTGTTTCAGCCTTAGACAGAATCATGCAGTTGCTGCAGTTTTGTCGGGTGCACATCCATGATACATATCTCCCATTCCACCACATCCCAAAGGTGCTCAATCTATTGGATTGAGAACTGGTGACTGTGGAGGCCATTCAAGTACAGTGAAGTCATTGTCATGTTCAAGAAACCAGAGATATCCTGCTGGAAGTAACCATCAGAAGATGGGTACACTGTGGTCATAAAAGGATGGGCATGGTCAGCAACAATATTCAGGTAGGCTGTGGCATTGACACAATGCTCAATTGGTACTAATGGGCCCAAAGCGTGTTAGGAAAATATCCCCCACATCATTGCACCACTACCATCAGCCTGAACAGTTAATACGAGGCAGGATGGATCCGTGCTCTCATGTTGTTGACACCAAATTCTGACCCTACCATCCGAATGTTGCAGCAGAAATCGAGAGTCATCAGACCAGGTAACATTTTTCCAATCTTCTGTTGTCTCAATTTTGGTGAGCCTGTGCGAACTGTAGCCTCAGTTTCCTGTTCTTAGCTGACAGGAGTGGCACCCGGTGTGGTCTTCTGCTGCTGTAGCCCATCCGCCTCGAGGTTCGACGTGTTGTGCCTTCAGAGATGCTTTTCTGCATACCTCGGTTGTAACGAGTGGTTATTTACTGTTGCCGTTCAATCAGCTTGAACCAGTCTGGCCATTCTCTTTTGACCTCTGGCATCAACAAGACATTTGCACCTTCAGAACTGCCACTCACTGGATATTTTCTCTTTTTCGAACCATTCTCTGTAATCATAAGAGATGGTTGTGCGTGAAAATCCCAGTAGATCAGCAGCTTCTGAAATACTGAGACTAGCCTGTCTGGCACCAGCAAACTCTGTAATATTCAGATTGATCTGTTCCGTCTCACAATAAATGAGTCAACACCTTGTAATTAGGGGTGCACTGACAAATCAGCTAGCCTATAAATTGGCCCTGATGTCATTCATTTTGGATCTCGGTGATCTGCCAATGCTTACATGTGAAGCTGTTCTTGTACCTCAACAAATGTCAATCAACCACTTAAGATTTCTCCCTGTTAAAGGGAAGTTTTCCTCTCCACTGTCGCTACATGCATGCTCGGTATGGGGGATTGCTGTAAAGTCAATGACAGTGCAAGCAACTGTCTCTACATACTTATCCAGGAGGAGTGACCCAAGATTACTCAAGTTTGTAACACATACACACATATTATTACTTTCTGATCATTTTTATATTTACAGCCATTTATCCATCCATCCATCTATTTTCTTACACCCTTGGCTGTAGTAGGGTTGGGAGGGGTGCTGGTGCCTATCTCCAGCGAGACATTTTGGGCGAGAGGCGGCGTACACCCTGGACAGTTGCCAGCCCATCAAAGCAGAGCCATTTATATCTTTTTAAATATAATCTATAGCCCCAATAGACCCTGCAGCAGCTTCAGTCCTGTTTCTGACCACACCAGCAAAAAACACCTGCCTTTAGTTTTGAATATCACAAAGTAAAAAGAAGTCATCAAGCAATTATTTGTAGTTTCAAGAATCATACATTTAGATACTTGGACTACCCTTTCCCCTCTGGCAGATGAGAATCCGGCGATTGTTTATAGCACCCCCATCAGAACACCCACTTCCGTTACAAAACCAAAACCAAAACCAACGACATTATGAATAAAAGTACATGTTTTATCAATGAAATAAAACTGTGGTATATATTTAGGCATATATTTCCTTTTTCACCTTCAATTCTTTCAGCTCCTTCTTCGCATCTTCAAGGTTGTCCATCTTTGGAATACTACTCATCTGACGAAAAGAAAAACAAGGCAAAAAGAATCACTCTATTCTCCGTCCGAACCCCTAAAGCGCTAACATATCAATTATTTACACGAACAACAATTACTTTTTAATCCTTTAGTATAAAGCCCGCAATAACTTGGACGACGAAATCGAAACTTAAACCAGTAAGTCGGTTAATTACGTCGCAGGTATTAGAAGTTGGTTATTGTCCTACCTTTATTGGTGGCTGTTTTTAAAAAGGACCTTTTGCTAGTTTTTACGAAAGAGTATAAAAAAGTATCAAAGTTGTTTATAAACTGAGATAGAAAACCTGACCGGCGTTGTGCAGAGGTCCAAAGAACGTTTTTCCCCCCCAACACTTCTTGTCTACCGACTGTCACGCGCTGCTACCCAGCATTTTATAACCGACACGCCTAATGGTGCATTCAAGAATGCCTCGTACATCCAAGAATACCAAAGTAGTTGTGCCGAGTTAAATAAAAAATGATTGAGTTAACTGTTACCATCATTCAACCTCTCCAGAGTCTAATTCAGTCCTTTCTTGTCTTTGGACATTTTCAAGGGGGTTTACTGTCCTGAATTGTTTTTTTTAAAACGATAAAACTTCTTTCCTATTCTTTAAAGACTCTGAAAACAAAGCATGACCGATTTAATTTCTTTTAAAAGCTAACTATGTTGTGTATTCATTAAATTATTCTAGTACCCCATCTTTGAATAATTTACGAAGATTTTTTGTTTTCACTTGATAACTGTAACCGACTGTCCAGCACCATGGAAATCAGCAGCCCATACGTCAGTTTCAAATAAGACTGGACGACTACTGATGTATACAAAAATACTGGCATCTTAAAAAAAATTAAACCCATTAACTACAAAATTTTATTTTGTTCTGTGAATCACATTAAATATTAATTTAGTTATCCTTCAAGATCATGGACTGACAGTGGTAATTCATAAGTGACAGACACAAAAACACAAGATTAAGAAAAATGAAAGTTGCCTATATGGTGTAAAAACTATTTTCTAAGCAAACTATTTACTATGCCTAAGCATACATATACTGTATGCTTAGGCAGAGATTACATTTACATTTCATTTATTTAAATAATAACTTGATTATATGTTGCAGAATTTCAGAAACTGGTTTTAAGGATTTGGAGTTTGGTCAGACCGAACCTGTCATTAAAATAATTAAATAATAGTTTTCAACAGTCTTAACACCCAATAATGCTATTTAGGAAGTTTTGCTTAAGACTTTGTTGATGTGTAATAATATATATTTTTAAATCCTATTTCCGAGCATTTTGGAGTTATCTTAACACAAACCTTTTTAACACACGTTTATTTTGCGATTATTAATAAGTGATTGGTGAGGTAAGAGGAGAAAACTATAAATATATCGCTGCACTTGACTTTACTGTATGGCCAGCTCGCTGTTACTGTATCTTACTCTGCAGTTGTGGAGTCACAATGTCTGGGATCATGAGCGCCCCCTGCCATGAGGCAAGAAAACTGCCTGCCTCATCTCTGCCGTTTCTGATCGCTCCTCAGCACACGAAACACTTTACACACACAGTTGGTGACAAAAAACACTGTACATTATATGAATAAGCTAAATTATGGAAAATCAGTTCATACATTAAATGTTTTTTAGCCATTTTATTGGCGACGTACGGACAGGAGGAACATGCTCTCATAGAATGGCAGCCAGTGAAGTTAGCGAGACGTTGATCGATCCCAGGTGAGGCTCAGCTCGCTGCTGCCTCATGAGCTTCGCTTCCGAGCATTTGAATGGGAAAATACGAAAATTCAGCGATTTTGAAGAAAAATAATCAGAATTGGTTATGGTAAATGAAAGATAGGTACTTTATAGTACAAACCACAGGGTGAAAAAAGCAATATAAATAATTTTATCATATTTTTCCATAATGGCAGGCCTCCCCTGACCGCACGTCACTGATTATATATATATATATATATATATATATATATATATATATATATATATATATATATATATATATATATAATTAAGACCACTGCACTTCTGAACTCTTACCGAATTAAAACATTAGTATTGTTTCTACATTAATATGAACTTGTTTTCTTTGCATTATTTGAGGTCTGAAAGCACTACAATGTTATTTTGACCATTTTTATTTTCTGCAAAATACTAAATTTGTGCTTGGAATTTTGGAGACATGTAGTAAGTAGTTCATAGAATAAAAGAACAATGTTCATTTTACTCAAACATATACCTTTAAAAAGTAAAATCAGATAAACTGATTTTTAAGTGGTCCAGATATATCCATCTATCTATCCACCCAGACCACAGGTGTCAAACTCCAGTCCTGGAGGGCCACTTTACTGCAACTTTTAGATGTGCCTCTGCTGCACCACACCTGAAGAGAATAATTAGGTCATTAGCAAGGCTCTGGAGAATTGATCTACACAAGAAGGAGGTAATTAAGCCATTTCATTCCCGAGCTTTGTATCTGTGGCACATCTAAAAACTGCAGGACAGGAGCCCTCCAGGACTGGAGTTTGACATCCCTGACCCAGACAGACAAACAAACAGACAGACAGATATCCTATTATCACAGGTCCTAAAGTTGCTGAATTCTCCAGGGTAGTGGTACCCTGGAGAATTCAGCACTAGTGCAGGCAGGATCCCTGATCCCTGTTTTTGTCCTGTTCCTACCCTGTTCTGTTGGAACTCCTTCAACCGTCAAAACACAAATCCCACAAAACCAATGTTTATTCCTTTTCCCCAATGTGTTCCATGAAAGAGCAGTTACAGAAATCAAAATTTGTGATTTTCTTTTGGAAAATCAGTTACAGCAAACAAGGCACAATATATTTCAAGTACTCAAAGTCCTACCACCATCCCAAAATAAATATACACGTGGTTTTCTTTTAGTGAAGATACAATTATATACATCTTCTAAGTAGTCAATAAATTAACATAACATTAATAATTAAAAATAAAACAGAAAAATAGCTAAGCATCTTGCAAGATTCACAATTTTTAATGAAAGGACTAATCATCTTAGCAAATGATAAATTAGAAATAATTATTTTATGTTTCAACTTAACTTAAAATGAGCAAGTTCTAAATAAAAACCTTGCAAAAACTGAATTTAAAAATAAACCATTTCAGCCTGAAAACCTTCTAATCCCACAAGTGCATTGATAATTTATCAGACCCGCTCATCCCCGGCCCCTAGTACAAACAGACCACATTCCTCTTAGCAGCTTAGAAAAATAGAGCTTTGGTGCCCTATTACAAGACAAAGAATACAAAAATATTAATCAGAAATAAACATACAGATTAAAGAGTGTTCAATTCAACAAATAAAGTGATTTCATAATCTCTTTGGTTCAGTAAGGCAATAGCAGCTTCGTTTCAGTGGTCAACTGCTGAAAAACAATGCTTAATTTGGGACGACACACAGACAGCTAACTGCTACAACTAAAGCTCACCTCCATTTAGCAGAGAGACGACTTCAAGACTCATATATACAGATGTTGTCTGTGCTGTTCTGATCTATAATTGATAGATGAATCGCATCAAATTAAAATGGCACTCTGCAACAAGAATACAATCCAACAAATGAATGAAAAACCAAAATGGCAGTGAGCGCTACAAAGCTGCATCTGGTGCTGCAGGGAGGACGTTGCTCAGAAAGCTAACTCTGGGATTTTCACTACAAACGTCATGATTGCAACAACTAGTTTAAATTCTAAGTGTTTTACATTCGCTGTTAGTAACAAGAGAATAAAAAACAAAGATAAAACCCTATGATCTGAATTTTTGATTTGATGCCTGAGCATTGTTAAGACTTCATATAATTAATATGATGCTACGAACTTAGACCATGAATACTAGTATTGATATCTGTGAACAGTATCTGTAGTATATGGTTCAAAATGAAGACAGGCTCCAAAGGAGAAGCCCCGTTTTTTAGACTCCTGCTACAGTCTACTATTCTTCTCTAGCTGGAGCAATACAAACTATTATCTGAATGTAAACATGACAGCTAATTTAGAGTTGTAGGTTTGGTGATCATTATGATTAGAAGGATTCTGTCTTTCCTTAAACAAGGATCTATTATGAATATCTGAGTAAAACCAAATCAGAGTTCTCTGTTGGGCCACACTTGTTAAAAATAGAAAGATTGTTAAACAGGATTCAGCTGTGTTTTCAAGAGATATATGAGGAAAGATACAAATAAGCTGAGTGTACATGAAGCTTGAAGTATGCTGCTGTTGAGCTTGATTCATCTTCAGTTTCCAGCTCTTCTCCAGAGTAAATCTTGTGCATTTGAGCCTGACATGTTTTCCAGGGATTTGCTGAGCTGCCCTCCTTTCCAGACTGAGACGAGTGGTCAGTGTGTGTGTTTCAGAGAGAGGTGTGTGTGGTAACAGTGCAATCATGGTACTCAGTGCTCCTTCAACCTGTGAAGATGAGAACATAATTTCGATACAGAGAGTAGGTGTGGTTACGTTTTACAATCACAAGCAGTAAGCTGAACTTTGTCTTTACTGAGCGAGTCAGAGCTTCCTATACACACACAGCAGTGTGAGCCTGAAGACATGACTCAAACCTCCACATCCATGTCTCTTATTATCAAATTGAATCCTGAGACTTGTACTTAAATAAATGCACCACATTACCAAAAGTATTTAGTTGTCTTTCTTCACACATATTGAGTGTCCACCAGGTGTAGGAGCTGGAATTATTATTTTTTTTACCATTTTTCCAGAAGCACACTGATTGGGTCAGACACTAATGTTGGATGACGGGGTCTGGCTCACAGTCTCTGGTACAATTAATCTGAAAAGGTGTTTTATCAGATTTAGGTCAGGCCTGTCAAGTTCTTCCACACCAAACTTGCTGACCCACTTCTTCATGGATCTTACTTAGTGCACTGGTCGGCATTCATATTGGATAAGGAAGAGACCAACTCCAAACTTTTCCTACAAAGCTGAAAGCATTAAATCATCTCTGACATTTTTTTCTGCCGTAATTCAAGAGCACACGTTTTCAGTCTCAAAGTAGGATTTCATGTCTTTTGTTCGCAAAGCTTTTAATACTTTTGCTTACATTTTCATTTTGAAAGCAGGACTTTGTGCCTTTCTTCTCAAAACTTGTGATGCTTGTACCCACAACTTCTCCTCACGCTCAGAACTTGTCTCTGCTCGGAGCAAATATCCACTTGCAAAACTCTCTGCTCACTTACGAAACACTTTCTGCTTGGTTTTGAAACAAAAATGCACCATCGCCTGGCAACCTCTCAGCCATTAGAATAAAAGTGTTGTACTGGGTGCGTTTGTTTCTTTCTAGCGGGTGTGTCTGTGTGGGTACTATCGGTTGTAGAAACATGCACCACCTATGCCCTCAACAACCTCAGCTTTCTGCTCCATGTTACACTAAGAATCCGCCAGCAGTGTGCTACTGATTTCTAACAGCTTTCTGATCTTAGGTAGGAGTTCGTTCACTCAACCAAAGAAAATGGATCCACAGATCCAACAGTGTTACAACATAGTCATGACATCATCTATACAGATCCATCTATCTATATATAGATCCATCTATAGACAGACAGACAGACAGACAGACAGACGGATAGATAGATCAAATTCATTATATAAATTTGATCTATATCAAATGGATTTATAATGTTATCAGTCAGAAATAGTTTGTGGAATGGAAAGGAACTGAGAGGATGACGACTCACTCTATAGCAGAGACGGGGTGGGACTTGGATGAGGACAGCTCCTTGGTCACCAGCCGTAATAAAAGCTACAACACAAACAATGAAAACATTTTATAAGCATACAAAATATTTGTAATGAATTAAGGCCTGCAGCTATGGTTCACTTGGTAGCAGCAAAAAATAAAATAAAATATAAACAATATCAAAATCTGACATGGCAGAAATGTGGTTTTCCTTGTGCTTGTCTTCAGTGAAGCTGAAAGAAGTGTTTTTCTCATTTCCCACTATGTTTGCTCTGTGTTATTATGAAGTCTATTGAAGGTGGCTATTTGTCGTTTCTGTGATTGAATGACATAGTTGTATTTTTCTCCACTTTATTATAAGCACTGTACACTGTCCAGAAAAAAAGTGGAACCTAGTTAATGCATAACTTTTACTTTAGAACTAAAGCTAAAAATAAGTTTTTATTGTTGAGTAAGAGGGTGAGTTAAAAAAAAACGTTGAAAAAGCTTGGCGCATACTTGAATGGCTCTAACATTTCAGAGCTAATGTGTTACTATTTATTCTAGCATTCTTTGCTGATATGATCAAAACTGTTTTCCTAACCTTCAACTAAAACATTTCACACTAGCAGTAAAAGAGGCCAGCTCCAGCTCCATTTTCATGCATCAAACATGCTTAAAGGCCAAACATGACCAAAGTGAGTAAAATCAATTCCAAAAAGCTTGAAACTACAGTCATGGCCAAAAGTATTGAGAATGACACAAATATTATATTTTCACATGATCTTCTGCCCTCTGGTTTCATGTGTGTATGTCAGATGTTGTCATCACATACAGAAATACAATTGCAATCATATTATGAGTAACAAAAGCTTTTAATGACAGTTAGAATGAGTTAATGCAGCAAGTCAATATTTGCAGTGTTGACCCCTCTTCTTCAGGACCTCTGCAATTCTCCCTGGCATGCTCTCAATCACTTTCTGGACCAAATCCTGACTGATAGCAGTCCATTCTTGCACAATCAATGCTTGCATTTTGTCAGAATTCGTAGGTTTTCGTTTGTCCACCCGTCTCTTGATGATTGACCACAAGTTTTCAATGGGATTAAGATCAGGGGAGTTTCCAGGCCATGGACCCAAAATCTCTATGTTTTGTTCCCTGAGCCAGTTAGATATCACCTTTGCTTTATGGCAAGGTGCTCCATCATGCTGGAAAAGGCATTGTTCATCACCAAACTGCTCTTGGACAGTTGGGAGAAGTTGCTCTCGGAGGACATTCTGGTGCCATTCTTTATTCATAGCTGTGTTTTTAGGTAAGACTATGAGAAAGCCGACTCCCTTGGCTGAGAAGCAACCCCACACATGAATGGTTTCAGGATGCTTTACAGTTGGCATGAGACAAGACTGGTGGTAGCGCTCACCTCGTCTTCTCCGAACAAGCTGTTTTCCAGATGTCCCAAACAATTGGAAAGGGGATTCATCAGAGAAAATGACTTTACCCCAGTCCTCAGCAGTCCACTCCCTGTACCTTTTGCAGAATATCAGTCTGTCCCTGATGTTTTTCCTGGAGAGAAATGGCTTCTTTGCTGCCCTCCTTGAGACCAGGCCTTGCTCCAAAAGTCTCCGCCTCACAGTGCGTGCAGATGCACTCACACCTGCCTGCTGCCATTCCTGAGCAAGCTCTGCACTGCTGGTAGCCCGATCCCACAGCTGAAACACTTTTAAGAGATGGTCCTGGCGCTTGCTGGTCTTTCTTGGGCGCCCTGGAGCCTTTTTGGCAACAATGGAACCTCTCTCCTTGAAGTTCTTGATGATGCGATAGATTGTTGACTGAGGTGCAATCTTTCTAGCTGTGATTCTCTTTCCTGTTAGGCCATTTTTGTGCAGTGCAATGATGATTGCACGTGTTTCTTTCGAGGTAACCATGGTTCACAGAAGAGAAACAATGATGCCAAGCACCAGCCTCTTTTTAAAGTGTCCAGTGGTGTCATTCTTACTTAATCATGACAGATTGATCTCCAGCCCCGTCCTCATCACCACCCAGACCTGTGTTAATGGAGCAATCACTGAAACGATGTTAGCGGGTCCTTTTAAGGCAGGGCTGCAATGAAGTTGAAATGTGTTTTGGGGGATAAAGTTCATTTTCTAGGCAAATATTGACTTTGCAATTTTTTGCTGTTACGCTGATCACTCTTTATAACATTCTGGAGTATATGCAAATTGCTGTTATAAAAACTGAAGCAGTAGACTTTGTAAATATTAACATTTGAATCATTCTCAAAACATTTGGCCATGGCTGTACAGAGAGGGATCTTCTAACTTGAAGATTCTTGATAGAGCATTTCCACTCATTGAGAATTCTGACAAGTTCTAACCCTAAAGTATGTCATTAAACTGTTGAAATATCTCCAAACAGTCACTGCTCTGCACTCACCAGCAAGGCAAGGAAGTCGGCAGTCATTAGCATGTAGAAGACCTGATTCCAGCCACCTGCAGACAACACGCCTGCCAGCAGGGGGCCCAGAGCTGCACCTATCACCACAAACACAAATAGAATTTTAGATTTGGGCTTAAAATTGACTAAAACTTTACATTTCAAGATGTGAGCATATTTTGGGATTTGACTACTTCAAATATACAATGTTGTGCTGAACATTCACTGTTTGCATGGCAGCCAAGCAAAGCATGAGAAGCTGCACTTCCTGTAAGGTAGGTGACGTTTACATCTATTATTCTGGTTCCTTCCTTCCTGATGGCAGCTTCAGTCAACAAGCAGCACAGCATGTTTCTATTTGCACTCTGTACAGGTGGAACTCTAACAGCATTAGAAAAGTGATTAGCCTGTGGGGCCCTCTGATAGCAGAGGGCCCCACAGGCTAATCACTTTTCTGCAGATCTAAGGGAGGTAAACATCTCATCATAAACTTCACTGACTGTTTTTTTAACTGATAAAATTAAAAGATAGACTACATCAGCCTATGACTGAACAGGTTCCTGCTGTCTGAGCTTAGTGGTTGTATGTAAAATAGAATATGCTTTATTGTCCTACCAGGAACATTTTGTGAGTGAGTGACCACAACACTGGCCATTCAGTTGGACTTATAAACAAACAAGAATAAAAATGAATAGAGATTTGCATATCAGAAAGCTAGAAATATGTATTGAGGCATTTCTTGCCCTTTTCTTTTTTTGGAACAAGCGGGTTCTGATTGGGATACACAATACATCAAAGGTGTTACCATGTCGACCATCATGTTGGGGACCAGGTCACTGTTGAGCCTGTGGAGGTTCACAGGTTGTGAACTCAGCTTTCACTCGCTACTGAGAACAATCTGTGGCAGATTTCCTGTCTTTAGCAGAGGTTGCACTCTGGGAAGTGGTGTTTTGGAGCTTTACATCAAAGAAATCATTAATCAGATAAAATAGGTGGGAAGACTAATTTATCATTTCTGTTTTTGTCATTATGCTGACAGGAAATATTTTGTTCTGCTGCGAAAATTTGACTCCTATTTTTATTAATGGCATAGAACAGTAGAAGGCATGTGGTTAAACAGCAGCTTACCCATTTAACCACTATGCAACTATCTATCTATAGTTACTAAACATTGATCTGGGGCCTCATTTATAAAGCGGCATACGCACAAAAAATGTGTGGTGCCATATTTTACGCATTAGTTGGCATGTATATAAATGAACATTGCGTCAAAGTTTGAGTAAATATACGCACACTTTGTTTTGTGTGTGGAAAAAGTTTGTGTAAATACCCAGGGTATAAGTACCCTGGGTATATACACAACTACAAAGCGTCAAAACTCACCCAAATCTGACTACATTCAGTTATTTAGACCACGAAGCATCAAACCAGATGTTTTTTCCTGATTTTAATATTTTATTGTTTAAACATAAACGATGAAACTCAACTCCATTTATCCTCAGACAATAACCTAACACGCAAATAAATAAAATAAAATGAAAATTATGTGAAAACCTCACTTGAATGTAAATAGTACTTTTCCTCAGTTTTTGTCTCATAAAGATCTAACGCATTGGTCTCTGTGCGTTAGTGCATGGAATGAAATGCATCTATGGGGTCATTTCATTCTCACTAGAAAAGAAAACAGGGTTGGATCAGCAGATTAACTCCAAACAGGTTTGATTATTTTTAAGATGATTAAGGTGTGTATGCAATCACAGATATATAAGTAGCTGCACAAAGGAGAGCTGCGTAATTGTGGAACGCTTTGGCTCTGATGGAGAACATCGCCAATGGAGGGAGAGAATGATCATATTGATCTTCTGGGAAATGTTGATGCTGGTTTATTGCTCAGACTGATCATCCTGGAGCTCTGAGCAAAACTTAAAGAAGGAGCCATGCGGTACCAGTACCAGTGCAACTGCAGTCATCCTTCAGTCGAGCCGCCCGCTTTGTAAATGCTCCTTTATGGACAAAAAGCATCTTCATTCAGTTAATGTGCAACCTATGCACATGATTTCTCTATTTAGATCCCAGTTGAACGCTCTGCTGTTCAAACAGGCATCTACTCAGGACGTTGTGGGCCGGTGGGCAGAATACTTCGAAGACCTCCTCAATCCCACCAATATGCCTTCCATTGAGGAAGCTGAGCCTGGGGACTCGGGGTTGTGCTCTCCAATCTCTGGGGATGAGGTTGCCGAGGTGGTTAAAACGCTCCTCGGTGAAAGGGCCCCGGGGGTGGATGAGATCTGCCCTTAAGGCTCTGGATGTTGTAGGGTTGTGTTGGCTGACGCGACTCTGCAATATCGCATGGACTTCGGGGGCAGTTCCCCTGGATTGGCAGACTGGAGTGGTGGTCCCCCTGTTCAAAAAGGGGGACTGGAGGGTGTGCTCCAATTATAGAGGGGTCACACTCTTAAGCCTCCCTGGCAAGGTCTATTCAGGGGTCCTGGAGAGGAGGGTCCGTCGGATAGTCGAACCTCGGATTCAGAAAGAGCAGTGTGGTTTTTGTCCCGGTCGTGGAACACTGGACCAGCTCTACATCCTCGGCAGGGTCCTGGAGGGTGTGTGGGAGTTCGCCCAACCAGTCTACATGTGTTTTGTGGCCTTGGAGAAGGCGTTCGACCGTGTCCCTCGGGGAGCCCTTGGGGGGTTCTCCAGGAGTATGGGGTACCGGGCCCTTTGATACGGGCTGTCAGGTCCCTGTATGACCGGTGTCAGATTCACTTACTTACTGCCGCATTGCCGGCAGTAAGTCGGGCTCGTTTCCGGTGAGAGTTGGACTCCGCCAGGGCTGCCCTTTGTCACCGATTCTGTTCATTACTTTTATGGACCGAATTTCTAGGCGCAGCCAAGGTGTTGAGGGGATCTGTTTTGGTGGCCTTAGGAGCGCATCTCTGCTTTTTGCGGACGATGTGGTCCTATTGGCTTCATCAGGTCGTGATCTGCAGCTCTCGCTGGAGCAGTTCGCAGCCGAGTGTGAAGTGGCCGGGATGAGGATCAGTACCTCCAAATCCGAGGACATGGTCTTGAGCCAGAAAAGGATAGAGTGCCTTCTCCGGGTCGGGGGGGGGGGGGTGTCCTGCCCCAAGTGGAGGAGTTCAAGTATCTCGGGATCTTGTTCACGAATGAGGAAAGAAGGGAGCGGGAGATCAACAGGCGGATTGGCGCAGCGTCTGCCGTCAAGCGGGCGCTGTACCGATCCATCGTGGTTAAGAGAGAGCTGAGCCAAAAAGCGAAGCTCTGGATTTACCAGTCGATCTACGTTCCCACCCTCATCTATGGTCATGAGCTTTGGGTCATGACCGAAAGAACGAGATCACGGATACAAACGGCCGAAATGGGTTTTCTCCGTAGGGTGGCTGGGCTCTCCCTTAGAGATAGGGTGAGAAGCTCAGTCATCCGGGAGGGACTGAGAGTAGAGCCGCTGGTCCTTCACATCGAGAGGATCCAGTTGAGGTGGCTCGGGCACCTGGTCAAAATGCCTCCTGGACGCCTCCCTGGTGAGGTGTTCTGGGCACGTCCCACCGGGAGGAGGCCCCGGGGAAGACCCAGGACACGCTGGAGGGACTATGTCTCTCGGCTGGCCTAGGAATGCCTTGGGATTCCCCCGGAAGAGCTGGAAGAAGTGGCCGGGGAGAGGGAAGTCTGGGCCTCCCTTCTGGAGCTGCTACTCCCGCGACCCAACCCCGCATAAGCGGAAGAAGATAGATAGATAGATGGATAGATGGATGGATGGATTTATTTTTCTTTAAAATGTATTATCTTTTTTTTGTGACCTTATGTGCCCTGAAAGCACCTTTTAAATAAAATATCTAATTATTATTATTAAAGATACTTATACAGCAGTATAAGTATCGCGAGTATAAGTACTCACCTACAAACAAGGACGTTGCCATGGTTATTGCTTCACGTGGTGGCAGACTTCTGGGTATTTACACAAATTTACATAATGTACAGTATTTATGAGTGGCGACAGAGGGACCAGCAGCTGCGCTTTATTTCCCGCAAATTGGGATGTATAAATGAAATGTGCACGACTTTATACATCCTGATTTTTTTGTGCGCCGCACTTTTCTAAATTTGTCTGTACGCCAAGTTTTAGTGTGAAAACTGTGCACTCTTTTATGCATGAGGCCCCTGGTGTTTCTGTGCTTGACTGCTATGTGTCAGCTAGGAATAACAGGAGAACAATTACATTCAAACTCTTGATCAGTGACGTACTGCTAACTTCAGGGAGAGAATAAATAGTACTGACCTACAGATCCTGTCCCATCGATGATGGCTGTGACTGTGGACAAAGCCCTGGCATTGCCTTTCAGGCTTTTGTGTGTTCCCTGTTATCGAAAACACAAAAAGAGAGAATCACAGAGGAGAGGTGTACATGTGAAAGAAAAACTATTTAAAACATAAAATAGATATTAGTGTGAAATATCTACCAGATCTGCTGACACAGCAGTTGTTATGAGAGCATATGGTCCGTTCACCAGACCTCCACATACGAGCAGCATTCCTGGGAAACACCAAATCAGTCAAACTTTTGTTGCTAAAGACTAGCTAAATGTCCACAGGCAGCATTTCCCATTAAACCATTTGCTCTGCATGCTGTCAGTCAATCAATCAATCAATCAATCAATCAAGTGTATTTATATAGCACAGTTCAGCAACAAGGCATATCAAAGTGCTTTATATCATAAAAACACAAAAATACAAAGTCATAAAACACACAGTCAACAAGTGAAACATTATATTTTGGTTAATGTTCCAGTGATTATGGTTCAAAAGCAACTCTAAACAGATAGTTTTTTGGTTGTTTTTTTTTTTTTTACAGTTTTCTGAAGGTTTGTTCCAGATTTGTGGTGCATAGAAGCTGAAAGCTTCTTCTCCATGTTTGGTTCTAGTTCTGGAAATGTAGTGCAGACCAGAACCAGGAAACCTGAGAGGTCTGGAAGGTTGATACCCCAACAGCAGGTTATTAATGTAATTAAGCATACATAAAGCTCAATTTCACAAACAATGAGGATAATCAGTGACAAAAGTAAGCATAAGGAAACCAATGCGAAAGAATTAAAGTTCACATTCACAGCAAGTTACCCAGCTACTTCAGAACTAGGTTTATCATTTCATCTGGAAAATGAAGAAAGCAGACCAATTTATTTTACCCAAAGTAACTTGATTACTTTGGACTAGAAAGATGTGAAATTCATTTTTGTGCACACTCCAGAAATATTTTTCTATTAAATCCAGTCCAGAAATTGGACTGGATTGGCTGTTGATTGCTCCTCATTGTGACAGAATGGACATTAGAATTATTACACCCCGTCCCTTTTTTTACTTTATTTAAAGACTTCTATTGATTATACTCTTAAGCTGCAGTTCTACTTGAACTGAGATGTATTAAACTGCAGTTCGCCACCAGTTGGCACATGGAGCACGGTGAGCACTCCTGACTCAGCGACCCAACGGCAATTTAGTGCAGTAATGGCTGGTCAGCGGAGGCGCTCACTGTCGCTCTTGTCTGTGTTAACAGCGTTCAGAGAATAAAAGAACCTGCGAAAACCACACTGCTTAATTATTAAGTGTGCAACATCATGCTGTGTGATAATGAAACAGTGACAGAGGAAAGACAGGTTGTTGTTAGGCAGCCATTTCTAATACAGTGTATTTTTTCTTTTCTTTTTCCACCCAGATAAAAAGGCTTTATTCTCCTCTCTGTGTTCTCTCTGTCTGAACACATGCTCAGGCTCAGGGATCCCAAAATGCTGGACTTGACTGAATTGATGTCAGTACAGGAGAAGGCAGCGCGCTGAAGGTAACCCTAGCTCGGCTTTGGTCTTAAAGGTGGGGAACTTTCTTCACTGTTTCCTGTACTTTCTACTCATTTACTGCATGACCTCTCAAGCTTTTCTTCCATCTGTTTACACAAACACTCATACAATAAATACAACAAATTTCTCTAAATGTTTTCCATCTGTTATTCCATCCATCTTGTAGACCTACTACAGTAGTCCTGTCCAGTCATCAATCTTCCCATCTATTCCAATGAGAACATTTAAGCGTTTCATTCAAGATCTATTTGATCATATTGGTACAATACGGCTGTTGGAACAGATACATCTGCAATTTTTCTCACATCCCCTTTCTTCTGAAGCTTTGTGCATTGCTATATTTGCTGCAACCAAGACTTGAAGCTTCTAAGATTAGTGACTTGCGGAGCTCTAAACTTCTGCTTTCCAAGACATTTTCTATGCAACTGTCAACAGAAAACAAAAGCTCTACACAAAGAATTGCATCTAGTATTTTAAGAGTATGGCTTTAGAAATTCTTGCCAGAAAAAAACAAGCCTGTTGAAAAAAGACAGCAGCTTCTCACCAACGGTTGGTCCCAATCCCAGCTGGCTGATCATAGAGAAGCCATAGAGCTGCAGAGCAAAAAACAAACAGAACCAGAAGAATAATGTGCATCGATATTCATAACTGATCCAAACTAATCAGGAGGACCTTTATATAACATGCATTATATATAATTATACACAGGGACGTGTTATCAACCCTGTTCTGGACAATTAAATACTGTGCTTATTTCCTAGGAACCAAAACATGAGGAAACTTACTGTAGGAGCAGCTAGAAGTAGCATAACTGCACATGTGCTGGCTCTCTTCCCCAATTTATCAGAGATCACTCCTGCCAAGATCCCACCTGTATGGTCATAGACACACACGCACACAGAATTAATTATGCCATTACATCAGGAAAACATTCATGCTCATTCCTGCAAAAATAAACTGAAGCTAATTTTCAATTTACACACAAAAAAGCAGTGAGGAAAAAAAGCCTCAGATTCCATCTGTCATGTTCTGTGTATTTAATTAGAGTTTTCTGTGTTCCCGAGTCTTTGTGTTGTCCTGTCTTCCCCTTGATTGTTTCCCAGGTGCGTCTCGTTTCTGTGATTACCCTCCCATGTATTTAATGTCACCTGTGTCCCAGCGTCTCTGTCGGGTCCTCGTCTCATTTGGTGTCTATGTCCGCAGTCAGTTGTATCAGTCCACTCGTTTGCTCTGTTGCTACCTGTGTTGAGCCCCTGTTTCCGGCTCAGCAGTGCTGCCGGGGTTTTGGACTTTTGGATTTTGGTTTGCCATTCTCACCATTAAAATCATCATTTTCATTTCTACCTGGGTCTCAAGCGTCTGCCTCACCTCCTCATCACACCGTTCCATGACACCATCAGTAATTGGAAGAAAAACAAAAAACTAACCGTACTCAATGAAAAACATGAAACAAATACTTTTATACTTTTAATGGTTGGAGAAAAAATTTTAACAATAAAAAAATTAAAAATCACTGACCCACAATTCCTCCAACATCAAACAAGGTGGAGAGATCTCCAGCTTTCTTTGCATCCAAGTGAGCTGAACAAGAAACAAGAACCATCAGTTCTATCACATTCCTCTCGCCAGAATAAAGGGATTTCAGCACAATTCAGTTAATTTATAACGTACAGATTCAAAACTACATTTCTTAAGGCATTTTATTTTATCTTGAGGTTATTCAATGACAGACTATTTTTTTTCACAGCGCATACAACATGCCTGAGGAGGGAACCATTCACTGAAATCTGTTTGGTAAAATGTTTCCACAGATGTGATTCTTCAAAGTCATTTTATACACATGGAACATCATGTGTATGCTCCATGTGTATAAGTTTGCTCATTTCAAGCAAACTGAAATGAGGCAAAATTTTAAGGAGGAAATTGCTGAACAAGGCTGGCAGGTTGTTTACCCACCTGCTTTGGTGATGTAGAGGGGCAGCCAGAAAAGGAAGGTATAACTGACCAGCTTGGCAAAGAGCAGGCAGAGAGAAAACTCCACCACTCCCTATAGAAACAAAGAGCATGTGACAACTGACTGATGTGACAGCAAACCCAGCAGAGAAGCAGTGTCAGTAAACTGACAGGTATTCGCAGCGCTCCCATGAAGCTGATGGCAGAAGGCTCTGACTCGCTCTTCACCACCACAACCGGCTGGGCAGGGACACACACAGCGTCCCGGGGCAGCAGCAGCTCCGTGTCGTAGTTCTGCATCAGGACGGAAACAGGAACAGGAAGACCACAGATCAGCTGCAACTCAACGGAACTGGCTGACACCAACACCAGCTCAACAGCTAACTGCCTCAGAAAAAAGCTCAGTATTGTAACCTCAGTTACTTCAAGATTCTCAAGAGGTAGAAAAATGAATTTATGATGCTTGAAAAATTTTATATTTTTAAAGCAACCAAATTATTGTAAAAATATCTGTGATTAAACTGCAATAAAAAAAGAGAATTAAAAAAATTAATAGAGGAAAAAAAATATCAAAAAGTCCCACACTGCTTTTGATCTTCTGATTTTTGAGGAGAACATTCAGTCAAAACTCAACAAATAGAAAGTCTAATTTAACAAGCAGCAGCAGACAGTACTACAGTGACAGTAAAGAGAAACTCCTCACCAGATTTCAGTTCAAGCTGGTTTGTCAGAATAAAGAAAAGGTAAATTCTCTGGTCCTCATCAATAAAATTATCAATATTTCCAGATATTATATCTATTTCACTACCTGAAAAATGACCAGATCCCATTTAGCAGCTCAACATGGTAACACTTTATATGAAGGGGTGTGCATAAGACTGACACGACATAAACACATATGGAGCGATGGCCAGTACACGGCAAGATGGGGTCCTCTGCACTTGATAAGGTGCTATACAAGTACAAAGCCATTTACCATAACACCTGTCATAAACATGAAAGAGTCTTCATGAACATTTATGGCTGTTGTAATGAAGGGTCAGACGATAAATAATGCCACTTTCAATACAAAGTTGCATTAAAAGTGTCAACTTTGTATTATTTTGTAAATAATATTTTAATGCAAAGTTGCATTAAAACTTGCATTAAAAGTCCATTAACAGTGTCAACTTTGCATTGAAAGTGTCATTATTTACCGATTGACCCTTCATGACAAAAGTCATAAACATTCATCAAGACTCCTTCATGTACATGAACATGTTATGTCACATTTATGACAGTGTCATGTCAGTCTTATGCATACCCCTTCAAATAAAGTGTTATCCTAAACACTATATTTACAGGAATACTAACTGTCAAAAGACTAAGAATCTATGACTTAGTTTAATAACTGATTAAAAAGTCTTATCTCTCAAAAGAAAATGGCAGTAAAAGTTAGGTCTGCAAAGATTTTTTTAGGTCATAACAGACCAAACACAGGATATATTATGCACATATTAAAAATGCATTACAGCATTACACATTATAATAGCTGTGCAGAGGTACATGTGATAAAACTGAAATCAAAACCAAATCAAAGTAATAGGAAATGTGAATGGGTGAAATCCTGCCTAAGTGTTT
The DNA here is from genome assembly GCF_002775205.1 of Xiphophorus maculatus. Classification (NCBI taxonomy): domain Eukaryota; kingdom Metazoa; phylum Chordata; class Actinopteri; order Cyprinodontiformes; family Poeciliidae; genus Xiphophorus; species Xiphophorus maculatus. The sequence continues at coordinate 48,029 of NC_036449.1, read as the reverse complement.
TCCAGACACCTCAGAGCTGAGTCTAAATGTTGATGCTCTGGAACAACAAATCCCTCATTTAGCAAAACTGTACAGCCAAATTATTCAGAGGCAAAATCCTGAATTTGTATTCAAATTTAATACGATTGAATATGTTGTTGTTGTTCACAAAGACTTAAACATTTAGATTCAGCCTAAAACATAATTACCAGTTAAGCTGGAGATCACTGACAGAACTGACCTTCCTATTTTGAAGACATTCCTTAAAAAAGCTGTAGCCCTAAAACACAATACGAAGGAAACATTGCGTTCAATTCAAAAATACTCTGATTAAAAAAAAATAAATGTTACTTATGCGAGTGTCATCAAGTTTGTTCAAAGAGTAGTAGTGATGTTGAAGGTTATGATTTAGTAGTCACTGAATTGTAGCTTCTTATTTTTTTCTAGAATTGTGGGACTAAGAGCCATTTTATCATTTACAGTTTTGATTTTCACTTATATATAGCAGCTCAAAATTAATTTGTCATATCTGACTATATATGACATATGACAAATTATAAAGTCCTGGAGTTCTGAGTGGGTAGTATTAAAACTGTAAGAAAAAAGGCTTCTTGAGATAAAATAGCCAGACATATAATTGCAGCTGACCTCTCCATCCCTTCAGTTCTGTTTTAGATGGATTTTTGTGTTTAAAAAATGTATATGGTCAAATATATAACTAGGTCCATGTCAGGAGTTCACAGAGCAATACCATTACATTACAACATCTAATGTAATGACGCATTCATCCAGAGAGATGCACACCTGCTTTTTGTTATCCTTGTATTGCAAGTATACTTTTGGATGTCCATTTGCTCCATTCCAACTTTTGGCTGAAACCTAAATAAAGACAGATTTACTACATAAAACAGGTAAACACACATGGGAAGGATAAAACAAATGTCCTTTACTCACGCTGTTGCCAGGAGACGGGTTCTGAGTATATATGCCTTTTAAGTCATTCGGATCTGCGGAGGGGAAAACCGGTTAGTTGAATATGGCAAAACTGTGGAGCGAGAAAATCTATCAGCCTTATTCATGCTTTTATTTTGAAATGATTGCTCATTCAGCAAGTCTGGAAGGTAAAGTCTCTGACACAAGCATATCAGGCTGGAGTCAAACAGTAAAATCTCTGACCAATGACTAACGTAAGCTTTAGAAGTTATTTTGTGAAAACAATGCATCTTCTAACAACCTTTTTGTTTATTCCCCTACACTTATAATATTAGAAATCATTATTTAGTATTATCATTATTATTGGTGTGAACATGTTCACTTTAAAAAAAAAAAAAACTAAAGCGGACATTTTGAACCCTGTTAAAACTCTGATATGTTTTCACAGACTGGTGTTACACTCTTTACATAATTATGATTTTAATGACTTTTAGACTTACGTTCAATAAGGAAAAGGAAACAAATGACTCCCATGGCTGCGATGATGAGGCCTGGTACAATGAAGGAAAGGCCCCAGTTAGAGGAGACCCAGTAACCTGCGATCAGAGAACCCAGGATGTTCCCCACTGAGGTGTGGGAGTTCCAAAGTCCCATGATGAGCCCACGCCTGCCAACACCACAAGGTTTCATCACTAAGCCCGTCAAGCCTCAGCCTATATAAGCTTCATTTATCTTTACATGAAAGCTGTGAACTATTCTATCTTACCTTCCTTTTCCAAACCAGTTGCCAATGCAGGTCACGACACTGGGCCAACCAGTAGTTTGAACCAAACCATTGGCCACCTAGAAAAACAAAAAGAGAGCCACATCAACTTCCTGTACACATATCAACTAAAAATACATAATCCGAAGTAAATAGTAAATGCTCCAGCCCTCCAGACAGTTTGTGTGCAGTTACATTGAAAAAAAGAGAATGTAGCTCCAACTTAAAGAAATTGAGATAACTTGTTACAGACTTGATTAAGTCTGACAAACTTAATCAGACTTAGTTTATGTACGTTTGTCTGACATCGTAAATTAATAAACTTCACGTATAGGATACATTTTATTTGATTACTTGTAATAAATTAGATAATTTTTTTTAGAGTTGGATCACTGATTTTCTTTTTTCAGTACAGCTGTCCTGACTGAGAAGTTCCAACTAGCCTGGTTAAAACGGGTGTTGTGTGCATCTTACCTGAACAAATATATAGAAGCCGAGACTGTGAATGTTGTAAATGTAACCAAGTCCAAACAGGCAGGTGAAAAGTCCACTGCTCAGCATTCCCACTGTGAGATACAGCCGGATAGGTAGGCGCTCCCCAATGATGCCGCTGCACAGGGGGAACAGCAGCAACATGCTAACTCACATTCATCTATGATGTAAAAGCCTGATTCATAACTTTCATAAAGAGGATCTGATTCTGTCAAATTTCTTTTGCTTATGTTAAAGTTTATTGAAGTAAAACAGAACAAACAGAACATGTTACATCCTTGTATCTGTTGATAATTTTGTGTTTTTGAACTAAAATAATTCAGAAACTGTGAAGAAGGGATCAAATACTTGATTCCCTCATTGTAACATCTGATAATTACTTCAGTAGAACTCTAGTACTAAGTGATCTAGTATCTAGTAAACACCAAACTAGTATTAATAATTTAGTGTTTATGTGATACTGAAATCTCTTTCTCACCATTCAATATCTACTAAATCAACTTCCCCTTTATGTTAGTTTTATGCTAGCTTTGTGCTAGTTTGTTAGCTTTATACTACAATTATCGTAGTCTTATGCTAGTTTTATGCTAGTGCAATCATATTGATGTCTCACCTGAGGTACATCCCAATGGCATAGGCACAGAGAAAAGAGTAGTCCATGGCTCCTAGCAGCTGCTTGTAGTTGCTTTTATCTAAAATTCAAATATTAATTACTAAACAAAGATTATGCAGCTAGCAGTGTATTACTGTATAACTGATAAGGGTTCTTTCCAACTTGATTGCCCTGCTTATGCTTTTTTGTTTAGTTTGAGGCAACAATTTTTGGAAATAAAGCAAAAAAGCACTAAATCCACAACAGCTCTCAAGTACTATATACAATTCTTTATTTATACTGGAAAAATCTTGAGTCTAATGGTCCCATTTACAGGAGAGACCTGTTACATACATCACAAAAAATATACTGACAGCTCACTGTTCCTGTGGCAAAAGGTTTTATGGATTGTTTGAGTTCAAGTATACAGTAATGGACCTTTTTACAGTGTGCTTTCAGTAAGATAACCTGCATTTCAAAGTGCAGTGTGATCCATCAAAAGCATAGCCTGGATTTCTTTCAGTTTAATAAATCCCCAAATGGGTTTATTGGACAGCTAAAGAATAACCGACATACAAGTTGATCAAGCGAACATCTCCCTCTCCTGACAAACCTTCTGGATATCTCAGCAGTCTTTTCATATCCCAGACAATCTAACTGTAGGTTACAACTGTGAGTATTCCTGATTACATCAGACCAACAAAGCATATCACAGATACTTCTAAAACAGAATATGTCCATGAATCTTTGAACAAAGAAATTATTTTGCAAGAAAGGACAATAAAAATCTGTTTTTCTCCACTGAACTATGTCAGTTACATTGCCTCTGTGAAAAGGAGTTTATTCTGACTAGCCTCACTGCTTAAATAGAGGTGGAACAATGTCCAACATATAAAACATAAAAAATAATCTAGCGTGCACCGATTGCAGTTTTCTGACCAGTCACTGATGACCTATCTTTAAAAAGCCTCATGGGGCCTCATGTATAAAAGAATGTGCAGTTTTCAAACTAATACTTGGCATATGAACAAATTTAGAAAAGTGCGGAGCACAAAAAAAAAATTGGATGTATAAAGCCATACATACTTGCGCACCTTTCCTTTATAAATCCTAATTTGCGGGAAATAGAGTGAAGCTGCTGATCTGCCCATCGCCACCCATAAATACATTATATAAATTAGTATAAATACCCAAATCTGCCACAACGTCAAGCACTAAGGATGGCAACGTTCTTGTTTGTAGCAGTATAAGTATTTATAATATTAATAACTATATATTTTATTTAAGAGTGCTTTCAGGGCACATAAGGTTACCTAACAAAAATAAAGATAACAAATTTTAAAGAAAAAAAATCAAAATTAAAAAGAATTAACAAAAAAGAAAATAAAGAGCTTGTGCAAATGCCTGTTTGAACAGCAGAGCATTCAGCTGGGATTTAAAGACACAGCGTGTCAGAGAGTCCTTCATATTCATAAGTTGTACATTTACAGAATAGAGATGCTTTCTGTCCATAAAGGAGCATTTACAACGCAGGCATGGCTTTACTGAAGGCTAACTGCAGCTGGACCGGCACCGATACCCAACTGTTGTGACTTTAAAACACTTATGTTGTTCGGTATATTTGCATGATAAGTGACTGATTTACAATTATATGTTAAGCATAATTTACATGATGATTATTATTAATTGTATTGAATATGATTGTATATAATTACTTAGGTGAAGTGAAATATATTTAAGTGCAAGACATGATTTATTGGAATAGAGGAAGTCTTTTATTTTGAAGAATGCTTAAGGATCTGTTACTGTTTGTCACTATCTTGCTTTGTTGACTTTTGATTGCTATTGGTTACGAACAGCTGTTGCCCGTTATCAGCCGACGCCGTTCTTTTTCTCTTCAATAAATACTGAACAGAAAGGTTCAGTAAAGGAAATACGAGCCTCCGTCTTGTTTGAGAAGAAGCTTTACTCCGTAACACCAACAGCTCCTTCTTTAAGTTTTGCTCAGAGCTCTAGGCTGATCAGTCTGAGCAATAAACCAGCATCAACATTTCCCAGCAGATCATTATGTTCTCTGAATACACGTTCCCTCTGAATTCTTCCATTGGCGATGTTCAGAGGGAAAGCCCTCCTCAGTTAGCGGCTCACCTTTGCGCAGCTATTTATATACGTGTGATTGCATACACATCTTAAAAATAATCACTCATTAAAAAAAAGAAAACAGCGTTGAATCAGCAGATTGATTATTGAGAATGAAATTCCCCCTTATAGATGCATTCCATGCGCGTCAGCACAGAGACCAATGCGTTACATCTTTATGAGACAAAAACTGAGGAAAAGTACTATTTACATTCGAGTGAGGTTTTCACATGCTTTTATTTTCTTTATTTTGTGTGCATGTTATATTATTGTCTGAGAACAAATGCGGTTCAGTTTCATTGTTTCCGTATAAACAATAAAAATATTAAAATCATGAAAAAACATCTGGTTTGATGCTTCCTGTTCTAAATAACACTTAATGTCATCAGACTTCAGTGTATTTAGGTGAGTTTTGACGCTTTGTAGTTTGATATTGTCCACAGAAAACGTTTGCATGGCTGCCGCACATTTTCACAAAAAGATCAAAAGTTTGTGTATATTTACGCACGTTCATTAACACATTCATTTTTATACATGCCAACTTGTGCATAAAGTATGGCGCCGCATATTTTTTGAGCATGCACACGCTTTGTACATGAGGCCCCAGGTGTTTTGGATTTTTGCTGATACATTTTCTGAAATGTTGCTAAATATAGCAAGAAAGTTGCTGAGTTGGCAACAGTGGGGTGACTATTGTTAACTGCCAGCATACAGACATGACCTGGTGAGTGAGGAGGGTATTTTATTTTTAGAAATTTGCTGTGGTAGATAAGATCAGCTTCACATGCAAGTATTGGCTGACCTCCCAAAATAAAGGAAATCTTGGTCAATTTATCGATGCACCTCTAAAATAATCACAATAGAGTGGAGCAGATAAATACCAAAAGGTTTCCAGCTGCACTCCATCTCAGTGTGGAGTGAAGGGAAAGAGGCTTCCTGGCCTCCACTGCTGGCCACAGCGCCGGTGGCGGCAGCCAGCTCACTGGCTGCTGAGCAGTTCTTATGAAGCTCGCTCTGGCAAAAATAAAGAAAATACCATCAAGAACTGTTCAATCTCAAGCTCCATATAGACATGGCATTCATTTCCCTAAGGATGTTTTCTATGCCTAAAGAGCAGCTTCAGATTTTGTATCAGGTCCTGATGTTAGTCTTTTGCTGTAATCAGGAGAAAAAAAATTAAAAACTTTAAGCTGAAACAGGCTGTTCAAGACTATTGGCATCAACAAGTCAAAACCTGTACAGAAATCTGGTTGTCAGCCAGATTTCAGATAAACATGACTCCCTAATGGCAACATCAAAATAGCTTCCATCATGGCAGGATTGTTGAGCAGAACAAGCCAGGCCTCTCAGAAGAAGCCATCACTGGACATGTTTCATGATGGGAACGTTGTTCATGATCACGGCATGATGATGTTCCCATCATGCTGTGAGCCAAAGTCCACAGGCTGGTCAATCAATCAGTCAATCAAGTGATTGATAGATTCCAGCATTATTGGATATAGCACTATACACTGGCAGGGTCTTCTGTTCATCCCAGTGGAGGAGGTAATGAACGGGTCCTTCAGCTGAACAGGCTGGAGTTAGTTTGTCTTCAAGGGGAATAATATCCCTGTTTTAGACTCTGAAGAGGAGTGGAGATGGATGGCGAAGGATGTTTAAAAAACAGATCATGCAGCAACGTTCCCATCAACCTGCTGGAAAAACTCACATCAAGCATGTCTAAACAAACTTCAGAGATAACCAACAGGATGAGTCAACACTGTGCTACTTTTGACACTTCTGGTTCTGTTTTGGGTTTTGCTTGGGCCATATTCTTGAACTCTAGACAATGAGCAGCTTGTTTGAGTTTAGATGTAATTTTCAAATGAACTGCTTTCCCTATTTGTTTTATCTCTGCTTTAAATACGAATACGAAACAAAGAAACAACCTTCTTATAATCCAGCAGTGTGAAATGTGACAGCTAATTTCTTCCTAGTTGTCAGGTTTTGATGTATTAGATGATATTAGAAGTCCACACACAAATGTTACCTTTACGATACTGATGGGTTTCCTGGAAAGGTGAAAGCTAGTGTAAAGCAAGAAGGTCAGCATGAAGGTCAGAGCTCGGTACCTGCAGGAGAAACACAGCATCATAGATCCACAACATTTCTTTTCCTCATGCTAGCTACAGAAAGGAAATCCATATCCCAATACAAAAACCTGGACTGTGGGAATATGATCCGACTTTCCAACATCTGTAACCAGCTAGTCGAATGCATGTAACTAAAGAGGTGAAGCTGAAAGTTTGTTTTTCAACAATAATCTGCTAGGTTCACCCATCCAAATGATCAGAATCATGTGTTCTGATCACTTCCATGACCACAGATGTATAATATGAAGAACCTAGGCATGCAGACCGTTTTTCAAACATTTGTGAAAGAATGGCCCACTCTCAGTAGTTCAGTGAATTCCAGTGTGGAACTGTAATAGGATGCCACCTGTACAACAAATCCAGTCGTGAAATTTCTTCCCTCTTAAATGTTCCACAGTCAACTGTATTATAAGAAAATGGAAGTGTTTGGGAACGACTCAGCCATGAAGTGGTAGGACACAAACTGACGAAGCGGGGTCAGTGGATCCAGAATAGCATAATACCAAGAGGTCAACAACGTTCTGCAGAGTCAATCACTACAGAACTCCAAACTTCACGTGGCCTTTAGATTAGCTCAAGAACAGTGTACAGAGAGCTTTGCGGAATGGGTTTCCATGGTGAAGCAGCTGCATCCAAGCTGTACATCAACTAGTGCAATACAAAGCCTTGGATGAAGTGGTGTAAAGAACACCACCACTGGCGAACCCTACCTCTGGTCAATGACTGCTGGTCAAACCACCTTCAAAAAAAGCTAATAGAGGAATGCAGGGACAAAGGAGTGGATGAATAGATGGAGGGACGGATGGAGACCTACCATTGTTCCCTGTTGAAGGACACCAGCAGATGGATCCCTGGAGGAATAGGAGCCATGATGTGAGTAAAATGTGAGTTTCAGGGTAGAATTTGGTGAAATAAGTTCAGCATTCCAAGCGGCCTCAAACTCAAGATGAAGTTAGTCATCTTCCTCTTCACAGTAGACCGGCAGGTACATGGACGCCTGGAGGACACATGGCTGACACCTGAAAGTGGAGGTGGAGGAAGCAGAAGAGTGAATAGGTGGGAGAAATGACAGAATCATCGAAATAAAAAAGAAAGGAAGGATCTTAAACAAGACAAAGCTCTACAAAGGTCTCCATGCTGAGCTAGGGTAAATATACCTTAAATAAAATATACTGTAATTCTTCAATCAAAAATCAAATGTAGATGACTGTATGCCGCAAAACAGGTTTTATTCCTTTGACACAGGTTTACTCTTAATAATCAGCCTTTTCAAAAATTTACCAACTTTTAGTTTATTATTGGTGAATTTGAAACGACAGTTGTCTTAAATCTTCTTTTCATTTGTTATCGAGATGTTTGCATTATTCTCTGGAATGCTGCATTTTTAACTGTGGTTTTGTGATGTTAATAGTCTCCTTTTTCCAGCCTCTATTCCATATGGATAAATTAACACAAACGTTTCAGAAGTCTCAGTTTACAGATGGAGTCAATATAGAGCTTTCAACCAGTGTACTACATCGGCCATCAAGCATGGTGGTGAAAGAATCACGGTACGGATTAGTTTTGCTGGCAGCGTTTTTGCTGTACTAATTAAATATAAAGAATAAAGACAGACTACTTAAAAAACAACAAAATTAGAACATCAGAACTATTGCAAATGTCAGGAGTAATGAACAAAACTGAGCAAAATGAACCCGCCCTTTATTATATTTGCCTTATATTTGTCTTATATTTAGGAAACTCATTCATAGTGCAAATCAGATAAATGTTATTTTTTAATCTTGTCTTCATGCTTCTCCTTTCTATTGCCCTGGGAAACTGTCCATTTAATCTCCAGAGTTCATCAAAGCTTGGCCAATTAGTTTTCTGTTTCTCTACTACTGATATTCAGGAAATGACGAGAAAAGGAAAGTCAATTCTCCAGAGTAATGAGTCATGGTTTAACTCTTGAAGTTCCGTGGTGACAGGCGCAAAGAAAGCGGCAGGTGTTGCGTGAGGTTTGAGTCAAAAAGCTTGAAGCCTTCATCTAGAAATACAATCTTCAAATACAAATGAACCGTATGTGCTCCTCAGCTTCTCTAGTTTAACCATCATCTTCGCTGCTCATCACGGATGTTCAGACGTGGCTGCTGTGTGATGAGCAGAAAGCCAAACATTCCTGCATAACCCATCTTTAGAAATGATCCGATCTGTCATTACATACAGATAAAACTAGAGTGAGATATAGAATCAGGAATAACATCTCTGCGTTATGCTTTAATCGATACTCAGAACAATGTTGGCTACCGTCGAGTTCCAGGTTCAAACAGCAGCTAGCTAAACCACATTAAAGCAAGACTGACCCCATCAGTGCTCAGTATTCTTCCCAGGACTGTTTTCACCCCCAAACCACATTTATTCTGCTCATCTTACCGTGTTCACCGCTGTTACGGACTTTGCTTATCTGTACGGAACACAAGAGCCGCCACTTCCTAGTTTGCTGAAAGCTGGCAACAGTCAACATCCAACCACACTCTTCCACAAAGAGACACTCACTTAGCGACACACAGCGTGTATGGCAAGACAATTTAGGATGTAATGCTTAACCCTCTACGGCTACTCAATTGAAAAATACTCAGTGGTTGACTGTCAGGGCCAGCAGGGCATACCTGTCAACTCTACTGTTTTTTCCCGAGAAACTACCGTATTTTACCTCAATCCAGTATTAGTATTTTCCCGTAAATATCCCGTGTTGCGCGTACTTGTTCAGCGCTCTTATCTAGACAACTATGGACACCGTGACGGCTCAAACAACGTATTTCAGCGACGTTGTCTAACTTTATTGGGGACTGCCACGGCAATGAAAGGCATTTCAGTGCCTCCATGCAATCAGTGCATGAAAGGCACCTGGGTGATTCTCAGAATTCGGTACATTTTGGGGTCTCAGGCAGTGACGTCAGACCACTTTTTTCAGTAACGAGTAATCTAACGCGTTGCTATTTCATATCCAGTAGTGATATGAACTACTGGATATGACTACAGTTACTTATCGAAATCACTTTACATTACTGTGCGTTACTATCTTCTTTTGTTATTTAATCGTATTTCCTCTACGCGTTTTGTCGAGTGACCGACGTCTCTATGCGACAGAAATGTAAACAATGGAGGGAGATGCGCATTTTGTTGGTGGAAAATCTGGAACTATTTTGAGTTTCTGTCGCCAAGTCCGATTATGATAAGCAGCTTTGGGATTTTTTTTTGTTTTTTAAGTCGCTTGCAAATTTAACGAGTGGCGGGTTGCGCCTTTTTGGGCTTGTTTTTGAGCGTGAAGTTACTCATTTGGGCTTGGAAATAAGCAGAGACTCATAATAAATCCCAGAATTTATCCGTCATTAAGGTAGTTTTAGTCAGGCTCTCCCTGTCCATCATTTCCCGGATGATCCGTCCCGCTGTGTCTTTGTTAATGTCAAGTTAATATATTACCTCTGAGTGACGTCGAGCTTCGCGTTGCGCTCCAGAAAACTGCAAACATCGAGACTAATTTGAATAGCGCAATAAACGTGAAAACAACCACGAATAAACATGTCCGTAGTTGCCAATAATTATAATGTCAACTTAACGCCATTATAATTATTAATATTAAGATAAGTGTCACAAATCTGTGCAGCCATCTGAGTTGTGGAGCTGCAGGAGGAGCTCTGTGTGCTGCGCTTTGACACCAAACGCAGGGCCGTAACGCAGAACCTGGAGGCTGGGGGTATGGGGGCTTTAAAATCCTTCTTAGAGTTTTTCAGACAACAGTGGAAAACAAATTAATCACGTTTTTTATTTGTACTGTTGTAATTATTAAACAATCTCCTCTTCAGTTCAACCTTATAAGTGGATTTCATGATTCATGTTCTGTCCTGTCCATGCTGTGTAAACACTCATTCAGCTCACCTGCCACACCTGATTGCTTACCTGTTCCACCTGGTCCCCTCCCTACTTAAACACCTCTCAGCCTCTGCCTCCTTGCCAGGTTATCGACAGCCACGAGCCAGTAGAGATCCAGCGTTTCCTTCCAAGCTTTCAGTGTTTTTTTTTTTTTTACCCTTTTCTGTCCATGTATTGTTACCATTATAAAATAGCTTACAATTAAGTATTGGCAAAGCTCAATGTAATTTTCACAGGAGGCAGAGCGTTGTTAGCAGCTGCTGAAAGTAACTAAAAAAGTTACTTTTAATGTAACTTAGTTACTTTCCAAATCAAGTAGTCAGTAATCTAACTAAGTTACTTTTTCAAGGAGTAATCAGTAATCCAATTAAAGTTACTTTTTCAAAGTAACTATGCCATCACTGGTCTCAGGTTACTTAAAAATATACCACAAAAAATTGTGTTTTTGAACACTTCATCAATCGAAGGACTCTTTGTACCTCCAAGAAAATGTTTCCCCACTTTATGCATAAAATCCCAAACAGAATTACAAATTTCTTTGTTACTTGCTGGTTGCTTTAAATTCAAACGCGTAACGGGACAATTTGATTCTTCTGAGTATAACTCTATAACATAATTAAACTAATTCTTCCAGTTCCTTTGAGATCACATGTAACTTGATTAAAATAACTAATTGTAAGTATATTTTATTTGATTCTGAATCATAAGAATTAGACTGATAAGTAGAATATGGCAACTGGATGTAAAAGCGCTTTTCATAAATCATGAAAATACTCTTTAAAATAAACACTAAATCAGCCTTTTTTATGCTTTTCACTCATTCTTTAAACCATGCATACAGTCCAACAAATATTAGTCTAATATTTGCTGTTATTTAAAAAATCATAACAATGTATCACATAATAGGGTTGAACCGAGTGTAAAAGTTGACCAGACTGTAACGGGGTTATACACTGGCTGGTTTAACAGTCCAATGTTCAACCCCATTCCAAAAAACACTGTTTTTGTAACGGGGTTGAAAATCTTTGCTAAAAGTTGCCATAAGTCCACATCAGCTAGGGTATGGAGGAACATATATGATTGTAGCCCGGGAATTACTTAGCCTCACAGGACACAATAACTGGGGTCCTTAAAGTGCAGTATATTTTATTTCTAGTTGAGACAGATTGAACAAAGTTGTCTTATTTCCTTACTTTTGTTCATAAATCAGAACATATGCATACCAAACATTGGGTAGCTACTGCTGAAATGTGGCAATCTCTAAAATAACAGAGTAAATGCACAAAAAGGAAAATACAACGTATAAAAAACAATAAAAGAAATACGGCAGTGGCCTCTAGGTACACAAACAAAATACAGAGAGCTGCATTACACCGCACTGATTTAGAGCACGTGATCTTGATATGACTTATTTATTAACACTTACATTCCACAGTAATGTCTCAGTTCACTCTTAATACTGGAGCGCATCGATGATCAGACATCTTATCATCACGTGCAGGAAATGGCCGCCCTGTACCACAGACAGGTTCCCTGAACCATCCATTTCACAAACACACCATCTCATTAAAATACTGACTGAATACTGGAAATTGTGTTTTTCTCTTTTGTACCTCTAAAATCCTGCAAAGGTGATTCTCTCCTTAACATATTTTTTAATTTATTTTAACAACTCAATTTTGAGCTAATTATTAAGGAATAGGAATCCAGGAGGCAGATGGAGGCATGGGCTGGTTAGTAGAAAAGTTGAAAACGGTCCAAAGACCATCCACGTCCCCCTCGCCGGAGGCTATAGGGGGCGCGATGCGCAGGCCATACTGTCCCGAGGACCCCCTACGCCGCAGCGATCACCTCTCATTTAAGCCCGAGGGTGAGTAGGTGTCCAATTTAGCAGCCCAAATCAAGGCTGCTTTTTTCCTTTGGCCTAAAGTCCAGGTCGGATCATGCTCCAGTACCATGAGCCTCACGGAGCTCCATCCATGCTGCACGAAATGTGCATTAAGCAGGGAAAATGGCTTCCTCCTCAACCGTCGGGCTACATCTCGCTCATGCAAAACCAGTCGGGCCAGCATTGTATTTGCCGTATGACCCACAAATCTGGTTCTGCAAACCCGGCATCTTATTAAATAAACACAATTTTGTGTTTGTGGGCCCCCGCTAAGCGGGACAAAATAAACTTTGTGGGTATGGTGGTTCAGCAGCCATTTCTGGTGTCTGAAACACCATCCCTGTCCAATTGTGCTCGGCTCAGTCTGTGATCTGAGTTTGGCATGAACGAGATGGTCCTTCAGGTTTCTGTTTCATCGGAAAGCAGGTATGACTCTCCTGTCGGTCAGCCTTCCACTAACAGTTTGGAACCCTACAAAATTTTGTCTCAAACCACAGGCCAGATTGACATTAGCAGGTGAGTAGGTGCTGATGAAAGGAAGTGTCACGGTCTCATCCGGCTGCTTGGATTCAGAAAAGGCCTTCAAACACCTCCGTAAGAAGGACCTCTGGTACCCTCTGCTGGACAAAGCCGAAAACAGCACCCTAACCGCCTCATAAAAATCAGATTTTTGTGTGCAAATCCTGTGAAATCGAATTAATTGTGATTTAACTAATCCTGCAAACGTGTGCTTTGGATGGAAACTGGATTTAAACAACAATGCATGCGTATCAGTGGGTTTGAAGTAGACTTTGATGTCTAATTGGCCGGTGTTGGTGAAATTTTGCCCTTTGAAAGTGGTGGTATCCAAGAAGTCCACTGCAGTAAGGCTGGTATCCAAGAAGTCCACTGCAGTAAGGCTGGTGGACGACTTTAATTTGATGGAGGCGTTGTGAGTGTTCAGGGTGTGTAGAAAGCGGTTAAACTCCTCCTCTGAATGAGTCCAAACACCCCAGATGTCATCCAAATACCTGTAATAATGCAGCGGTTTCTTATCGCAGGCATTTAGGGCGGACTCCTCCCATTCGGCCATGAAGATGTTCGCGTAGGCCGGCGCAAACCTCTTTCCCATGGCAGTTCCCTTCACCTGCAAGAACCACTCCCCGTTGAACTGGAAATCATTCCTGAGCAAGTTGATCTCTAAAAGTTGAATGATTTCCCGGTCTGGTCTCCCTCCATCAGGATTCTTACGAAAGACATTTTGGACAACGTTTATACCCTCTGCAGTGACAATATTTGTGTATAAGCGGTCTATGTCAATGGTGAAAAGCAAGGAATGTACAGGAATTTGGATGTTTTTCACAATCTCAATAAAATGATAGGTGTCCTTGATGTAACTTTTATGCAATTTTGACAGGGGATTTAAATAAAAATCAATAAATTCAGCCGTCCGATACGTCTCGCTGCTGCAATCCGAGACAATGGGCCTACCCGGGGGGATTTTGTATGGCACCGACCATTTAACTGGTTCCTTGTGTATTTTCGGCAAGATATAAAATAATCGGGGCCTAGGTTCCAATGGAGGTGACAGGTAAGTCTTTTGTTTTGCCGAAATGAACTTGTTTTTGTGTAACCGATTAAAAATTTTAGCCACAATGGGGATGGTCTCCGGGTAGATGGGCTTCTGCAACTTCTGGTAATAATTCGGGTCAGATAGTTGTCTGTAACATTCCCACAAATATTGCCGTCTGTCCAGAATGACAATTGCACTCCCTTTGTCGGCGGGCTTAATGACAATCTGCTCATTATCAATTAATTCCGCTAGTGCTAAAAACTCAGCCTCCGTCGAATTAGGCTCCAATCGATCACGTTCGAAATTTTCCTGGAAAAATTCCAGGTCGGTTAGAGTTAGGGTTGGGGTAGGTTGGGGAAGAGAGCCAACCTCCCGAGTGGGAGGCTGGAGAGGCACGGGCCATCCTGCCCCTTCGGCTGCGTGCTGTACACTGAACTTGACAAACACAACACTCAGTTTTTAGACACACCCCTTTCTTTTCTTTCCCTTACTTTCTGCTGTTAAGGAGAAAAGTTATTATGTTAGCTTAAATTTTGGAAAAGCATGGCTCTCCTTTTCCTCCTGTTAGCCGGGTCGAGCGGGGTTCTCCGTGAGCGTCCTGCAACCGCGTGCTGCTAAAACGAAACAACAACAAAACGTGTTGACGTCACAGATCACGGAGTTTTAATCTCATACAAAGCAATCGACAACAAAGTTGCAGAGATACAGAGATATGCATTTTCTCATGAAAATAAAAACACACAAGGGAAGACAAACGAACACAGAGACAGACAAAGGCGCCCGCGTGGAGTAAAAAGATGGAAAAAACTCTCTCTTCTCCGGTGTTGACCTGAAACTATAAACCAAAAGGGTGTTTCCCTATTTAATATATGCAAAAAAGGCGTTCTGTTGTTTTGACCAATCAGAGACCTGGTTCAGCCTCGAAGGTGCTCTGTTTTTTGTCCAAGCAAATCGGAGGGAAACCCCCAGTCCTGCACGAATATCCCCCGCACCGAAGTCCTGTTATAAATCTCGCTGACTCTCCTGGAGTTTCTTCCTACCACATTCCAGCTGCCGTTTCCATGGAGATGCTAATTTTATGGCTTTTGTATGCTCTTAAACAAACAGTTGAAGGCGTCTGCTTGTCTCCTCGGGCCTCTTTCGAAAGGTCACCCAAAGCCTGTTTTTTCAAATACGAGTGATTAACACATGTGGGAAGATTAAGTGTATTTTAGCATTAAATAATCATTTTCCTTAGCACTGCAAATTAGAATTAGTACTTGTCTTTCTTCTTGTTTTTGTTTGTTCTTAATTTAGTTTCTTCTTTGTTTATTTAGCGACGTTTCGACATAACTTTGTCTTCTTCAGGCTTTCTTTCTTTTAATTTAGTTAAGCACCCTCTTTAGCTTTCTAACTTTCTTTACACTTAACATAAAACACTCTAAACTTAGGGTTACACTGGGGTTAGGGGCCGGCCCGCCCCGTCCGCGGGGGGGCCCGGAACGAAAGTCGCTCGCTCGGGGCTACGGCTCGGACGGGCACCCTCCCTCCCACCCCCTCCTTACACCGCCTTCCCAGGGGCACGGAGCCGAGAAAATGTCTAAGTGTCGACGGGACTCAGTGCAAATTTCTCGACTCGAAGACCGGCCGCCTTCCCAGGGGCACGGAGCCGAGAAAATGTCTAAGTGTCGACGGGACTCAGTGCAAATTTCTCGACTCGAAGACCGGCCGCCTTCCCAGGGGCACGGAGCTCCGGGCCTTGCGTGCTGGAGGGTCCAGTCCGAGTTAGGGGTGCTTAACAGTGGGATGCCGCGGTCCGGAGGGGGCGTGAGGTTCCAGGACTTCCAGGACTTCCAGGGCAGGGCACCTGCGCGGGCGGCCGTATCCGCAGCACCTCACCGTCCTCGGCCTCGAGGCTCCGGAGGACCCCGGTGATTTTCGACCTCCATAAATTTTTTTAAAAACGCATTTCCCCGGGGAAAGCCGCATATTGCCGGAAAGGCCAGAGTCCGGAGTAGCCTGGTGTGGTCGTTTGGCCTCTGAGACGTCCGTAGGCGGAATTAAAAATCAAAAACCATAATTGGTCAAAACGGTCAAAAATGCACTTTCCCGGGGACCAGGGGGTTCAAGACCAGGATCAATAAGCCCAGCACAATGCCCTGATCACGCCTATGTGACTCCCATCATCCTGGGATAAAGTTGAATTTTCGGACTTCCAGAGGGGGTCACATGCAGCAGGCGGCCGTATCCGCAGCACCTCACTGTCGTCGGCCTCGAGCTCCCGATGCCCCGGTGATTTTCGACCTCCATAATTTTTTTTAAAAACGCATTTCCCCGGGGAAAGCCGTATATTGCCGGAAAGGCCAGAGTCCGGAGAGTAGCCTGGTGTGGTCGTTTGGCCTCTGGGACGTCCGTAGGCGGAATTAAAAATCGAAAACCATAATTGGTCAAAACGGTCAAAAAGGCACTTTCCCGGGGGCCAGGGGGTTCAAGACCAGGATCAATAAGCCCAGCACAATGCCCTGATCACGCCTATGTGACTCCCATCATCCTGGGATAAAGTTGAATTTTCGGACTTCCAGAGGGGGTCACATGCAGCAGGCGGCCGTATCCGCAGCACCTCACTGTCGTCGGCCTCGAGCTCCCGATGCCCCGGTGATTTTCGACCTCCATAAATTTTTTTAAAAACGCATTCCTCCGGGGAAAGCCGTATATTGCCGGAAAGGCCAGAGTCCGGAGTATCCTCTGGTGTGGTCGTTTGGCTTCTGGGACGCCCGCAGGAGGAATTAAAAATCAAAAACCATAATTGGTCAAAACGGTCAAAAATGCACTTTCCCGGGGACCAGGGGGTTCCAAACCAGGATCAATAAGCCCAGAATATTGCCCTGATCACGCCTATGTTACTCCCGTGTTCCTGGGAAAAAGTAAAAATTTCGGACTTCCAGAGGAGGGCACCTGCGCAGGCGGCCGTATCCGCAGCACCTCACTGTCCTCGGCCTCGGGGCTCCGGAGGCCCCGGTGATTTTCGACCTCCATAAATTTTTTTAAAAACGCATTCCTCCGGGGGAAGCCGTATATTGCCGGAAAGGCCAGAGTCCGGAGTATCCTCTGGTGTGGTCGTTTGGCCTCTGAGACGTCCGTAGGCGGAATTAAAAATCAAAAACCATAATTGGTCAAAACGGTCAAAAAGGCACTTTCCCGGGGGCCAGGGGGTTCAAGACCAGGATCAATAAGCCCAGCACAATGCCCTGATCACGCCTATGTGACTCCCATCATCCTGGGATAAAGTTGAATTTTCGGACTTCCAGAGGGGGTCACATGCAGCAGGCGGCCGTATCCGCAGCACCTCACTGTCGTCGGCCTCGAGCTCCCGATGCCCCGGTGATTTTCGACCTCCATAAATTTTTTTAAAAACGCATTCCTCCGGGGAAAGCCATATATTGCCGGAAAGGACAGGGTCCGGAGAATCCTCTGGTGTGGTCGTTTGGCTTCTGGGACGCCCGCAGGAGGAATTAAAAATCAAAAACCATAATTGGTCAAAACGGTCAAAAATGCACTTTCCCGGGGACCAGGGGGTTCCAAACCAGGATCAATAAGCCCAGAATATTGCCCTGATCACGCCTATGTTACTCCCGTGTTCCTGGGAAAAAGTAAAAATTTCGGACTTCCAGAGGAGGGCACCTGCGCAGGCGGCCGTATCCGCAGCACCTCACTGTCGTCGGCCTCGGGGCTCCGGAGGCCCCGGTGATTTTCGACCTCCATAAATTTTTTTAAAAACGCATTTCCCCGGGGCAAGCCGCATATTGCCGGAAAGGCCAGAGTCCGGAGAATCCTCTGGTGTGGTCGGTTGGCCTCTGGGACGTCCGTAGGCGGAATTATAAGTCGAAAACCATAATTGGTCAAAACGGTCAAAAATGCATATTTTCGTCCAAAATCAACCATGGGCCGACAGCCCGCGGTCCAGAGAAGGGCCCTGTGCGGCGGAGTCGTCTTTAAACGGTTCACAGGAGCCGTGATAACCGTCGGAAGTTTGGCGGACCTCCAAACCATTGCCCATCCCCGCTAAAATCGGGGCTTCACCCAGGCTCGAGGGATAGCTAGGATAGGGAGACCTTACGGAAAAAAACCCCACCGGCGGGATTATAGGAGACAGTTGGAAAAGTGGGCTTCCAGCGAAAAATCCCCAAATTTTTCGATCCAGGGCGGTTCTAGGGTTCGTCCTAAGCCCAGATAAGGCTCCGTATTGAACTTTTTGGGGCTTTTTCCAGCATTTTAAGCCGTTTTTCCAGAATTTCTCTCCGCTTCTCTGGATCTCTGTGGTGGGCTCTGGACGGTGCGGTGAGAGCCCAGACAGGTTCCGTGGGAGTTCCAGAGCATAGAGAAGGCTCCTTATTGAACTTTTTTTCGGCTTTTTCCAGCATTTTAAGCCGTTTTTCCACAATGTCTCTCTGGCTTTGTGGATCACTGGGGCGGTACAGGAGTGGGCTCGGTCCGGTCCGGTGAGTGTCCCAGGCCCATCTGATGGGCCTGGAGCCTGTCTGGGTCGGTTCTGAGCTCCGTGGAAGCGAGAAAGCACGGGCAAAGGTGAGCCGGGCTGAGGCCGAAGACGGTGCTCTGTGGACGGCTTCGCAGCGGTCCCAGGTGCTGGCTGGAGCTCCTAGCCCTGGCCGTGGGCTCCGGCCGGTCCGGTGAGCGTCCTCGGTCCATCTGATGGACCGGTGGCCTCTCTGGTTCGGTTGTGAGCTCCGTGGAAGCGAGAAAGCACAGGCAAAGGTGAGCCGGGCTGAGGCCGAAGACGGTGCTCTCTGGGCGGCTTCGCAGCGGTCCCAGGTGCCCGTTGGAAGTCTGAGCTCTGGCTTTTGGGCTCCGGCCGGTCCGGTGAGCGTCCTCGGTCCATCTGATGGACCGGTGGCCTCTCTGGTTCGGTTGTGAGCTGCGTGAAAGCTCGGTGGAGGACGGGCAGGGCAAAGGCTGCAGACGGTGCTCTGTGGACGGCTTCGCAGCGGTCCCAGGTGCTGGCTGGAGCTCCTAGCCCTGGCCGTGGGCTCCGGCCGGTCCGGTGAGCGTCCTCGGTCCATCTGATGGACCGGTGGCCTCTCTGGTTCGGTTGTGAGCTGCGTGAAAGCTCGGTGGAGGACGGGCAGGGCAAAGGCTGCAGACGGTGCTCTGTGGACGGCTTCGCAGCGGTCCCAGGTGCTGGCTGGAGCTCCTAGCCCTGGCCGTGGGCTCCGGCCGGTCCGGTGAGCGTCCTCGGTCCATCTGATGGACCGGTGGCCTCTCTGGTTCGGTTGTGAGCTGCGTGAAAGCTCGGTGGAGGAGGACGGGCAGGGCAAAGGCTGCAGACGGTGCTCTGTGGACGGCTTGGAGCGGTCCCAGGTGCTGGCTGGAGCTCCGAGCCCTGGCCGTGGAAGTAGGGCCGAAGGCGGGCAGGGCAAAGGCTGCAGACGGTGCTCTGTGGACGGCTTGGAGCTCTCCAAGGTGCTGGCTGGAGCTCCGAGCCCTGGCTGTGGAAGTAGGGCCGAAGGCGGGCAGGGCAAAGGCTGCAGACGGTGCTCTGTGGACGGCTTGGAGCGGTCCCAGGTGCTGGCTGGAGCTCCGAGCCCTGGCCGTGGAAGTAGGGCCGAAGGCGGGCAGGGCAAAGGCTGCAGACGGTGCTCTGTGGACGGCTTGGAGCGGTCCCAGGTGCTGGCTGGAGCTCCGAGCCCTGGCCGTGGAAGTAGGGCCGAAGGCGGGCAGGGCAAAGGCTGCAGACGGTGCTCTGTGGACGGCTTGGAGCTCTCCAAGGTGCTGGCTGGAGCTCCGAGCCCTGGCTGTGGAAGTAGGGCCGAAGGCGGGCAGGGCAAAGGCTGCAGACGGTGCTCTGTGGACGGCTTGGAGCGGTCCCAGGTGCTGGCTGGAGCTCCGAGCCCTGGCCGTGGAAGTAGGGCCGAAGGCGGGCAGGGCAAAGGCTGCAGACGGTGCTCTGTGGACGGCTTGGAGCTCTCCAAGGTGCTGGCTGGAGCTCCGAGCCCTGGCTGTGGAAGTAGGGCCGAAGGCGGGCAGGGCAAAGGCTGCAGACGGTGCTCTGTGGACGGCTTGGAGCTCAGGGTTAGGGTTAGGGTTAGGGGTTAGGGTTAGGGTTAGGGTTAGGGTAAGGGTTAGGGTTAGGGTTAGGGTTAGGGTTAGGGTAAGGGTTAGGGTTAGGGTTAGGGTTAGGGTTAGGGTAAGGGTTAGGGTAAGGGTTAGGGTTAGGGTTAGGGTTAGGGTTAGGGTAAGGGTTAGGGTTAGGGTTAGGGTTAGGTTAGGATATAGGATGAAAACCAGAAAATGAGTGTGATCAAGCTCAATAACTCCAAAAGTATTTGAGGTAGTGGGCCCATACTTGGCCTCCAGAGTCCTCGGGAACATGTCCACGTAGCCTGTAAGTTTGGTGGTTGTGGGTCCTTCCGTTGACATAGCTGCCATAGACACCCATACAAAAAAAAAAGTGATCAAGCTCCATAACTTCCGAACCATAGGATGACATGTGACCAAACGTGGTGTGTATACATGTGTCGACCCCCTCCAGGTCTCCACCGAGTTTGGTGGCTGTGGCCCCTTCCTATGACATAGCTGCCATAGACTCCCATTGATTTTGAATTTTTGCTAGGAGCGTCGGATCGAGCTGGGATTGTGTTTTCCGTGCTCAGCCGATCCCCCTGAGTCCGCAGACATGTCATTTGCCACGGTTGGTGGAGTTTGCAAAAAGGGTAAAAATTGCTCTAAGTGTTGTGTTTTTGGGTACTTGTGGGAACCTTACCAGAGTGCGTTTTGGAGTGTCCTGAGTGCCTGGAGAGTGGTCCTGGGAGAGGATTTTGGGCGACGTTCTGACCCCTGTGAGGTTAGGTTAAGTGAAGAATCTTGGGTTTGGTTAGGTTAAGGGAAGAATTTTGGGCTTGGTTAGGTTAAGGGAAGAACCTTTGGTGAGGTTAGGTTAAGGGAAGAACCTTGGGTGAGGTTAGGATATAGGATGAAAACCAGAAAATGAGTGTGATCAAGCTCAATAACTCCAAAAGTATTTGAGGTAGTGGGCCCATACTTGGCCTCCAGAGTCCTCGGGAACATGTCCACGTAGCCTGTAAGTTTGGTGGTTGTGGGTCCTTCCGTTGACATAGCTGCCATAGACACCCATACAAAAAAAAAAGTGATCAAGCTCCATAACTTCCGAACCATAGGATGACATGTGACCAAACGTGGTGTGTATACATGTGTCGACCCCCTCCAGGTCTCCACCGAGTTTGGTGGCTGTGGCCCCTTCCTATGACATAGCTGCCATAGACTCCCATTGATTTTGAATTTTTGCTAGGAGCGTCGGATCGAGCTGGGATTGTGTTTTCCGTGCTCAGCCGATCCCCCTGAGTCCGCAGACATGTCATTTGCCACGGTTGGTGGAGTTTGCAAAAAGGGTAAAAATTGCTCTAAGTGTTGTGTTTTTGGGTACTTGTGGGAACCTTACCAGAGTGCGTTTTGGAGTGTCCTGAGTGCCTGGAGAGTGGTCCTGGGAGAGGATTTTGGGCGACGTTCTGACCCCTGTGAGGTTAGGTTAAGTGAAGAATCTTGGGTTTGGTTAGGTTAAGGGAAGAATTTTGGGCTTGGTTAGGTTAAGGGAAGAACCTTTGGTGAGGTTAGGTTAAGGGAAGAACCTTGGGTGAGGTTAGGATATAGGATGAAAACCAGAAAATGAGTGTGATCAAGCTCAATAACTCCAAAAGTATTTGAGGTAGTGGGCCCATACTTGGCCTCCAGAGTCCTCGGGAACATGTCCACGTAGCCTGTAAGTTTGGTGGTTGTGGGTCCTTCCGTTGACATAGCTGCCATAGACACCCATACAAAAAAAAAAGTGATCAAGCTCCATAACTTCCGAACCATAGGATGACATGTGACCAAACGTGGTGTGTATACATGTGTCGACCCCCTCCAGGTCTCCACCGAGTTTGGTGGCTGTGGCCCCTTCCTATGACATAGCTGCCATAGACTCCCATTGATTTTGAATTTTTGCTAGGAGCGTCGGATCGAGCTGGGATTGTGTTTTCCGTGCTCAGCCGATCCCCCTGAGTCCGCAGACATGTCATTTGCCACGGTTGGTGGAGTTTGCAAAAAGGGTAAAAATTGCTCTAAGTGTTGTGTTTTTGGGTACTTGTGGGAACCTTACCAGAGTGCGTTTTGGAGTGTCCTGAGTGCCTGGAGAGTGGTCCTGGGAGAGGATTTTGGGCGACGTTCTGACCCCTGTGAGGTTAGGTTAAGTGAAGAATCTTGGGTTTGGTTAGGTTAAGGGAAGAATTTTGGGCTTGGTTAGGTTAAGGGAAGAACCTTTGGTGAGGTTAGGTTAAGGGAAGAACCTTGGGTGAGGTTAGGATATAGGATGAAAACCAGAAAATGAGTGTGATCAAGCTCAATAACTCCAAAAGTATTTGAGGTAGTGGGCCCATACTTGGCCTCCAGAGTCCTCGGGAACATGTCCACGTAGCCTGTAAGTTTGGTGGTTGTGGGTCCTTCCGTTGACATAGCTGCCATAGACACCCATACAAAAAAAAAAGTGATCAAGCTCCATAACTTCCGAACCATAGGATGACATGTGACCAAACGTGGTGTGTATACATGTGTCGACCCCCTCCAGGTCTCCACCGAGTTTGGTGGCTGTGGCCCCTTCCTATGACATAGCTGCCATAGACTCCCATTGATTTTGAATTTTTGCTAGGAGCGTCGGATCGAGCTGGGATTGTGTTTTCCGTGCTCAGCCGATCCCCCTGAGTCCGCAGACATGTCATTTGCCACGGTTGGTGGAGTTTGCAAAAAGGGTAAAAATTGCTCTAAGTGTTGTGTTTTTGGGTACTTGTGGGAACCTTACCAGAGTGCGTTTTGGAGTGTCCTGAGTGCCTGGAGAGTGGTCCTGGGAGAGGATTTTGGGCGACGTTCTGACCCCTGTGAGGTTAGGTTAAGTGAAGAATCTTGGGTTTGGTTAGGTTAAGGGAAGAATTTTGGGCTTGGTTAGGTTAAGGGAAGAACCTTTGGTGAGGTTAGGTTAAGGGAAGAACCTTGGGTGAGGTTAGGATATAGGATGAAAACCAGAAAATGAGTGTGATCAAGCTCAATAACTCCAAAAGTATTTGAGGTAGTGGGCCCATACTTGGCCTCCAGAGTCCTCGGGAACATGTCCACGTAGCCTGTAAGTTTGGTGGTTGTGGGTCCTTCCGTTGACATAGCTGCCATAGACACCCATACAAAAAAAAAAGTGATCAAGCTCCATAACTTCCGAACCATAGGATGACATGTGACCAAACGTGGTGTGTATACATGTGTCGACCCCCTCCAGGTCTCCACCGAGTTTGGTGGCTGTGGCCCCTTCCTATGACATAGCTGCCATAGACTCCCATTGATTTTGAATTTTTGCTAGGAGCGTCGGATCGAGCTGGGATTGTGTTTTCCGTGCTCAGCCGATCCCCCTGAGTCCGCAGACATGTCATTTGCCACGGTTGGTGGAGTTTGCAAAAAGGGTAAAAATTGCTCTAAGTGTTGTGTTTTTGGGTACTTGTGGGAACCTTACCAGAGTGCGTTTTGGAGTGTCCTGAGTGCCTGGAGAGTGGTCCTGGGAGAGGATTTTGGGCGACGTTCTGACCCCTGTGAGGTTAGGTTAAGTGAAGAATCTTGGGTTTGGTTAGGTTAAGGGAAGAATTTTGGGCTTGGTTAGGTTAAGGGAAGAACCTTTGGTGAGGTTAGGTTAAGGGAAGAACCTTGGGTGAGGTTAGGATATAGGATGAAAACCAGAAAATGAGTGTGATCAAGCTCAATAACTCCAAAAGTATTTGAGGTAGTGGGCCCATACTTGGCCTCCAGAGTCCTCGGGAACATGTCCACGTAGCCTGTAAGTTTGGTGGTTGTGGGTCCTTCCGTTGACATAGCTGCCATAGACACCCATACAAAAAAAAAAGTGATCAAGCTCCATAACTTCCGAACCATAGGATGACATGTGACCAAACGTGGTGTGTATACATGTGTCGACCCCCTCCAGGTCTCCACCGAGTTTGGTGGCTGTGGCCCCTTCCTATGACATAGCTGCCATAGACTCCCATTGATTTTGAATTTTTGCTAGGAGCGTCGGATCGAGCTGGGATTGTGTTTTCCGTGCTCAGCCGATCCCCCTGAGTCCGCAGACATGTCATTTGCCACGGTTGGTGGAGTTTGCAAAAAGGGTAAAAATTGCTCTAAGTGTTGTGTTTTTGGGTACTTGTGGGAACCTTACCAGAGTGCGTTTTGGAGTGTCCTGAGTGCCTGGAGAGTGGTCCTGGGAGAGGATTTTGGGCGACGTTCTGACCCCTGTGAGGTTAGGTTAAGTGAAGAATCTTGGGTTTGGTTAGGTTAAGGGAAGAATTTTGGGCTTGGTTAGGTTAAGGGAAGAACCTTTGGTGAGGTTAGGTTAAGGGAAGAACCTTGGGTGAGGTTAGGATATAGGATGAAAACCAGAAAATGAGTGTGATCAAGCTCAATAACTCCAAAAGTATTTGAGGTAGTGGGCCCATACTTGGCCTCCAGAGTCCTCGGGAACATGTCCACGTAGCCTGTAAGTTTGGTGGTTGTGGGTCCTTCCGTTGACATAGCTGCCATAGACACCCATACAAAAAAAAAGTGATCAAGCTCCATAACTTCCGAACCATAGGATGACATGTGACCAAACGTGGTGTGTATACATGTGTCGACCCCCTCCAGGTCTCCACCGAGTTTGGTGGCTGTGGCCCCTTCCTATGACATAGCTGCCATAGACTCCCATTGATTTTGAATTTTTGCTAGGAGCGTCGGATCGAGCTGGGATTGTGTTTTCCGTGCTCAGCCGATCCCCCTGAGTCCGCAGACATGTCATTTGCCACGGTTGGTGGAGTTTGCAAAAAGGGTAAAAATTGCTCTAAGTGTTGTGTTTTTGGGTACTTGTGGGAACCTTACCAGAGTGCGTTTTGGAGTGTCCTGAGTGCCTGGAGAGTGGTCCTGGGAGAGGATTTTGGGCGACGTTCTGACCCCTGTGAGGTTAGGTTAAGTGAAGAATCTTGGGTTTGGTTAGGTTAAGGGAAGAATTTTGGGCTTGGTTAGGTTAAGGGAAGAACCTTTGGTGAGGTTAGGTTAAGGGAAGAACCTTGGGTGAGGTTAGGATATAGGATGAAAACCAGAAAATGAGTGTGATCAAGCTCAATAACTCCAAAAGTATTTGAGGTAGTGGGCCCATACTTGGCCTCCAGAGTCCTCGGGAACATGTCCACGTAGCCTGTAAGTTTGGTGGTTGTGGGTCCTTCCGTTGACATAGCTGCCATAGACACCCATACAAAAAAAAAAGTGATCAAGCTCCATAACTTCCGAACCATAGGATGACATGTGACCAAACGTGGTGTGTATACATGTGTCGACCCCCTCCAGGTCTCCACCGAGTTTGGTGGCTGTGGCCCCTTCCTATGACATAGCTGCCATAGACTCCCATTGATTTTGAATTTTTGCTAGGAGCGTCGGATCGAGCTGGGATTGTGTTTTCCGTGCTCAGCCGATCCCCCTGAGTCCGCAGACATGTCATTTGCCACGGTTGGTGGAGTTTGCAAAAAGGGTAAAAATTGCTCTAAGTGTTGTGTTTTTGGGGTACTTGTGGGAACCTTACCAGAGTGCGTTTTGGAGTGTCCTGAGTGCCTGGAGAGTGGTCCTGGGAGAGGATTTTGGGCGACGTTCTGACCCCTGTGAGGTTAGGTTAAGTGAAGAATCTTGGGTTTGGTTAGGTTAAGGGAAGAATTTTGGGCTTGGTTAGGTTAAGGGAAGAACCTTTGGTGAGGTTAGGTTAAGGGAAGAACCTTGGGTGAGGTTAGGATATAGGATGAAAACCAGAAAATGAGTGTGATCAAGCTCAATAACTCCAAAAGTATTTGAGGTAGTGGGCCCATACTTGGCCTCCAGAGTCCTCGGGAACATGTCCACGTAGCCTGTAAGTTTGGTGGTTGTGGGTCCTTCCGTTGACATAGCTGCCATAGACACCCATACAAAAAAAAAAGTGATCAAGCTCCATAACTTCCGAACCATAGGATGACATGTGACCAAACGTGGTGTGTATACATGTGTCGACCCCCTCCAGGTCTCCACCGAGTTTGGTGGCTGTGGCCCCTTCCTATGACATAGCTGCCATAGACTCCCATTGATTTTGAATTTTTGCTAGGAGCGTCGGATCGAGCTGGGATTGTGTTTTCCGTGCTCAGCCGATCCCCCTGAGTCCGCAGACATGTCATTTGCCACGGTTGGTGGAGTTTGCAAAAAGGGTAAAAATTGCTCTAAGTGTTGTGTTTTGGGTACTTGTGGGAACCTTACCAGAGTGCGTTTTGGAGTGTCCTGAGTGCCTGGAGAGTGGTCCTGGGAGAGGATTTTGGGCGACGTTCTGACCCCTGTGAGGTTAGGTTAAGTGAAGAATCTTGGGTTAGGGTTAGGGTTAGGGTAGGGTTAGGGTTAGGGTTAGGGGTTAGGGTTAGGGTAAGGGTAAGGGTTAGGGTTAGGGTTAGGGTTAGGGTAGGGTTAGGGTTAGGGTTAGGGTTAGGGTTAGGGTTAGGGTTAGGGTTAGGATATAGGATGAAAACCAGAAAACGCGTTCGGACAAGCTCGATAACTCAAAAAGTATTTGAGGTATGGGGCCCATACTTGGCCTCGAGAGATCCTCTGAGGGGACCCACGTACCCTGTAAGTTTGGTGGCTGTGGCCCCTTCCTAAGACATAGCTGCCATTGACTCCCATTCATCGGTCGAGTTCGGACAAGCTCGATAACTTCCAAGTATAAGCGGCAAGCTGACCAAACTCGGTGTGTATAGAGCCCTTGCCCTCCCACCTTCCCTCCAGGTTTGGTGTCCCTGGCCCGTTCCCTTCTTATAGCTGCCATAGACTCCCATTGATTTCAAGTTTTGCTAGGAGCGTCGGATCGAGCTGGGATTGTGTTTTCCGTGCTCGCCGATCCCCTGAGTCCGCAGACATGTCATTGCCACGGTTGGTGGAGTTTGCAAAAAAGGTAAAAATTGCTCTAAGTGTTTGTGTTTTTGGGTACTTGTGGGAACCTTACCAGAGTGCGTTTTGGAGTGTCCTGAGTGCCTGGAGAGTGGTCCTGGGGTTAGGGTTAGGGTTAGGGTTAGGGTTAGGTTAGGATTAGGATGAAAACCAGAAACAGCGGTTCGGACCAAGCTCGATAACTCAAAAGTATTTGAGGTGATGGGGCCCATACTTGCCTCGAGAGATCCTCTGAGGGGACCCACGGACCCTGTAAGTTTGGTGGCTGTGGCCCTTCCTAAGACATAGCTGCCATTGACTCCCATCATCGGTCGAGTTCGACAAGCTCGATAACTTCCAAAGTATAAAGCGGCAGCTTGACCAAACTCGGTGTGTATAGAGCCCTTGCCCTCTCCCACCTTCCTCCAGGTTTGGTGTCCCTGGCCCGTTCCTTCGTATAGCTGCCATAGACTCCCATTGATTTTTCAAGTTTTGCTAGGAGCGTCGGATCGAGCTGGGATTGTGTTTTCCGTGCTCAGCCGATCCCCTGAGTCCTCAGACATGTCATTTGCCACGGTTGGTGAGTTTTGCAAAAAAGGTAAAAATTGCTCTAAGTGTTGTGTTTTTGGGTACTTGTGGGAACCTTACCAAGTGCGTTTTGGAGTGTCCTGAGTGCCTGGAGAGTGGTCCTGGGGTTAGGGTTAGGGTTAGGGTTAGGGTGGGTTAGGGTTAGGGTTAGGGTTAGGGTTAGGGTTAGGGTAGGGTAGGGTTAGGGTTTAGGGTTAGGGTTAGGGTTAGGATATAGGATGAAAACCAGAAACGCGTTCGGACAAGCTCGATAACTCAAAAAGTATTTGAGGTATGGGGCCCATACTTGGCCTCGAGAGATCCTCTGAGGGGACCCACGTACCCTGTAAGTTTGGTGGCTGTGGCCCCTTCCTAAGACATAGCTGCCATTGACTCCCATTCATCGGTCGAGTTCGGACAAGCTCGATAACTTCCAAAGTATAAGCGGCAAGCTGACCAAACTCGGTGTGTATAGAGCCCTTGCCCTCTCCCACCTTCCCTCCAGGTTTGGTGTCCCTGGCCCGTTCCCTTCTTATAGCTGCCATAGACTCCCATTGATTTTTCAAGTTTTGCTAGGAGCGTCGGATCGAGCTGGGATTGTGTTTTCCGTGCTCAGCCGATCCCCCTGAGTCCGCAGACATGTCATTTGCCACGGTTGGTGGAGTTTGCAAAAAAGGTAAAAATTGCTCTAAGTGTTGTGTTTTTGGGTACTTGTGGGAACCTTACCAGAGTGCGTTTTGGAGTGTCCTGAGTGCCTGGAGAGTGGTCCTGGGGTTAGGGTTAGGGTTAGGGTTAGGGTTAGGGTTAGGATATAGGATGAAAACCAGAAAACGCGTTCGGACAAGCTCGATAACTCAAAAAGTATTTGAGGTATGGGGCCCATACTTGGCCTCGAGAGATCCTCTGAGGGGACCCACGTACCCTGTAAGTTTGGTGGCTGTGGCCCCTTCCTAAGACATAGCTGCCATTGACTCCCATTCATCGGTCGAGTTCGGACAAGCTCGATAACTTCCAAAGTATAAGCGGCAAGCTGACCAAACTCGGTGTGTATAGAGCCCTTGCCCTCTCCCACCTTCCCTCCAGGTTTGGTGTCCCTGGCCCGTTCCCTTCTTATAGCTGCCATAGACTCCCATTGATTTTTCAAGTTTTGCTAGGAGCGTCGGATCGAGCTGGGATTGTGTTTTCCGTGCTCAGCCGATCCCCCTGAGTCCGCAGACATGTCATTTGCCACGGTTGGTGGAGTTTGCAAAAAAGGTAAAAATTGCTCTAAGTGTTGTGTTTTTGGGTACTTGTGGGAACCTTACCAGAGTGCGTTTTGGAGTGTCCTGAGTGCCTGGAGAGTGGTCCTGGGGTTAGGGTTAGGGTTAGGGTTAGGGTTAGGGTTAGGGTTAGGGTTAGGGTTAGGGTTAGGGTTAGGGTAGGGTAGGGTTAGGGTTAGGGTTAGGGTTAGGGTTAGGATATAGGATGAAAACCAGAAAACGCGTTCGGACAAGCTCGATAACTCAAAAAGTATTTGAGGTATGGGGCCCATACTTGGCCTCGAGAGATCCTCTGAGGGGACCCACGTACCCTGTAAGTTTGGTGGCTGTGGCCCCTTCCTAAGACATAGCTGCCATTGACTCCCATTCATCGGTCGAGTTCGGACAAGCTCGATAACTTCCAAAGTATAAGCGGCAAGCTGACCAAACTCGGTGTGTATAGAGCCCTTGCCCTCTCCCACCTTCCCTCCAGGTTTGGTGTCCCTGGCCCGTTCCCTTCTTATAGCTGCCATAGACTCCCATTGATTTTTCAAGTTTTGCTAGGAGCGTCGGATCGAGCTGGGATTGTGTTTTCCGTGCTCAGCCGATCCCCCTGAGTCCGCAGACATGTCATTTGCCACGGTTGGTGGAGTTTGCAAAAAAGGTAAAAATTGCTCTAAGTGTTGTGTTTTTGGGTACTTGTGGGAACCTTACCAGAGTGCGTTTTGGAGTGTCCTGAGTGCCTGGAGAGTGGTCCTGGGGTTAGGGGCCGGCCCGCCCCGTCCGCGGGGGGGGCCCGGCGGAACGAAAGTCGCTCGCTCGCTCGCTCGCTCGGGGCTACGGCTCGGACGGGCACCCTCCCTCCCACCCCCTCCTTACACCGCCTTCCCAGGGGCACGGAGCCGAGAAAACGTCTAAGTGTCGACGGGACTCGGTGCAAATTTCTCGACTCGAAGACCGGCCGCCTTCCCAGGGGCACGGAGCCGAGAAAATGTCTAAGTGTCGACGGGACTCGGTGCAAATTTCTCGACTCGAAGACCGGCCGCCTTCCCAGGGGCACGGAGCCGAGAAAATGTCTAAGTGTCGACGGGACTCAGTGCAAATTTCTCGACTCGAAGACCGGCCGCCTTCCCAGGGGCACGAACCTCAGGGCCTTGCGTGCTGGAGGGTCCAGTCCGAGTTAGGGGTGCTTAACAGTGGGATGCCGCGGTCCGGAGGGGGCGTGAGGTTCCAGGACTTCCAGGACTTCCAGGGCAGGGCACCTGCGCGGGCGGCCGTATCCGCAGCACCTCACCGTCCTCGGCCTCGAGGCTCCGGAGGACCCCGGTGATTTTCGACCTCCATAAATTTTTTCAAAAACGCATTTCCCCGGGGGAAGCCGCATATTGCCGGAAAGGCCAGAGTCCGGAGAGTAGCCTGGTGTGGTCGTTTGGCCTCTGGGACGTCCGCAGGAGGAATTAAAAATCGAAAACCCGAACTGCTCAAAGGGTTCGAAAAGGCACTTTCCCGGGGACCAGGGGGTTCCAAACCAGGATCAATAAGCTCAGAATATTGCCCTGATCACGGCCGTGTCACTCCCGTCGTCCTGGGATAAAGTTGAATTTTCGGACTTCCAGAGGGGGTCCCTCAAGCAGGCGGCCGTATCCGCAGCACCTCACTGTCGTCGGCCTCGAGCTCCCGATGCCCCGGTGATTTTCGACCTCCATAAATTTTTTCAAAAACGCATTTCCCCGGGGGAAGCCGCATATTGCCGGAAAGGCCAGAGTCCGGAGAATCCTCTGGTGTGGTCGTTTGGCTTCTGGGACGCCCGCAGGAGGAATTAAAAATCGAAAACCATAATTGGTCAAAACGGTCAAAAATGCACTTTCCCGGGGACCAGGGGGTTCCAAACCAGGATCAATAAGCCCAGCACGATGCCCTGATCACGCCTATGTGACTCCCGTCATCCTGGGATAAAGTTGAATTTTCGGACTTCCAGAGGGGGTCCCTCAAGCAGGCGGCCGTATCCGCAGCACCTCACTGTCGTCGGCCTCGAGCTCCCGATGCCCCGGTGATTTTCGACCTCCATAAATTTTTTTAAAAACGCATTTCCCCGGGGAAAGCCGTATATTGCCGGAAAGGCCAGAGTCCGGAGAGTAGCCTGGTGTGGTCGTTTGGCCTCTGAGACGTCCGTAGGCGGAATTAAAAATCAAAAACCCAAACTGCTCAAAGGGTTCGAAAAGGCACTTTCCCGGGGACCAGGGGGCTCGAAAGTAGGATCAATAAGCCCAGCACGATGCCCTGATCACGCCTATGTTACTCCCGTGTTCCTGGGAAAAAGTAAAAATTTCGGACTTCCAGAGGAGGGCACCTGCGCAGGCGGCCGTATCCGCAGCACCTCACTGTCGTCGGCCTCGGGGCTCCGGAGGCCCCGGTGATTTTCGACCTCCATAAATTTTTTTAAAAACGCATTTCCCCGGGGCAAGCCGCATATTGCCGGAAAGGCCAGAGTCCGGAGAATCCTCTGGTGTGGTCGGTTGGCCTCTGGGACGTCCGTAGGCGGAATTATAAGTCGAAAACCATAATTGGTCAAAACGGTCAAAAATGCATATTTTCGGCCAAAATCAACCATGGGCCGACAGCCCGCGGTCCAGAGAAGGGCCCTGTGCGGCGGAGTCGTCTCTAAACGGTTCACAGAAGCCGTGATAACCGTCGAAAGTTTGGCGGACCTCCAAACCATTGCCCATCCCCGCTAAAATCGGGGCTTCACCAAGGCTTCGGCAATAGACGGGATTTCGAGACCTTACGGAGAAAAATCCCACCGGCGGGATTATAGGAGAGAGTTGGAAAAGAGGACTTTGAGCGAAAAATGACAAAGTGTTTTGATCCAGAGAGGTTTTAGGGGTCTTTTGGAGCTCAGATAAGGCCGATTCAGACCCCTTTTTCGGCTTTTTCCAGCATTTTAAGCCGTTTTTTCCAGATTTTCTCTCCGCTTCTCTGGATCTCTGTGGTGGGCTCTGGACGGTGCGGTGAGAGCCCAGACAGGTTCCGTGGGAGTTCCAGAGCGTAGAGAAGGCTCCTTATTGAACTTTTTTTCGGCTTTTTCCAGCATTTTAAGCCGTTTTTCCACAATGTCTCTCTGGCTTTGTGGATCACTGGGGCGGTACAGGAGTGGGCTCGGGCCGGTCCGGTGAGTGTCCCAGGCCCATCTGATGGGCCTGGAGCCTGTCTGGGTCGGTTCTGAGCTCCGTGGAAGCGAGAAAGCACGGGCAAAGGTGAGCCGGGCTGAGGCCGAAGACGGTGCTCTCTGGGCGGCTTCGCAGCGGTCCCAGGTGCCCGTTGGAAGTCTGAGCTCTGGCTTTTGGGCTCCGGCCGGTCCGGTGAGCGTCCTCGGTCCATCTGATGGACCGGTGGCCTCTCTGGTTCGGTTGTGAGCTGCGTGAAAGCTCGGTGGAGGACGGGCAGGGCAAAGGCTGCAGACGGTGCTCTGTGGACGGCTTCGCAGCGGTCCCAGGTGCTGGCTGGAGCTCCTAGCCCTGGCCGTGGGCTCCGGCCGGTCCGGTGAGCGTCCTCGGTCCATCTGATGGACCGGTGGCCTCTCTGGTTCGGTTGTGAGCTGCGTGAAAGCTCGGTGGAGGACGGGCAGGGCAAAGGCTGCAGACGGTGCTCTGTGGACGGCTTCGCAGCGGTCCCAGGTGCTGGCTGGAGCTCCTAGCCCTGGCCGTGGGCTCCGGCCGGTCCGGTGAGCGTCCTCGGTCCATCTGATGGACCGGTGGCCTCTCTGGTTCGGTTGTGAGCTCCGTGGAAGCGAGAAAGCACAGGCAAAGGTGAGCCGGGCTGAGGCCGAAGACGGTGCTCTGTGGACGGCTTCGCAGCGGTCCCAGGTGCTGGCTGGAGCTCCTAGCCCTGGCCGTGGGCTCCGGCCGGTCCGGTGAGCGTCCTCGGTCCATCTGATGGACCGGTGGCCTCTCAGGGTAGGGTTAGGGTTAGGGTTAGGGTAGGGTTAGGGTTAGGGTTAGGGTTAGGGTTAGGGTTAGGGTAAGGGTAAGGGTTAGGGTTAGGGTTAGGGTAGGGTTAGGGTTAGGGTTAGGGTTAGGGTAAGGGTAAGGGTTAGGGTTAGGGTTAGGGTAAGGGTTAGGGTAGGGTAGGGTTAGGGTTAGGGTAAGGGTTAGGGTTAGGGTTAGGGTTAGGGTTAGGATATAGGATGAAAACCAGAAAAGTGGACGACCCGAGCTCTGTAAGTGAAAAAGTATAAGAGTGAGGGGGACCATATTGGGCCCACAGGTACCCATGGGAGGGACCCACATTCTATTAAAGTTTGGTGGTAGGGTTAGGGTTAGGGTTAGGGTTAGGGTTAGGGTTAGGGTAAGGGTTAGGGTTAGGGTTAGGGTAGGGTAGGGTTAGGGTTAGGGTTAGGATATAGGATGAAAACCAGAAAATGAGTGTGATCAAGCTCAATAACTCCAAAAGTATTTGAGGTAGTGGGCCCATACTTGGCCTCCAGAGTCCTCGGGAACATGTCCACGTAGCCTGTAAGTTTGGTGGTTGTGGGTCCTTCCGTTGACATAGCTGCCATAGACACCCATACAAAAAAAAAAGTGATCAAGCTCCATAACTTCCGAACCATAGGATGACATGTGACCAAACGTGGTGTGTATACATGTGTCGACCCCCTCCAGGTCTCCACCGAGTTTGGTGGCTGTGGCCCCTTCCTATGACATAGCTGCCATAGACTCCCATTGATTTTGAATTTTTGCTAGGAGCGTCGGATCGAGCTGGGATTGTGTTTTCCGTGCTCAGCCGATCCCCCTGAGTCCGCAGACATGTCATTTGCCACGGTTGGTGGAGTTTGCAAAAAGGGTAAAAATTGCTCTAAGTGTTGTGTTTTTGGGTACTTGTGGGAACCTTACCAGAGTGCGTTTTGGAGTGTCCTGAGTGCCTGGAGAGTGGTCCTGGGAGAGGATTTTGGGCGACGTTCTGACCCCTGTGAGGTTAGGTTAAGTGAAGAATCTTGGGTTTGGTTAGGTTAAGGGAAGAATTTTGGGCTTGGTTAGGTTAAGGGAAGAACCTTTGGTGAGGTTAGGTTAAGGGAAGAACCTTGGGTGAGGTTAGGATATAGGATGAAAACCAGAAAATGAGTGTGATCAAGCTCAATAACTCCAAAAGTATTTGAGGTAGTGGGCCCATACTTGGCCTCCAGAGTCCTCGGGAACATGTCCACGTAGCCTGTAAGTTTGGTGGTTGTGGGTCCTTCCGTTGACATAGCTGCCATAGACACCCATACAAAAAAAAAAGTGATCAAGCTCCATAACTTCCGAACCATAGGATGACATGTGACCAAACGTGGTGTGTATACATGT
The DNA here is from genome assembly GCF_002775205.1 of Xiphophorus maculatus. Taxonomy (NCBI): domain Eukaryota; kingdom Metazoa; phylum Chordata; class Actinopteri; order Cyprinodontiformes; family Poeciliidae; genus Xiphophorus; species Xiphophorus maculatus. Next base: position 13,519 of record NC_036449.1, on the reverse strand, counting down.
GTCGACCCCCTCCAGGTCTCCACCGAGTTTGGTGGCTGTGGCCCCTTCCTATGACATAGCTGCCATAGACTCCCATTGATTTTGAATTTTTGCTAGGAGCGTCGGATCGAGCTGGGATTGTGTTTTCCGTGCTCAGCCGATCCCCCTGAGTCCGCAGACATGTCATTTGCCACGGTTGGTGGAGTTTGCAAAAAGGGTAAAAATTGCTCTAAGTGTTGTGTTTTTGGGTACTTGTGGGAACCTTACCAGAGTGCGTTTTGGAGTGTCCTGAGTGCCTGGAGAGTGGTCCTGGGAGAGGATTTTGGGCGACGTTCTGACCCCTGTGAGGTTAGGTTAAGTGAAGAATCTTGGGTTTGGTTAGGTTAAGGGAAGAATTTTGGGCTTGGTTAGGTTAAGGGAAGAACCTTTGGTGAGGTTAGGTTAAGGGAAGAACCTTGGGTGAGGTTAGGATATAGGATGAAAACCAGAAAATGAGTGTGATCAAGCTCAATAACTCCAAAAGTATTTGAGGTAGTGGGCCCATACTTGGCCTCCAGAGTCCTCGGGAACATGTCCACGTAGCCTGTAAGTTTGGTGGTTGTGGGTCCTTCCGTTGACATAGCTGCCATAGACACCCATACAAAAAAAAAAGTGATCAAGCTCCATAACTTCCGAACCATAGGATGACATGTGACCAAACGTGGTGTGTATACATGTGTCGACCCCCTCCAGGTCTCCACCGAGTTTGGTGGCTGTGGCCCCTTCCTATGACATAGCTGCCATAGACTCCCATTGATTTTGAATTTTTGCTAGGAGCGTCGGATCGAGCTGGGATTGTGTTTTCCGTGCTCAGCCGATCCCCCTGAGTCCGCAGACATGTCATTTGCCACGGTTGGTGGAGTTTGCAAAAAGGGTAAAAATTGCTCTAAGTGTTGTGTTTTTGGGTACTTGTGGGAACCTTACCAGAGTGCGTTTTGGAGTGTCCTGAGTGCCTGGAGAGTGGTCCTGGGAGAGGATTTTGGGCGACGTTCTGACCCCTGTGAGGTTAGGTTAAGTGAAGAATCTTGGGTTTGGTTAGGTTAAGGGAAGAATTTTGGGCTTGGTTAGGTTAAGGGAAGAACCTTTGGTGAGGTTAGGTTAAGGGAAGAACCTTGGGTGAGGTTAGGATATAGGATGAAAACCAGAAAATGAGTGTGATCAAGCTCAATAACTCCAAAAGTATTTGAGGTAGTGGGCCCATACTTGGCCTCCAGAGTCCTCGGGAACATGTCCACGTAGCCTGTAAGTTTGGTGGTTGTGGGTCCTTCCGTTGACATAGCTGCCATAGACACCCATACAAAAAAAAAAGTGATCAAGCTCCATAACTTCCGAACCATAGGATGACATGTGACCAAACGTGGTGTGTATACATGTGTCGACCCCCTCCAGGTCTCCACCGAGTTTGGTGGCTGTGGCCCCTTCCTATGACATAGCTGCCATAGACTCCCATTGATTTTGAATTTTTGCTAGGAGCGTCGGATCGAGCTGGGATTGTGTTTTCCGTGCTCAGCCGATCCCCCTGAGTCCGCAGACATGTCATTTGCCACGGTTGGTGGAGTTTGCAAAAAGGGTAAAAATTGCTCTAAGTGTTGTGTTTTTGGGTACTTGTGGGAACCTTACCAGAGTGCGTTTTGGAGTGTCCTGAGTGCCTGGAGAGTGGTCCTGGGAGAGGATTTTGGGCGACGTTCTGACCCCTGTGAGGTTAGGTTAAGTGAAGAATCTTGGGTTTGGTTAGGTTAAGGGAAGAATTTTGGGCTTGGTTAGGTTAAGGGAAGAACCTTTGGTGAGGTTAGGTTAAGGGAAGAACCTTGGGTGAGGTTAGGATATAGGATGAAAACCAGAAAATGAGTGTGATCAAGCTCAATAACTCCAAAAGTATTTGAGGTAGTGGGCCCATACTTGGCCTCCAGAGTCCTCGGGAACATGTCCACGTAGCCTGTAAGTTTGGTGGTTGTGGGTCCTTCCGTTGACATAGCTGCCATAGACACCCATACAAAAAAAAAAGTGATCAAGCTCCATAACTTCCGAACCATAGGATGACATGTGACCAAACGTGGTGTGTATACATGTGTCGACCCCCTCCAGGTCTCCACCGAGTTTGGTGGCTGTGGCCCCTTCCTATGACATAGCTGCCATAGACTCCCATTGATTTTGAATTTTTGCTAGGAGCGTCGGATCGAGCTGGGATTGTGTTTTCCGTGCTCAGCCGATCCCCCTGAGTCCGCAGACATGTCATTTGCCACGGTTGGTGGAGTTTGCAAAAAGGGTAAAAATTGCTCTAAGTGTTGTGTTTTTGGGTACTTGTGGGAACCTTACCAGAGTGCGTTTTGGAGTGTCCTGAGTGCCTGGAGAGTGGTCCTGGGAGAGGATTTTGGGCGACGTTCTGACCCCTGTGAGGTTAGGTTAAGTGAAGAATCTTGGGTTAGGGTTAGGGTTAGGGTAGGGTTAGGGTTAGGGTTAGGGGTTAGGGTTAGGGTAAGGGTAAGGGTTAGGGTTAGGGTTAGGGTTAGGGTAGGGTTAGGGTTAGGGTTAGGGTTAGGGTTAGGGTTAGGATATAGGTTGTAGTTTGATCCTTGTTTGAACCGCTCTCTTACGCCCATAAACCGGCCTACGGTCATCTTGGTTCATCCAAGGTAGTGCGCTCTCACTCGAGATCATACAGCTAGCCGGGATGACTGGACCCTGTCTTATAGGTGTTCATGTGCAATTGTTAACAAGTAACCTGATCTGTGATGTGCTGTGTAAGTGCAAAGTGGATGCCTGTTTAGTGGGACAAGCCCAACCAAACCATGAGTGTATTGTCATGTACTGTACAGGAAAGAAGAAAAAACTTTTTTTATATAAATAAATCAATAAAAGATAAAAGATAAGGATTAAGTGAAGTTAAAAATAAAACTAAAAACTTAGGTTAGGAGTCCACAATTATAATGCGGTTCAGGGCCAAATTTAATTGGTTAAGTTTAGAATAAAAGTTATAATGAGTTTCAAAATTAAATGGTTGTGTTTTAAGGTCAAGAGTTTCAACCATACAAGTTAATTGGTTAGGTTTAGAGTTAAAGGGTATGGTGAGGTTCAAGAACCCAATTAATTAGATTTAGAGTCAACAGTTAAAGCGAATTTTAAGGCTTACTTGGATTGGTTAGGTTTAGAGTTAAAGGGTATGGTGAGGTTCAAGAACCCAATTAATTAGGTTTAGAGTCAACAGTTAAGGCGAATTTTAGGGCTTAATTTAATTGGTTAGGTTTAGAATCAAAGGTTATGATAAGTTTCCAAGTTTAGCTGGTTATGTTTTAGGGTCAAGGTCATAATAAGGTTAAAAATCTAACTTAAGTTATTTTAATTGTTTTTAGTTTAATTTTTTGAGAGAGATATATTACCAATTAGCCTATTGTCTCCATATTTTAATAACGTTTTTAACAGCGGTTCGGCGGTACCGCCCCGACGTTAAAACGTAGCTAAGTATCTAAATTTTAGAATCCGCTCATCAGTGGTGTACCGCTGGATCAACGGGTGTTTCGGCCGTGGATAACACCATACACCCTCCTCAGCGGCGGCCACCCGGGGTGATCAAATCCCGGGCCGGATTCCAAGTTCAATTGGCAGTTTTTTTTGCTAATTTCGAGTGGGAAAAGTGGTAAAACTAGTTATTTAATTAATAATCTCCGTAAGTTTTTTTGTTTTTAATTATTCAACGATCGTTCCGTAACAAAGGGAAGGTATTTACTTACATATTCAACCAAGATTGTTACTATTTTTCAACAAAATGTATTTTCTTATGTCCGCTCTCTTCTTGTTTGTCGCGGCTGTGTATCAACCAACGGTCAAGATCCTTCTGGAACTTTCCAGCGGACGAGCGGGGGAGAGAGAGAGAGAGAGAGAGAGAGCACGCATGCGCCCCAGCATCCGAGCGGCAACGTCATGTTGGGAAATAGAATGATTAATTTTAATTAATTCTTCCTATATAAATATATATAAAAAAAATTTTTATACATATATAAAAAAACTATATATATATATATAAACCTAAACATAAATATATAACCATATAATAAGAGAAAAGAGAAAAAAAATTTTTATATTATTTTTTATTTTTTATAAAATATTAAATAGAAATTTTTTTATTTTTTATAAAATATTTAAATAGAAAAAAAAAAAAAAAAAAAAAAAAAAAAAAAAAAAAAAAAAAAAAAAAAATTTATTTAAAAAATATATTAAAAAAAATCTATCTTTATATATACGCGTCCTTATAATAACATTTTTTCTGTAAAAGAAGGATCGAAAAGTATTAATAATTTGTGGGTGTTATGGTGCAAAATGGGTAGGTTTTGTTGTTTGCCGGTGGGTGCAGACAGTGTGCTTCTCCGAAGACACCAGAGATCCAAGCTAGGTGACCGAGGATCTGGCTGATATAGGTTGTAGTTTGATCCTTGTTTGAACCGCTCTCTTACGCCCATAAACCGGCCTACGGTCATCTTGGTTCATCCAAGGTAGTGCGCTCTCACTCGAGATCATACAGCTAGCCGGGATGACTGGACCCTGTCTTATAGGTGTTCATGTGCAATTGTTAACAAGTAACCTGATCTGTGATGTGCTGTGTAAGTGCAAAGTGGATGCCTGTTTAGTGGGACAAGCCCAACCAAACCATGAGTGTATTGTCATGTACTGTACAGGAAAGAAGAAAAAACTTTTTTTATATAAATAAATCAATAAAAGATAAAAGATAAGGATTAAGTGAAGTTAAAAATAAAACTAAAAACTTAGGTTAGGAGTCCACAATTATAATGCGGTTCAGGGCCAAATTTAATTGGTTAAGTTTAGAATAAAAGTTATAATGAGTTTCAAAATTAAATGGTTGTGTTTTAAGGTCAAGAGTTTCAACCATACAAGTTAATTGGTTAGGTTTAGAGTTAAAGGGTATGGTGAGGTTCAAGAACCCAATTAATTAGATTTAGAGTCAACAGTTAAAGCGAATTTTAAGGCTTACTTGGATTGGTTAGGTTTAGAGTTAAAGGGTATGGTGAGGTTCAAGAACCCAATTAATTAGGTTTAGAGTCAACAGTTAAGGCGAATTTTAGGGCTTAATTTAATTGGTTAGGTTTAGAATCAAAGGTTATGATAAGTTTCCAAGTTTAGCTGGTTATGTTTTAGGGTCAAGGTCATAATAAGGTTAAAAATCTAACTTAAGTTATTTTAATTGTTTTTAGTTTAATTTTTTGAGAGAGATATATTACCAATTAGCCTATTGTCTCCATATTTTAATAACGTTTTTAACAGCGGTTCGGCGGTACCGCCCCGACGTTAAAACGTAGCTAAGTATCTAAATTTTAGAATCCGCTCATCAGTGGTGTACCGCTGGATCAACGGGTGTTTCGGCCGTGGATAACACCATACACCCTCCTCAGCGGCGGGTAGGGTTAGGGTAGGGTTAGGGTTAGGGTAGGGTTAGGGTTAGGGTTAGGGTTAGGGTTAGGATATAGGATGAAAACCAGAAAATGAGTGTGATCAAGCTCAATAACTCCAAAAGTATTTGAGGTAGTGGGCCCATACTTGGCCTCCAGAGTCCTCGGGAACATGTCCACGTAGCCTGTAAGTTTGGTGGTTGTGGGTCCTTCCGTTGACATAGCTGCCATAGACACCCATACAAAAAAAAAAGTGATCAAGCTCCATAACTTCCGAACCATAGGATGACATGTGACCAAACGTGGTGTGTATACATGTGTCGACCCCCTCCAGGTCTCCACCGAGTTTGGTGGCTGTGGCCCCTTCCTATGACATAGCTGCCATAGACTCCCATTGATTTTGAATTTTTGCTAGGAGCGTCGGATCGAGCTGGGATTGTGTTTTCCGTGCTCAGCCGATCCCCCTGAGTCCGCAGACATGTCATTTGCCACGGTTGGTGGAGTTTGCAAAAAGGGTAAAAATTGCTCTAAGTGTTGTGTTTTTGGGTACTTGTGGGAACCTTACCAGAGTGCGTTTTGGAGTGTCCTGAGTGCCTGGAGAGTGGTCCTGGGAGAGGATTTTGGGCGACGTTCTGACCCCTGTGAGGTTAGGTTAAGTGAAGAATCTTGGGTTTGGTTAGGTTAAGGGAAGAATTTTGGGCTTGGTTAGGTTAAGGGAAGAACCTTTGGTGAGGTTAGGTTAAGGGAAGAACCTTGGGTGAGGTTAGGATATAGGATGAAAACCAGAAAATGAGTGTGATCAAGCTCAATAACTCCAAAAGTATTTGAGGTAGTGGGCCCATACTTGGCCTCCAGAGTCCTCGGGAACATGTCCACGTAGCCTGTAAGTTTGGTGGTTGTGGGTCCTTCCGTTGACATAGCTGCCATAGACACCCATACAAAAAAAAAAGTGATCAAGCTCCATAACTTCCGAACCATAGGATGACATGTGACCAAACGTGGTGTGTATACATGTGTCGACCCCCTCCAGGTCTCCACCGAGTTTGGTGGCTGTGGCCCCTTCCTATGACATAGCTGCCATAGACTCCCATTGATTTTGAATTTTTGCTAGGAGCGTCGGATCGAGCTGGGATTGTGTTTTCCGTGCTCAGCCGATCCCCCTGAGTCCGCAGACATGTCATTTGCCACGGTTGGTGGAGTTTGCAAAAAGGGTAAAAATTGCTCTAAGTGTTGTGTTTTTGGGTACTTGTGGGAACCTTACCAGAGTGCGTTTTGGAGTGTCCTGAGTGCCTGGAGAGTGGTCCTGGGAGAGGATTTTGGGCGACGTTCTGACCCCTGTGAGGTTAGGTTAAGTGAAGAATCTTGGGTTAGGGTTAGGGTTAGGGTAGGGTTAGGGTTAGGGTTAGGGGTTAGGGTTAGGGTAAGGGTAAGGGTTAGGGTTAGGGTTAGGGTTAGGGTAGGGTTAGGGTTAGGGTTAGGGTTAGGGTTAGGGTTAGGGTTAGGGTTAGGATATAGGATGAAAACCAGAAAACGCGTTCGGACAAGCTCGATAACTCAAAAAGTATTTGAGGTATGGGGCCCATACTTGGCCTCGAGAGATCCTCTGAGGGGACCCACGTACCCTGTAAGTTTGGTGGCTGTGGCCCCTTCCTAAGACATAGCTGCCATTGACTCCCATTCATCGGTCGAGTTCGGACAAGCTCGATAACTTCCAAAGTATAAGCGGCAAGCTGACCAAACTCGGTGTGTATAGAGCCCTTGCCCTCTCCCACCTTCCCTCCAGGTTTGGTGTCCCTGGCCCGTTCCCTTCTTATAGCTGCCATAGACTCCCATTGATTTTTCAAGTTTTGCTAGGAGCGTCGGATCGAGCTGGGATTGTGTTTTCCGTGCTCAGCCGATCCCCCTGAGTCCGCAGACATGTCATTTGCCACGGTTGGTGGAGTTTGCAAAAAAGGTAAAAATTGCTCTAAGTGTTGTGTTTTTGGGTACTTGTGGGAACCTTACCAGAGTGCGTTTTGGAGTGTCCTGAGTGCCTGGAGAGTGGTCCTGGGGTTAGGGTTAGGGTTAGGGTTAGGGTTAGGGTTAGGATATAGGATGAAAACCAGAAAACGCGTTCGGACAAGCTCGATAACTCAAAAAGTATTTGAGGTATGGGGCCCATACTTGGCCTCGAGAGATCCTCTGAGGGGACCCACGTACCCTGTAAGTTTGGTGGCTGTGGCCCCTTCCTAAGACATAGCTGCCATTGACTCCCATTCATCGGTCGAGTTCGGACAAGCTCGATAACTTCCAAAGTATAAGCGGCAAGCTGACCAAACTCGGTGTGTATAGAGCCCTTGCCCTCTCCCACCTTCCCTCCAGGTTTGGTGTCCCTGGCCCGTTCCCTTCTTATAGCTGCCATAGACTCCCATTGATTTTTCAAGTTTTGCTAGGAGCGTCGGATCGAGCTGGGATTGTGTTTTCCGTGCTCAGCCGATCCCCCTGAGTCCGCAGACATGTCATTTGCCACGGTTGGTGGAGTTTGCAAAAAAGGTAAAAATTGCTCTAAGTGTTGTGTTTTTGGGTACTTGTGGGAACCTTACCAGAGTGCGTTTTGGAGTGTCCTGAGTGCCTGGAGAGTGGTCCTGGGGTTAGGGTTAGGGTTAGGGTTAGGGTTAGGGTTAGGGTTAGGGTTAGGGTTAGGGTTAGGGTTAGGGTAGGGTAGGGTTAGGGTTAGGGTTAGGGTTAGGGTTAGGATATAGGATGAAAACCAGAAAACGCGTTCGGACAAGCTCGATAACTCAAAAAGTATTTGAGGTATGGGGCCCATACTTGGCCTCGAGAGATCCTCTGAGGGGACCCACGTACCCTGTAAGTTTGGTGGCTGTGGCCCCTTCCTAAGACATAGCTGCCATTGACTCCCATTCATCGGTCGAGTTCGGACAAGCTCGATAACTTCCAAAGTATAAGCGGCAAGCTGACCAAACTCGGTGTGTATAGAGCCCTTGCCCTCTCCCACCTTCCCTCCAGGTTTGGTGTCCCTGGCCCGTTCCCTTCTTATAGCTGCCATAGACTCCCATTGATTTTTCAAGTTTTGCTAGGAGCGTCGGATCGAGCTGGGATTGTGTTTTCCGTGCTCAGCCGATCCCCCTGAGTCCGCAGACATGTCATTTGCCACGGTTGGTGGAGTTTGCAAAAAAGGTAAAAATTGCTCTAAGTGTTGTGTTTTTGGGTACTTGTGGGAACCTTACCAGAGTGCGTTTTGGAGTGTCCTGAGTGCCTGGAGAGTGGTCCTGGGGTTAGGGGCCGGCCCGCCCCGTCCGCGGGGGGGGCCCGGCGGAACGAAAGTCGCTCGCTCGCTCGCTCGCTCGGGGCTACGGCTCGGACGGGCACCCTCCCTCCCACCCCCTCCTTACACCGCCTTCCCAGGGGCACGGAGCCGAGAAAACGTCTAAGTGTCGACGGGACTCGGTGCAAATTTCTCGACTCGAAGACCGGCCGCCTTCCCAGGGGCACGGAGCCGAGAAAATGTCTAAGTGTCGACGGGACTCGGTGCAAATTTCTCGACTCGAAGACCGGCCGCCTTCCCAGGGGCACGGAGCCGAGAAAATGTCTAAGTGTCGACGGGACTCAGTGCAAATTTCTCGACTCGAAGACCGGCCGCCTTCCCAGGGGCACGAACCTCAGGGCCTTGCGTGCTGGAGGGTCCAGTCCGAGTTAGGGGTGCTTAACAGTGGGATGCCGCGGTCCGGAGGGGGCGTGAGGTTCCAGGACTTCCAGGACTTCCAGGGCAGGGCACCTGCGCGGGCGGCCGTATCCGCAGCACCTCACCGTCCTCGGCCTCGAGGCTCCGGAGGACCCCGGTGATTTTCGACCTCCATAAATTTTTTCAAAAACGCATTTCCCCGGGGGAAGCCGCATATTGCCGGAAAGGCCAGAGTCCGGAGAGTAGCCTGGTGTGGTCGTTTGGCCTCTGGGACGTCCGCAGGAGGAATTAAAAATCGAAAACCCGAACTGCTCAAAGGGTTCGAAAAGGCACTTTCCCGGGGACCAGGGGGTTCCAAACCAGGATCAATAAGCTCAGAATATTGCCCTGATCACGGCCGTGTCACTCCCGTCGTCCTGGGATAAAGTTGAATTTTCGGACTTCCAGAGGGGGTCCCTCAAGCAGGCGGCCGTATCCGCAGCACCTCACTGTCGTCGGCCTCGAGCTCCCGATGCCCCGGTGATTTTCGACCTCCATAAATTTTTTCAAAAACGCATTTCCCCGGGGGAAGCCGCATATTGCCGGAAAGGCCAGAGTCCGGAGAATCCTCTGGTGTGGTCGTTTGGCTTCTGGGACGCCCGCAGGAGGAATTAAAAATCGAAAACCATAATTGGTCAAAACGGTCAAAAATGCACTTTCCCGGGGACCAGGGGGTTCCAAACCAGGATCAATAAGCCCAGCACGATGCCCTGATCACGCCTATGTGACTCCCGTCATCCTGGGATAAAGTTGAATTTTCGGACTTCCAGAGGGGGTCCCTCAAGCAGGCGGCCGTATCCGCAGCACCTCACTGTCGTCGGCCTCGAGCTCCCGATGCCCCGGTGATTTTCGACCTCCATAAATTTTTTTAAAAACGCATTTCCCCGGGGAAAGCCGTATATTGCCGGAAAGGCCAGAGTCCGGAGAGTAGCCTGGTGTGGTCGTTTGGCCTCTGAGACGTCCGTAGGCGGAATTAAAAATCAAAAACCCAAACTGCTCAAAGGGTTCGAAAAGGCACTTTCCCGGGGACCAGGGGGCTCGAAAGTAGGATCAATAAGCCCAGCACGATGCCCTGATCACGCCTATGTTACTCCCGTGTTCCTGGGAAAAAGTAAAAATTTCGGACTTCCAGAGGAGGGCACCTGCGCAGGCGGCCGTATCCGCAGCACCTCACTGTCGTCGGCCTCGGGGCTCCGGAGGCCCCGGTGATTTTCGACCTCCATAAATTTTTTTAAAAACGCATTTCCCCGGGGCAAGCCGCATATTGCCGGAAAGGCCAGAGTCCGGAGAATCCTCTGGTGTGGTCGGTTGGCCTCTGGGACGTCCGTAGGCGGAATTATAAGTCGAAAACCATAATTGGTCAAAACGGTCAAAAATGCATATTTTCGGCCAAAATCAACCATGGGCCGACAGCCCGCGGTCCAGAGAAGGGCCCTGTGCGGCGGAGTCGTCTCTAAACGGTTCACAGAAGCCGTGATAACCGTCGAAAGTTTGGCGGACCTCCAAACCATTGCCCATCCCCGCTAAAATCGGGGCTTCACCAAGGCTTCGGCAATAGACGGGATTTCGAGACCTTACGGAGAAAAATCCCACCGGCGGGATTATAGGAGAGAGTTGGAAAAGAGGACTTTGAGCGAAAAATGACAAAGTGTTTTGATCCAGAGAGGTTTTAGGGGTCTTTTGGAGCTCAGATAAGGCCGATTCAGACCCCTTTTTCGGCTTTTTCCAGCATTTTAAGCCGTTTTTCCAGATTTTCTCTCCGCTTCTCTGGATCTCTGTGGTGGGCTCTGGACGGTGCGGTGAGAGCCCAGACAGGTTCCGTGGGAGTTCCAGAGCGTAGAGAAGGCTCCTTATTGAACTTTTTTTCGGCTTTTTCCAGCATTTTAAGCCGTTTTTCCACAATGTCTCTCTGGCTTTGTGGATCACTGGGGCGGTACAGGAGTGGGCTCGGGCCGGTCCGGTGAGTGTCCCAGGCCCATCTGATGGGCCTGGAGCCTGTCTGGGTCGGTTCTGAGCTCCGTGGAAGCGAGAAAGCACGGGCAAAGGTGAGCCGGGCTGAGGCCGAAGACGGTGCTCTCTGGGCGGCTTCGCAGCGGTCCCAGGTGCCCGTTGGAAGTCTGAGCTCTGGCTTTTGGGCTCCGGCCGGTCCGGTGAGCGTCCTCGGTCCATCTGATGGACCGGTGGCCTCTCTGGTTCGGTTGTGAGCTGCGTGAAAGCTCGGTGGAGGACGGGCAGGGCAAAGGCTGCAGACGGTGCTCTGTGGACGGCTTCGCAGCGGTCCCAGGTGCTGGCTGGAGCTCCTAGCCCTGGCCGTGGGCTCCGGCCGGTCCGGTGAGCGTCCTCGGTCCATCTGATGGACCGGTGGCCTCTCTGGTTCGGTTGTGAGCTGCGTGAAAGCTCGGTGGAGGACGGGCAGGGCAAAGGCTGCAGACGGTGCTCTGTGGACGGCTTCGCAGCGGTCCCAGGTGCTGGCTGGAGCTCCTAGCCCTGGCCGTGGGCTCCGGCCGGTCCGGTGAGCGTCCTCGGTCCATCTGATGGACCGGTGGCCTCTCTGGTTCGGTTGTGAGCTCCGTGGAAGCGAGAAAGCACAGGCAAAGGTGAGCCGGGCTGAGGCCGAAGACGGTGCTCTGTGGACGGCTTCGCAGCGGTCCCAGGTGCTGGCTGGAGCTCCTAGCCCTGGCCGTGGGCTCCGGCCGGTCCGGTGAGCGTCCTCGGTCCATCTGATGGACCGGTGGCCTCTCAGGGTAGGGTTAGGGTTAGGGTTAGGGTAGGGTTAGGGTTAGGGTTAGGGTTAGGGTTAGGGTTAGGGTAAGGGTAAGGGTTAGGGTTAGGGTTAGGGTAGGGTTAGGGTTAGGGTTAGGGTTAGGGTAAGGGTAAGGGTTAGGGTTAGGGTTAGGGTAAGGGTAGGGTAGGGTAGGGTTAGGGGTTAGGGTAAGGGTTAGGGTTAGGGTTAGGGTTAGGGTTAGGATATAGGATGAAAACCAGAAAAGTGGACGACCCGAGCTCTGTAAGTGAAAAAGTATAAGAGTGAGGGGGACCATATTGGGCCCACAGGTACCCATGGGAGGGACCCACATTCTATTAAAGTTTGGTGGTAGGGTTAGGGTTAGGGTTAGGGTTAGGGTTAGGGTTAGGGTAAGGGTTAGGGTTAGGGTTAGGGTAGGGTAGGGTTAGGGTTAGGGGTTAGGATATAGGATGAAAACCAGAAAATGAGTGTGATCAAGCTCAATAACTCCAAAAGTATTTGAGGTAGTGGGCCCATACTTGGCCTCCAGAGTCCTCGGGAACATGTCCACGTAGCCTGTAAGTTTGGTGGTTGTGGGTCCTTCCGTTGACATAGCTGCCATAGACACCATACAAAAAAAAAGTGATCAAGCTCCATAACTTCCGAACCATAGGATGACATGTGACCAAACGTGGTGTGTATACATGTGTCGACCCCCTCCAGGTCTCCACCGAGTTTGGTGGCTGTGGCCCCTTCCTATGACATAGCTGCCATAGACTCCCATTGATTTTGAATTTTTGCTAGGAGCGTCGGATCGAGCTGGGATTGTGTTTTCGTGCTCAGCCGATCCCCCTGAGTCCGCAGACATGTCATTTGCCACGGTTGGGGTGGAGTTTGCAAAAAGGGTAAAAATTGCTCTAAGTGTTGTGTTTTTGGGTACTTGTGGGAACCTTACCAGAGTGCGTTTTGGAGTGTCCTGAGTGCCTGGAGAGTGGTCCTGGGAGAGGATTTTGGGCGACGTTTCTGACCCCTGTGAGGTTAGGTTAAGTGAAGAATCTTGGGTTTGGTTAGGTTAAGGGAAGAATTTTGGGCTTGGTTAGGTTAAGGGAAGAACCTTTGGTGAGGTTAGGTTAAGGGAAGAACCTTGGGTGAGGTTAGGATATAGGATGAAAACCAGAAAATGAGTGTGATCAAGCTCAATAACTCCAAAAGTATTTGAGGTAGTGGGCCCATACTTGGCCTCCAGAGTCCTCGGAACATGTCCACGTAGCCTGTAAGTTTGGTGGTTGTGGGTCCTTCCGTTGACATAGCTGCCATAGACACCCATACAAAAAAAAAGTGATCAAGCTCCATAACTTCCGAACCATAGGATGACATGTGACCAAACGTGGTGTGTATACATGTGTCGACCCCCTCCAGGTCTCCACCGAGTTTGGTGGCTGTGGCCCCTTCCTATGACATAGCTGCCATAGACTCCCATTGATTTTGAATTTTTGCTAGGAGCGTCGGATCGAGCTGGGATTGTGTTTTCCGTGCTCAGCCGATCCCCCTGAGTCCGCAGACATGTCATTTGCCACGGTTGGTGGAGTTTGCAAAAAGGGTAAAAATTGCTCTAAGTGTTGTGTTTTTGGGTACTTGTGGGAACCTTACCAG